>NC_064826.1:72320000-72945000 GCF_024166365.1 Elephas maximus indicus | reverse complement strand
TGTTGATTAAAATAAAAGTTTAAAATGAGAGTTCAAAAACGTCTTTGTGATTGGGCAATTCCTTTAAAAGTACATACTCAGAAAAAAAGTTGCTAAGCGTTGAGTAGGTCTGGAGAGAAAGTTGAATCTGACAAAAGCCTTCAAGAATGAAAGGACACTTGTGCTGGGCATTTAAAAACAGGTATTGGTAATGGCTGCATAACATGACTGAGGTAATTGGTGTTAGTGAATTGTACATGTGAAAAATGTTGAATTGGTAAATGTTATCTACATTTTTATAATGACAAAACAGAAAACAAACAAACAAACAAAAACCCAGACAGGATTGGGAGCAAAAAAGAAATACAGAATGAGCAAAGGCATAAAGAAAGAAATGTTTCTAAGGAATGACAAAGAGCTCAGTTTGGCTGGGACACAGGTGACAGGCAATAAGAGGAAGTAAGATTGTGAAATTTAGGTTATGGTCAGATAATGAAAGGTTCTCAATACCACAGTAAGGATTTTGGCTTTTTTCAGTAAAAAAAAAAATTGGAGTAATAACAGATTTCAAGTATGAGGCAGATTCCAGAGATATTACAGCATTTGGCAACCAATGACTGCAAGTGGATGAAAGAGAGATATCAGAGAGGGTCTTAAAGTGGATTATTTGGAGGGTTAGTATTGTAAGGATTTAACAGTTTTTAAGGTAACATTCATACGTGGATTTGTTTACAGCAACAGAACTTCAGAAGCATAACCAAAATATTTGACTGAAATGAATTTTATTTTTCATGCTAAAATTTTTACAGTTTTGTCATACACAAGAACAGAGCTGAATTTAAAAAAACAGCATTTCTATTCATTTACTGTCATAAGCACGTTTTGTTACATGAACAGCAACAAGTTATAATTACAGAACACCTAAACTTGGAAATTTAGTAAGTGCTTTATGATGGACACCACTACATAATATAAACAAAAGTACTTGCTATGGATGGAATTACGTCCCCCCCCCCACCCCCCCAAAAAATAGGTGCTGTAAATCTTAACTTCTATGCCTGTGGTTATAATCCCCTTTGGGAATAGGTTGCCTGTTATATGAATGAGGCGGCATTAGTGCAGGGTTTGTCTTGGGTCAATCTCTTTTGAGACAGAAAAGAGATTAAACAAGCCAGCAGAGGTGAGATGGATGAGAGGTGCGCCAAGCCACAGGAACATCTTCCAGGACCAGAAGCTACAAAGAGACGAGGACCTTCTTCTAGAGCTGACAGAGAGAGAAGGCCCTCCCCTAGAGTTGCTGCCCTGAATTTGGACTTCTAGCCTCATAAACTCTGAGAAAATGAATTTGTTTGTTAAAACCATCTACTTGTGGTATTTGTCTTTCAGCAGTACGGGATAACTAAGACAGCACCCAAACATATTCTCACATTCTCTATTATTATTCGTCATCCCACAGTTAAAATCAAGGGCTAGAATCTAACTAGTAATACAAATGTAACTAGTAATTCAAGTATCTGACCAAGCAGGTCAGTCAGCAAGCATGCCAAATAATTTTCTAAAATCTTTAGTTGTAAAAGGAAATACAAGACAAAGCACACAAGGCATGACTTGCTGACATTTTATGCTCAAAACAAGCTATCATACAATGAAATTGAAATTCTGCATCTAGAAAAAAAAAATAACATCTTTTGCTGCTTGGCACTGTTCCATTTACACAATAATGCAAGGATGAACAGCACGTACAGCACTTAGAATCATGCAATTATAGCTGATACAGTGCCTCCCACACTTCTAGTTTCTAAAACTCTGGGGGACGTGGGATAATTTGAACTGTAATAGTCTACCATGGGTAGTAATATTACCTCTTGGCCATTGGCCCAACACTAATCCTTCTTTTTTTTTGGTATACAAAATATGCTGGAAACACTTCTCTTAAACACATTTCAATTAATGTAATTAAACAGAAGGCAATGAGTTCCTTCTAGAAAAGTTAGATTTAGCTATGAAAAATTTGCCACATATTTTTATTATGGGAGATTTTTAGGGTCCAACAGCAAACCAAAACCAAACCCACTGCCATCAAGTCGATTCCAACTCACAGCGACCCTGTGTGACAGAGTAGAACTGCCCCGTAGAGTTTCCAAGGAGTGCCTGGTGGATTTGAACTGCCGACCTCTTGGTTAGCAACTATAGCACTTAATCACTATGCCACCAGGGTTTCCGGGTCAAACACAGACCATACTATATTCTTTAATTTAAAGCCACATATAAAGAACTACATACATAATCACATCTGCCATTTAAGAAGTGGAAGTTATCATTTTTATCTCCATAATAACTACAAATGTATTACTTGCTTTTATCCAAATTAAAGATAATTTCAAAAATCTACTCTGAAATTTACATTCTGACTATGTACAAAAACACACAATTCTTCTTCCTAATCAGGAATTTTAGTTGACAAGTATTTACTTTGAAGTAAGTAGATCTGGGATATAGAAGGTTTTGATCCAAGCACATATGCCGTATTTTTATGCGAATAATGCATGCTTTCTAGTTTGTTTGCCCACCATTCCCTCCTTCCACAAGGTATTTTCATAAGGGCTGCTACACCAATTTTTTTTTTTTCATGTTGTTGTAACGTGAAAACGCCTCACGGGGACAGTGCAGTTTGCAAACAAATGTAGAAGGCAACTATTATTTTTGTAAAACTATGTTATTTTACTTTAATGTAAAAGTAAAAACCACATTTTTAAAATAAAGCTTAAATTGTTTTACCCCACCCTCTCAAACATGTAATATTTTTTCCTTAAAATAGTTTAAGATAAACATCTCATTTAAAATCTGATTTTACAAAAAAGAGAAATAAAAATTCACTCTTAGGTGTGTTTGAGTCAAGTAGTTGCTGCCTCCAGATGTGTAAGCTAAAAACCATTACCTGGTGACATTATGGTAACTAACCATTTTCTTACACCCTAAAAAAAAAAAAAAATAGTAGCTTGAAATTCAAGTCATACTGCTTATCAAAGAAGAATATGTTTAAAATTTTACAATTTTTAAAAAGAAAAAAAATTATTGTCCAATAGATATGCATGAGTATCTTTTAAGCCAACAGTAAATATTTTCACTATACCAAAGATATACAAAATAATAAAATATCCTAATAATCTTACGTGTAAGTGCAGCAACAAATATATTTTTTTCAAATAGAATATTTTTAAAGGCTAGCAAGAAAACAGGTTAAATAGTAATAGCAATAATGCTTGAGTCAAAACAGAACTGGCTTCAATTCCAAATCTGTCATTTTCTAGCATACGCGTATTAACGTCTCTAAAAATCATTTCTCTTAGGTGTAAAATGGGGGAGAATAATAGTAACTACTTTAGAGAACTGTTTTGAGGAATAATAATATATAAAAGATGTGCAGTATCTGACAAACAGCAAGTATCCAATAAATACTAGCTATCCTGAGCAGTAACTTACTTTGGGGGTACTCAACTGAAACTATTTTCCTAAACAAGATATAATCATTATATAAGAAACTCCATGTCCTTCCTTCCTCTTCTGAAAGATGAGGACCCTATCTCCTTCCTTGGTCTGACTCATAGGCCTATGGGAATTAAGAAAATATGTGAAAGAGCTCAGAAAATGGCCAAGTGTATCTATATACATAAGGTAATATCAGCACAGTCAGAAAGAAGTCTATTAAGGTGTAATGTAAGAGAAAGTTATTACTAAAGTATCAGAAACAAGTATCTAAGAACTGTAACAAAACAAACAAGAAATGGGGTTGGAAGAACTGGGGGGATGTCATCCAATGACACTGTACAATTTATATTGCAATAAAGCCGAGGTTAAGTACCACGAGTGACTCATTAAGGCTAAAGTTTCAAGTCTCCTAATAAGTTACTTTTATTCTGTTTTGGCAGTCACTTCATATGTATTTTAGCACTTACTGTGCTATTTTCAAGCTATAATTCAGAAGATCTGAAGTGAGTCATATATTCTTATAAATTTTTATAGAAAATAATCATCTCATTGGCCTAAACAAAAAAGGCCTAGAAAAACTGCACACAAATTAGTCGTTTAAATGTGATGTACTAGAATAAAGATGGTCATTTAGCAATTTTAAACAATTTATCTGGTTATCTAATATTTTCATTGTGCTCTTATTTTCAAAACTCAAATATATCAGCCTCTATTATTTATGAATTTCTCTGACAATGTATCAGTTGTGTTATTCTGTAATCAAGGAATAGTAAATTTTAACAGAAAAATTAAGCTATACATTATGCTCCAATGTATTTTATAAGTGTTTATGCCCCACTTGACAAATTTCAAATACCAGTTTAGAACTATATAAATCTTAGTCCATCAGTACTACTTTGATCGTTGACTATTAATTCCGTGACCTTTTTCTCTAATTTTTAATCATACTAACCTGAGGCAGGTAGGGCTGTCCAATGGATACTTTAAATGACAGACCACAGATGTGGGAGACAGAAAAACTAGATCCAACCCCAATTACACTGTTTACTAACTCTATGACCCGCAAGAGGTCCTTTAACTTCTCCACGTCCTTCTTCTTCTGAAAGATGAGGACCCTTTCGCCCTCCTTTGTCTGACTCATAGGCCTGTGAGGAATTGTGTAAGAAAGTATGTGGAAGAGCTCAGAAAATGGCGAAGTTCTATATACAGAAGGTAGTATCAGCAGAGTTTGCTGTAATATTGGATTTGGCTAGAAAGAACAGTCTATTAAGGTGTAATGCAAGAGAAGGTTATTACTGCAAGTATTAGAAATAGATTTGTAACATCTTTTACCATGTCTTCTGGATAAGTTCTGAAAACACCATTATAAATGTATTTAAAAAATGTTTCAATACTTATCCAATTACCATTTAAAAGCAGGAATTGGACACTGACCTAAGGGAAGTTAATCTCATTCACTCTTCCCAGATTTTTTACAGCTATAATGCTCTCATACCTGGATGTGTTTCTGTAGTGTTTTACAGTCTGTTTTGTTTCAGCTTATCCAGATAGTTACTTAACCCCTAAGAATAGCGCATTTTTTTCCCCTACCATTGTTTTCTTTCTTCCTTTTAAATTCTAGTGTTTTCTGACTTAAACTGTACAATGAAACTAGGTATAATAAATGGGTTTTTAATAGGATATAATAAAGTTTAACTTTTTTGATTTTACATATAGAAAGTTATCAAAATACTGTATTTCTACGTCACTAGCTAAATGTGAAACTAGATAGGTGACTAGTCAGGTATCCAGAAACAGGTTTGGAAGCCCTAACCTAGATATAGGTGACTGTTGAAGTCAGAGGAGGAGAAAGGGCAGACAAAAAGGAACCTAGATCATGCTCATTAATAAAGATAGGTAATGAGAGAAAATTGAAATGAGAATGATTTTAAAAATACAAGTAGAATCAATACATTAGAAAAGTGTATGGTTTCACATACACACACACAGTAGTAATCAGCAAAACGTAAGAAAAAAATGAAAATAAAGATTGGGTTTGACTAGAAAATCCATAATGAATTTACAGTGGTGATATTGGTTTAAATAAGACTGGATGAGACAGCAACGAATGAAAGGAATACTGAGTAAGGGAAAGAAGTTACCTAGCACATTTCATACATTTAAAATGCTCACTCAGGAAAATTTGGAGAAAATGATCATGAAAGCTAAGGGGAGACCTGAGTGTGCTTAAAGGCAGAAGGCAGGGCTTCATTAACTCTAAATAATTATCGTATTTTTATGCAAGTAACACACATGTATGTTTTCGGCAAACCATGCAGCTTCCCCTACGCGTTACTTTCACAAGCGTGCTACACTCATATTTTTTTACATGCTGCTGACTTCAATTTTTCTTTCTATCCAATGGACTTAATATTGCCAGGATAAAACTGATCCCATAGAAACTTCATTTAAGGTAGGTATTTTCCTTAATCAAGTGCAACCAATGGTGAACTGAACAGACTTGTGATGGAAATACGACGCCATGTTGAAACCAAAGAGTACGAATGCACGTAGAGCTGGAAATTACTAAGAAATGATCTTAGCCCTAAAACTACAAAAAAATGTTGTCTACATTTTACTGTTTTCATAAATCTTAAGTTGAAACATAATTTTTGATAATCATGTCTTTGAAATCAATAAAAGTCACCAGCAGAAAATGTTTTCATCTTAAACTAAGCCATTTTAGTTTATTATCATCACCATCATCATCTGACTTCCGGAACCCTTCAAAGTTGACCAATTTTTGCTCCTAGTCATCTGGAAGTTGCTGGCCTACAATGGTTCTCATTCTCATGGAAAGGCCGTTCCTTTCCGTGAATTCCCAGGTGAAACCCGCCTTGAAATTTGAGAGTCCGCTTTCATCTGCCAGAAGCTTCCCTTTGATCTGCAATGTGACAGTAGAGACTGTTTGATTTTGTTCTCTTTGAGAAATAAATCTACTCGAATTTCAAGTCATTCTCCAACTCAGGCCATTTCGTTTTGGGCCAACGATGTGAGCATTTTTGCAGATTCATTTTCTCCAGCTCCCTTTTCTCCTTTCTCCATTTGTGAATGGACGGCTCTCCAACCTGTAACTCTCTCACTGCCACTCTGCTGTTTATTTCTTCCATCCTTGCAATGACTTTCAGATTGAAATCAGCACTGTAGGACTTGTGTTTAATTCCTGCTGTGATCCTAAAGGGTTCTAAGATTTGGATTTATAAACTGATAAAATGTGCACAATATAATCGATAACTGGCTGGTTCTAGCAGAGAGATCACAAAATTCAAATGTGAGGTATACAAGTGGCAAGGGTCTTTTTATATGCTTGCGAACATATAACTAAGATAACTTATGATCACTGATGAAAGACACTGGTGTTAAAAAGACATAATAAGACTATGAAATAAACAGACCCAACACAGTTTAATGGTTTCACTTAAGATGATCTGATAAGGTTTTCACATTCAACTGTTCAGCCAAGAGCAATTGTTTATCAGTTCTGCTTTGTTTACGCCTCCAATTAAAAGCCAGAGTCAGAAGATGACTGTGATAATTATGCCAATACAGACCGAATCAAGATTTCTACTGACAGCTACTTTATGCCATTTATGCCAGTGCAGGCTTTGCTTTAAGCTTCCAATTGATAGCATGTAATTTACGGACAGGCTTCAAAAGGTTCAAGGTTTTAATTGATAACTCAAAGTGACAGGGATATAACTACCAACTTAAATTAACAGAAACAAACACAAAGTTTCAGTTTTTTATTTTCAGATTACTAGGTTATTATCAAACTTGATTCATGACTTCTTGACCATGGCTTATACTTTTATTATACAAATATGATCAAAAGTAACATTTTTGGACTACTGAATGTGGCAGTTCTACTCTGTTCTGTAGGGTCGCTATGAGTCGGAATCGACTGGACAGCACTGGTTTTTGGGTTGGGAATGCGGCCAAAATTCACTTCTGGAAATGTCGTGAGACATGCGTGGTATATACAAGGGGGTGCTATACCAGAAGTTTTTTTTATATAACTTTGTCATTTCTGCACATTATATGTGTGTGCACGTTTACGTGGGTGTGCTACTTGAGAAAAAATACAATAAATGTAGTTCATATTTTACAGTTCAGAGTGGAAGGCTGATAAATAGGTTATGTTTCAAACCTAAGTTAGGCACTTGGGGATGAGGAATGCAGGGACAAACGTGAATTCTGTCACTGAGAAACAGAAATAAATCAATCTCAAGCCTTTTACTTTTTGGTGTTATACCTCATACCCTAGGCTCAGTAATACGTATTTAAAGGTACTCAGAACTTGGTGAGTGAAAAGACAAAAAGACCAAATAGAAAATGTATTAAAAAAATAAAACAGCAAAGCCAGTAACTCAGTAATTTACACTTGAAAACAATTTTAAATAAAATCAAAACTAAAAGTAGCAAGCTTTTAGAGCATCATACCCATGTGATATGCAAGGTGATTAAGTTTTTAAAAGCACAAAGTTTGACTTCAATATTGCCATCGTCATTTAGTGGTTTAATGATCTTGAATATTTTACAAAAGAAATAGTTCTCTCCTCTAAAATACTGATAAAATTGATGGCTTTGGTACCTAAAGCAAGGGTCTTCACAATTCTTCAGTATGAAAAGCAACATAACGAGGATCATCAAAATATGTGATTTCAAATCTACTTTATACGCCAGATGCAGTATATAGCTGGAACCATATCCACATTTTACAAGTTTCTGGATTTCATTTATTTTTCTGAGCAACTTACTTTAGTTTTGAATCTGTACGACTTTGACATTTATTAAAGCTATATAAAAGCCATGCACAGTTTATAATATTGCACATTAAATGACTACTTTTGAAGATCACACAAAAATGTCACAAAACTATAACATGGAAAGACATGAAAAACATTATTCAGGAGTATTAAAAATTTTAGGTATAGAGTTTTGCAAAGATTATTTTGGTTTGTAAGTATTATGCAAGCACTAGCTTGAAATAAGACTGGCAAAACATGCAAAAGAGCAGAACTTCGACAAACGAAAAGCTAAAGTATTTTAGCTAAAAGCTGAAATACCAGGTAGTTGAAATACTACCATGTAACAATGGGAATTTATAAAATAGGAAAAAAAGTTATTCTTTAAAAGTCTTCCATGAATAATAGGCTCTCAGTAATTCTCTATAAAAACATTCAGAAATAGAGTTTTCAAATTATGTTCATCACCACAATTGTATTTTTGTAGTGATTGGATCTGTGAATTTTAAATAATTTATTGTCCTACAGAGGAAGTTCCACTTTTCCCCTATGGGGTGGGGGGGGGGGGGCGGGAGGGAGGCAAAGAAAACCAATTGGTAAATTTAGATCCAAGTAAAATATCCTGATACAAATATATCATTAACACCAGAGTGGAAAGTTGCAGTAACTGCAAGTCCACATACTTCTAACTGTACTCTTAAAATAGGAGTGTAAACTTTAGATTTGTTCAATTAAAGATCTCCTATTAGGAAGTACCTTATCTTTGAAAGTTTTAAAAATATCAATAGGCATTTCTTCTTTTCCAGCTGTATCTCCTTCAGCTTTTACTGCTGTGGCTGAAGAACATTCAGATACTCAGACTGGCCCAACTGGTAAGTTGTGTTCCTTCCACAATCTACATACTGGTACCTCTCCTGGGATATCTGCTCAGAGTGCCCGAAGTATGTTGTTGTCACAGTAACTCTAAAAATAAAATAAATGGGGACAAACAAAAATAGTTATATAAAAAGATTTTCTAAAGTGAAAATACTTTTAAATATAAAAATTCTCTTCAGGAGAGATTCTTTGATTAATGATAACTTAATATTGTGAATGGACCCTTGGTGGTGTAATGGTTAAGCGCTCGGCTGCTAACCAAAAGGATGGCAGTTCAAATCCACCTGCCACTCCTTGGACACTCTATAGGGCAGTTCTACTCTGTCCTGTAGGGTCACTATGAGTCAGAACCGACTTGTCAGCACCTAACAACAATATTGTGAACAGAGGCTGTTGAAGGAATATTTCCGCAACAGACAACCACGATGCTAGTTGAGCAAGCCCTATCCAAATAATAAAACACAATAAACGTAATTTCTTGAAAACATTTATCTTCAGTTAAAAATACGTAAGGTACCCCACACTTAAAAGTAATCATACAGTTCTTTTATCATAGGAAATCTGTTAACCAAATGTCAGCTAAACATCAAAGTACCAAATCCACAACTCACTAATGTTTGATTGGCTTACCCATTGCCATCGAGTCGCTTCTGATTCATAGCAATCCTACAGGATAGAGTAGAACTGCCCCATAGGGTTTCCTAGGCTGTAATCTTTATGGAAGCAGACTGCCACATCTTTCTCCTATGGAATGGCTGGTGGGTTTGAACTGTCAATCTTTCAGTTAGCACCTGAGCACTTAACCACTGCATAACACCCAAGTAAAAAGCCGATAACATTCTAAAGTTTTTTTCTAAATTTGTCTTTTTAAAAAAAATTCAGAATGTTTACTCCTATAGAAAAATTGTGCTTAGGTTTTCAGGGTGATTCCCACAAAGCCTTTTTTTTTTTTTTTTATAGCTAGAACACCTTAGATTTACAATTTAAAAAGTAAAAAACAATAATGCTGTAATATTAACTTTAAAGAACTAAATTAAGAAGATGTTCATCATTGATGCTAATAATGAAATAAAATTGTAAGGAAGAGAGGTAGTGTGAGATTCTGGGAAAGTTTTGCTTACTTTCACAAATCATGTCTAATTTTAAGTGGGTAAGTATGAGAATTATAATTTTTAAAAGGGATTATAAAAATCAAATTATAATTGTGAAATCCCAATAAATGTCACTGCTCTGCTCTTAAATTAAATCCTGGTCTCAAAAAATTAAAACATTTTTTAACAAAATTTGTATTTACAAAAAAATTGTCAAAATAATGGTACTATGTTTCATCTCAAGTTACAAATATATTAAGTATGGTAAAAAATTAAAAATAAACATTTAGGAGGAAGAAGGGAAATCGTGGTTGATCCAGGCTCCTCCAGCTCACGCCCTGGTATTCCTTCATGCAGTGAAGGTGCAAACCCTGAACTCAAAGAACGGTTAATGCTCTCCACTGACTGTGACTCTGCCAGTTCTAAGAACGGTTAATGCTCTCCACTGATTGTGACTCTGCCGGTTCTAAGAACGGTTAATGCTCTCCACTGACTGTGACTCTGCCGGTTCTAAGAACGGTTAATGCTCTCCACTGACTGTGACTCTGCCAGTTCTAAGAACGGTTAATGCTCTCCACTGACTGTGACTCTGCCAGTTCTAAGAACGGTTAATGCTCTCCACTGACTGTGACTCTGCCAGTTCTAAGCCACAGACCTTCAGACAACTATCAACCTTACCTCCTATTGAGAATTTTTAGACCAGCCTATGACTTCTCTGCTCTACAGGTGCTAGGAAATATGTAATATGCACACACTTAGGCCACTCATTCTCATTCTCTGTCCAGCGTCCTTCCACCCAAATCCTATCCTGCTTTACTGCTCCCAATCTTATCTACCATGCCCTCTGGAGCATCTTTTCAACTCATAGCAGTGTGTTTTTACTTCCTTTCCTAAACCAGAATCCAGTTCATCCTGGAACAATTAAGAAGCTGATTTCTTCCATACACAAGACATCACAGGGTAGGGCCTGCTTGCTCTCAGCATATGCCAACATCACTGTCCTCAAACAAAATCTATACCCTTTTAGGGACGGCTGATACTATCTTCTCCTTCTCATTACTATTAACAAAAATTTACCACAGGCAGAAAGGTACTGGATGTCGAACTAAGACTTCCTCTTTACCCAACCCATACCATTTTCCTGAGCTTTTCAATGCCTAGGTTCACTATTTGTCAGCCATGTGATCCTTCACTACTACTCTAATCTTTCATTTACTTATTTGTACAGGGGATAACATTTATCTTACTTTATGACACTCTTATAAAGCTAAGATACTCTATATGCTATAAGCCAATATGATAAATATAAAGTTTTAACAAAAAATATCTTTCAGAGGGAAAAAAAAAATCATACTTACTGCATCATGAGTACTATGTTATGCACTTTGATGGATATCAGTGTACAGAAATCACTGTCAAAGCAAATATATCAATAAATGCAAATTATGACATTATAAATTTAGAACAGCTTAATTACCATCATTCTTCCTATATTAAAGCTAATAGATACTATTAAAAACAGTTTAATTACCATTCCTCTTCCTATATTAACACAAATGTAGATACTATTAGGAAAACAAGTATTTTATTTATTGAGCATTTTCTATACTTCAAATACTAACTGACATATTTCATGACTTCTTATTCTAAAATTATATATGCTTTAATACTCTTACAGTTGGAGAGTTGTTTTAATGTGGGCCACAAATTACTTATACTTTCCACTAACCATCTGAAATCCTTAGTTACCCAAAATTTCTAGGTCCAGGCTTATTACCAAAAGACGATGAAAACTTATAATTATTTCTTCTAATCAACAAGAATAATAATCATTTAAATCTAATTTAAAAGCTTCAGAATTTCAAACCACTATTAGAGTATTACACATTATTACCATTTATAGTCCTCTTATACTAAAGTAGAAATCCTGGTGACGTAGTGATTAAGTGCTACAGCTGCTAACCAAAGGGTCAGCAGTTCGAATCCGCCAGGCACTCCTTGGAAACTCTATGGGGCAGTTCTACTCTGCCCCATGGGGTTGCTATGAGTCGGAATCGACTCGACAGCACTGGGTTTGGTTTTGGGTTTATACCAAAGCATCAATATATGAACACAGGGCTGTCGTAACATAGTGAATACAAATAAAAACTGAAATAGTGGTGTTTATAATCCTAATCCTCAAAAATAAAACAAAAAAATCATAATTTTGTGTATAAGCATAAGGGAAGAATGGAGATGAACACAGGCCAGAAGGAATATTCCAAAATTCACTGATAAGATTATGGGAAATTAAAAAAATATATATTCTTTATACTTTATTCTACAGCTTTACTATTTAGTAAAACAAGTTATTAAAAAATCAGAACTTACAACATATAACTCATTTCTTCTGCTATAATAGTAGGTACTGTGTAATCAATCTGAAAGGCAAAAAATGAAAAGAATCAACAGAGAATAGAATCAAAACACCAAATACTTCAGATTCATTTCATACCTTCAACGAGTTCAGGAATCTCTCTCTTTATGAGCTTGATTCTAAGATCTCCTCTTATACATGCAAAAGTCTTATATATTTCAAAGTCAAATTTTTGAGAAATTCTCCTGCCCTCCTCAAGTTAACATGATACACAAAGTTGAGGCTTGGTTAACTCCTTGAAATTATCTCATGACTGAGGCTTACTTGTTTCATATCAAGTGGACCAATATTGGTTATGTTGTTTAAGCGTGCCTTTCCGATAACTGTTTTTGAAAACTGAACTTGTGCAGTGATGTTTTCAACTTCAACAGAATAATAGTTATTGTTCGTTATATTCAGTGTGTTCTGCAAGAGAAAAAAGGCAGAAGATGTAGATGTTATCTGAAAACATGCATAATACATATTCAAATTAATAAGAACAATGACTTCATCTAGGAAGAAGAAAAGTGTTACCAAAAATGTCAAAGAACATCAAATGATGTTGGTATATTGTATGCATATACAAATATACCAAATATTGTAGGTATATTGTATGCATAGTGCTCACCCATAAAACCAAAGAACATTATTTGGTTTTATGGATGAGCACTATGCATACAATATACCTATAATAAACACACAAATTCACAAAAAACAAACAGGTCCAGAAATATATAGTATAGGAATATGGAAAAATGAATGTTAGAAAATGTATTTGAGGCCTTAGTTAGCAAAATGTTAATAAAAATAATAAATTTATTCTATATGTAATCTACGTTTTTTTACTAATTACAAATATATATTGGTATCCGTAGACTATGTCAAAAGCTGCTTCCTACTCTATTACATATAATGATGACCGTTTAAAATGTTAACTAGTACTCAAAATAACTTCTCTTGTTTAAAGCAAGAAAAAAAAAAATCAAACCTGCTGCAGTTGACCGATTCTGGCTCATAGCAGCTCTCCAGGGCAGAGCAGAACTGCCCCATGGGGTTTCCAAGGAGCGGCTGATGAATTTGAACTGACCCTTTGGTTAGCAGTCTGAGCCCCCAGGGCTCTCTTCTCATTTAAAGGAAAGTAGTATTTTAACTTATATACTAGCAGGATTTATACCAAGTCAGTATAGAGGAGAAATAAGATAGATTCAAACCCATTTGGTTGGAAAGAAATATGTGGCTGCATCATTTCTATACTTAGGTAACAACTGGGATCGGTTTCTGCATTTCTTATTCACAACTATCGTCTCAAATTACTTTAGAAACGGTCAATGAAAACAGAAACAAAAATGTTAAATTAAGAAACAACAGATGATAATAAAACATCTAAAATAGAGCAAAAGATAGCATAAATAAAATCAATAGGTAAAAATGATAAATCTGGAAAAAGTATTCATAAGGCAGAAGGCAGACAGCAATGGTTACCATCTATAATGTACAATCAGACCTTAAAAATTAAAAAGAAAATGACAAAGGCCTAATAGAAGGCAAAAAAAAAAAAGGTAGGCAAAGGATATGAGCAGGCAAATTAAAAAAGTAAAAAACCTAAATGGCTAAGAAACATTCAGAGAGATTCTCAAATTCAATTTGAGTCAGGGAGTCTGTAGTCAGGAAAAAGTTAATGGAAGTAAAAATGAAATACTGCTTTATATTCATCTAATCAATAAGGTTTGTAGAAAGCAACAAATTCTATTCCTGGCAGGGACATGGACAAAGGGAACACTGCTGTCAAATATGTGAAGTGTTACTGTCATTTTGATAAGTAATCTACCAACATCCATTAAAATAAAAATTATACAGCTATAGATATGTATCTGTATGTATGTATCTCCTTGACTATGATACATCCCAGAATCTACTGCACAGAAATAAAAACACTAGGACGTTAATGACAGTGTTCTTTGGAGTGGCAAAAAATAAAAAGAAAATTAATGCCCATTAATAAAGGGGATATTAAGTTCTTACACGCAGTATTACAAAACCATTAAAAAGAAAAGATTAACTCGAAACCAGATAACATACATAAATCTACAGTATTTGATACTCGAATAGTTTTTGGAGGTTGGACAAAAAAAAACCTGGCCACTGTCTGAAACCATGTTCAAATGGGACAATGTGCTGTTGTTCCAAATGAATTCTCCAGTCAAATAAAATGATTCATAATCAGCATTGCTCTATGAATGTTTTGGTGCACGTTTTTACACAGATAGTTAAAAAAGAAAAAAAGTCCATAGATTGACAGCTTTTGAGAGTCTGCAATAATACAATGAGGGTGAAAGGAGCCCTGGGGATGCAATGGTTAAGCACTCAGCTGATAACCGAAAGGCTGGTGATCCAAACCCATAAAGCAGCTCTGTGGGAGAAAGACCTGGCGATCTGCTCCTACAAAGATTTCAGCCTAGGAAACCCTACGAGACAGTTTAACTGTGTCACACTGGGTTGCAAAGAGTCTGAACTGACTCTCCCTCACCTAACAATAACAAGTGAGGGTGAATGTATTCTGAGGAAGTTCTATTTTTATCTTGTAATTAGGCAGCAATCCCATTTTAACACACATTCCTTTTCACTCCATCCCTCCCTCTTCTCAACCACACATCTCTACCTTAATTTCAATCAAACCAACCATTTCCACAAGAAAAACCAACTGAGTCCAGTATCTCTCTTCGGAACAAATGACTGCCAACAGATACACTTTGATGCTTGAAGGCATAAATGGTCAGTAACAGCATGATTAATATACATCTTTTTTTTTTTTCCCCTAATGCAGTAGTTTGCAAACCATGCTTTTCTCAAACAAATGTTAACAGGTAAAAGTCTTTCTCTGAGGGTGGTTTTTTTTTTTTTTTTTTTACTGTGCTTTAGATGAAGGTTTACAGAGCAAATTAGTTTCTCATTAAACAATTCATACACATATTGCTTTGTAACACTGGTTGCCAACTCCACAACATGTCAACATTCTCTCCTTCTTGACCTTGGGTTTCCCATTACCAGCTTTCCTGTCCCCTCCTGACTTCTAGTCCTTGCCCCTTAGCTGGTGTGCCCCTTTAGTCTCATTTTGTTTTACGGGCCTGCTTTTTTGCAAGCAAACCTCAGGAGTGACTTCGGTACTGAGTTAAAAGGGTATCTGGGGGTCATACTCTTGGGGTTTCTTCAGTCTGTCAGACCAGTATGTCTAGTCTTTTTTTGTGAGTTAGAATTTTGTTGTACATTTTTTTCTAGCTCTGTGTGGAACCCTCTCTATTGTGATCTGTCAGAGCAGTCAGTGGTCGTAGCTGGGCACCGTCTAGCTGTGCTGGACTCAGTCTGGTGGACGCTGTGGTAGCTCTGGTCCATTAGTCCTTTAGGCTAATCTTTCCCTTGTGTCTTTGGTTTTCTTCATTCTCCCTTAGTCCAGATGGGGTGCTTCTCTGAGGTTTTTTCAAATAGAGGGTACATCTTCAAATGTGTTAATTTACGATAGAGAAATCTGTCACCTGTACTTTACCTTTAAACACAATAAAGGAATGGTCCGTTAAAAATGACAAAAATCATATTTCACGATATACAAAGGAGTGAAAATTTTCCAGCTGTAACATCTCTTGAATGCAAGTATGTTAATACCTTGCCAGGAGCTATTCAGAGTCAAATGTTGAAAGGCTAAAACAACAACAACAAAAACCACTGCTATGGAGTCAATTCCAACCCACAGCAATCCTAGAGGACAGAACAGAAGGGCCCCATAGGGTTTCCAAGGAGTGGCTGGTGGATTTGAACTGCCAATCTTTTGGTTAAGCAGGCTTATGACTTAATCACTGTGCCACCAGTGCTATTCAGTGTCAAATGTTGCAAATACTTTCATTTTTTTCCTGGCAATCAACTGGTTATTTTATTTTACCTTCCTGAAAGCATCTTGAAATGCTAAATGCTATTGTAGTACATTTGATATGCAAAGAATTGCCAGTATTTATTATTTGCCATTTTCAGCAGAAACAAGAATGATAGAGAAGGTCAATACAACAAAGACACACAGAAAGCAATATGATCAGCATTACATTTAAAAAACATCCTCCCAACATGGTCAAAGGTACTGCTTAACAGGAAAAAAGACTATGTCGAATATCTTTAATATAAGTTTGTACTTACTGTGATATTTAAATATATTGTACGCTTTTGAACGTCATAGCTAACATATGCTGACTTTACTCCAACGTACTTCACGTCGATAGAGTGAGGAAAAAGGAAAAACACAGCTAATCCGGAAAGGAGCAGACAGACAAACACAGATGCCATCACATACAGCTTTCTGAAAAGGAAAATTGAATATTCAAATATATATAAATCAAAAATTACATAATGAAACATTTTGAAAAAGTATCTTAAACTTGAAATTTCTCCCAATATACTACACTAGCAGGAAAAGGTATATAATTTAACCAACTTTTTGTATTTTAAAAGTATTGGTAAAGGTTCTGTCCGTCTACTTAAGTTTGAAAATGTTCTTTTTAAAAGATGAATTCACTTTCAGGGAGAGTGGGATTTTAGGTTTATGACAGAAAATTTGTTGCAGTGATTCCCAGACCAGGCTACACATTGGAATTAAGTTGGGGAGCTTGATAAAAATACAAATTTCAAGAATTCCTTCTGAACTCATTGAAGCAGTATTTTCATGTGTGCGTTTTGTCATTACATAATCCCGACTGCTTATCAGAACCACCTGTAAAGCCCTTAAAAAAATAGCATATCCACATGCCTCACCAACCTCATTATAATCAGTCCTTTTTGAGCCTCCCTATCCCAAAGTACTTAAATACTCAATTAAAAAAAGTACTGTTTACATTAACTCTGCTTTGAAGATAACTGTTACCCTGTTTCTTTAAAATAAAAAAAGGAGATAATATTATGTATGTAAAGGAGAAGTTCATGAAGTCTTTCTGACCAGGACTAAATGACTGAATTAAACTCAGTTTTTGTTAAATTAAACCGGTCTTCATGCCTTCCTGGGACTCACTGCCTAGCTGGTCTCATCACCCAATCCAAACTTTTCACAGGCACCTGCAATCTGGCTCCTTAATTGCTAGTAGCCACGGGAACTGGGAGTTTCACTTTGTGGTCAAACCAGGATGTAAAAGAAATACACTCTAAGGAAGGCAACCTTGACACAGGTGTCTTTTTGTGTAAAGTGGGCCTAATAAATGTTTAATTAACAAAAATGTTTATTAACAAGGATGTAATAAAAAAAAATTGTTTTGAAGGGATCTTGGAGCTAGCCTTACCTAAAGTTTCCCAGACAACTTAAACAGGGTTTTGTTTTAACAAGCTGTCTCTGGGAAATGAGGTACTGGTACTGAAGGGTTATCACAAATCCCTAAGATGCAGTATTGCCATTCTTGCTTCTAAGGAGCATTCTGGCTGTATTTCTTCTAAGACAGCTTTGTTCCTTCTTTTAGCAAGCAGTCCGGGGTATATTCAATACTATTCCTCAACGCCACAATTCAAAGGCGTCAATTCCTCTTTGGTCCTCCTTATTTGTCATCCAGCTTTCACATGCATATGAGGTGACTGAAAACACCATGGGTTGGGTCAGGCACACCTTACTCTTCAAGGTGACACCCTTACTTTTTAACACTTTAAAGAGGTCTTTTGCAGCAGGCTTGACTAACGCAATGCAGTCATTTGATTTCTTTTGACTGCTGCTGCCATGGGTGTTGATTCTGGATCCAAGTAAAATGAAATCTGTGACGTCAAGTAGTGTCTAGACAAGGTGAACCAGGGGAAAAATCGCACTGTCAGTCTAAGCCATCAGATGGCGATCCTGTTGTTTCTGTTACTCAGGCAGCCACTGTTACACCTCCTTCTCCTGCTGCCACTCCTCTCTTTCCTCCTCTGGCAGATGCCTCCCTTCATCTGCCTCTACCTCCACGTCTCCTTTTCTATTCTAAAAACATAGCAATTGAACTTCCTTATTGTGCTGAGGACTTTGGACTTATAATGGCCAAAGACAAGCCCCACATCAAGATGCCTTTTAAAATTAAGCAACCCGACCAAAGTGGGTAACTTCCACAAGTAAGTTTTACACTGTGGAGCAAGACAGAGCCAAGAGTCACAGTTAAGGATTTTCCCAAGCCCAGGGAAGATCTAGGTAAATTTACTGAGGAACTCCAAATTCTCACCTCTACCTACCAGATAGGAATTTCTGACCTTTATCAATTTATTCTTATGTTGTTGGGGCCTGGGGAGGCCCAATTGTGTATCACAGAGGCTGGATGGTATGGGAAAGGGACTCTGCACAGAGGCTGGATGGTATGGGAAAGGGACTCTGCTGATTCCCTTTTCACTAAAAACTACTAGAGATCTATTGTTGGAAACTAGGCAAATTTATCATCTGTTGATTAAAGCAATCCCAAGAGTACTTCCAAAAACAAACCTTCGAGCTTGTGAACAAGGGTAGAAGTGTACAAATTTTAGAGATAGATTAGAAATGTTCCTTAAACACTAAGGATTAAAATCAAAAGATTCCGAGATTGCCTTCAATTCTATTTTTGTCAATGGTTTGAACCTAGAGCTTCAAAACTGGTCAAATGCCACTGCTTAGACTGGAAACAGCTCCCTGTAGAAACCTTTTTGGACACTGTTTACAAAATGGCTCAAACCACTGAGCAGCAAAATCAGGCCTGTGAACAAAGAACTAAAACCAGGCAAGAAAAACAGATAGCCTAGGAGCTGCAAACTCCTGGGGTGCAGGAGTTCAATACTGGAGCCCAAAGGGGAGAAAACCAATTGGGAATACCAGTGTATTTTTACTGTAAGAAACCACAACATTTTAAATGGAAACATCTAAATTAAAGAATAAATTGGGAATGCTACCTCCTGCTTTGTCTCCAGTAGGATCAGTTGATGGGGCTCTGGGGATCAAAGGGGGTTTTTCCAGTAGTGGCTTTAAATAATCAGGGAAAAACTATTAGTACATAGGGAAAATTGCAAGTTTTTAACTGATACAAGAACCACTTTGTCAGCTTTGAATCCCATGTGATTGAAAAATCTCTTACCCTGGAGTAATAAAACTTCTAAAATTGTGGGAATTATGAACCACGAGCAAACTGTAACTTCTTCTCTGCCAGTTAATGTTTCTTTAGAATCTACAGAAGGTGTACAACCCTTTTTATTAAGTTTAAATACGTTTTATGTAAATGGAATTGTTTAAATACCTTTTATCTAAATGGAATTATCATCTACAATTTACTGAACAGGCAAAAATGCTTCTTAGAAGTTATCTGGGATGAGTGAATTATGGATAGTGAAGAAACTACTATTTTCAGGGACTTACTATGTCTTTACAGGAAGGCAACCCTCACCCAACCACTGATTCCATTTCCCGTGTCAGGCAGGCAGAAGTGCTGCTGCCACCTCAAGGGTGCCCAGTGACCATCACTGGGATGCTGGGTGGCCCTCCTGCCTCAGATTACCGTTCTGCAGTTCCAGAAATATTAGTTGCCATGTCTTCCACAGATGTTGGTGGAGGTTTGTCAACTGAACCCAACAAAATTCAAATAGATCATGCTAAGTCTTTGCCTAGGGTTTCATAATACCCTATAAGGAATGAAGCAAGGGAAAGACTAGCCACAATAAAACAAGATTTCCTTAAAAAAGGGACTCGTTATCTCTTACACTAGTCCATGTAACACTCCTGTTTTCTCTGTAAAGAAATCCCAGAATTGAGAATGGTCTTTTGTGCAAGTCTTATGAACCATTAACTGTGTAGTCATCCCGTGCTTTCTGATTTTGCCTAACCCCCACCTACTTTAATATTCCTCCTGAAACTACCCATTTTACTGTAATAGATTTATGCAGCACCTTTTTGGTGTCCTGGTTCACCCAGAAAACTAATACCTATTTGCTTTTATGTGGAATAATCAAAAGTTTACCTGGACGGTTATGTCCCAGGAGTATCCTGAAAGGCCCACTTACCTTTCCCAAGTTTTACACACCGATTTACAGTCTTTATAATTCGCTGATGGTTTTGCTCTCCTCCAATACTTTGATGATTTGTTAGTCTGTTCCCTTTTATTAGATGCATGCTTTTTAGGGATAATATTGTTACTACAGCATTTGGCCACTAGGTGGCATAAAGTATTCAAAAAATTACAATTGGCTCTACTTTCAGTAAACATTCACGGCATATTATGTCAACAAAGAGAGTTTATATGGACTCACAAAGGAAGGATTCAATTCAGGCTTTCCCTATCCCTACCACTACGCAGCAGCTGAGAGGATTCTTAGGGTTTTGTGGGTACTGTCATGCCTGGATTCTTACTTTTCCCTAATAGGTCAGCTGCTTTACCAGTTTTTAAAGGGACCTGCACTTGATCCATTTCGGTTATCTGAGGAGAGCATCCGAGTTGTTTTTAAGTTAAAGGAATCACTTCCCACCACCCCAGCTTTAGGATTTCCCAGTTATAAACTGGATTTTTCTTTGTATGTCCTGGAAATAACTAGAAAAGCTTTGGGGGTCCTCACTCAGACACATGGGGGGCAGCAGTGACCCATGGAATGCTACAGCTTACAATTAGATCCAGTAGCCAGGGAGTATCTCCCATGCCTTAGAGCAGCTGTCACCACAGCCTGGCTGGGGGAAGCCAAGCCAATATTGTACTCACGCAATTTTTTGGTGTGTATGTCCCCACGCTGTAGCTGCAATCTTAAATTCTTCCCTAATCCAGTATTTGTCCGCCAGCAGGGTAGCCTGCCATGAAGTCCTACTTTTAGCTGTGTCTGACATTATGCTGCACACTATTAACTTTTTAAACCTAGCTATCCTGTTGCCTATACCTGATGATTTTGAAACTGTTCTTCATGATTACTTGGATTTAACAGACCAGTCACTCACTCCAAGACAAGACCTGCAGAGACTTCCCTCCCCAATCCTGACTTGATTCTTTTTGTTGATGGGTCATATCTAAAACCAGATTCCTCTAGTTCTCGTTATTAAGGTGGATATACTACTACTACATCTACTGAGGTCCTGGAAAGCAACCCACTACCAGATGTTACTTCAGCCCAACAAGCTGAACTGACTGCACTCACCAGGGCTTGTGAGATGGCGTCCAGAAAATCCGTAATCATTTACATGGATTTGAAGTATGGCTTTGGAACTGCTGATAATTTGGGGATGTTATGGAAACAAATGGGGTCTTGAACAAATTAAAATTAAAAATCCCCTAGTGACTGACCTCCTGGACTCTCTCTTGCTCCCATCTGAGATTGCAGTAGTTAAAATCCAGGCCCATCAACCTAACAACATTCCCCAAATGGATTTAGAGGGAATGGTTTATCCGATGAGGCTGCCAAAAAGGCTGCACCTCAATCCACTGCTGACAGTCCCTGCCACGACCAGGATAAAAAAAACCTCGTAACCCGTTGCCATTAAGTCGATTCCGACTCATAGTGACCCCATTGGACAGAGTAGAACTGCCCCATAGAGTTTCCAAGGAGCGCCTGGTAGATTTGAACTGCCGACCTTTATGCTTAGCAGCCATAGCACTTAACCACTATGCCACCAGGGTTTCCCGGGATAAAAAGCAGGGAATAAAAGAATTAACGGCCTTTGAAACTGCCAAACTCTAATTATTTGAAAACCTTAATCCATGTTAAGTTAGGTCTGGCTAAGCAGAGTCCATGCCTTTTTAATTTCTCTTACTTTTTAAAAATCCTTAGCCGTTACAGCTTCTGAGGAAGAAGTCAAGGACTGGAGATATGCTGAGTTCTATCAGGGCTCCACTACGCAGCTCTGCATAGGCCTGGCAATAGACCTGTCCTGCCAGGTTGTTTACATGTGCCCTTACTCTGAACCTGTTTCACAGACATGAGGAACATGTCCAATGATGAAGTGATTAGTTTTTTAGAAAGACAATTTTTGGAAAGTTTTTTAGTCGCAGTCAAGCACGTTACATTCTTTCGCCCATGTTGCTTTCATTATGATGAATGCTTCTAGCAGTGATTGTTACAGACCTCCTTAGAAGCACTGTCCTGATTACCCCTCTATTCATGGCAAATGCCACACTTGCAATGCAGAATCCCTTGGAGCAGCCAAGGGTATAGCAACTGAAGACCCTAAACGGGACCCTCCAGTTTGGCATGATTTAGCCTGCCACCAGGAATATGCTCCTGAATTAGAGGTGGAACAGTAAATAAAAGAAGGCTGTAAATTTAATAATCTTCCCTGTGGGAAGGGCCTGATGCCAAATCTGTTGTCCCCAAGGACTTGCATATTCCCCTTGCACCCACCTTCTCCATGAAAGAACATCTGGCAGAGACAAAACAACAGGCATTTTACAAAAACATTTTTTGGGACAGTTTTGGAAGGCCGCGGACAAACTAGTCAAGTAATATTCTATCTACTCAGAATTTAATCCAGGTAAACATTATTAACCCCCACCTGGAAAGTATCCCTTGCCAACTGGCCAATGGTCAAATGGGAGATACGTTTTATGCACCTAACACCTGCCAATGGTTATATATTTTTACTAGTTATGATTCGCAGATATTCACATTGGATTGTGGCCTTTCCTTGTCTAAAAGCCACAACAGCATTTATCGCAAAAATGTTATTAAAATATATCCTTCCCACGTGGGGAATACTAGCTGTGCTTTGCAGTGACAGAGGAATCCACTTTATGGGACAAATAATAAAGGTCACTTGTTGTATTTTTCTGAGACTCTGCTGTCTTTATCATCCCTAGTCTTCTGGCCTTGTGGAAAGGACCAAGAGAATCATAAAAACTCAACTGGTGAAGCTCAGTGTCTACAGGATTGACCTAGCTGCAGGCCCTCCCGTCAAAATGTCAATGAACATGCCTTTCACCCTGCATAAATTAACTCCTTATGAGATTGTCATGGGTTGGACAATGAACTTACCATATTCAGTAGTCATTGCAGATTCAAATTTAATCCAAGCTGATTTATTGAAGTATTGCCAATCTTTGATTCACTATGCTAAAGAACATGCTACCTTTCTTAAAGAGGATTTTAACACTAAGAATATTGAAGAGCCTGCTACCTTTCCTCTATCTGGAGATTATGCCTATTGGAAAAAACATCAATTAAAGGATTCCCTTGAGCCTCGATGGAAGGGACCCTACTTAGTCTTATTCACAAATTCTTGTGCTGCCAAATTATAGGCAGTCAAGGGCTGGATTCATTTATCCCAACTGAAGGAAGCCCTGACTCCCAAATGGACAGTTGAGCCTCAGGAAGGATTAAAATTCAAACATTGCCAGGAAAACAAAAACAGATGACAGCTGGGTAGACTACTTTCCCAAGAACTCTGGACCTGGCCTGAAACTTCCTACACAGCCTGCGGTAAAATTTGGAGTGTCTGCCTTTTTCTTTACCATTTTTGATATCTCAGTATTGTTAGCTGTTATACATAATTGAGGAATTATATGCTGGTGGTTTTGGTGATATATTAAGCCAATTGTTATTTCTGAAATAAGTTATGTAAATGAGGGCTTTAACTCTTTGAATTTTTCTTAGTCACTAGGATCATATACTCTTTACCTGTGGGTGTTTACTGGTTTTAATAATCTAACTTATTTGTGGTGCCACCTTCTGACCATTATAGTTATTTTTGCTTTATCCAACTTTTTAACTTGTATGGGACTTTAGGACTACTCTTTTCTTGTCTTAAGTTTTATAACTGTTTCTACCATTTATATTCTATTAACTCCTTGCTATTAATGTGATCACTGGTTAATTTAGTAAAAAAAAAAAAAAAAAATTAGTAAGATCCATGAATTTTTGAAATAACATTATAACTTTTTATTAGTGTTTTAATTATATTTGTCCTTTGTTGGTTAATAGTCTTTTTATCCTCCTTTAAGCCTTTCATTGCTGAAATTTATTTTGTTATTGCTATTATTTAAATGTTAATACCCCCTGTTTATTTCTTTTGGGCTGTGTTTCTCCACTATGAAACTCTTCTTAAACTTATCTGTCATACCTGCTGCTCATCGCACCTCCCATTAATTGCTGGCAGAATGCTTTTCTTAAGCTCATTCAGGCAGCTGCACGATTCACAAATCTTACTGATTGCCGGATCTGTCATCCTTTACCCAAAACTGTACATGAGAACTCAGATCCATTAGCTACTCCCATACTAACTTACAGTTTTGTTCCCCTGCTACCACTAATTTTAACACCACCTCTAGGTCAGCCATATATGTGGGACTATGGTGTCCTCTGAGATACTGGCTCAACCCCAGGTCTCATGTTTCAATCTAACTAGGGTTAGAGCCAAAGAGTGTTTCAAAATACCCTGGGCCTCCTCTTCAGATTGTAAAAATGATCCCTTAATTTCATATAATACCTGTCTCAGACACTGGAATGTGGCTTTTTCAGGAAATTTAACAGCGTGTATACAGGGAAAAAGGTCTTTTTGTGGCCAAATGGAGGCTTGGTGAGGTTAGAACTACTGTCTATTTCCAACAACTTCTTGACAGAAAATTGGCTTGAACAGATAAACCAAACCACCCCTCTCCCAGGTAAACATGCCAGGACCAGCATAAAAAGAGCCCATACAGCTATGTATTTTTCTGTGGAGGATCAAGATACCTCACCTTTGACAATTCACATCCAAATGATGAGTCCTATACCTGGGCTTTATCTTGTTTGGATGACTGGAATATGACAGGCCATAGGGGAATCCCTTTAGACATCCATTCTTACAATGAGAGTTTACACTGGACTAACCACCTGAAATTATTGGAAAGGAGCAGAAACAACTGGTCAAGAGATAAGCAAGGGAGAGGTAGAGGGAACCCCTTAAAGGAGTTCAGTGGTTTAGGTTATAATTTTTTGAGGATATTTCTCTTAGTGCAGAGTAGGAGATTTACAACATGTCATCCGTAACATCTCCAGAACCATGGAAGAAATAGCAGATGATGTTGCCAATGCTATGACTGCTCAAGAGAAATTACTGAACTCACTTGTCAAAGTAGTTTTGGATAATCAAATCGCTCTAAATTTCCTGTTAGCCCAGCAAAGAGGGGTCCATGCTATAAATAACCTCTTGCACATCTGGATTAACATTTCAGGAGAAGTAGAACATGATACTACAAAAATATGTGAAAAGACCACCTGGTTACACATTACCAAAAAAAATACATTTGGTTTTTCCTTTTCTGATATGTTTAGCTAGTTACCCAACAGAGTGGGTGCCAAGATTAGGTCAATTCTGTTCTCCAGTGTTATGGTTTTAATGTTAAGTTATTGTAATCAGCACTGTTAAATGCCATATGAAAGTAACCACTGAAGCTCTGACCCACAGAAACAACCTGATGCCCATGCGCAACCTAATGTATGTGGAGGCAATGATCATTTTTAATGGGCTGGAAGAGTCGCATGTTTAGTTGAACTATATTGTAAGGTGACTCTAAGCCACTAAGTATTCTTCTAACCAATGTAAGAGCTTTACAATAGTATGGTGAAGAAAATCTGAAGCTGCCTAATAGCTACAAACACCTTGCAGAAGATGAATACTCCTCTGTGGGAGACCTAAGACCAGCTCACTCTGAAGAGTAGAACTCCCATACAGCAAAGGTAAAAATAAAATGTTTGCTGGTTCAAGCAGCTATCAGGAAGGAGCATAACCAATGATGATTTAAAACTAAGTCCATGCAGAAGAACTAATTCTTAACGTGATCAGAGGATGTGCAATAAAACCTCTGATCAAAAGAAGGGAAATGTAAAGAACTTCATGAAGCCTTTCTGACCAGGATTAAATGACTGAATTAAACTCAGTTTTTGCTAAGTTAAACTCATCTTTTTACACGCTTGCCTGAGACTCTATATTTGCCTAGCTGCTCTCAACAGAGTCAACCCAGACTTTTCTCAGGTACCTGCAATTTGGTTCCTTAACTGCTAGCAGTCATAGGAACCAAGAGAATTTCACTCTGCAATCAAGCCAGAATGTAAAAATAACACACTCCAAGGCAGGCAATCTTGACACTGGTGTCTTTTTGTGTAAAGAGGGCCTAAGAAATGTTTCTTTATAACAAGGGTATAATAAAAAAAATTGTTTTAAAGGGGTCCTGGAGCTAGCCTTATCTAAACCTTCACAGACAACTTAAAAGGGTTTTGTTTTAACAAGCTATTTCTGGGAAATGAGGTACTGGTACGGAATGGTTATCACAAATCTCTAAGACATCTGGTTAGAGCTGCTTAACATCAACCAGTAATGTTTTTATAACCTCTCCCAAGGGATATGTGACTATGACTGAAAACCTCTGAAATTACTCCCTGAACTCAATCACTGTAAGCCTTTGTTCCCAATTAACCAGTAGAAGCCCACTCTCCATCTCCTAACCCACCCTTCTTGTGACCTCAACCAAAGACTAGCCAAACAAACCACAGCATTGTAATTTCTTTGTTCCTTGGACTATATCTGTTCCTATTAGAGGCTCTCTTGCTGGAGTCATCAGTTCTCACTTATGTGAGCTGGTGTTAAGGACTGAGTGGTTTTATTCTCCACAACATGCACATACAAGAAAAAATCTCGCACGCCTTTGCTGTTCTTCTAACTGTCTCTGAAATATATCTTTTGCATATCTCACTCTTTCTTTCCAGTTTCCACTGATGGAAATTTATCTTCAGTATTACCCTCAAAAGCTCTAGTTTCAAGAAACTATTTCCTGATCTTGCCAATATATAATCCTCAGTGGAAAGCCTACAACATTCTTCGGCTTCTATGTTTCATGTCACTTACTTTAATCTCCCCTTCATATTCTAGACATTCAAAAAAATTATCATTTTATCTTTCCCTCTACTCTGTCCTCCTCATCACCTCCTTTCTAAATCCCTTGATGGATTTAATCTTTGTATGCCTCACAACAGTTACTGAAGATTCTCCTTCAGATGTTGTATAAATATTTGAGTATCTTAAGTAATCTAAATTGAGAAATGAGAATAAAATGGCTTATTAAAAACAAAATAAAACTAATATTTGCTGTATCACTGTTACTACGCCCATACTTTTGTCTGAGCAAACAAAGTGGTGCCCACTCACTCACTCTAGACTCTCTCAACTTGAGAGGTAACCACCGCTGGGTTACCTAATAGAATATGAAATGAGGGATATCACTGCTGATGTCAGATGGACCTTGGCTCAAAGTAGAGAAAACCAGAAAGATCTCTGCCTGTTTTATCAACTATGCAAAAGCATTCAACTGTATGGATCACACTGGAAAGAATGGGAATTCCAGAACACTTAATTTTGTTCACAAAGAACCTGTACGTGGATCAAGAAGCAGTTGTTCAAACAGGGAAAGGGGATACTGCACTGGAAAAGGCATGTGGCAGGGCTGTATTCTTTTACCTTACTTATTCAATCTATATGCTGAAAAAACAATCTGAGAAGCTGGGCTACATGAAGAACACAACATGAGGATTAGAGAAAGACTCATTAACCACCTAAGGTATGCAGATGACACAACCTTGCCTGCTGAAAATGACTTGAGGTACTTAATGATGAAGGTAAAAGATTATACTGCCTTCAGTATGGACACCTGAACATAAAGAAAATCAAAATCCTTACAAATGGACCAATAAACGTCATGGTAATGGTGAAAAAATGGAAGTTGTCAAGGACTTCATTCTTCCTGGATCAACAATCAATGTCTATGGAAGCACCAGTCAAGAAATCAAATGACATACTGTATTAGGCAAACGCGCGGCAAAAGATCTCTTTAAAGTGTTAAAAAAGCAAAGGTGTCACTTTGATGACTCAGGTGTGCCTGGACTGAAAAAGAATCGACGCATCTGAAATGTGATGCTTGTGAACAACACTGAATGTCATTCACTGCGAGAACAACAAACAAATCTGTCTTGGAGGAAGTACACCCAGAATACTCCTTAGAAGTGAGGACTGAGAGACTTTGTCTTGCTTACTTTGGACACGTTATTGGGAGGACCAATCCCTGGAAAAGGACATTCTCGGTAGAGGGTCAGCAGAAAAGAGGGAGACTATGAGTGAGGTGGACTGACACAGTGGCTGTAACAATGGGCTTAAATATAGCAATGATTGTGAGGATGGCGCAGGCCTGCACATTTTGTTATACACAAAGTCACAACGAGTTGGAGCTGACTTGACAGCACCTAATAACAATAGCAGGCAGGAGAATTGCAGCCTTTAAGGCTTTTTTTTCCCATTACTTAGGGAGTACTCTTCTGAATACTCCACTCAATGCCCTGTGAATTATGTTTTCCATACTCATAACGTAAAAACAATTGAGTTGGTGAAAACAAGCATTCCTAGCTCTCTTAGAGCTCAGAGATTGTTCCATCTGCTCCTTTTGAGTTGTTCCTTTCCACCCTCAGGTGCTTTGCTCACATGTGTTGAGCAGTACTCAGGTGACGACTTAAAGCACACCCTCTGCGTATCTCTGGAGCTTTTCCTCTGTGCAGCTGCCTCCTCTCTAGTACTCTACCCTTTTAACTGACTTCTGAGACTCCCAGTTCCATCTCCTCAATTCATGGAGATTGCTGAGCTCTGTCTGGATTCCTTTCCTTGTGCCGCAGCCTGAAACCTTGCTCTAGGCAGTAAGCTGGTACAATCATAGCTTTGTTTTGTTTTCTTTTTCTTAAGGATTACTGTCCTGCATTGTCTGATATCCACTGTTTAAAAACATTGTTTCAATTTGTTCAGTTTTTTAGTTGTTTCAGGTGGGAGGGTAAATTCAGTCCTTACTCCATCTTGGTTGGAAGTGGGAATCCAATTTATTTGACTTTGTATCTCTTTGCTCTTACGCTGAAAATCTTAATGGTACTTACATAATTACTTAGTTGTTTTATTCTATAAAACCTGTGTAATAATTTCAAAATAACACCAACATTACTACTATCAATGCAACTACTGAATGCAGTTCAAAATTTTGTTGTTGTTGTCATTTAGAACACATCTCACTAAACCTTGACAGTCAAAGTGTTTTCAAATCATTTGAAGTAATTCTTTCATGTGTGGTCCTGTCACAAACTTGATATACAGTTAGATTTGCTAGTTTCAGTTTACTTCAATTTTTATTTAGTTATTTTTTTCCAAGTTTGTCTTTTTAGGTATGCTAAAAAAAAAAAAAAAAATTACATGGTTCTAAAGCCAAACATAGGAGCCCTGGTGGTGCAATGGTAAAGCACTCAGCTGCTAACTGAAAGGTCAGCAGGTCTAACCCACTAGTGGCTCTGAAAGAGAAAAGACCTGGCGATGTGCTCTGGTAAAGATTATAGCCTAGGAAACCCTATGGGGCAGTTCTCCCCTAACGTACAAGTTCACTATGAGTCAGAATCGACTCTAGGCACGCAAAAACAACAAAGCTAAAACAATTAAAGACTATGATCATATACAGAAACCCTGGTGGTGTAGTGGTCAAGTCCTACGGCTGCTAACCAAAGGGTCGGCAGTTCGAATCCGCCAGGCGCTCCTTGGAAACTCTATGGGGCAGTTCTACTTTGTTCTATAGGGATGCTATGAGTCGGAATTGACTCGATGGCACTGGGGTTATGTACATATACAACATACATATATACATAAACACAAACATGTACATGTATGCATAAATATATGTATGTCTGTGTGTATACATCTTGTTTGCTTATCTGTTTCCTCTTCTAAGTCCCCCCCCACCCCAAACTCTGTAAGTAATTAGTTTTATTAGTTTTTGGTTTACCATTCCATATTCCATTGTTTCTCTCTGTATGTACGTGTATGTGTATGCTTGTTTCTTCAAATAAAAACGTGCTCTGGATATCACATGATAGTAACTTACACAGTTCTTAGTCATTCACTTTACCATCATGTAAACGTAGCATAATTTATTCTACCAGTCCCCTATTGTTAGTCATTCAGATTGTTTGTAGTCTTTTGCTATGTCACAAACACTGGCACAATGAATACTTATGCAAATTCCAACTATCCTTAGATTTTTCAAAGTAGAATTCTGAAGCCAAAGGGTAAATGCATAAACAATCATGATCAAAACCAACAAAATCAAACCCGCTGCCATTGAGTCCACTCTAACTCATAGAGACCCTATAGGACAGGACAGAGTTGCCCCGTAGGTTTCCAAGAACGCGCGGTAGATTCGAACTGTTGACCTTTTGGTTAGCAACTGTAGCTCTTAACCACTATGCCACCAGGGTTTCCAAAAATAGTAACTGTGACAGGTAATGCCAAATATCCTTCCACTAGCAATGCATGAGTATGCTAGTTTTCACAGGGCATTGCCCACAAAATACGTTGTCAAAATTTTGGATGACTGCCAATCTGATAAAAATCTGATAGATGAGAAAAATACCTCAGTGTAGTTTCCATTTGCAATTCTCTTATGAGCAAGATTGAATACCTCTTTACATGCTGAAGGGCCTTTTTTTGGCAGGGGGAGAACTGGCTGTTCATAGCTCTTATCCATATTTTTAGTTGGTGACTGGCGTTTCTCCTCTCAATTTCTGAAGCTCTTTAAAAAGTAAGGATATCAGCCCTCCAACTAAGTTACAGGCGTTGTTTTCCGGTTTGCCATTTGAATCTTTATTTCAATTAAGGTTTAGTTTTTGACCTTGTAAAAATTTACCTATACTCTGTCAAATTTATTAATCTCATCACTTCTGAATTCTGAATGAGTGGGAAAAGCTTTCTCCACTCTCAGGTTTTTCACTCTGATTGCCTGCATGCTTAACAGATTTCACGCTTAAAGATCAGATTAACTATTTATAAAATCCTTGTTTCAGTTCATTTCAGTGAGTATCTTAAACATGTTGCTCTACTGCCGTTTTGTTTCAAGCACTGTGGTCAAGAAGTAGCATGCCGATCTGATTTTCTATCCCTTAAATCAATTGATCCTTTGCCTGGGTGCTCAAAGGATCCCCCCATCCCTACCTTTCAAAGTCTAGTAATTTCACTGGCATGGATTGATTTTTCCAGGATCATGGTATGTCTTTTCAACATGTGGGTTCAAATCTTTTACTTCAAGAAAGTATTCCTGAATTAAATATTTAATGTTTGCTCAGTTCTACTTGTTTTCTTCAGAAATGCCAATTACGTGTACATTCAATCTTCTCTGTCTTCTATATCATATTCTCTCAAGTCCTTTTCATTACTTTGTGTCTTCTTTTTCCTCTTTTATCCCCTATTTCCTTTATAGTACTTGTCATAGTATCTATTTACACTTCTATTCTCCCAGTTTTATCTTCATTTCTGAATTTTCCCCAGATTAGTTCAAGGGGTGTGTAGACTATTTTCACATCCTCTTGTTTATTCAGCTCATTTCTGAACTTTTCAATTTCTGACTTATGCTGTTCTTTCATGGCTTCCATGGTTTTAATTCATTTTTGAACATTTTATATCAAAGTTTTTCATGTCTTTCTAGGTACTTTAATCACCTCTCAGCATTTTGTTCAGTTCTCCTTTTCCTCCCCGCCCCCCCGCCCCGCCCAATATCTTTGTATGATGGTTGACTGGAATTCTCTTCTGTTGCTCATGTGTAAATAAGATGGAATTTTGGAATTTTTAAGGTTCTAGTTTAGGAGACTGGAATGGGCCAGAGTGGGTTTCCTAGTTTCATTGCTCAGGGGCTTCCTTCTTCGTAATTACAGAAGTATTAGAAAAGATGGCTTCTATGTGTAGCCACCTACATAGTTCTGAGATTCTCTCCCTCATATCTGAGACTTTACTAGCTTGTACAAACTGGATACGATCCTCAGCAGTTTGGATTTTTTCCTTCCCCTTAGGATGTATCTTTGTCCTTTTGTAAGAGTTTTGTTGAGTTTTTCTAAGGTCTTTGAGGACTTAGGATGCTCCAGTTCCTTCTGACCTTCTCAAGGCCCCTTTGTGGAACTCTGTGGCCTTTCTGCACTCTTCCTATGCAGTCTTCCCATTTTAACAGATGACCTTGAAGGTTATCTGTAGAGGGGAGAGAGTCCTCTGAGTGGAATCTTCCCCTTTTGGCTGACTATTTGCCCATAGGGCCCTTACGAACTCCCCTGTTGCTTCCTTTTGCAACTGCCACACATCTACTAAGCAAATTTGGGTCTCTGCTGTCATGATGGTTTGAATACTTATTTTTATTCTGGGGTTGGAGGAAATACCTTATCGCTAATTTTTTTTTTAAAGAAAATGTTGTTTGCGGTGTCCTTATTCTGCTGTATTTTAGGCCTTTCTGTTTTAACAAATAGATTTGAAGAGATTCACGTATTGTGCTGTCTTCAAGACCTTATCTCGACTAGGCAATTTTTTTTTTTTTTTTGTAAGGATAAAAAACATATGACGGCATGCTTGAACATCCAAACCAAATGCAAACCTGGTGTCATCGAGTCGATTCTGACTCATAGTGACCCTATACGACACAGTAAAACTGTCCCATAGGGTTTTGAAGGCTGTAATCTTTACGGAAGCAGACTGCCACATCTTTCTCCCATGGAGTGGCTAGTGGGTTCGAACCACCGACCTCTCACCAGTTGAGTGCTTAATCACTGTGCCATTAGAGCTCCTTATGATTTAACAACCTGATATTGTTTTCCTTTTAATAGTTTAAATAATTGTAATTATACAAAACACAAAAACAAAAGAAAACGAAACACAATTGCCATTTTCTTTAAATTACTTACGTTCTTCTTGGCCTTAATCTCTGATCACTATAGGGAATCAATGCCACGAGTTGGTTTTCTTGTCCTAAAAGTACAAGAAGTTTGATTTAGAAATTTATTAACATGATTAATTAAAATACAGTGGGGCTCTGCATCACATTCTGGTTTGGAAAGATCAGAATATCATCTAGCTCTCATCTCATTCCTCTAGGAAAGTGCTCTAGAAGTTAAAAAAAATTATTCGGTAGTTTAGCTCCATATCAGACACTACGTTTTTTCACACCTATGTATCTGTTGTTGTTAGGTGACCTCGAGTTGGTTCCAACTCATAGCAACCCCATGTAAAACAAAACGAAACACTGCCTGGTCCTGTGCCATCCTCACAGTTGTTGTTATGCTTGAGCCCACTGCTGCTGCCACTATGACAATCCATCTCTTCCTCTCTTTTGCTGGCCCTCTATTTTACTAAGCACGATGTCCTTCTCCAGAGACTGATCCCTCCTGATATCATATCCGCATGTCTTGCTGGTCAAAAACATTACAAAGAATGAGTACTCTATTACTTTCTTCCACTGAAGATCTAAAATACCCCTGCTTTTAAAAAAAAAGACAAAAAACCCCAAACCCATTGCCGTAGAGTCGATTCCGACTCACAGCAACCTTAGAGGACAGGGTAGAACTGCCCCATAGAGTTTCCAAGGAGTGCCTGGTAGATTTGAACTGCTGACCTTTTGGTTAGCAGCTAAAGCGCTTAACAAAAATCACACTACTTGATTTACGAACAGCAATCTGGTAGAGCTGATCACTCTCTCCTCCTTGGTGGATTTTCTTCACTTGTCTTCCAGGAAACCACACACACAGGAATTTCTTACTCCCACTCTAGCTGCTCTTTCTCAGTGTCCTTTGCTAATAATTCCTTCTCATCTCACTGACTTTGAAATACTGGAATGCCTCAGGGTTCAGTGCTGGGCCTCTTCTCTTCTGTATCCACACTAGGAAATTTGGTGCTCTTATCTACCTCATGGCTATAAGTACCATCTATACACTGCTGGCCTTATCTATATCCTTGAATTCAGGCTCTTTTAACTAACTGTGAGCCCTGGTTATGCAGTGGTTAAGAAGATGGCTGTGAACCAAAAGGTCGGCAGTTTGAATCTCTGCTCCTTGGAAACCCTATGAGGCAATTCTACTCTGTCCAATAGGGTCACTGTGAGTTGGAATTGACTTGATGCCAACAGTTTGGTTTGGTTTACTGTCTTTGGCCCTGATGGCAACAGGTTTGGTTTTTATAGTTAAGTGAGTAGCCCTGGTGGCACAGTGGTTAAAGTGCAGAGCTGCCAACCAAAGGTTGGAGGTTTGAACCGATCAGCTGCTCTGTGTGAATCTGTGTCCATAAAGATTTACAGCCTTGGAAACCCTACTGCTGTCAAGTCGATTCCTACTCATAGCAACCCCTACAGAACAGTGCAGAACTGCCCCACAGGGTTTCCAAGGCTGTAAATCTTTACAGAAGCAGATTGCCACATCTTCCTCCCACGGAACAGCTTCTGGGTTTAAACCACTGATCTTTTGGTTACAGGTGAGCACTTTAACCACAGGACTCCAAACACAAGGTACCTTTATTATTTCTGCCTGTTGCCACTGATACTAAAATAGTCTGGGGGTGGGGGTTGGGGCTCCCTCTAACACAAAATGTAGTAAAAGAACTACGATATGCCCTCTATAGACGCCAGATAGTCCTAAAGGTTTTCACTCAAAAGACAGTACATATCTATTACAAAAAAACCCCAAACCCACAGCGACCCTACAGGACAGAGTAGAACTGCCCCATAAGGTTTCCAAGCTTATAATCTTTAGGGAAGCAGACTGCCACACCTTTCTTCTGTGGCGTGGCTGGTAGGTCTGAACTGCCGACCTCTGAGTTAACAGTCAAGCACTTAACCATTGAGCCACCAGGGCTCTCTACTACAATAACCAAAAAAACCCACTGCCATTGAGTCAGCTCCAACTATAGCAACCCCACAGGACAGAGGACTGCCCCACAGGGTTTCCACGGAGTGGCTGGTAGATGTGAACTGCCAACATTTTGGTTAGCTGCTGAGTTCTTCTCCACTGTGCCACCAGGGCTCCCTCTACTATAACAGCAGGTGAAGGAAAAAATACTGGGGTCAGGGGGGTGGTTTCCATTGCTGTTGCCTTAGGAACTGTAATAATTAATATTCATATCCCGGTTTTTTTTCGTGTGTGTGTGTGTGTGTATCCTTTAAAGATAACTCACATGAAGTTTTAATTCTAAGAATTTTTAGAACACAGTGAAAGGCTTAAACAAGTGGGTTGTGTATTTGTACAAACGCCTGCAATCTTTATGTAAAGCAGAAACAATGCAATAACACATACCCCTAGGAATTCTTCCTGTTCCCTGACAAGTGGGACAAGTGACACTATCTCTTCCTGTGAATTCCACATACGGAAACTGAGAGACATCTCCATTTCTTGTATCTTCATTATGGACTTCACTATTAACCAATCCATTCCTCATATTTTCAGTTGATGTGACTCCATCGTAACCATCCTCTTTATTTGAATGCAAAGGCAAATGAGAAAAAGACTTCCCCATGTCTGAAAAAGAAGAAAAATCATACAGTAAACTTCAAGAAAAAGTACAGTCAAAATATTATATTTGTACTGATGTAATTAATTTGAAACAAATTTCAAGGGAGTGTTCAAGTTACTTTTTGGATTAGAATTATATTCTATCAAAATAATGTCTAAAAAAAAGTGAGCCATTTACTAGAGTTCAGAAGCGTTTTTCCCACAAAATATCACGAAATGACATCAAACTTGTTATAAGAATAGGTATACAAACACTGACAAAGGTCTGTACTTTCTCAGAGTTCTCTGGAGAGAAACATGCAGGCTTCATTTGTTTTAGAAATGAAACAAAAACACATTCTACCTTTAAAATAATTACCACTAAAGACAAAAGTTGCAGTCACTCAACATAGCACAAACAGCAGGTGAAAAATTAAACCACTAAACAAAATTGTAGAATGAGAAATAAAGATATATTTTCACTATTTCTTCATTAAAAAAAAAAATCTCTGACATTGATTACATTCTTTGAGTTGTGCAACCATTCTCACTCTGCTTTTCTGAGTTGTTCCTCGATAAGCTTACTGCCCCCTAAGGTTCCTACTTAATCTTTGAAATTGTCATTGTCAATTTGATCCCATATACCAAAAACAAACAAACAAACCCACTGCCATTAAGTAGATTACGACTCACAGCGACACTATAGGACAGAGTAGAGCTGCCCCATAGAGTTTCCAAGAGTGCCTAGTGGACTCGAACTGCTGATCTCTTGGTTAGCAGCCATAGCACTTAACCACTATGCCACCAGGGTTTCCTGATCCCATGTAGATAGGTCTTAAACGATCATAATGCTCAAGGCAGACTTTTTTTTACTAGTTAAACTATGCTATTATTTGGTTTTATGAAGACTTCGGGGAATATTTTTGATTTAAGGTTTACAGATTATCTCAGGGCAATACTTTCGGAGGTTCAATCAGCCTCCATGGCTCCAGAAAGTATGGAGTCCATGAGAATTTGAAATTCTGTTCTACATTTTCCCCTTTTAATGAGGATTCTTCTTAGAATCTTCGATTACAAATGTAATCAATGCCACTGAATTGTATATGTAGAAACTACTGAATTGGTAAATGTTTTGCTGTGTATAGTCTCACAACAAAATAAATAAAATTTTAAAAGAATCCACATACAAGCTGCCTATATAAGTTCCAAAACAAACGATTTATGATTTCTAAAAAAGCATTATTTTTCTCTTCATTTGGCCCAGTTACATAAAGTTGGAACCAAACCATTTACCAGGTACAGGTGGTTGAAAGGCGAATTAGCATCCCTGTCCCCACATCTAACCTTGCCGCCTAGTGAGATACCACAAGAGCTGGGTTCAGTGGGCCTCAGAGCTTGCCCCAGAGGCAATGGCTCCAGGATCTCAGTTAACGCAGGTGGGGGTGTAAGGCGCAGTCCACTGGAAGGCCTTAAGGGGAAAGACAAAAAAGGCAAAGCCAAATGGCTCTCGGGCGGGCCGTTCTCTATCCTTATGCAACAGTTGCCTAACAGAGTCTGCCTCTTACAGGTGTTTCGTCAAAGCTTATGGCCAAGCGCCAGATTTTACCCGGTACTAGGCATCCCTGCCTCCTCGCCAGGTTTTTGTCTGAGCCCTGAGCGTTCAATTCGTTTATTCTTGGAGACACGTTGATTTATTAACAGGTGCCAAACACCTCCTCTTCCCTATGCTCGATGTTTTTATCACAGTCTCTTAATTTCCTGAAAACCAACACGGATCTCAGACTGGGTAAAATTAAAAACAAAAAAAGTACAGCAACCTATCCTTAAATGGGTCGTGATCCCCTGCACAAAATACTGATTCTAGTTCTGAAAAAGCTTGAGATACAGGAAAACCAGCAGCTTTCAAAAGCGCTGTAAACGAAACCCAGCATACAGCCTACGCATTAAGGGTAAGAAAAAAAAATTCAAACCAACCATGCAAAAAACCTCACGAACAGTCAAAACTGGCCAGCGGGCCACGCAAGGCGTGGGGGCCCGAATCAACCCCCAGCGCCCGACTTGTGCCGACCCGCAGCCCCTTGGCAGGCGGCGCGGCCCGCAGGGTAAGTCACACGACACCTCCACCTCCCAGCCTGCGCGCCGCCCGGCCCCGACGGCCTCCCCTCCTCCTCCTCGTCCGGCCCGTCTCTTCCCGTGGCGCCGCCGCCGCTGCTCGGTCCCGTTCCCAAAGGGGACCTGAGGGCTGCGATTCCGGGGTCGCTCACCGGCAAGCGGGGCGCAGCTGCGCACTCCCGGACTGCTCCGACGCGGACAGGCCCGGGGATGGGTCACGAAGTCCGCAGTTGCGGACGCGGGGGTGGCCCGTGGGGCGCCGCCGGCTGCAGGCGGAGGAGGAGCAGCACAAACACAGCATCAGCTGAAGCCCGCGCCTGCGCAGAGCGCTCCCCAAAGCGCCAACGAATGCACTACGCATGCGCCTTTCCTCGGCTTTCCTGAAGCCCGGACGCGCAGCCGATGTGATTGTGACCTTTTCCGATGTGGACAACCATGTTTCTCCAGACCTGAAAGTAAATTATGGCCGCTCTAATTCTGGAAGCTTTCAGAGTAGTCCCTCCTGCTTTTTTCCCTAGCAGTCCATTTCCTCTTGCAAAAGGGGAAAACACGCACGTCCTCACCTGAGCAGACCCCCGGCCCATGCTCTAGGTGTCGTCCATGACACCTGCCTCGCACACAGGTCCGGCAGCCAAAAAGTTACGTCTATTTTAACCTAGAATCTCTTGCCCACTAGGAAAGGGAAACTGCAAGCGAACAGGACCCCTGGTTTTGGTTTTTGTTTGGTTTTGGTTTTGCTTATGCTGTCTCTCCTTTTTTACTTGTGCTGTCTGATTCGTGGTCCTTAACTCAGTGGTTAGCTATGCTGTGGTGAGACCCAGGGTAAAATCCTAGTGCCACACGTCATCGCTGTGACTTGGAGCTACTCTCTCCAACACTTCTAAGCCTAGATATTCTCATTTAGGAAATAGGAATAATAATACAGAGTTGTTCTGAGGTTTAAATGAAATTGTAATAGCTACCAAGAGCAGACTACTCTCACTATCTGCGAAAGGTTAACATTTAATGAATGGTAGCTATTGTTAGAATCAAATTCACAAGATACGTAGTAAACAAGCAAAGAACCATAATGGTAATTTATTTCTCTATTCTGACAGGATCACAGTGTGTTTGGCCAATGGAATGTGAAGATATGGAGTAGTAATATAAGAAATGGAAGGTAAAACAATACACCATTTAATATTTCCAGTGATTATATCCAGGTTGGTTAGGTGAAGATGTTGGTGAAGATGTAAATTCTTAACTGTTTTCTAGTGGGACAGGCAATATATATCAAGACTTAAAAATGCTGACATCCTTTGGCACAGCAATTCCACTCTTAGGAATTGATCCTAAACCTCATGAGAGCTTTACAACCATTTATGTACCAGGTGTTTTTCCTTCAGTAACCTAAAGGTCTAACAAAGGGATATTAATTAAATTGTTATTTTTCATCCTGCTTTATTTAGCTCATGTCTGAAGTTGTGGGGAAAAAAAAAAGAGCAACTCCAAAGCTTTTTCTAAAAAGCTTCCTTTGAAGGTATGACTGTCCGCTTCTTAGACTTACTGAGTTATTTGAATTAAGGAACAGCCATGCAGTGACATCCTATAAAGCCAGTAAAACTCATATCGTGGAGATGTTTTGTTACATGGGGAATGATAATAATACCTTAAAGAATAAAGTAGGATGCAATAGGTAAGAGAATATATAATATTAAAATAGTATATAATTCTTTCTGGCTTGACTTCAGGAATGACTCCCTAGATAGATAGCGGAACTACCATTTCCTGTAACCACTGTCCCCCATTCAACCCCTTATTTTCATAATCGAAATCTTCACATTCCCTTTCTTTTAAAAGCTGTATCCTGTATTAAATTCTGCAAATAATTCCTCTCTCCAATCTTTGTGTCCATATTTCTCTTTTTTAAAATAATATTTTATTGCATTTTTGGTGAAAGTTTACACAGCAAATTAGGTTCCCATTTAACAGTTTTCTACACAAGTCGTTCAGTTCATATTGCTTTTAAGGTAAGATCTTCTATATGTCCTGTGTCCCCTCCGTGTTGCCTCACTCTAATATGGGGCTAATCTTCTCTTTCCGTATGTTAAAATGTCATTTCCAAAATATGAATTTAAAGCTCATGAATGATTTCCGCTATAGTTATTTGAATCTTTTGTAGTCTCATTATAATAATCATCATAATTTCTAATAAGAATAATTATTGTTGTTGTTAGGTGCTGTTGAGTTGGTTGCCACTCATAGTGACCCTGTGTACAACAGAATGAAACACTGCTCAGTCCTGTGCCATCCTGACGATCGTTGTTATGCTTGAGCCCATTGCTGACCACTGTGTCAGTCCATCTTATTGAGGGTCTTCCTCTCTTCCATTACCCTCTATTTTACCAAACGTGACATCCTTTTCCAGGGACTGGACCCTCCTGATAACATGTCCAAAGTAAGTGAGATGAAGTCTCACCATCCTTACTTCTAAGGAGCATTCTGGCTGTACTTCTTCTAAGACAGATCTGTTCATTCTTCTGGCAGTCCATGGTATATTCAATATTCTTCACCAACACCACAATTCAAAGATGTCAATTCTTCTTTGGTCTTCCTTATTCATTGTCCAGCTTTCAAATGCATTTGAGGCATTTGAAAATACCATGGCTTGGGTCAGGCGCGCCTTAGTCTTCAAGGTGACATCTTTGCTTTTTAACAGTTTAAAGAGGTTTTGTGCGTGGTAGGACTAGTTTAACCCAGTGAAGGATGATCTGTTACAATATCTGGTATTTGCTCTTAAATTATTTCATGTTTTGTGTGTTTTAATTACATTTTATGGTCTGTAAATCTTTGGTAATAATCTGACACACATAGTTTTCTGTTCATGGTGCTTTGTGGTATGATGGTGAGGAACCACATTTAAACATGTGGCAGAGTGATGTAGAGAGACCAAAGGAGCATCCAGAAGCAGTGATATGACACCACAAAGTCATGGAGACTTGAGCCAGGATCAGAGCACAGAAAACAATGACAGTCAATTTTTAACAAAAGTTAGAAGCCCTCCTCAGAAATCTTCAGAAAAAACTGGGGAGTACAGCCCACTAGAGAACAGGGTTTAGGTAGAGTTCAGCTGCTAACCAAAAGGTCGGCAGTTCAAATCCACCAGCTGCTCCTCGGAAACTGTATGGGGCAGTTCTTCTCTGTCCTGTAGGGTTGCTCTGAGTTGGAATCAACTCAATGGCAGTGGGTTTGTCTTTGGAAAGGGTGACCGTAGAAGACTGGAGAACTAGGGAGACATGTTGGGTAATTACACATACGGAATCTCTACTCAGGTATTTTCAGTTTCTTGTCTATTTCCAATTCTAATCTCAAATTTAATCTAATGAGAAAGAATGGGAAGCAGAACCTTCTTGGTTTCAAAGGGTGGAGCCACAGCCTCCTAGCTTACAAAGAGTTGAATCTTCGTCAACTCATTTTTGGAGTGTGGGGCTACCATTAAGGTGTGCCAGGGACATGGAGCCACCACCAGAGCTGAAGGGGTGAGGCCACTATGCCCAAGGGGCAGAAAAATGGGGTTTCCTGGGGCTGAGGTAGTAGGGTTGCCACTCAGATGGCCTAGGAGAATGGGGCTTCCCAAAGACAAAGGAGCAGAGTTGTTGTCCCAGTGAGGCTGGAAGGTGGACCTGAAGCCCAGGGCTGAGGGACCTCCACCCAGAATCCAGAGGGTGTGGCCAACACCCAGAGTCTAGAGAGCAAGACCATTGCCTAGATGGTCTCAGCGAACAGAGGATTATTATCAAGCCTTGAGAGCTAATGTAAATTTTTCTTGGGGGTTTTGGACTTGCTTGGTGCTTGTTATCTCCTTTTTCCCTCCAGTTTCTCCCATTTGTAATGGAAATGTCTACCTTGTGCCTGTTCCACCATTGTACTTAGGAAACATAATTTGTCATCTAGATTTTACAGGTTCACAGATAAAAGGAATTTTGCCCCATGATGGAATACTCAAGGATGGTGAGACTATGTCTCACATACTTTGGACATGTTATCAGGAGGGATCAGTCCCTGGAGAAGGACATCATGCTTGGTAAAGTAGAGGGTCAGTGAAAAAGAGGAAGACCCTCAATGAAATGAATTGCCACAGTGATTGCAACAATGGGCTCAAGCATAACAACGATTGTGAGGAGGGCGCAGGAACGGGCGGTGTTTGTTCTGTTGTACATGGAGTTGGTATGAGCCGGCACCTACTTGAAGGCACCTATCAACAACAACAACATGCCTGTTGTTATAATTTCAGTTGGAAATTGGTAGTCTTTGTTATGTTAATGAGACATGATTAGTGTAGGGTGTATTTTCAGTCAATCTATTTTGACAGAGAAAAGAGATTAAACACAAACTAATAAACCAAGATGAGGGAAGAGAGATGCCACACCACATGAAGATCACCCAGGAGGAGAAACTCAAAGAGACAAGGACGTTCCTCCAGAGCTGACAGAGAGAGAAAGCCTCCCCCTAAAGCAGGCACCCTGAATTCAGACTTCTAGCTTCTTAAACTGTGAGAAAATAAATTCCTGTTTGTTAAAGCCACGCACTTGTGGCATTTCTGTTATAGCAGTGCTAGATAGCTAAGATAGGGTCTTAAACAAATATGCTTTTAGATATTTCTAACTTTTTCATGCATACTCTTTTGCAACAGGTCAAGAATATTAATATTACTTGTGTTTTCAAGTATTAGCCTAGTACTTCACATATAACACAGCCATAAGTTCTTCTTTTAAGTGATAACAGGATTTATCAAATTAGAATTCATTCAAAATGTATTCCAGGGCAACGCTTGTTAAATTTTTTTTATGTCACGAATCTCTTTAGCAATCTGACTTTCCTCTCCCAAGAAAGGAAAGAGTCATACAAAAATGCTTCGTATTTATTTTTAAACGGTTCACAGATTCCCTTGAAGTCTCTCCATGAAGTCCAGATTTAAAAATCTGGCTATAAAATCGGGAAGGATTAATGTGGCAAGGAAAAGGATTGTAAAACCCAATTAGATAAAGACAGCTATATTTAGGCCCAAGTCATTACAACAGTGGTGTTATATTTGCTAGTAATTATTTCTTCTCATCCCCAAAAGTGGTTTTCGGACATAATAATTATGAAGTAGAGTTAGAAAGGCAGGATATAAATGTGGCTTATCAGTACTAGTTGATCCTACATTTCTTTTCAGAAAACCCTGAACAAATTCATTTTCTTCTTTTTGCAGTTTTTCTATTTTCTGTCTTGAAAAAGTGTTATCATTATTTAAACTGAACTTTAAGTTTTAAATGAACAAATTTTCATTTTTATTTATGGAACAGGAAGCTGCTTGGATACCTCGATTCTGGCTATAGGGGTTTCTCAAAGTTGCCTCAGTGGCAACCAAGGTGAGGAGGGGTGGGGAGAAGTGTAAGTGGATTCAGCTTTATATGGATTGTCATTTAAAACTTACCAACACCCTAATCATATGTGATGATCTTCTAGATATGACACAGTAAATATAAAGTATGAATAATTTAATCAAAATCAAATTAATTAAAATTTTAAAGTTTATGTTTCAAGGGAGTTCCTACATGTGTAGATCTCATCGCTTCCACACCGAATATTTCCCTGAGCTCAAGATAATTTTTTAAAAAGACTATGTAGGGCATATAATTCAATAAATTTGTTCTTTCTCATTAAATATTAAATAAAATAGACAAGAAACTGAACATACATGAGAGTAGAGATTTCATGTGTGTAATTACCCAACGTGTCTCCCTAGTTCTCCTGTCTTCCAGAGTCACCCTTTCCATTAGTAAACCCAAATCAAATCCATTGCCATTGAGTTGATTCTGACTCAGCAGACCTGACTATAGGACAGAGTAGAACGGCCCCATAGGGTTTCTAAGGAGTGGCTGGTGAATTTGAACTGCCGACCTTTTGATTGGAGCCAAGCTCTGCCTGAACCTCTTCTCCCGAGGCTGTACTCCCCAATTTTTCTGAAGATTTCTGAGGAGGGCTTGTAACTTTTGTTAATAATTGATTGTCATTGTTTTCTATGCTCTGCTCCTGGCTCAAGTCTCCATGATTTTGTAGAGTCGTATCACCACTTCTGGATGCTCTTTTGGTCTCTCTACATCACTTTGCCACATGTTTAAATGTGGTTCTTCGCCATCATACCACAAGGCACCTTGAACAGAAAACTATATATGTACTGTTCTTTAAGCAGTAATTTATCGTTTGAAGCTAAACGGTAAAAAGTTAAATATGAATAGTAGAATCCCTAGACCAACTTTGTCTGGCACAAACATAGTTAAGTCACATGTGTAATTTTCAGTTTTCTGTAGTTTGCTATGAGGAACTCTGGTGGCATAGTGATTAAGAGCTTGGCTGCTAACCAAAAGGTCGGCAGTTTGAATCTACCAGCCACACCTTGGAAACCATATGGGACGGTTCTACTCTGTCCTGTAGGGTTACTGTAAGTTCAAATCAACTCAGTGGCAACGGGTACAGGATAGATTGAATTGTGTACCCTCAAAATATTTGTCAACTTGGCTAGGCCATAATTCCCAGTATTGTGTGATTGTCCATCATTTTGTTATCTGCTGTGACTGTCTTATGTGTTGCAAATCCTACCTCTCTGATGTTAATGAGGCAGGATCAGAGGCAGTTATGTTAATGAGGCAGGACTCAATTTACAAGATCAGGTTGTATCTTGAGTCAGTCTCTTTTGAGATACAAAAGAGAGAAGCTGCAGAGAGACAGAGGGACCTCATACCACCAGAAAGTAATGCCAGGAGCAGAGCATGTCCTTTGGACCTGGGGTTCCTGCACTGAGAAGCTCCTCAACCAGGGGAAGATTGGTGACAAGGATCTTTCCCCAGAACCAAAAGAGAGAGAAAGCCTTCCTGTAGAGGTGGCACCCTGAATTTGGACTTTCAGCTTCTTAAACTGTGAGAGAATAAATTTCTCTTTGTTAAAGCTATCCACTCCTCGTATTTTTGTGTTAGCAGCACTAGATAACTAAGACGGTACCTATCGTCTGATCTGACCATCAGTACTACCTAAACTCTGAAGACCCTTCTTGTATTTTATGGGTCTTTAACATTGCAATATTTACACAGTGCAGTTATGTGAAACAGAAAAATGATTTGTTGGTGTTGAAATAAGTGTTAACATTACACACTATAAATTTGAAAAAAATTACTTTTATAAAAAGTAAATTGAGATAAAGGAGGTGACTAATAAGTGGAATTTGAACCTTTGTCTCTGTATTTGAATGCTTTTTTCCTACACATCTGACCTGACCTGATCATAAATAATTTGGATGAAACTTCTAAATCCAATAAATATTACCTTCTCATATAATAAATTCCATGAAAACGATTGTATGTTGTTTATCTTTAGTTCTCCTTCATATTTACTATTAGTTGTTTTCTGGCTTATTAAGTCCAGTTAGTACAATCCGGTTTGACAAAGAGACCAAGAAGAGAGAGGAAATAGATCCATGTGATAATCCAGAATTCAGAAGCAGACAGCAGATTCAGACTGACTAGTACGAACCAAGAGGCATAATTGACAGTAGCTTTAATGAGCTAATACCAGATGATGATACTGACAGGTCGTTTGTACCTTTATCTAGGGAAAGGGCTAGTGAATGTTCTTTTTCCGCTGGAAAAAAGCATTGAGGATTGTAGCCTGCAGAGCTAGCTGATTAGTTCCACAAGAGCGTGCCCTTTTGTTTGACTTTTAGCCCCTTGATGTCTGGCCTTGGGCATATGGGCTGAGTGTTTGTTAGGATGGCTGTTTGACGAGATACTGATGCCTTCTGCAGGGGAATCCAACTGTAAACACACTGCCAGGCCTTGCTGCCCTTGGTCTTCATCTGCCTTTCCTGACTTGTTCTCTCTGCCACTGAGACTTCATTCCTGTTCTGCTCTCTTAGAATGTGCTTACCACCTTCCCATTGCACTTTTGTGTGTTTTTACTGCTTAATCATTATTTGCCAGCTAATGTTAAATAGGTAGTGTTAGTGCTGTATATCGTTAGTACCTTACTTTTATTAACCTCATTTTTAAGAATTAATGATCTACATGCAAGTGTTATTATTCATTTGCTTACAGATTTACTTGAACTTTTTCCTTAATATGATCATTCCGATGGCATTTGCCAATCTATTTTCATTAAAATACGTTGGAAAGCTCATAGAATACTGGGCAGCAATGCTTTGAATCACAGATACAAAAGTAAACAACACTCAGGGAACATTTGAACAGACTTTGGCACCAGCTAAGTAAATCAATGGAAAGACACAGTCTGTTGCTTGAATCTAGTACCTGATGACTAATGGAAAATTACAGTGCCTTGCTTCTAACTTTGTCCTTCCTATAAGGCTTTAGTTTCACAAGAGATCAGGCTTGCGTATGTAACTGATAGAACACCCAAACAAAAATAAGCCTTGTTAAAGCAATCATCTGCGAGAAGGTTCTACTTACTTTGTTTTTCCTACTCATGACACAAAACTTGGCTAGAGTAATCACAGACAGGTCATTGTTTCAAATGTATCTGATAAAAAATTCTTCTATTTGGACATTATGAAGGCTTTTTTTTTTTTAATGTTTAGAACCACTGAACTCCCTATAGACTGAGAACTATATAAATTCTACTCTACAGTCCACTGGGAACATAGTCAAGTGCAACAGACAGCAGGTTTTCAGATTCCTTTTTCACTGTAAAGTTGCAATATGATGTAGCCTCATGTATGTGAGGATGTTGCCTTTTTTTTGTTCAAGTCTGAATTCATTTTGTTGTGAAATCCAAATTGGTTGAGTCTTCTTTTGTGTCTCTCTGTGCTCTTGATTTTGTAAAATTTTCTAGTTCTTGCCCCAAGTCTCCAAAATTTGTTAAGCATAGCCTTTATTGGTTGTATTTTTGAAATGTTGAATATCTTTCTTGGCTTCTTTTTTAATCCAGCGTACAACCCTTCTTTAACGACCCTTCATGAGAATTGGCTGAGAACAGTCACACAATACGGGGAATTATGGCTTAGCCAAGGTGACACATATTTTGGGGGGACAGAATTCAATCCATGACAGGCATTTACCTAAGAGTGGAATTGCTGGGTCATATGGTAATTTTGAGGCCCTGGTGGTGCACCGATTAAGAGCTCAGCTGCTAACCAAAAGGCCAGCAGTTCAAATCTACCAGCTGCTCCTTTGAAACCCTATTGGGCAGTTGTACTGTGTTTTGTAGGATGGCTATGAGTCTGAATTAACTCCATGGCAACTGGTTTAGTTTGGTTTGTGATATTTCTGTGTTCAAGAAGTGGGAAACAGTTCAACTTCTTGAGGAACTGCTAAACTGTTTTCCACAGTGGCTGCCTCATTTTATAATCCTACTAACACTTTTTTTTTTTACTAACACAGGATGAAAAAAACACTAATTTTAAGAATAAAATTTATGTGATTGTAAATTAAATGTATTCATTTACTGTTGTCCTCATCCGTATACTTTCACTCCACCAGTCTGTTTTCTTTCTGTCTCTTCAAAGCTTCATCTTATTCTTTGGAGCTTACCAACAGTACATGCTTTTGCATAGATTGAAATGCTCTCTTAAAACATACATTTTAATTTACATTAATAAAAATCTGCCAGAATTTTGGTGCACTAGAAATGCCTTGAACATGGCCGCCTTGTACTGCCTTACCTTGGATATATGCAAACACTATAATAAGTAGTGATGATGACACAGGAAAGTAATGTTTCATTAATTATGTGAATATCAATACATATGAAAATGATGTCAGTGATTGATTAAAATTAGGCACAGAAAAAATCCAACCCAACCTGTTGATATTGAGTTGATTCTGACTCATAGTGACCCTATAGGATGGAGTAGAACTGCCCCATAGGGTTTCCAAGGAGTGGTTGGTGGATTTGAACTGCTGACCTCTTGGTCAGCAGCCTGAGCTCTTAACCACTACCAGGGCTCCATAAATTAGGCATAGTCAATGTTAAATATTTTATTAGGAAAATGCGAAATGGTATAATAATGAAATATTAATAATAATATTATTACCTATATGCTTTAAATTTGAGGAGAGAAATGGGATACCTGAGTAATGTCGAAACATCAGAAACTTTTAATATGGAATTCATACTTGAAATAGATGTACTTTAAATTTGTCAAGCAATGTATAGGTATGCTAATGTGGACAAATAAGGAGGTATTGATGATAGTTACATAATACTCTAGACAGAACTTTCCCTTAACAGAATCATAATTCTGTAAAGCAGTACTATCCATATTGTTTTGCTGCTCTCTCTGTGCTTCTGCCCATAGGTTTACTTCACCTATCAGATTTGGTTTTCTAACAGTCACCAAATGGGAAGAGTGTTTTGTTTCACTATAGCTGTTCTATTGCTTATATATATGATGCTTTTATTGTTGTATCAAGGGAATTTCATGTTGAAATTTAATGAATGATAGTCCTTGGGTGAGTAAAGTGTAAGCCAATTGGGTGAAATTGAACCACCCTCAATTGAATAGGTTGGTTTAATTCCTGGAATCAGCATTGGTAACTTTGCTGGGAAGACCCACCAAAAACTATTTTATCAATTATGAAATTGCATAGGTGATTGTGGAGACCATAATACACTCCAGATTTAACAAGCAATGTGGCGAAATACCATTTTAAAACATATAATACTACCAACCTAATACCAGTAGCATGTATACTCATAGCTGTTCTTCCTGACATAGGGGATCATTTACCTTAATTCAGCAATTTCTCTCTCTCTTTCCCTCTCTCCCTAAACACACCACAAGAACACACAAGCACAAACGAACTTACTCAGTCTTAAGATTTAAGGGTATATTTTGGAGGTATACAACAGACTGAAATTAATTGACTTATAAAGGAACTTGTATCTCATTAGCATATTGCTCTTATTAACTGATTTGTTCATCATTTTATACTCTAAAAACTTTCCTGCATTATTCAAAGCCTAACGAGTTAAATTTCACAGCAAAAAATGTTCATTTTCTGTAATTTATGTTTTAATATTTTATTTAAAAATCTGTTAAATGGTCAAGATCTTTTAATGATAATACTTGAATTAAAAGTACTGTATTTAAAAAGTCATGCTGAAAAAGAGTTGCTTTGTAAGTTGATACAGAACAGATCAACCTATGGGTGTTGTCACTATAAGTTTATTTCAGAATATTTTTGATTTTCTAACAATCGCATGTGCATGAATACAGACTTATTCTGTTTATTACTATTATTAATAAGGAATATTTTATTTAGAATTTGTTGTCGCCTCTTAGATAATAGTTTGAAAACAAGGAAACCACAAAAAGATGGCTATTATGTAGTTTGTAGAATCATGTAATTTATATTCTAGTGGGAAAGACTGACAATAAACCAGTAAAATAATAGATCATCGTACCGAAATACCAAGTATTGATAAGTGCTATGAACAAATGTAAATAGAATAAGAGGTAAAAGAATAATGAAAGAGTAATATTTGTCATACATCTTTCTGAGAAGATGCTGCTTTGGCTGGGACTGATTAAAGGGCAGAAGCCAGCCACGTGATCATGTAGAGGAAGAACATTTTGACAGAGGAGCAGCAGTGACTCTGAGATCAGGGACTGTGAGGCATATTCCAGCAAAAGAAGGAGACCGGTGTGCCTGGAGAAGAGTGAGAAAGGGGAGAGTAATTAGAACCATGGTCATAGAACTAGATCATCAAGCATCATTATTTTCTCAGTATTGTGGGAAGCTGGGACTAAGAGTAGGGGGAAAATGATTTTACATTTTAAAAGAATTGCTATGGCTACTGTGTGAAAAATAGCAAGAACAGAAGCGGGTTGTCCAGTTAGGAGGCTTTTGAAGTAGTCTAGGCAAGAGATGATAGCTTGTATTAGGGTGGTAGTGGTGAAAGTGGTCATAAATGGACAGATTTTAGATATATTATTTAGGTGGGATCAATAAGAGTTGCTGATAAATCACAAATGAAGAAGCGATAAAAATCAAGGGTAACTCCAAGATGGTGCCCTCTCTCTCTCTCTCAACTCTCCTCTCTTTTGTTACCCATCCACCTTCTCAATACCCCCCCATCATTCCTCTCTTCTTTCTCTCTCTCACACACAGACCTCTGCTTACTCTCCTTAACTCTCTTCCCGTCTGTCCTTCATTTCCTACCTTACCTTCTGCTTTTCTCTGCCTTTCTGCTCCTCTTTCCCCTTCCATATTTTTCTCTCTGACTTTCATTATTTTAAAAATAATTGTTTGCTATGTTGAAAATGTACTGTGGGGAGTCTGAGCTGTGAGAACTGTAAGAAGGCTTTCCATTAACCTGGATGAGTGACTAGGATGGTGAGCAGTGGACAGGGTAAATGGTTAGATTTGGGACACATTTTTAAGGTTGAGCCAGCAGGACTTACTGACGGATTGAGTGTAATAGGTGGAGTTGAGAATAATCATAAATTACTGCAAGGTTTTGTGGCCCGAGCAAAGTATAAATTGTGCCATCTTCAACTGAGATGGAGAAGACTCTGGGGCAAGTAGGTTTGGTTGAGGATTTTGAGTGGGGATAAGAAGCTTTATGTTTTTGAACATTTTAATTTTGACATTCAACATCCAGTGGAGATGTAGGGTAGCCTGGAGTCCAGGGGAGAGGATGAAGCTAACTATAGTCATTCAGTTGTTGCGGTATACATGCCTTAACATGGCCCCCAATGAGTCACGCCCTTGTGAAATCCCTCCTTGGAGTGTGGGTGGAACTTGTGACTTGCATCTGACAAATCAAATATGACTAAGGTAATGAGCTGTCATTCCTATGATTATGCTTTGTTATATAAGATTGTCCAAGTAGAGTGGAGAGAGATTCTCCTGTTGGCCTTGAATAAACAAACAGTCATACTGTGAAATTCCTGTAGATAAGGAAGGACTACATGGCAGGCAACTACTGGTGACCTCTAGGACCCAAGAGCAGCTTCCACTCAACAGCCAGTAAGAAGTAGGGGCCCTCAGTCATACAGATGCAAGGGAATGAATTGTGCCAAAAACCTGAGGGAGTTTAGAGTCTAATTCTTTCCTAGTCAAGCCTCTAGCTGAGAACACAGCCTAACCAACACTTTGATTGCAGCCTTGTGTGACACTTTGATTAAGCAGAAGAACGAGCTGTGCCGCAGGCAAAGTCCTGACACGCAGAAACTGCTAAACCACTTGCATTTGTTATGCAGCAATAGAGAACTAATACAGTTGTGGTAATTAATCTTAAAGATGAAAGTTTTCAGTTTTTAGTCAGTGAGAATATTATGGGTGCCTTTATTTTTTTTTGCTTTACTTTGCCATAGTTGTTTTGAAATTTTTGAGATGAAAAAGTAAGGCATATAATCGGAAATGTAAAATAATCTATTTTGAAATATGTTTAAGGGTATTCTCTCTTCCTTCTTTGTAAAGATGACAAAATGAAATGAAACAAATTAAAGATAAGGGAATAGTTAATTAAATTAGTATTACTAGTTATACTTATTGAAATATTATTCAAAAGTAACTCTGAAACAATGTGGAAAAATGTTGGATACAGAACTATAAATGTGTATACCAAGACTAGAAGGAAATTTTCTAAAATGTTGAATTTTTTATTTCTCAAACTTTCTGTAAGTTAATGTGATATTGTCTTTATAACAGACTCAAAACCACAAGCATTCTAGGAATATGAGTAAAGCCTTTAAAATGGCTTTTGTAGTTCGATAACAGTGCCAGTATCCTATAAATGGCTAATTACAGAATACGAAAATTTTGCAAATAGATATTATGTGATGTAGGTAATGAGTTTCACCATAGATGTGGCTTTAGTAACATGACTGTATTTATCTTGTATATGATTATAATATAAGCAATAGCTAATGCACTTCCCTTGCCCTTAAGAAATATTGACATATTGACTGAGATATATATATATATTTGGCATTCTAGGCTCTGACACAGTCCAAATATAATAATTACTGATGACATCATTATATCAGCTCAGAGGAAGAAATTTAAGATGGAGTTTTTTTTTAAAAGTAGACTGTATTATTTAGAGCAGTTTTAGGTTTACAGAAAAATTGTGCAGAAAATACAGAAAGTTCCCATATATCCTGTTTCCTCCTGCTTACTCTTTCTCCTGTTATTAACATTTTCTCTTCTTGTGTTATATTTGTTGTACTTGATGAATTAGTAATGGTACATTATTATTAACTAAAGTCTAGAGTTTACATTCGGGTTTGCTTTTTTTGTTGTGTAATCCTATGGATTTTGACAAATATATAATGTCATGCATCTGTCATTAAAGTATCATACAGAATAGTTTCATTGTCATAAAATTGCTTGTGTTCCATCTATTCATCCTTCTTTCCTTTCCCTGAGCCCCTGGAAACCACTGATCTGTTTACTGTCTCTATAGTTTTGCCTTTTGCAGAATGTCATATTATTGTTGTTAGGTGCTGTCGCGTCGGTTCCAACTCATAGTGATCCCACAGGACAGAGTAGAACTTCCCCGTAGGGTTTCCAAGGAGCGATTGGTTGATTTGAACTGCCAATCTTTTAGTTAGCACCTGAGCTCTTAACCATTACGCCACCAGGGCTCCAGAATGTCAGGTAGTTAGAATATTACTATACTATTTTTTTTATGTAGCTTTTTCTGGAAACCCTGGTGGGACAGTGGTTAGTGCTACGGCTCTTAACCAAGAGGTCGGCAGTTCAAATCCGCCAGGCGCTCCTTGGAAACTCTACTGGCAGTTCTACTCTGTCCTATAGGGTCGCTATGAGTCGGAATCGACTCCACGGCAGTGGGTTTGGGTTTTGAATGTAGCTTTTTCAGACTGGCTTCTTTCATTTAGCAGTATGTGCTTAATGATCCCCCATGTCATTTTGAAGCTTAATAGTTCATTGCTTTTTATCAACTGTATGGATGTGCCACAATTTGTTTATCCATTTACCTACTGAAAGCATCTGGGTCACTTCCAATTTTTGGCAAGTATGAATAAAGCTGTTACAAACATACATGTGCAAGTTTTTGTGTGGACATATATTTTCAACTCATTTAGCGTGATTGCTGGATTATATGGTAAGCCTGTGTTTAGCTTTGTAAGAAACTGCTAATCTGACTGTAACATTTGCGTTCTTTCCAGCAATGAATGAGAGTTCCTGTTGCACCACATCCTTGCTAACATTTGTTGTTGTCAGTGTTCTGCACGTTGTTGTTGTTTGCCATCAAATTGGCTTTGACTCATGGAACCCTCATATATAACAGAAGGAAATGTCCCATCTTGCACCATCCTCACGATGGTTGGTGTATTTGAGTCCATTATTGTGGCTATTGTTGCAGTCCATCTCATTAAGGGCTCCATTGCTTTCGCTGACCCTCTATTTTACCAAACATGATATCATTTTCTAGCAATTGGTCTTTCCTCATGGAGTATCCAAAGTAAGCAAGCTGAAGTTTCACCATCCTTGCTTCTGAGGAACGTTCTGGTTGTATTTCTTCTAAGATTGTTCTGGATTTTAGCCATTCTAAATGGTAAGCTGAAGTTTTAATGAAGTGTTTCTCCACGTTTAGTTTTTGATTGTCTCAAGGAGTCAACAATAGCAACTAAAATATGATAATACTGGACAAAGCAAGAAACCACTGAGTCATTCTTTCAGCCTAAACCATTACCAGTTGATTCTGCACCTTAGAGGAATACCCAAAATTCAGTCCTCAAGTAGAAAAAATGTGGTCAATGAGATTTGTATTGAATAAAGTCTTACATCCTACCTTGAGAGCTTTGGATACTTTAAAGTTCTGGTCTGTAAATGTTTTGCATTAGGTGTTATTTCCTAATTACCTGATTGTATTTTATTTGACTTGGATATTATATCAATTTTATAAATTATCAAACTGAAACTAAGATCAATAGCATCTCCCTCATTTGTGCTCTTTGCAGATCAGTATTAGTAATCTAATGCCACATGAAATTAGCATATATATCCTTAAAAATTTGTCAATTATATAGTTTATTCATAACTTAGAATTAATTACAGACACCACATTATTGATAAACCAATGCCAGATTGCTGCCTAGGTTTTGGGCTTGAGTATCACAACCCATCTGTTTGTCCCTACAGTACAATTTTTATATCTAAGTCATGATAGGGTCAAAAAGCCATTGTTAATTGTTAGAGAAAAATAAAGGATATGTTCTTCTGCAAATGCATTGCCAATTTGTATAAATTATATTAAGAATTATACATACATTATACTTAACCATTCCGTGTTAAGTGGAATGTTTCAATTTATCAATCTGTCATCCATTACATTGCTGATTATGACACCAAGTTAAAGTGTAAAATTTACATGTCACATATGCATTGATTGTTTAAATCTTACTATGTCTTATATAAATACTTCAAAGTAAAAAAGCCATTTGAATATTAATGCCTTTTATGATTTTCCTAAATTATTCTTCAAATAATTTGCATGTAATTCAAGTAAAGAAGGTTTTTCTATATTTACTAAACCAGTGTTATTCTTTGCATTTTCTTGATTTCAGTTCCTTAGTTTTCTTGCTCTTACAATTTGGCTGAACCATATGAAATAGCAATTTCTGCAGTTCAAAATGATCAAATATGGGCAATTTCATTTGGTTCAAGTTCATATAAGAGAAATGACAACAGAAAATGGATAAATGTTTATAATATGGAGGGTACTTGTCCTTGAAGAGCCAATGACTAATACTGTAGTATCAATTATTTTTTTCTTGGAAAAGAAAGATCAGTTGGAATTACGAGATGAACGTTAGGTTTCGCTTCATCCGTGTAAAGTTAGTTTCCTCAAGACGCCAAGATCAATTCATCTGAGGTTAATCATGTTGTAGGCATTATTATTTACTGTGAAATAACATTTATCTTACAATGATGATGTAATATTTCTACTTCCAAAGCACACAAAGCATATTCTTTCCTAATAAATTATTTGTCTTTAAAGTTGCTGGATGACCAGTGATTCTAACTACTGCATTGTGGATTCTGTGTAAATTTCTAGTTATTATACAAGTGATCTAGCTTGATAGGATTTATTCCATATGTCCTGTTTTGTTTTGTAAACAGTCAGGCTGTAAAATTGACAATCTTTTGTAATAAATAAATAATGAATGTATGATAAGCTGTAATAATGTTTTATGTTCATATGAAATAATAATTACTAGATTAGTATTGGTTTACTCTTTGATTCTGTTTCTTTTTAAACTAGATGAACTGTTACACAGTGATGTGCAAACAAGTGGGAGTCAGTATTTGTAACAGTATCTAGTATTCATATCTTGTACTCTAGTCGGGTTAGTGTGGAGAGAAATATGAAAGAAAACATTGAAAATACTTTTAGCTTTTATTTTAAGTGGCAGCCTATTACTAGATATATAAAATCATTTGGTATTTATTGGAAGATATTCAGTTATCAAAACAGGTAAGAAAAAGTGAAGCAAAACATTTTAGCATTAAAAGAAGCAGGAGTTATTAGTTTTTAAGCTGATATTGATAAGTTTAGGATTGACAACACCAGGAAGTCTTATCAATAGTGCTCCTTCATAGCACATTTAATGCTACAGTATAAAAAATGGAATGAACATAGTTAGCTGTAGCTAATTAAAAATTTTAAGTGTTTTACAAAAACAGATTTTCTTCTGGTGGAATAAAAGAAAAAGAAGATGTAACTATAAAATTAGGCCTCCAGCCCTGGTGGCATAGTGCTCAAGACTGTGGCTGCTCACCAAAAGGTTGGCAGTTCAAATCTACCAGCCGCTCCTTGGAAACCCTGTCGGGCAGTTTTACTGTGTCCTATAGGGTCACCATGAGTTGGAACTGACTGGAGGGCAATGGGTTTAGTTCAATTTTATTCTATACACCAGAGATCTGTGGCAAATTAATTTTATTCTATTACAGTTATATGGAATAGGAAGGATAGGAAGAATTAGGATCATTTTTAATACATTTGTTTGCACCATCACTGTATTACGGTTCGTCTAGTTACAAGCAATAGTGACAACAACAAACAGAATCAAGAGTGAATCAATAGGTATCTTGTTATTTTACATGAACATAGAACATATATCTTTCTTCCTTTTCTACCTCTCTTCTGTCCCTCCTTTGTACTTTCTTTTTTCCTTCGTTTTTCTTTTGAGGAAAAAAAATAAGAAAAATGGGTTGAGTAGGAAAGATAGGAAATGGTTTTATTACTGTAAAAACTTTCAGTGACAAAACAACAGTCTTAAAGATAAGAGGAGAAAGACTTGTTAATTTCTCTCACCCATGTATTATGGAGGTCTTTTCTCCCCATTAATGCCCTTTGTGAGATGACAATGATCTATCTAGATATTCTTGGTATTACTCTATCAGTCTCACTTTAAGGCTCTTTATCCAATTTCACAGATGATAACTTCTAGTTTGTAAACCATTGGTTATCAATTAAAAGAAATCATCCAGAACTAACTCCTTGGCTAGTGCAATTAATCTTATATAGTCTAATCCCTATTTGATGAAGTGATCTGCATCAAAAAACGGAGTATTTACTCCATATCATACCTTTGGTGTGCTGATAATCAATTTTTACTATCATCATACTCATTAGAGGAAGAGGAGAAGAAAATGATGTATCTCACATGCAGGCCATCATCCATCATATTGCAAATCATACCATTTCACAAGATGAGGAATTCTGAATACTCTGCCTTCCTATGCAAGGTCAAGTCTGGATGTAAAATAACAGGAGCAATTAAAAATTATGTATGAATAATGACAAAAGTGTTAAGTATGAATCTTTGTTTAGAGTATATATTATATTCCAACTCTTTATTCATTTATACCAATAATTTATAAAGATATTATTGTGTAATATAAAATGCTTAAAAACCTGTTTTTAATTTCTGTAGCTACTCCTCAAGACTGGATGTCAGTCATTTAAACCAGTGTTCCCTGCCTTGCCTCCAGGGGGCATTTGGCAATGTGTAGAGACATTTTGATTGGAAGTGGGGTACTACTGGCATCTAGTGGGAAGAGGCTAGGAATGCTGCTACGTATTCTACAATGCACAGGACAGCCCTCTACAACAAAGATTTATTTGATCCAAAATTTCGATTGTGCTGAGATTGAGAAACCCTGATTTAAAGACATACAGACTAAGCACATCCTGTGTGCTTACTGTTGCGCTAGGAGCATTTAGCCATACGAAATATACAGCATTGCAGATTCACGTATAACTTGGTCCCTCCATAATTCTGTAATACTATCAAGGCATATAATCTGAGATTCAGCCACAAAATAGGTTCTTCCATGGCCACAAGCAGGAAGGTAGATAGCCATGAATATCTGATATTCATATGGATGCCTTGCACAAAACGTGTTTGAATAGCTCCAATAATTAAAGCAGGTATTCCAAGGATAACTCTCCAGTCTGTCAAATATTTGGAACCTCTATCAGATCTTTATTATTTCTTATCAGCTTTTGGGGGGTAGATGTTACATACAATAAAATTGATCAATGTGTGTACAATTTGATGAATTTTGGTGTATTCACCAGACTGTTCCCTATGCCCTCAGCCGTCCCTCTTCTTCCACCAGCCCTAGCTCCTGGAAACCATGCATTTGTTCTCTCACAGTATAAGCTTGTATTTTCTGGACATTCAACATGCATGGAGTAATACAGTATGTAGTCTTCTGTGTCTGACTTGACTTAGCAGCATACTTCTGAGATTCAGCCATGTTCTTGTATGTGTCAGTAGTTCCTCCCTTTTTATTTCTAAGCAAGGTTCTATTGTATAGATATGCAAAAATTTGTTCACCCACTAACCAGTTGATGGTGATGTGATTTGTTTTCAGTTTTTTCTATTGTGAGTGAAGCTACCATTACCATTCAAGTACTCTTTCTGTGAATGTATGTTTTCGTGTTTGTTGTGGGTAGTTATCTAGTACTAGAGTTGTTGAGTCATACGATGAGCGTATGCCTAACTCTGCCAGACTTTTTCCAAAGTGATTATATCATTATTCCCACTGTCGGTGTTCAAGAGTTACTACACATCTTTCTTCATCAACATTTGGTATTGTTTGTCTTTTTAATATTAGCCATTCTACTTGGTGTATAGTGGCATATCATTGTTTTAATTTGTATGTCGTTAATGACGGAGTATTGTTCTTCTGCTTATTTGCTGTTCATATTTTTTTCCTTTCGGGGTAGTTTGTGTTCTGGTCTTTTGCTCATTTTTTAATAGGATTTTCTGCCTTCTTATAAAATTGTAAGGTTTCTATATATATTCTGGAAAAGTCATTTATCAGATAACTTTTTTTTTTACTAGTGTTGTTTTTCTGTTCTAGGATCCAATCCAGAATACTACAATATGTTTAGGTTTCATGTCTCTTTAAGTTCCCCTGATTGATTACATTTTCTCAATAATTTTTTTGGTTTTCATGACCTTCTGAGTTTTGAAAATTACCTGTCAGATGTTTTGTAGAAGGTCCCTTATTTTGGATTTATCTCATGTTTTCTCATCATTACACTGTACTTATGGATTTTGGAGAAGAATACTCCAGAAGTATTCTCATCACATCCTATGAGGGGGTAATAATACCAACATGCATTATCACTGGTTATCTTAACCTTGATCACTTGATTAAGGTTGTGTCTGCTAGATTTCTGCATTGTGAGGCTACTATTTTTCCCTTTACATTTTCTGTTCTTTGGAAGTGAGTCATTAAATCCAAACCATACTCAAGAGGGGGAAAGTTAAACTCACCTACTGGAGGGAGGAGTATCAAAAATTTTGTATACATATGTTAAAATCATAATAATTAATATTTATTTGAGGAAAGATACTTTGGGCTTATGCAGCTATTCTGTTTCTCCTTAGAATTATGCCAATGAATTTTAACATTCAGCAGCATTTCATGTCTGCAGCAATTATTATTGTGTCTGATTTTATATATATATATATATGCACACACATATGTGTGTGTGTATACACATACACAGAGATGGATACAGACATTAACATCTATGTATACATGGGTTAGAATATCTACATATATTTTATAAATATATGCATATATATATTTGTATATCTACTTCTCTGTATATTTATATACATATGAGTGCATACTGATATCTGCAACTCCATTACAGTATCAGAGGATTTATTCTATCCTTTCCCATTTGCTTATTTGTAACTTCTTTTTGTAGCATTGAGAAACCGGACTCTCATTATCTCAAATTGTGGTAGGCAGAATTCTAAGATGGCCCCTCAGATATTTACCTCTGGTATTACTCCCGTGATTATATTACATTACATGGTTGAGGGATTTTGCAGATGAAATTAAGTTTACCAATCAGTTGACCTTACCATAGGAACATTATGCAGGATGGCCTAACTTAACCACTTGAGCCCTTTAAAAGCAGAGAGTTTTCTCTACCCAGTCTCGAAGGCTACGTCAGAGAGTTTCAAAACATGAAAGAGACTCTACCCAAGAGAGCTTCCCCATTTCTGAGATGGCAGAGAGTATGTGGAGGGACCTGAGGGTGGCCTCTAGAAGCTGAGAGTGACCCCTGGACATCAGCCAGCAAGAAGATAGGAACCCCAAGGAACTGAATTCTGGAAACAACTTAAAAAAGCCTGGAAGTATTTTCTTTCCCAAAGTTTCTAGACGAGACCCTGGGCTAGCTGACACTCTGATTCTGGTCTTATGAAATCCCAGCCAGAGGTCCTAGTCCAGCCCACCCATACTTTGAACCTACAGAACTGTGAGATAATAAATAGGAATCATTTCAGGCTGCTAAATTTGTGGTAATTTGTTACACAAGTTTGTATTGTAGAATAGTAATACAAAAATATATTTACTTGTTTTTCTACCCTAATACCCATAAACCAAAAAAGACCAAACCCAGTGCCGTCAAGTCAATTTGGACTCATAGCGACCCTAAAGGACAGAGTAGAACTGCCCCACAGAGTTTCCAAGGAGCGCCTGGCGGATTTGAACTACTAGCCCTTTAGTTAGCAGCCATAGCACTTAACCACTACACCACCAGGGTTCCTCTAATATACGTATAGTTTCAAATTGCTTTTCTGTATTCCTGTGAGAAATAATGTTATCAACTAGAGTACAGTGTTTGTGAACAGTTCTTTTTATCTTTAACCTTACAATACCCAGTCAAAACATTGTTTTCCTGTGCTCACTTCCTCAGCACATATACTAAAATTGGAGCGATACAGAGAAGCTTAACATGGCCCCTGCACGTGGATGACATGCAAGTTCATGAAGCATTCCATATTTTAAAAAACCATTGTTTTCCAAAATTACATCAGTCAGCTCCTTTTAGTAAGATTGTTATATATATGCAATACAGTTAGATTTATTTCTCAAAGTCTGCTTTCTGTCTCGAGCCTCTCTGATATTCTGGTTGAATTTTCCAGGATGCTTTTTCAGTATTTTCAGTTTGAGGGTGGAAACCCTGGTGGTGTAGTGGCTAAGTGCTACAGCTCCTAACCAAAAGGTCGACAGTTTGGATCCACCAGGCACTCCTTGGAAAATCTATGGGGCAGTTCTACTCTGTTCTATAAAGTCTCTATGAGTCAGAATCAACTCGACAGCAATGGGTTTGCTTTTTTTTCTTTTTTAATTTTCTTTCTGTAACCCTGGTGGCCCAGTGGTTAAGAGTCTCACTGCCAACCAAAAGGTTGGCAGTTCTAATTCACCAACTGCTCCTTGAAAACCCTATAGGGAAGTTCTGCTCTGTCCTGTTGAGTTGTTATGAGTTGGAATTGACTCGACGGCAGTGGGTTTGATTTTTCTTTCTTTGGCTATTTTCTTTCTGACAGTTGTATAGCCATGTTAGGATGACAGCTAACTCTGTTCTCTTTTCCAGGCACTCTTGTTTGTTTTCTCAGATTGACCTTGCTCACTGCAAAAGCTTGTGACAGTATGAGAAATCACTTGCTAGGATTTGATGATTTTTCTTATTTTTACGCATAGGTTTTTTAAAGTTTGGGCATTCTGTGCTTTCTAAATACTCTGAGGACATGACCCTTGTGTGGTTTTATTTGTGTTTCTGAATTGTTTTGGGAAGCATGGGAAGAAGTGATTTGGCTACTCAATTCAGAAATCTTTTAATTTTGATCCTTGAATATATTTATTTTGATTTTAAGACCAGCTGTGTCCATTAGTTTTCTTTGGTGTGATGGTTAATTTTACACGTTAGTTTACTAGGCTGTAGTGCCCAGGTGTTTGGTAAAAGCTAGTCTTGTTGCTGTTATAAAATAGTTACATGTGATTAAGTCAGTTGGCCTCAAGTAAAAGAAATCACTTTCCGTAATGTTGATGAGCCACAATCAATCAGTTGAACTCAAGAGCTAAAAGGGAATTTCCCTAGGATGTGTTCTGCCTCCAGACTATAAATATCTATTTTGCCAGAACAAGCTTACTCTTCATTCCTGCTGTCACTTCACCTGTGGATTTGGGGACCCAAGCCTGCAGGAGGCTCCATCCTGTTGCCTGAACTACAACTTTTGGACTTGCTATAAACCAAACCCAACCCAACCCGTTGCCTGCCAGCTCCTCACAATCAGGTGAACCAATTCCTTAAAGTAAACTAATCTCTCTTTCTCACACTCTCTCTCTTTTTTTTTTTTTTTTTAATTGGTTCTGCTTCTCTAGGGAACCCTAAGACATTTGGCTATATTTATTTTTTAATTGCTCTGGGTTTGACACAGAGACAGTAATCAAAATAATTTTGATCAGAAGTGATCTAACATACTTCTTAAGGCCACCCTTGGTTACTGAGGAGAATTTATCGGATGTAGCCGGGGTGATCAACTACGTAGAATTTTGGTTTTGGGTTTTTGAGTTAAGAAGTGTGCTAAGATGTTCACAGGCTATGTGGAGGCTACAGGGTAGATTCAAGCTGGATTTTGGAGGAAAAAATCAAAAGTACCTGCTACTCTACGAATTTAAGATTTTGTCTCAAACTTTGTAAACTTTTATGATTCTGACATCTGTTAGTATACTGTTAATTATATATATATATAAAAGACATTTCATAATAACCTGTATCTTTTAAAAAAATTTACAGACATTTGGACATTATCTCCTAAATACATTTAATTGAATGGAAGGTAAAATGTTTTTTGGGGTGAACGTGTTGGTGGTTAAAGATTTGACCGTTAGGAGATATTATTTCTTATTGGAAATACAATTTCTTAAAACTTGAGCCAACTTTCGTGGTCCATTCCTACATTTTACTTATGAGAAAACTAAGGCTTTGAGAACGTTAGCCATTTGCAGAGCTGGCACCAGTATCTAGACCCTAATGCTAGTGAATTTTTTTTTTTTTCCATTACCCTTTGCTGCCACATACAGAAGAAATGAGTATATTAGTTAAAAAAAAATAGGGTTAAACTATTTTTTAAAAAGTTGTGCAACGGAAATGATTTAAAACTGCCCAGTAGATAGAATATTGGAAATAGGAAGCCCTTTGTTTGGTAGTTATGACTGCTTACTGCGTGAAAGGTGGCAAGCAATAAAATAAGCTCCCAGAAATAAGTGCTCTGGCTACCACTTATTTTGGCAATTGTCAGGAAAGATGAATTAGTCAGTATAAATTCCCCAATGGTGGCATGACATGTAAGACTAATAAAACTATACCTGATGATTCCCTTGGAGAGTGAAAGAATAACTTCAAAGAAGAACCAGAATTAACAAGAAATGAGGCCAATCTTTCACAGCACCATGAAGGTTAGAAAGATAAAGCTATAGTACTCCAAAAGCCATGAAATTACTTCTAAAGGCAATAATCGATTTAGTGGGAAATATTAGAAAAGTCAAAAAACAGCATCAACAAGAGTGGTAAGCCCTGGAGGTCACAATCATCAAAACGGTGGCTGGTAAATCCTGTTTCCCTCCCCCTGTTCCTCAGCTAAGATTGATTCCATGCTGAATCCTGAGCCTGAAACAACTGTTTCCTGAGAAGAAGCCTTTTACTTACTAAGAATTACTTTCCCTTGAAAGGAAGGGAGGGAGGGAGGGAGGGAGGCAGGAAGAAAGGAAAAGGAGATAAAAGGGAAGGACTATCATTGTGTTTTCTTCCTAATATTCTTTACTTGAATAGTTGACCTAAAAGACTTCAATAAAATAGACTTTCTGAGGTTTCTTGTATCTCTCACAATAACATTCAGTTAATGATTTCTTGATCATTTCAAGTCTTTTTTGAATATTATGCATTTCTTTGTGCTCTAGTAATCTGCATTGACTCTCCTCTCACATTCAGTTGTCAATTGTTAATCGGAGATTTTCAATCCGTAATTATTTATTGAGCTAGCACTATGTTATGTCTTGTGGATACTGAGTTGGAAAAAGTCTCAGTACACACATAAACCACTGACGTCTAGTTGAGAGGTTCCTCCTTTTATCTGAGATCATCATTACCCGTTTGAGATGGAACAACTCTGGAGAATGGTTAGGGAAATGTAACCAAGTTAGAACAATAATTTTCTCTGTTTTTCTAAGTTTTGTAAAGTGAACACATTTTCTATGACAATCACAATAATACTAAAAATTGTTTTAAAACTTTAGAGACATCAAAACAAAAATTTAGATTAAAAAATCAGAAACCGTGAATATATTTTTGTTTCTTTAGTTTTTACTTGTACCTCAAATTTTTGTCGAATAATAAATATACATTTTTGAAGGATTGGATGATATTTCAGTATTCTTCTTACCCCCCCCACACTCCTAAGTCCCTTTACCCAGAGATGCCACATTTAATTGATTCTTGCAGTACTTTAGTCTGTTATTTCTTTTTTTTTAAAATTTTTCTTGTGCTTTAAGTGAAAGTTTACAAATCAAGTCAGTCCCTCACACAAAAACTTATATACACCTTGCTATACATTCCCAATTGCTCTCCAACTAATGAGACAGCCCGCTCCCTCCCTCCACTCTCTTTTCGTGTCCATTTAACTAGCTTCTAACCCCCTCTACCCCCTCATCACCCCTCCAGGCAGGAGATGCCAACATAGTCTCAAGTGTCCACCTGATCCAAGAAGCTCACTCCTCACCAGCATCCCTCTCCAACCCACTGTCCAGTCCAATCCATGTCTCAAGAGTTGGCTTTGGGAATGGTTTCTGTCCTGGGCCAACAGAAGGCCTGGGGGCCATGACTACCAGCATCCTTCTAGTCTCAGTCAGACCATTAAATCTGGTCTTTTCATGAGAATTGGGGTCTGCATCCCACTGCTCTCGTGCTCCCTCAGGGGTTCTCTGTCAGGGCAGTCATCGGTTGTAGCTGGGCACCATCTAGTTCTTCTGGTCTCAGGCTGATATAGCCTCTGGTTTATGTGGCTCTTTCTGTCTCTTGGGCTGGTAATTACTTTGTGTCTTTGGTGTTTTTCATTCTCCTTTGATCCAGGTGGGTTGAGACCAATTGATGCATCTTAGATGGCTGCTTGCTACCGTTTAAGACCCTAGACGCCACTCTCCAAAGTGGGATGCAGAATGTTTTCCTAATAGATTTTATTATGCCAATTGACTTAGGTATCCTCTGAAATCATGGTCTCCAAACCCCTGCCCCTGCTACGCTGGACTTCAAAGCATGCAGTTTATTCAGAAAACTGCTTTTGGTTTAGTCCATTTGTGCTGACCTTGCCTGTATTGTGTGTTGTCTTTCCTGTCACCTAAAGTTGTTCTTATCTACTATCTAATTAGTGAATACCCAGTCTATTATTTCTAAATAACATGCCTGTACTGATATTTCCTGAATTGCAGTTACAGATATTATCTACAGAATTTCTTCAGTGGACTATGAGGATAAGGTTTTCTTTCTCTTCTTTGGTTTCTCCCCCTCTATCACACACTTTTCCTATTCCAGTTTTTGATTGAGTCATTATTTATGGTTGTAATGTTTATGACTACCTAAATACTATTTACCTCAAGTTGGAGATTTTCTAACCATATAAAATATACCTTTGGTTTAGTTTTTGAGTAAGAGATTGTTTTGATCACTTCTCATGGGCAGCTTCTGATTTCTCCCTGTGGTAGCCTTGACAGTTTTTTTTTTGTTCTCCCCCAAAAATACATTCCACAGAGAAGCAGTGAGCAAAAAAGATTTTACCAAAGACTGTTTAGAGAAGGAGGCTTTTTAGGGGTATAGGTCATATACTATATACCACAAAATATTTTTACTCCTCCCAGAACCTCCCTGAGAAATTTTTTACCAAGTCTTTCTCCTCAGTTGCCTGACAACAAAGATCTCCTCTCTATTTCCCCTCCCTCCTGATAATTTTTATAATTTCCTGTGCATAGATCTCTCTCTAATTCTCCCACCCTGTGCTTCAACTCTCTTCTTTCATATGCTATATATTTTAGCTCTTCTCAGGCATCTCTACATTTGCATCCTCAAGACAAAATTTGATACCACTTCAAGTCCATGGGAGTCCTGGTGGCGTAGCAGTTAAGAGCTACAGCTGCTAACCAAAGGGTCAGCAGTTTGAACCCACCAGCCACTCCTTAGAAGCCCTGTGGGGCAATTCTACTCTGTTCTATAAGGTTGCTATGAACTGGAATCAACTTGATGGCAACAGGTTTGATTTGGTTTTCAAATCCGTGAAATAGCTTTGCATCAGTCAGGATAAGCTAGATTGTGCCCTAGTAATCAACTACCCCTAAATTTCAAGTGCTTAATGTAGAGACAGTTATTTCTTACTCATGGTACATGTTCCATGCAAGTTGGCAGGCGGAATCTGAACAAAGTAATTACTTGGGGACCCAGGTCGATTCGTGCTTCCGTGATCATGGCAACAAGAAGGAGGGTGACACATTTCATTTCTGACCAACCAAGGCCATCTAGTTGATTCCGAATTATTGCAATTCCACATGTGTCAGAGTAGAACTGTGTTCCATGGGGTTTTCAGTGGCTGATGTATTTTCAGAAATAGATCACCAGGCCTTTCTTTCCAGGCACCTCTGGGTGGACTGGAACCTCCATCCTTTCAGTTAGCAGCCTATCATGTTAACCATTTGCACCACACAGGGACTCTCCACTCACACTTTATCAGACAAAGCAAGTTACATGTTTACACTGAAGTTCAACAAGGACGGAGAAGTATAATACCCTACCCTGTGCCAGGAAAGAGAAACGGAATATATGTGAACAGCTTTAATGACAGCCTCAGCCATTATACTGTGTGGAGACTCTGTATATTACAAACAAAGGGGGCTGTTATAAATAACATCCATTTTTAAATTATCTGTGAAAAGAATTTTTTTCTTCCATTACATATATTTTGATAGTTTTTAGGAAATACGAAAACACCAGCAACCCTGACTCACTTCTGACAAACGCACCCAGTGGATCTCATAGCATTCTAATAGAGGGAGATGTAATTTTCCTTATCTTGAAACATTTTCAAAAAATATCCACCTAAGAGTTTACTTTTAAACTGATTAAACATTAACCTTAAAATATTTTGAAAGCTATTTAAAATTTCCAAAATGTAACACCCAACTTCTTAGAAATGAAAATAAATCCAAGGCAAAAACCTTGGATTAGATGCATATTTGGTTTGCTACTATACTACATTTAATTTATGACAATTATTAAAAATCTAAGATAGTAATTTAGCATTGAGAACATTGAAAACACTGAATATAAATTTGCCTCAGAAGGTAAAATTTTAGTCAGAAATTGAATACCAACCAATATCACATATTTATTGTCTTTGATTAACTTTAGGGCCTTGAAAAAAACAACATTAATATAACAATAATACAGGCTTTTGCTTACAGCAAACTGTGTTTCTCACTGCCAGTAACCATCATTTCAGGTCCAGTAAGCAAATAGAGACTACCCATTCATTTCATGCAAGCCCTGACAAGCTGACTGTGGAAACAAATGTCCCTTGTTGCTCAACTAGGTTGGGTTCAAACTGGTGACTTGGAGGTGAAAGGTTGTGGATTCTGTTATCAATCATTTAACCTACTCACTCCTCCAGCAGCAAAGCACCAACTCAGACATGAGAGAGAATTGTTTGGTTCAATTCATTAGCCCGTTACTCTGTTAGCAAAATACCATATTGTATAAAAAATGAATAGCATAAAAAGTAGCTTCCTTTTACTGTAACATGTGCAATTGTGTGAGTAAAATCTGCCAAATATGATGTCCTGCAAATTGCTATGAATTATTAGTGAGAAAATTCATTTGTAGTTTCTAGGTATTTCTTCTTGTCTGTGACTGTCAAACAATGGCAGTGTGATGGATTGAGTCACCCCAAGGAGATCTGCTGTGAACAGAGTCTCTGGCCTCTGACAAATAACATTACAGACCTAACATTAACACTTACGTTAACATACTTGGGGAATAAGTTATTTTACTTTTCCAACACACTATTTTTATTTCTTCCCTTAAGTATATAGTAGAGAGCAGAAGGTGATTGCTAAGAGAAGTCAAGAGTTGCAGTTTGGGTTTACTTATTATTTTATAACTCTGAGGATAATTCATTTAAAAAAATTTCTCAAAACAATATAAAAAGATGAAGATTGAACATAGTCTCATGATTAGCATACAACATTTGATAAAAGTTTAAAATGTACTTTTATGTTACTCTCTGTGATGACTTGAACTTCTAAAAGCACTGTGGCAGCATGTTTATTCTGGAAGGGTTCCAACTGCAATTTTATGTCAAACTGATCAACTGCTTACTTTGTGCTTACTCTGTTCCAGGAGATAGAAATTAATACAACTAACAAATTACCTACTGTTATGTAGCTTATATTCTATGGAGAGGATCATATAAATGGATAAACAAATATATAATAACGGATAAATATATAATAACGATGATGATTTTAATAAGTGCTATGAAAAAGCAAAACCAAACAAAAAACAAAGCAAGATAAGTGAAATGGGAATCTTGCAGTTTTTTACTTTAGGTAGATTAATCATAAAAAGCCTCTATGAGGAAATAGCTTGGAGACCTGGTGGTGAAGTGGTTAAGAGCTTGGCTGCTAACCAAAACATCGGCAGTTTGAATCCACAAGCAGCAACTCGGAAACCCAAGGGGGCAGTTCTACTCCGTTCTGTAGGGCTGGTATGGGTTGGAATCAACTTGATGGCAATGGGTTGGTTTGGTTTTTAATGAGGAAATAGCTTGTGAGCAGAAATTGGAATAAAGAGAGAAAGTAAGTTTATTTAAGGAAAAATTCCAGACCAAAAAGACAGCAAATAAAAGTTGTATTCAAAAATCGGCAAGGAGATCAGTGTAGCTGGAGAAAAATGTATGAAGGGAGGAAAGATAGGATATGAGGTAAGAGAACCAGACGTCAGATAATTTGGAGCCCCAAACCGTGTAAAGCCTTGGGACTTTGTTCTGAGTGTCACAGGAATCCTTCGGAAGGATTGAGAACAGGAAATTAATAAATGATTTATCTGTTAATGGATATTCTTTGGCTGTTGTGTGAACAGTAGACTTTAGACTGTCAAGAGTCGAAGCAAAGAGGGCCTTACAGAAGCCCAGGCAAGTATTCACAGTGGTTGGGTCCAAATGATGGTAAGAAGTAGTATATTCTCGGTATAATGTGAAAGAAAAGCTAATAGGATTTTTGAGTCTGAGAAGAACAAAGGCATCAAGAATGACTCCAAATGTTTGACTTGATCATATAGGTGAATGGTGGGGCCATTAGCTTAGATAAGGAACACTGCAAGAGATGTGAATTTGAGTGGCAGAGGAATCAATAGTGTATACTGTACATGATGAATTTGTGAGAAGATGCCTATTAGAGCCCTATGTTTGTGCTCTATGCTGCATAACAAATTACCACGAATTTAATGGCTTAAAACAATACAAATTCATTATGTCACGATTTCTTTGGGGTTTAGAGTCTGGGTAAGGAGCCCTGGTAGCTCAATGGTTAAGTGCTTGGCTGCTAACTGAAAGGTTAGCAGTTTAAACCTGCCAGCTGCTTCATGGGAGAAAAGACCTGGTGATTTCCTGTAAAGATTAAAAAAACAAAAAACAAACCCCCCAAAAAAACCCTCGCTATCGATTCAATTCTGACTTATAGCAACCCTGTAGGACAGAGTAGAACTGCCCCACAGGATTTCCAAGGAGCAGCTGGTGGATTCCAACTGCTGACCTTTTGGGTAGCAGCAGAGCTCTTAACTACTGTGTAACCAGGGCTCCACTATAAAGATTATAGCCTTGGAAATCCTATGGGACAGTTCTACTCTGTCCTATATGGTCGCTATGACTCGGAATCTTCTCAACCACACACAACAATAACAACAGAGTCTGGGTGACTACTTAGCTGAGTATTCTGCAAGCTTGCAAGATGCCCATCAGCTGAGTTCTCATCTGGAAGCATGACTGGAGAAGTATCTGTTTCTAAGCTCACTCATGTTGCAGCTTTAGGGCTTATATAAACTTGCTTTTTTAAAACCAACAGGAAGAAGAAGACTCTAGAAGAAGTCTGCTAGTAAGATGGAGTCTTATATAATGTAAATAATCAGAGGAGTGATATCGCATTATCTTTACCACAATCAGATCACAGATTTGTCCACACTCAAGGGGAGGGGATTCTACAAGGGCTTGACAACAAGGCTGTGGGGGTCATGCGGCCCACCTTAAGGTCTGTAGACATCTAAGTGGATAAACTGAGTAGGCAGTTGAGTATACATTCCAGAAGAGACATCAGGGCTGGAGATAAAAATTTTAGAGTTGTCAAAATATTAATGTTTTTAGAGCATTGGTTCTAGATGAAAACATAATTAGTAACCATATGGAATTAGTAGACATTTTGTTTGAATTGCTATATAGGAAGAATATCCCCATTAATAAGATTTTTTTTTTTAAAAAGTGCAGAAAATATTTCTTAGTGGGTAAGTTCTTACTTGCCATACCATGTCTATCACTATTAATTGTTGTCTAGTATTGTCTAGAGATGGATTGACATAGTGGTTACAACAATGGGCTCAAACATAGCAACGATTGTGAGGATAGTGCAGGACTGGGCAAGTGTTTCATTCTGTTGTACATGGGTCACTGTTAAGTTGGAACCAACTCTACGGCACATAACAGCACTAACATTGGATGCTTAGGATGTGGTGCTCAAATATTGTGCTAAAACTTTAATGAGGTCGTCTCGCCTGATTCCTGTAGTAAACTAATGACAAAGGTCATATTATTATTTATTTTTTTAATTCATGACAAAACATGTTCAAGATCACACAACTGCTAAATGATACAACGAATGTGACCCGTAACCCACGCACTTAACCACATCCTTTTGTGCTTCCCTTTGTGGCCAATTTACATGGATCCTTGTTTCCAAGTTTCCACTCCTGATCATTGATTAGTGTTCTTTTTGTCCCCTTGAGCTTGACTTTCTTCTTGATTTGCTTCCTCTAGTCCTTCATCCATATCATATCAACTTACTTCCTCATTTCCTTGGGAGCAATCAACATGTTTTTGCAAGCCACAGTTGCTTTAATGTCCTGTAATAGACAAATCCACCACTCATCTGTCAGTTTGTCATACTGTTGTGGCTTAAATGTTGCTGGAAGCGTTGCCACTGGTATTTTAAATACCAGCAGGGTCACCCATAGTAGACTCGTTTCAGTGGAGCTTCCAGACTAAGATTACAAAAAAGGACCTGATGACCTACTTTTCAAAAAAATTGGCCAGTGAAAATCTTATGAATAACAGTGGAACATTGTCTGATATAGTGCCAAAAGATGAGCCCCTCAGGTCGGAAGGCACTCAAAACACAACTGGCGAAGACCTGCCTCCTCAAAGCAGAGTTAACCTTAATGATGTGGATGGAGTAAAGCTTTCGGGACCTTCATTTGCTGATGTGGCATGACTCAAAATAAAAAGAAATGGCCACGAGCTTCTATTAATAATCAGAACATGGAATGTGAGAAGTATGAATCTAGGAAAATTGGGAGTTGTCAAAAATGAAATGCTTGAAGATTTAGTGAGCTAAAATGGACTGGTATTCACCATTTTGAATGGAAAAATGATATGGTCTACTGTGCCAGGAATGACAATTTAAAGAGAACAACGTTGCATTCATTATCAAAAAGAACATTTCAAGATATATCCTGAAGAACAACGCTGTCATTTTTGACTGTTTTTGGGGGGATAAAATAGACTCTCTGTATTCTTGTACACCTTGCAGTATTCACATTGTACACCCTGCAATTCTGTTTTACCCTGAATATGCAGTAGAAACACATCTTATTACTAATATTAGGGCAAGGATAACAACATTTAGAGTGAAAGAGATAGACTAAATTACATAATACTGTAAATGAATGCAGTATATAATATATATTAATTATAACCTTTCACCTGGAGCTAAGTACAAAATAGCATAAGAGAATCAGCTAAAATTTATTTTATGAAGCATTCCACTGTAATTGAGAAACATTTCATATCATCCTTTATCATTATTATGTATACATTTCTTCTGTGAAGCAAAATTCTTAGTACCTTGTGCCTTGATTAGATAGTTCCATACATAAAGACACTGAATGACTCTGGGTAATTGTTAAGAAATACTACTGCTACTACTATTACTGCTGTTGCTACTACTACTATGACTACCACTACCAAAAAAAACAACTACTAGCAAATATGTAGTTGTTATTATATCTCTTTTAATTGCCATAACCACTCTATGAAGTGCATACTATTATTGTCTATATTATGCAGATGAGGATACTAAGATATGGAGAGGTTAGTGATGTCCCTAAGATTACACAGCTAGTTAGCATGCTTGGAGTTAGAAATCAGACTTTCTGACTTTGGAGTCCATCTAATTACTGTCAGTACAAAATAGTATTACCGATAACCCACGTCGTTGTTGTTGTTAGGTGCCGCCAAGTCAGTTCCAACTCATAGCAACCCTGTGCACAACAGAACAAAACACTGCCCGGTCCTGACCCATCCTTACAGTCATTGCCATGCTTGAGCTCATTGGTGCAGCCACTGTGTCAATCCACCTTGTTAAGGGTCTTCCTCTTTTCCGCTGACCCTGTATTCTGCTAAGCATGATGTCCTTCTCCAGGGACTGATCCCTCCAGACAACACGTCCAAAGTATGTAAGAGGCAGTCTCACCATCCCTGCTTCTAAGGAACATTCTGGCCTCACTTCTTCCAAGGCAGATTTGTTTGTTCTTTTGGCAGTCCATGGTATATTCAATATTCTTCGCCAACACCACAATTCAAAGGCGTCAACTCTTCTTCGGTCTTCCTTATTCATTGTCCAGCTTTCACATGCATATGATGTGATTGAAAATACCATGGCTTGCGTCAGGTGCACCTTAGTCTTCAAGGCGACATCTTTGCTCTTTAACGCTTTAAAGAGGTCCTTTGCAGCAGATTTACCCAATGCAATGCGTCTTTTGATTTCTTGACTGCTGCTTCCTTATCATGATACCAACATCATCATAAACGGAGAAAAGACTGAAGTTGTCAAGGATTTCATTTCACTTGGATCCATAATCAACAGCCATGGAAGCAGCAGTCAGATAACCAACAAGAAATTATAAACCATCGTAATTTTTCTGTTGCTATTTGCCCCAGTGAAAATCACTTTAAATCTGATTTGCCCTGACAAAGAAGTGGAAAAGGGGCTTCATTTTAGAAAGATACAGGTTTTCTTTGTTAATACTTTATTTGATTTGCAGATTCTAGTCATGAAATGGAGACTGTAGCATGTTCTCTGTAGGCTGTATCTTGGGTGCATCTGTGCCCTTGCAGTGCTTGTATTCTAGTGCTGAAACACACCAGACATACTAAACAAGTGTTAGAAAATGATCATGCTTTAGAAAAAGAATAAAATAGAGCAGAATAAAAAAATCAGGAGCATGAGTATAACCCGTTGCCTTGGAGTCAATTCCAACTCATTGTGACCCTATAGGACCGAGTAGAACTGCCCTATGTGGCTTCCAAAGAGTGCCTGGTAGACTCAAACTGCCAACCTTTTGGTTAGCAGCCATAGCTTTAAACCACTCTGCCACATAGGGAGTTGTAATTTAAACAGGAGGATCAGAATGAACCTCACTGAAAAAGTTAAGACTTGAGCGAAGACCTGAAGGAGGTGCGGGAGTTAGCCAAGTGATATCTGGGAGTAGAGGATTTCAGCACCTGGGAATAGGCAGTCACAGACTCTAATGAGATAGTGTTCCTGCCGTTTTTTTTCCAAGTAACAGCAGGAGGTCTGTGGGGTTGGAATGGAGTGAAAGAGAGGAGAGTAGACTGGTGAGGTCAGAGAGCTAATGAGCAGGGGGTGGCACTGGTGATTGGGGGACAGCGTGTTATGTACTCTCTATGGGAAAAAACCTGAGGGTGGATATAAAATATGAATATAAAATATGTAAAACTTCATGAATAAGAGATCATATTTATTAAAGATTAGACAGATGAAAAAATTGTGATTTATTCTGGACACATAATGAACAAATAAAGAGGATAAATAGTATTCTGCTACAATTCTTGGTTTGTTCGTTTTAGTTCTGTAGAGATTATTTGCAGATTGTGGTACATATTGAAATATGTAATTCCATTATGTGGTTCATTTTTAAAAAGACACCACAATAAGTTAGACCCATTGAGATGGGACAACTGTATGTATATCATGTTGAGGTTTTGCAATATGATTTTGCATATTTATCGTTATTTGTTGAATATATTTAATACATTTGAATGCGTTTCATTTTGCTGGAGTACCAGTGATTTTCTATATTAAACATCCTCTATGCTTTGATGCAGAAATTAATGCTTGGAATTCACTGCACACGTAAAGCACATAAATACTTGTTTTGATGTTGAGTAAATAACTAGCTTTTCCACCTTGCCTTTTCTTCCAATTTCTTTAGAACAGGAAGGTGTAAGAGAAAACCTGGGGTGCTTCGTGAGCATTGTTATGGATTGAATTGTGGCCCCAAAAAGTAGATATGGCTAGGCCATGATTCCCAGTATTGTATGATTGTCTACCATTTTGTCATCTGATGGGATTTTCCCTTGTGTTGTAAATCCTGTCACTGTGATGTTAATGAGATGGGTTAGCAGCAGTTACATTGTTAAGATCTACAAGGTTAGATTGTGTCTTAAGCCAGTCTCTTTTGAGATATAAAAGAGAGAAGAGAGCAGAGAGACAGGGGGACCTCATACCACCAAGAAAGCAGCATCTGGAGAAAAGCGTGTTCTTTGGACCCCAGGTCCCTGTGCCTGAGAACCATCTGACCAGGGAAGGTTGATGACAAGGTCCTTCCTCCAGAGCCAACAGAGAAAGCCTTCCCCTGGAGCTGATAGCCTGAATTTGGACTTGTAGCCTACTAGACTGTGAAAGAATAAATTTCTCTTCGTTAAGGCCATCCACTTGTGGTATTTCTATTATAGCAGCACTTGATGACTAAGGTAAACGTGAAAGAAAAAATAGAATGTACTACGTTTTTATGTAGGAAAGCTACAATATAAAGCTTTATATATTTAAGAAATAACATTCAAATGGCTCATTGATACAGGGTTTAGTTAATGTTGCATGTTTGGGATTAGTGTTTCCCTCCATTTATTCTTAATGTAGCTGTTAGAATTTTTCAGCATACTCAACCTCAGATATAATGTGAAATAAAAGTAAAAATTCTACTGTTTCTCCCCATACAAGATTCCCTTAGTCCATGATTGCTTTCTATTTGTGAGTGTACCAACTTCTTAAACCTGTAAAAACTCTTGTCTTCATACTAACATTTATCTCATCACATTGCTTTTGCATTTTCAAACTACTTGGCTATTTTGTCATTTTAATACAAAATTGTAGCTTGATAATAAGAAAGGTTACTTAGACTTGTGCCTAAATAGAAATAGACCAATAAGCCTTTGCTAGAATGAAAACTTCATAGTCCTTACTACCCAATCTGTCTTCTCCTACAGAAGATTCTGATTTTAATTTTTTTTATTAATAAACATTGTCTTGTGCGATAATATTGAATTTATACAAAAGTTACGAACAAAGTGCAGAGAGTTCCTAGATATCTTTCACCCATTTTCCCTTAATGGTAACATATAACCACGGTAACATTTGTCAAAATAAGAGATTAACTTTGATATATGTCTTAGTCATCTAGTGCTGCCATAACAGAAATACCACAAGTGGATGGCTTTAACAAAGAGAAATTTATATTCTCACCATCTAGTAGGTTACAAGTCCAAATTCAGGGTGTCGCCTCCAGGGGAAGGCTTTCTCTCTCTGTTGGCTCTGGAAGAAGGTCCTTGTCCTCAATCTTCCCCTGCTTGAGGAGCGCCTCAGGTGCAGGGACCCCATGTCCAAAGGACGTGCTCTGCTCCTGGTGCTCCTTTCTTGGTGGTATGAGGTTCCCAACTCTTTGCTTGCTTCCCTTTCCTTTTATCTCTTGAGAGATAAACAGAGGTGCAGGCCACACCCCAGGGAAACTCCCTTTACCTTGGATCAGGGAGATGACCTGAGTAAGGGTGGTATTACAATCCCACCTTAATCCTCTCAACATAAAATTAGAATCACAAAATGGAGGGCAACTGTACAATACTGGGAATCATGGCCTAACCAAGTTGATACACACATTTTTGGGGGGACATAATTCAATCCATGGCAGTATATTACTACTGACAAATCTACGGACCAGTTTTCTACTAAAGTTCCTTTTCTGTTCCAGCACTGAATTTCTGTTTCAGGATATCATATTGCATTAGTCAATGTTAGTTTTTAAGTGGAGTCCCTGGGTGGTGCAAATGGTTAACACACTCAACTGTTAACTGAAAGGCTGGAGGTTAGAGTCCGCCCAGAGGCATCTTGGAAGAAAAGCCTGGTGATCTACTTCTGAGAAATTTGCCATTGGAAACTCTGTAGAGCACAGTTTTACTCTGACACAGATGGAGTTGCCATGAGTCGGAATTGACTCCATGGCAACTGTTTTTTTTCCCCCCCAATACTGAAGTTTTATCTATTGTCTTCCCTCAGTATGCTCTAATTTTGCTTGCTTGATGAACCTAAGAATGTTCTCATGTTTCTGCTACTCCGACTCTAATCTGACTCTTTGAGTTTATTGCCCTCTGCATTCCAGTTTTTTGAATCAGTGTTCTTGGCAGGATCCGTAGTCATCAATGGCTATGATGATACTGTGAAAGATGATGGTGGCAAAGATAATAAAAAGAAAAGGATTTAGTTGAATTGTTTTTAGTAGAAAGAATCTTTTCATGCATGAAATCTCAAATTACAATGCATCTGCATTACTGCAATATCATGTCATGACCTCGGACACCTTGAATATTCCCAAGGCAACAACAGAGCCAGGACATCAGTTTATACCACACACTCTTCAGCCTTTGGGACTGAAAGAATCAGGTTTAGTTATCTTAACTAAATAAGATAATGCTTATATAAATTTCGTTGCTTATAAACACAGTTTTCTAAACTTAAAAAGTTAGTTGCATTGAAAATCCACTTTAAAATATTTATTTTTAATGTATGCATATGGTTAAAAATAGTTTAAAAGAGCTTTTAGTAAATAGTAACCATCCTCTCTCTAACCCCAATTCACCTCTAGCTAGTCACTTTTTTTTTAATTCAGAAGTCCTAATTTATTGTGAACTCCTTATTTCTTTTGTAATTCCATAGTTCTGAACATTAATAAATATATATTTGTTCAAAAGCTCTAGTGTCTAAACTTTCTCAAAGTTTTTCAATTAAACATTTATTTTTAAATGATTATAGATTCAGATGCAATTTTAAGAAATAATATGGGGAGATCCCATATACTCTTCACCCAGTTTCCTTCAGTGTTAACATCTTGTGAAACTGCAATATAATAACTAAGATATTGACATTGATACAGTAAAGATGCAGAACAGTTCCATCATCACAAGGATCCCTCATGTTAACCTTTTATAGCAACATCCACTTTCACTCTCACCTCTCCTTAACTCTCCATAACCACTAATCTGTTCTCCATTCATATAATTTTGCCATTTCAAAAATGATATATAAATGGAATTATGCAGTATGTAACATTTAGGATTGGCATTTTTCACACAAAAAAATTATCTGGAGATTCATCCCGGTTCTTGTGCGTATCAATGATTCATTCCTTTTTATTTCTGAACGGTATTCGATGGTATGACTATGCCACAATGTGTTTAACTATTTACCCAATGAAGGACATCTGGGTTGCTTCCATTTTGGACTATTATGAATCAAGCTGCTATAAATAATTGTGGATAGATTTTTATGTGAACATGATTCTTCATTTCTGTGGCATGAATGCCCAGGAGTGGAATTGCCAGGAGTGGAATTGCTGGGTCATACGGTAGTTGCATGTTTAGATTTTTAAGAAACAGCCAAACTGATTTTCAGGGAGAGTGGACCATTTTACATTTCCACCCGCAATCTATGAGTGATCCAATTTCTTCACATCCTCACCAGCATTTGTTGTTTTTGGTATTTTTTATTTTGGCCATTCTGATACGTCTGTAAACCAAAAAAACCAAACCCATTGCTGTTGAGTCAATTCTGACTTATAGTGACCCTATAGGACAGAGTAGAACTGCCCCATAGGGTTTCAGAGGAGCAGCTTATGGATTTGCACTGCTGACATTTTGGTTAGCAGTGGCGCTCTTAGCCACTGCACCACCAGGGCTCCCCATTAGTGACCTATTATTGTAAGTTTAATTTGCATTTCTGTTAGTTAATGTTATTGAACTCATTTTAGGTACTTATTTGCCAAACATGTATCTTTTCCAGTAAAATATGTTTGTATGTCTTTTGCCCATTTTAAAATTGGATTTTTGTTTTATTGTTTATATTTGAGAATTATGTATTCTAGATACTAGTTCTTTTTTAGATATGTGTTTGCAAAGTTTCTTCCAGTTTGCACCTGACCTTTTCATCATCTGAACAGAGTCTTTCACACATCCTGACAGTGTTGCAAGAATGAAGACCAGGAACCTCCCTTTTCTAGCTTCATTTGAAAAAAATCTTTGGAAAGGACTATTGTTAACATGGCCTGGATTAATAATCATGGACTAAGAGACTGGTTGAATTATGACTGGCTCTGCTTGGGTTTTCTGCTCGTCCCAGATAATCGAAAGAAGAGAATGTAGCACATTGTGGGGATACTAGCGTGGATTTAGGTAGTTGCCCCTATGTGTATATACAAAAATTTAAAATGCTCTTAAATAATCCAAATTGTATAACACACATGCAAAACACATACATACACACTAGCAAGCCAAAAACTCTTAAAAATATTATTGTGCATATTAAAATCTTCGCACATAACAGATTGTCTAAAGTCATTCAATTGTGTATTTGGTGGCTATTTATTAAACAAAGATACTAGCTTAAAAAAAATAAACAGATAACTATACACAGTTGTAGACCAAGCAAGGGAAGTGGCAGAGAGTACAATTCTTTTTCTTAAAACTTTTTTCAGGTTGCATGTGGGAGACAAAGCACTTCAGAAACATTTCCATGGAACACCAGAATATATTTATATATACGTCAACATATTAATTAGTGCTTCTTTTGGGGATGTCCTGATAAGGAAAGTGATTCAAATTTGTCTTTCATTATTCTCCATGTTCATGTACTGAAAACCTTTATATGAGCGCAGCGTTCAGGCAGGTCGCTTGACTCTGAACGTGAGTGTAACCAGGCAGTCAGTTTTAGGTAGTAATAAAAACCTCTGTGGTCCACAAATAAAAGAGTTTGCCCTTTGATAAAATAACAAAAGAGGCTGTAAAATGAAATGGAAAGATGGGACACAATAGGATAATTTAGACTTGAAATCAAATATGAAAAACCACAGAGATCCTGAGAAATCTGGTTAATCCTGAATTTAATACTTTATCAAGAGCTCAATCAAAACATCTTTATAAAAAAAACATTTTCGTTTCCGTTTTTCAATTTCTTCTTCTCCAAGATAATCAGTTAACTATTTGTTGCCTATCTATTCCACATGTTTTTCATTTTCTTTCGTAATAGGCTCATCTTCTTTCTGCGAGTAAATGGAAAGCAGATCAATTCATAGCTGGTAAGTGCTTCTTTGCTGTTACAAAAGGTACTGTAGACAGCATCGTAAAGACAAGTGAATCAAACCTTCTCACATGTTTGCTTTTGAAATGTTTATTACAAATACTATGGCATAAAGATTTTATATACTTTTATTGCAGAAAAGCAAACTTTAACAAGTTATGAGGGAGGAGCCAATGGGGCAGTTCTGCTCAGCGGCAATGGGTTTTTCATCTTCGGCTGTCTGTAAAAGAATATAAAATCTTTACAACATAGTATTTGCAGTATAAATATTTCAAAAGTAAACATTTGAGAAGGTTTGATTCACTTGTCTTTACAATGCTCTCTCGAGTATAATGCCCAAGAAGCACTTACTAGCTATGTATTATTTTGTTTTCCATTTACTCACAGAAAGAAGGACATATTACGAAAGAAAATAGTGACCATATAGGACAGAACAGAACTGCTGGTTCCAAGGAGTGGCTGGTGGATTAGAACTGCCGACCTTTTGGTTAGCAGCCGAGCTCTTGACCACTGTGCCACCAGGGCTCCTGAAGAAGAAAATGGGACTCAAACTCTCAGTATAACCCACAATTTCCACCTCCAAATAGTTCCCATGTATGAGATCCCTTAAATTATATTGTAACCCTTCCCTCTAGGGACTTGACCTCCAGTTTGAGAAGTACTGGCATTGATATATGAAATACACAGATAATGCAAAAAAACCTCATTTTACCAGGTAGTTTTATCTTCTGCCCCCATCAATCATATTACAAAATCTGTCAACAGGAAGCAAATTGCCTGGCTTAAATTTCACCTCCGCTTCCTTCACATGGTCAGTCTGGAGGAACTGTTAATGGCTAATATAAATGATGAAAGTGAACAGGAATGAAAATATGGAGGTACTAGTCTAGTTAATTAGCCTCTAAATAATAAGATTCAATTAATCTATGGGTGGGAGCCCTGGTGATGCAGTGGTTAAGCAGCTCGCTGTTAACCAAAAGGTCAGGAGTTCAAACCCACCATCCGCTCTGTAGGAGAAAGATGTGGCTGTCTGCTTCTGTAAAGATTAAAAAAAAACCAGTGCCAGCCTTGGAAATCCTATGGGGCAGTTCTACTCTGTCCTACAGGGTTTCTGTGAGTTGAAATTCAACTCAATGGCAATGGCTTTAGCTTTTGGGTTTATATTACAATGCTTGTTTTGAAAGAAAAATAAATTCTTCAATTTGAAAAATAAAACGTAGCATATTATTTAAGTTCTGAAGTATTGTGATTTAGACTATAAGAGTCATAGTTATTTGGGGTGGGGCCAAGTAGGGTGTGATTAGACATTTTCAAGAAGAAAGTAGAATCTGAGTCCTGCTTTGAATGTTGGACCTAACGTGAATAATAAGAAGGGAGAGGGGTGTTCATGTCAGGTAAAGAACAACATGAAGGCAGATCAAGTGCCTACTAAGTCACTGGCTGCAGACTCTAGGAAAATAGGTCAGAAAAAGCCAGAATGTTAGAGTGTATAGGTAGGTGGTTTCTTGATGTACAAATTAAGGTTTTACTAGGAAAAGGTGAAGTTAGATGTGCTCAATGGTACTTGAATTTTTTTTCTCCTAGAATTTACCTTACTAGATTTTTAAGGACATTATATTGCTATGGAAACCATAAATCCGACCTTAAGAAATGTGTGACTGTAAAATAACCCTTGGGCCCACTGCCTGCAGGAAGTGAAGCAAGAATGCTTCACAGTCCCCAGAGCATCACAGCCTCCAAACCCACTTCATACGTGGCCTACAGGACAGAGTCTGGGTCACAGAAGATAATAACCAAGATAATTCCTATGAATACAATTCCCTCTTTAAAAGTCCCAGAATGAGAGTTTTAATACCATTATTTTGCCCCTGGTCTACCATTGTGTGTGTGTTCTTTGTCTGTGTATGGCTATGTATATAGTGAGTGGAGGGAACAGATTGATTCTCTTTTAGCTCACAGTCACCTCTGGCCTGAGGGAAAGGGACTCACTTAGAGATCTGAGTTCTCTAACTGGACTAAGGAACTGGTGGGAAATTTGTCACTTTGGACTGTTTCCTTTGGAGAGGGGGATGATTTTGTTCTATCCATGGAAAATGTGCATATGTATATTTGATGACCAGAGTGGCAGACAATGTTGTTTACTAAAATTGTGTTTTCTTTCTCCTGGGAACAGGATAGATTACATTTATCAGATATGAAGAGCTATCCATTGTGTTATGAAAATACAAAAATAATAGTATCTCAAATATATAAAAGCCAATAATTATTTTGTTGGATCTTCTCCTAACTAATGTGCCAAATATAGATTGTCTGCAAAAGATAGTAACTTTTTGGCTCAAAGTTTAGTCTTCAAATACCTCATGATAAAAATTTTAGCTGGCAATAATTTTTCTATGATAGTGTCTTAGGTATCTAATGCTGCTATAACAGAAAAACCACAAGTGGATGGCTTTAACAGGAAGAAATTTATTTCCTCACAGTATAGTAGGCTAAAAGTCCAAATTCAGGATGTTAGTTCCAGGGGAACACTTTCTCTCTTTGTTGGCTTTGGAGGAAGGTCATTCTCATCAATCTTTCCCTGGTCTAGGAGCTTCTCCATGCAGGAACCCCAGGTCCAAAGGATACGCTCTGCTCCCACCTCTGCTTTCTTGGTGGCATGAGGTAAATTTTTGTACTTTCATAGTACAGTGGCTAGCTCTTTATATCTTACCAACAAATATCAGTATAAAAGTCTGCCTTTATTATCCCCTTTTCCCCTTAATAATGTGCTTTTAACTGCCTGGAGAAGTCTGGTCAATGTATTATCATATAATTCATAATCATAATGATCATTAAGGTGCATCAGATTCCAAAGTGCTCAAGCTTATATCCAACATTAAGATTTTCAGCATCTGAAATAATATTGTTTATTGAGAGCTATAATAATTTTATAAACAAAGTATAAATTTTCCATATTAGCAAAATTATTATATTTATTTAAGAACATATTTTAAACTCTAAACCAGGTCCCCTATCTCTCTGCTTGCTCCTCTCCTTTATATCCCAAAAGATACAATCCAAACACATACAATCCAATCCCATAGGTTGAGTCTTGCCCATGAACACAACTGCCGCCCATCCCCCCTCATTAACATCACAGAGGCAGGATTTACAACACATAGGAAAATCACATCCAATGGCAAAATGGTGGACAACCACACAATACTGGGAATCATGGCCCAGCCAAATTGATACACATTTTGGGGGGACACAATTCAGTCCATGACAGATTGTTAACTTATATACACTGGTATCTTTAGTTTGAAGTACAATAGAATTTGCTACTTAATAAATATTTAAGCTTTGTGTTAACTGGAATGATAACCTTGGTGACATAAATTAATCTAGCAGTATCTTTCTTTGGAAAATATTGTGTGAAATTGGGAGAGGCAAATTTGTTTTCCTTTTACTAATGATGTATTTTTTAGGGTGAAAGAGTAGTAAATTTATTTAATGGGGCCAGATGCTTTTTCTTTTTATTTAAATTATTTCCTGGATGTTAGAAAGTTCATCAGGTCAATATGATGCTCTGAAATAGAATCTCGTACATGAGAGTAAATCAGTTATTGTAGGCTACTACTATGCTCTGACTATGGGAGAGTGGTTATCTTTCCTTTGTGGGAAGGGTCTATAGCCTCCTACCTTAACTGCTGTCTGAGCACACATGTCCCTGATTCTCATTATTCTGTATGCCAGAGTCGGTGTGGGATTGGTGTTATTAAAATTAGTTCAGAATCTCTTGAGCTGGGATCTAGGCATCAGTGTTTTTAAAGTGGTATGGAACCCTGCTGGTGTAGTGACTAAGAGCTCAGGATGCTAACCATAAGGTCGGCAATTCGACTCCACCAGCTGCTCCTTGGAAACCCTATGGGGCAGTTCTAGTCTGTCCTAAAAAAACCGAACCTGTTGCCATTGAGTCGATTCCGACTCATAGCAACCCTATAGGACGAAGTAAAACTGCCCCGTAGGGTTTCCAAGGAGCACCTGTTGGAGTTGAACTGCTGACCTTTTGTTTAGCAGCTATGGCACTTAACCACTACGCCACCAGGGTTTCCATTCTGTCCTAGAGGGTCTCTGTAAGTCAGAATTGACTTAACAGCAATGGGTTTGGTTTTGTTTGGTATACAGAACATTTAGGCAACGAAAATCAGCAAAGGTAGAACACATGGGAGCAAAATTGGTGAATATCAATTTGGGCTAGAATATAGGCTTCACAGAGTGAAGCAATGGTGAGTCACTGTGCCACCAGGGTTTCTCAGCAATTTATTAGGAATATTAAAGTGGCAGTGGTCTACGGGTAGATTGGAAATGGGAAAGACTAGATCAGAAATTTCCAGACTAATGTCTGTGGTCTGGATTCTGTAACTCAGTTAATCCTCAGAAACTGTATAGGATTTTTTTAGGAAGAGAGTATAAACTTACCATTAGATTTTTAAAGGCATCTGGAAACTCTGGTAGCATGTGTTTAAGAGCTATGGCTGCTAACCAAAAGGCCGGCAGTTCAAATCCACCGGGCGCTCCTTGGAAACCCTATGGGGCAGTTCTATTCTGTCCTCTAGGGTCACTATGAGTCAGAATTGACTTAACGGCAATGGGTTTGGAACTCTCCAAAGGCTAAAAACAACTAGATTAGAGAAGCAACTCAGTTAAGAGGTTTTGACTCTTGCCCACATAAGAGGTATTGAATACCCAAATCATGCTTGTGGCAATTGACACAGAAAGATGATTGATGATAGGAATGTTTTGTGGGTGGACTAAGGTCTTAGGTCTTAGAAGCTGAACGTGTGTGTGTGTTTATGTATGCAAGAGAGAGAGAGTATTAAAAACAATAGGAATTAGGAGACGAGAGAACAGAAAGAATGCTTGATATGATTAAAGAGGAAAATGGTTATCAGGAATGAGCAGTGGAAGAGATACCAAGTTCATATATACCTTGAGTCTGACAACTAAATGGATAGAGCTGAATTTCTAAATAAATTGTATTCATCAGAAAGGAAAAAAAAAAAAAAGAAAGAAAAGTCAGTAGTAAATCCAGGCTCCTTATATTTTCCCCATCATCATTTAACATTTATGACAAGTAGCAGACTAATTTTCTTTTTATTCATTTGTTCTTTGCTAATAAAAATATATCTTTTTATTTTCTGATTACCGTTCTACATGTAAGTAAAATTAAAAAAAAATGTACTGAGAATAGAATAAGACTCTTTAACCATAATTTCAAAAAAAGTTTTAATTATAAAAATATGTACTTAGAGTTTTAGATTTAGATACAATTGTGGGAAAAGTGTAGGCGTTCATTATAATTATGAAGAGATAAATATTTAAAATTTCATTTTTCTCACATAAGGATAGGAAACAATTGATGCTCAAGGATCTGAGAGATGGATGAAATCTTACTGCTGCTTTGCAGATAAGGCTCAGGTGAATGAAATGATAAATGGTCATTGGCAACAAAATTGACAGGTCCCTACATTCAACCATATCACATATCTGTAGGGTCAGGGCAATGAAATATGATGCCCTTGGGTTAAATAAAAAACCAGTGAGCGAAAGAGTAGATTTGATTCCTGGCAGATTAGACTTATAAGGAAAAACCAAACCAAACCAAACCAAACCCACTGCCATCGAGTTGATTCGACTCATAGGGACCCTACAGGACAGAGTAGAACTGCCCCATAGAGTTTCCAAGGAGCGCCTGGCGGGTTCGAACTGCTGACCTTTTGGTTAGCCTCTGTAGCAAGGAAAAACCACGTACGATTTATGCTAATAAAATCAGTTGAGGGTTGCTTGAGAGAAGCCTTTACAAATAGTTATTATTTCAAACAGAGAGTGAGTCAGTCACAAAGTCTGTCTGTGTTTATCATTATTTTGCCACTTGATTGATTTCTATAGCTCCAGCAGGTACATCAACTTTACCTAATAAACTTATATTTTATTTTCTACATTGTAACAATCTGATAACTTCCACAGAGCTAAGTATACTAAGTAGTGGCTTAGTTTTCTTTCTGCTTTCACCAGCTCTCTTTTCCTTTTTTTTTGGACACAGAGTTATGTTAGCCCGTATGCTTCCTAGACCCAGGGTGGGGAATGACTCTTTTTCTGGTAAAGTTTTGATGTAACATCTGTAATGCCGTCTCTCCAAATCAGCTCCTTTAATAAAGCAACATTTGAGTGGCATGACAGTATATTTTCTCTTTGTTTGAAGGTTCGTATTGAAGAATAGGATATGTGATAAAAACACTGAAGGAGAATTCTTTCTTGAAATTTTAATTCAATCCGCCAAGTAGTTTTTAGTGCTTACTAGGCATTCCATGGAAACCCTGGTGGTGTAGTGGTTAAGTGCTACAGCTGCTAATCAAGAGGTCAGCAGTTTGAATCTGCCAGGTACTCCTTGGAAACTCTATCGGGCAGTTCTACTTTGTCTTATAGGGTTACCGTGAGTCGGGGTCGACTTGACGGCAGTGGGTTTTTTTTTTTAGGCATTCCACATTTTTTTTTTTATACATAATGGGAATCAGTGAAATTAGAAAGTTCCCATCTGTTCCACTAAAGTTTACTTTTTTCTAGCTGACTTCAGCAAACTAGAAGCAAGTTCAGACTAGAAACAAGTTGGATACTAGTTGGGATTTGGGCAGATGGGTAGGAAAAAAGACCAAGGGAAACAGAAGGGAAGAATATTGATGAGAGTTTTTTTAAATAACGGGTAATGGATTCTGAGTTAGATAGTGAGAATGATGGTAGGGTAGTGAGCTAGATAGTAGGATGATGTCACTACGTAAGGAAAGTGTAGAGGTCCTGGCCTTCTCAAAGATATTGTAGAACAGTGAGAGTGAGAATAATTAAAGCAAAACAATGAAAACCAGATTTCTGTACTAAGAGAGCAGGGTTTTTTTTTAGAGTAGGTGCTTAAAAAATACTTAATTTTTTCCTGTTGGGTCTGTTTTAACTGATGGTGACCCCATAAGTGCAGAGTAGAACTGCTCCATGTTGTTACTGTTGTGGTTAGGTGCTGTCGAGTCGGTTCCGACTCAAAGTGACCCTATGCACAACAGAACGAAACACTGCCCAGTCCTGTGCCATCCTTACAATCGTTGTTATCCTTGAGCTCATTGTTGCAGCCCCTGTGTCAGTCCACCTCGTTGAGGGTCTTCCTCTTTTCTGCTGACCCTGTACTCTGCCAAGCATGATGTCCTTCTCCAGGGCATGATCCCTCCTGACAACACGTCCAAAGTATGTAAGACACAGTTTCACCATCCTTGCCTCTAAGGAGCATTCTGGCTGCGCTTCTTCCAAGACAGATTTGTCCGTTCTTTTGGTAGTCCATGGTATATTCAATATCCTTTACGAACACCACAGTTCAAAGGTGTCAACTCTGCATCGGTCTTCTTATTCATTTTCCAGCTTTTTGCATGTATATCATGCGATTGAAAATACCATGGCTTGGGTCAGGCGCACGTTGGTCTTCGGGGTGATATCTTTGCTCTTCAACGCTTTGAAGAGGTCCTTTGCAGCAGATTTGCCCAATGCAATGCGTCTTTTGATTTCTTGACTGCTGCTTCCGTGGCTGTTGATTGTGGATCTAAGGAAAATGAAATCCTCGACAACTTCAGTCTTTTCTCCATTTATCATGATGTTGCTTATTGGTCCAGTTGTGAGGATTTTTGTTTTCTTTATGTTGAGGTGTAACCCATACTGAAGGCTGTGGTCTTTGATCTTCATTAGCAAGTGCTTCAAGTCCTCTTCACTTTCAGCAAGCAAGTTTGTGTCATCTGCATAACGCAGGCTGTAAATGAGTCTTCCTCCAATCCTGATGCCTGTTCTTCTTCATATAGTCTAGTTTCTCAGATTATTTGTTCAGCATACAGATTAAATAGGTATGGTGAAAGAATACAACCCTGACCACGCCTTTCCTGACTTTAAACCAATCAGTATCCCCTTGTTCTGTCCAAACGACTGCCTCTTGATCTATGTAAAGGTTCTTCATGAGCACAATTAAGTGTTCTGGAATTCCCATTCTTCGCAGTGTTATCCATAGGTTGTTATGATCCACACAGTCGGATGCCTTTGCATAGTCAATAAAACACAGGTAAACATCCTTCTGGTATTCTCTGCTTTCAGAGATCAAAAGCTGTGATCTTTTGGAAGTTGTTTGGAAGCATCTCAGAAGAAAGCCCTGGCAGTGAGTTCAAACTGCCAACTTTCAGTTAGTAGTCCCTCGACTACTTAACTGTTCGGACTGCCCAAACCAAACCAAACCCATTGCTGTGGAGCTGATTTCAACTCATAGCGACCCTATCGGACAGACTAGAACTGCCCCATAGAGATTCCAAGGCTGTAAATCTTTACAGAAGCAAATGGCCACATTTTTCCCCTGTGGAATGGCTGGTGAGTTTGAACCAGCAAACTTTTGGTTACAGCTGAGTGCTTAACCATAGCACCATTAGAGCTCTTGCACCACCCAAGGACTCCTAAATACTGTCTACCCACCCACTACCATGGAGTCCATCCTGACTCATCGCAACCCCATAGGGCTTCCAAGGCTGTAAATCTCAGTGGAAGCAGACCGCCACATCTTTCCGCTGTGGAGATACTGTTGGTTTCGAACTGCTGACCTTTCGGTTAGCAGTGGATCTCTTTAACTACTGCACCACCAGGGCTTCTTAAACACTCTTTAGTGTCCTTTATTTTCTTCTTAATTTAAGGATAAGGAGAATTTGATGTGTGATATTATCTAACTCCTTTATTTAGATAACGATTTGTTAAAATAGAAATATATATTATACTTTAAAATAATTCCTAATTCTAAAAAAAAAAAAAAAAGAGAAAATGACTATGGCATGTTAGGAAGGGAAAATATTAAAGTGACTTTAAATGACTGTAAGGAATATTTTTATTTTAATCATTTTTAGAGTCTCGCTGTAATAATTATAGTGTTCTTATTTCTTGCAGTGTACTGATCAAGCACAGTTACAGTTAGAGCACATGAAATACCAAATTACATTACTATAAAAGACATAATAGCACACTATTAACCAGTTTGGTATCCCATGTATATTGAGTAGCCTAAGGGATTAAATTGTAGATATTAAAATTACCTTTCTTTTCTTTTAATGGACAACTTACTTAAAGCTAGTGTAAAAATCTACTTATTATAAAATTGAATAAAACTATGTGCTACAGTAAATTAGCTATAATGCCAAATCTTTGTTTATGAAAATTTGCTTTTCGGCTTTCACTAATAGTAATGGGAGACAATTTATCATATAGCTGTTTTTAGATGACAGAATAAAAACATGAAAACATAAAACATCATTAATTTATGGTAAATTATAATGCCTAATATGATCTAATTTCAACCTTGGTCAAATCTATATTTACCTGTTTAAAAAATGATTTAAACCTAATTCATGGTGTCTTTATTTCCCCTTACCTATCTATGATTTGGGTGCTTCCATTTTAATAAAGAGGAGGACAGGGTATATATTAAATAAATATATGTAAAGATAGGTTTGCTTTACCATTTTTAAAAATTGTCTGCAAGTCATTCAGAGTTTATGCATGTGTTTTAGTGGGTAGAAATGATTGAGATATGTTACAAAACAAAATGTACTCAGACTCAGATGGGGTGTCAGGGCATACATGAAATTGATCCTTATGCAAATATAGAACTCATACTGATTACTATGCTCTTCAACCTACACCTTCACTCATACAAGAAATAAATAGCTCCTACTTTTTTTTACCCTCAAGGAGCTTACAATCTAGAATAGATAGGTAATGCAAATGTAAGTGCAACAATAAAATGGTGTTCAAGGTTGTCATCAATTGAATTATGTCCCCCCAAAAAAGTTTGTATCAATTTGGCTAGCCATGATTCCCAGTATTGTGTGATTGTCCTCCATTTTGTGATTGTAATTTTATGTCAAAGAGGATTAGGATGGGGTTGTAACACTTTTAAGTTCACATCTCTGATCCAGTGTAAAGGGAGTTTCCCTGGGATGTAGCCTGCACCATCTTTTATCTTATAAGAGATAAAAGGAAAGGGAAGCGAGCAGTGCTGGGAGCAAAACGTGTCCTTTGGAGCTGGGGACCCTGCCCAGAGAAGCTCCTAGCCCAGGGAAAGATTGATGAGAAGGGCGACAGAAAGAGAAAGCCTTCCCCTGGAATTGAAGCCCTGAATTTGGACTTTAGCCTACTTCACTGTGAGGAAATAAATTTCTTTTTGTTAAAGCCATCCACTTGTGGTATTTCTGTTATAGCAGCACTAGGTGCCTAAGACAAAGGTACTGTAAAGTTCAAAGATGTCTAACTCAGACTGGGGAGTCAGGGGAAGCTATATAGAGAAGGCTAACACTTCAACTGAAGCTAGTCGGCAAGTTGGATTTAACTTGTTTGAATAGAGTATATAGGCCAGTGTGTATAGGGATAAAGGCTGCAGGATATTCCAGGCAGTAGATCAGCTTGTGCAAAGATTTGGGATTATGAGAGAATGTTTCCAATGATAAATATTAAAAATAGTTAAGTATGGCTGGAGTGTAAGAGAATCATAAGGATGAACCTAAAACGTTGGGTAGTAGCACATCATGAAGGGAATTATGTGCTAAGACAAGTGTTTAGAAGTGTATCCTTCAGCCCAAAAGGAGCCATTGAAGGAGATGAAGCAATGGAAAGATTTTAGAAAGGCCTCTCTAGTTGCAGAGTGGAGGATGGATCGGAGACTGTTGACTGGAGGAAAAAGATAAATGTAGAGATTTAATAGGCACGTACAAACTAAAACCACAAATGTAACAGAAGGGGATGTTTCCAGCTCTTTTTGCAAGAGAGTTAAGAATCTCTTTGCTCTTAACTTGGAAACTGTTTCCTTATAGCCCTTCTAAAATATAGAGAGGTAATTCTAATTACCTGACTAGTTCTTAAGATCTCCAGTATAAGACCAGGTATTGTCCATAAAACTGAATTTCTCATACTCCCTCACCTGCACTGTGGTATCATAGGGCCTGGAACAATATACCTTGAGCATTTTTAGACTAAACTACTCTTATGCCGGAGGAAGTGAAGATAAGCCTACGGCGTGATCATTTCTCCCCAATTTTATTGTTGTTTTTAGTTGCCATTGAGCTGAATCCAAGTCATGGCAACCGCATGTGTGCAGAGTAGAACTGCTCCATAGGGTTTTCAAAGTGGTAGCCTTTCGGAAACAGATAGCCAGGCCTTTCTTTCGTGGAGCCACTGGGTGGGTTTGAAGCTAGTAGCCAAACACTTAACTGTTTGCACCGCCCAGAGACTCCTTCTCCCTAAATTGAAGAAACCGGCCTTTTTTGAAGAGTTAATTAAACAAATATACAGTGAGAAACTGAGAAGAGGAACAGAGAAAAAGAGCTTTGAATTTCATTTGCTGTAGTCCCTGCACCACACTCCATTATATATTCCCAAGGGTGATGATTCACTACTCCCTCTATTTCTATAAGCTCTTTCAGTACATTGTTTCTTTTTTGCTTAACCTAGTTTGAGGTGGGTGTTTATTACCTGTACCCTGATTAATATATCCTCTTTCTCACCAAAACATTATCCTCATAAATGTGACATATTTATTCATTTCTCTATCCTTTTCATGATGTTTATATCCACTTAATCTTAATATCCCATCACCTCTACCTGTTGATTCAGTTTTATAAATACTGAATGACGTTATTCTATGGGTAACAGTGTATATTGTGCACTGTTGATGCAGAATCTAGTAACACATAGTGCCTAATCTTGAAGAGTTCATAATATATGGGAAATCAAACATGCTAGCAGAAAAGAACAATGCCATGTTATAATCTTTGAACTATTATTAGAACCATGAACAAATTACTGCAGAAGCACAAAGGAGGGAGTCAGGGTCCAGACAGTATCATTAGTAAAATTTTTTCGAGAATATTCTGGACCATATTAATCTCCTCTGTGATCTCATATCACCTTTCATTTTGCCACTTAATCCTATATAAAAAAAAAATCCTATATAAAAAAAAAATCCTATACTGTCTTATTTTTGTTATCTAATGATTTCATTGATGTTGTATCTCTTTTCTAAAACTTATTTTAAGCCCTTGGTGTGTAAAGAATGTGCTTTTCTTTTCCTCTATACTTCTTCAAGTATTTACCACTTATTAGAAGGTGAAATAATACTCAGAATTATAGATTCAGGATTATAAAAGTAAAATACTTTAAAATCATCTAAAGCCTTTAAAAAAAAAAAAGAATAGAAACAGGCCAAGTGGTTTTTAAGCGACTGGCTTACAAATTATCAAAGCCATTTAGTGGAAACTCTAAACCAGAGTCTCTCAACCTTGGTGCTGTTGACATCGGCAGTGGATAATTCTTTGTTGTGGGGGCTCTTCTGTGCAATATAAGATGTTGGTCACTGGCCTCTACCCACTAGAAGCCAGTGGCACTACTCTTTGGGAACAAAATTGCCCCTTGTTGAGAACCTCTAATCTAAGCTCTTTTCCTCCTATTTCTCAATTCCTAGTCTCTTTTTACCACTAGATACTACACAAAATATCATTTTTTATATTGTAGTGCAGTGAATTGCTTAATATGGCCCTTCTAGCCATAGTCTTTGTGACTCACACACAGTGATTGAGTAAGACTATGCAAATAAGGTATATGGAACCCTATTCAGGAACTGGTCTATTTTGCCATCCTGCTAGACTTAAAATGAACCATCCCAGAGACAGGAGGAGAGGATCTCACCACCACCAAGAAGGAAGAGCCAGGAGTGGAGTATGCCCATTGGACCTGGGAAACTGTGCTGAAAAGCTCCTGAAACCAGGAGACCAAGAGAGAAATAGAGAGCGGGAAAGAGAGAGATAGAGAGCCATAACACTGAAGACAGCAAGAAACGGTGGCAGAAAAATGGCAGCAGGAGAGACAGGCAGGAGACAGTGCACTGAGGCTTCGAAGCCCATGGAGCAAGAAAGCTGAGTGTCTTTGGGCAGGAGGCTTGCTACCTCTGGGCACTTGGTGGATTAGGGTGCCTTGGAGCACTTATCAGTAGAGCTAAAACAGCTTTGTAACACTTGCCTGAGTAAGGCTAAGGCCAGAGAGAGGCATGCCTGCAGGCACAGCTAAGAGGCTCTCCTGATCAAAGAACTGTATCCTGAGCGTTCCTGAACCTGAATTGTATTTATTCCCTAACAAATCCTATAATCATGAGTAGTGTCTGCGCATTCTGTATGGCCATTGCAATGAATTACCAAACTCAGCAGAGAAGTAGAGAGTGCTGTGGGAAGGACAGTTGGTGTCAGAATTGGTAAAGATGGTGGAGAGAGGAGGCATGTCTGACCCCTGCCTCATAGGAACCAGCCTTGGACTGTTGATCTAGATTCTACTTACCCCTCGTGAAGTTAGAGGAGGTCAGACGCCACCCCCATGTTGTTTTTACGTATATGTTTTTACTTTTCTAGGGCTGTATTTTATGGCTGTATTTTCTAAAAGCAAAGTTCAGCTATATTAAATAGCCAAACTTAAGAATGCTGTGAAATCAGAAATAAGTTAAAAAAAAAAAAAAAAGTTATAATGGAAAAATTTGGATGTTAAAACAGTATGTCATAATACAGAAATGAAATTCAGAAGAAGAAATATTTTTCCTTGGGTTGGTATTTTTCCCTATTTGTACCTTCTTCTCTTGAACCACTTGGATCTGTTCAGATTTGCAAGCAGAACCACTGACCATCTTATCTTCTCTAACCCTCATTATGGTCTTGCAGACAATTGCTTAGAAATTGCCACAGCTAAAACTAAAAACAATAAACATTTGTCATCTCAAAGTTTCCAAGGGTCAAGAGTTCAGGCAAAGCTTAGCTGGTCCCTCTTCTCAGAGTTTTGCAAGACTGCAATCAATGAATTGGCTGGTCTGTGTTCTACTCTGGAGGCTTGAATAAGAAGAAATCCACTTCCATGCTTATTGAGGTTGTTCACAACATCCATTTCCTTGTGGTTATATGACTGAGAGCCCCAGGTTCTTACTGGCTGTTGGCTGGAGGTCATCCTCAGGTCTTAGAGGCTACCTCCAGGACTCTGCTACTCCACTGGGTAGTTCATGACATGACAATTTCCTTATTCAAGTCCAGCAGGAGAGCACATAAACTAATTAAGGGAGTAACATCCCATTACCTTTTTCATATTCTATTGGTTAGGAGCAAGTCACAGGTGCCATTTGAATTCAAGGGAAGGGGATTATACAACGATGTGATTCATAGGAGGCCACTTTTAGAGTATGTCCTCCAAAAATACATTCATCAAGTTCTTGGTCAAAAGTAAAAATCTAATAGTGATCCTATTGAAATTGAATGATCCATTTTGTTTCATACAGTGGTCTTTAAAAAAATATAATTGGATCCATGGACTACAACCATCACCCTTCTCCCACTACTTATAACGTTGCAATAATTTCCCAGCACACCTGGAATAAAGGCTGAATTCCTCGCTAACATGAGTTGGCACCTGTTGACCTCATCTTCTGTGACTTTCTCCCTTGCTCCTGTGCCCCAGCCACACTGTTTGTTTTCAGTGTAGGCCTTTGAAGTAGTTATTACCTCTACTTACCTTGTCTTTGTAAATTCTGCCGCAAAGTAAAATCTCAGAAGAGCCTTCTCTAACTGCTCAATCTAGAATTTTACTACTTGTTGCTCAGTTATTACATAACCTCGATTGTATAGCACTAGTGATGTTTTCTTCTGGTTTATATTGGCTGATTGCTGCTTAATCCCTACCTCCTCCACAGTAGAATACAAGCCCTGTCAGAGCCTGGTCCTGATGCGCTGGGTTGAGTTTTTTTACTCCCAGTATCCAGGGCAGTTTGTCTCATTGGAAGTGCTCAACCCGTATTTGTTACGTGAATGAGTGCCCCAAATTAGTCCCCACTGGAGGCATCTGTTATTATTACAAAAGAAATAGGATTCCCACTTTTAAAATGCTTATTTTCAGATACAATGAAATCCCAAGCAAAATTCCGACAGCATTCTTTATAGAAATGGAAAAACTAATCCTGAATTGGAAAGACAAGGGACCACAAATAGCCAAGGCAATTTGGAAGAAGAACAAAGTGGGAGGCCTCACACTTCCCCACTTCAAAACATATTACAAAGCTACAATAATCACAACAGCCTGGTACTAATTTATTGATAAACACATGGACCAATAGAATAGAATTGAAAACCCAGAAAGAAATCCAAACATCTTTGCTCAATTGATTTTCGACAAGGAAGCCAAATCCATTCAATAGGGAAGGAACAGTCTTCAACAGATGGTGCTGGCAAAACTGGATTCCCATGTGTAGGAAAATGAAACAAGATCCACAGCTCACACCACACACAAAAACTAATTCAAAATGGACCGAGGACCCAAATATTAAATCTAAAACCATAAAGTTCTTGGAAGAAAATATAGGAGCAAAGATTTGAGACCTAGTTTTTTTCAATGATTGTTTATCAAACAACAAATGCACAAGCAGCAGAAAACAAAATACATTACTGGGACCTCATAAAAGTTAAATACTTAGTCTCAGCAAAAGACTTTATCAAAAGAGTAAAGACACAACCTACAGATTGGGAAAAAATCTTTGGGAACAATATAATTTTATATTTAATATCTACAATATATTGAAAACTTCTACAACTTACGAAAAAGACAACCCAGTTAAAAACTGGGCAAAGGACATGAACAGACATTTCACCAGAGGATATTCAAATGGCCAGCAAACATATGAAAAGATGCTCGATGTCATTAGCCATCAGAGAAATGCAAATGAAAACCACAATGATATACCATTTCACTCCAACTAGGTTGTTTAAAATTTTTTTTAAAAAGGAAAATAACAACTGTTGGAGGGGATGTGGAGAAATTGGAACCCTCATCCACTGCTGGTGGGAATGCAAAATGGTATAGCCATTGAGGAAAATAGTCTGGCAGTTCCTCAAAAAACTAGAGATAGAGCTGTCTTACGACCCAACAATCCTACTCCTAGGTATATATGCAACGGGTATAACAGAAGAGACTAGAACAGATATATACACACCTATGTTCACTGCAGCACTATTTAAATAGCAAAATGGTGGAAACAACTTAAGTGCCCATCAACAGATGAATAGATAAATAAAATGTGGTACATACATACGATGGACTACTACTACTCAGTGATAAATAAAAAGTGAGTTCCCAAAACATCTTACAATGTGAATGAACCTGGAGGACATTATGTTTGGTTGAGCAAAATAAGTCAGTTACAAAAAGACAAAAATTGTATATTCTCTCTTTTATGAAATAACACAAATAAGTAAATATACAGAGACTAATGTTTTAATGTTTAGAAGCCCTGGTAGTACAGTGGTTAAGCACTCATCTGCTAACTGAAACGTTAGGGGTTTGAACACACCAGTTGCTCCATGGGAGAAAGATGTGGCAGTCAGCTTCCCTAAAGATTAAAGCCTCGGAAACCCTATGGAGCCATTCACTTCTGTCCTATAGGGTTACTATAAGTCAGCATTGACTGGATGGCTATGGTTTTTTTTTTTTTCTTTTTCAGAATGTTCATTAGTGGTTACCAGGGGTGGGGGTGGGGAGAGGGAGAAGTATGCCCTAGGTTGTTGTTGTGGTTAGGTGCTGCTGAGTAAGTTCTGCTCACAGTGACCCCAAAGTTAACACTTGTTTACTATCTAGTTAGTAATTTCCCCTCCCCACCCCTTCCTTTCCTCATAACTATCAAAGATTGTTTTTCTTCTGTATGTAAACCATTTCTTGGGTTTTTGTAGTAGTGGTTTTATATAATATTTGTCCTTTAGTGACTGACATTATTTCACTCAGCATAATGCCCTCCACATTCATCCATGTTGTGAGATGTTTTGTGGATTCATCATTGTTCTTTATATTCCATGTGTGTATGTACATAATTTGTTCATCCATTCATCCTTTGATGGGCACTTAGGCTGTTTCCATCCTTTTGCTATTGTGAATAATGCTGGAATGAACATGGATGTGCATATGCCTATTCCTGTGACAGCTCTTGTTTCTCTAGGATATATTTCTAGGAGTGGAATTGCTTGATCGTATGGTATTTCTAGTTCTAGCTTTTTAAAGAGGCACTATATCATTTTTTCATAGTGGTTGTACCATTTTACATTCCCACTAGCAGTGCATAAGAGTTCCAAGCTCCCACAAACTCTACAACATTTGTTGTTTTCTGTTTTTTTTTTTAATTTGTGCCAGTAATGTTAGAATGAGATGGTAGCTCATCGTAGTTTTGATTTGCATTTCTCTAATGGCTAATGATCACAAGCATTTCCTGTGTCGCTTAGCTACCTGAATGTCTTCTTCCATGAAGTGTCTGTTCATATCCTTTGCCCATTTTTATTGATTGGGTTATTTGTCTTTTTATTGTTGAGGTGTTGAAGTAGTCTATAGATTTTAGAGATTAGGCCATTGTCAGATATGTCATAGCCAATTTTTTTTTCCTGTTTGTAGGTTCTCTTTTTATTCTTTTGGTGAAGATTTTGATGAATAAAAGTGTTTTATATTTAGGTCTTTGATCCATTTTGAGTTAGTTTTTGTGTATGCTGTGAGATATGAGTCCTGTTTCATTTTTTTATAGAGGGACATCCAGTTTTGTCAGCACCATTTGTTAAAAAGACTATCTTTTCCCCATTTAATGGACTTTGGTTGTTTGTCAAAGATCAGCTGGCTGTAGCTGGATGGATTTACCTCCAGATTCTCGATTCTGTTCCTTTGGTGTATGTGTCTATCAGTGTACCAGTACTAGGCTGTTTTGGCTACCGTGGCTGTATAGTAGGTTCTGAGATAAGGTAGTGTGAAGCCTCCTACTATCCGAGACCTCTTTCCTTTCCGTATAAAGCTGGTGATTCTATCTTGCTGTCTCACTAAAGAATGGTGTTGGTATTTGGGTTGGGATTGCGCTGTATCTGTAGACTGCTTTGGACAGAATTGACATTTTTGCAATGTTGAGTCTTCCTATCTATGAGCTTGATGTTTTTCCATTTATGTAGATCTCTTTTGGTTTCTCACAGTACTGTTCAGTGATTTTTTTTTGTATAGGTCTTTTACAACCCTGGTTAGATTTATTCCTAAGTATTTTATCTTTTTAGGGGCTATTATAAATGATATTGTTTTCCTGATTTCCTTTTTGAAGTTCTTGTTGTTGGTGCATAGGAATACAACTGATTTTTGTATGTAGACCTTGTATCTTGCTACTTCGCCGAATCTATTAGTTCCAGTAGCTTCTTGTGGAATCTTTGGGGTTATCTATGTATAGTATCATATCATCTGTGAATAGGGATTGTTTTACTTCTTCGTTGCCAATTTGGATGCCCTTTATTTCTTTTTCTTGCCTTATTGCTCTAGCTAGGACTTCTAGCACAATGTTAAACAACCAAAAACAAACCATTGCCCTTGAGTCAATTCTGGCTCATAGTCACCCTCCCTATAAGACAGAGAAGAACTGCCCCATAAAATTTATAAGGAGTGCCTGGTGGATTCCAAATGCAGACCTTTTGGTTAGCAACCATAGCTCTTAACCACGATACCACCAGGGTTTCCAGCGTTAAATAGGAATAGTGATAAAGGGCATCCTTGTCTTGTTCACTTCTCAGGGGAAATGCTTTTGGCTTTTCTCTGTTGAAAATGATGTTGACTGCTGGTTTTATATAAACCAAACAACAGAAACCCATTGCCGTTGAGTTGATTCCAACTTATAGTGACCCTATAGGTCAGAGTAAAACTGCCCCATAGGGTTTCCAAGGAGCAGCTGGTGGATTTGAACTGCTGACCTTTTGGTTAGCAGCCAAACTCTTAACCACCGCACCACCAAGTTTTGTGTAGATGTCCTTTATTATGCTGAGAATTTTCTGTTCTATTCCTATTTTATTGAGAGTTTTTAATCAGAAATGGGTGTTGGACTTCATCAAATGCCTTTTCTGCTGTTTGAAATAATCATGTGATTCTTTTCTTTTGTTCTATTTTTGTGGTGGATTACACTGATTCATACCACTTGCATAAGTGGTATGAATCCCACTTGGTTATGGTTTTCTAAAAAATATGATATCGAATTCTATTGGCTAGAATTTTGTTGAGAAGTTTTGCATCTATATTCATGAGAGATATTGGGTCTGTAATTTTCTTTTTTTGTGGTTTGTTTACCTGGCTTTGATATCAGGTTATCCCGGCTTTATAGAATGAATTCAGGAGTATTCCTTCCTTTTCTGTGTGCCGAAATAATTTGCATAGTACTGGTATGAGCTCTTTCAATGTTTGGTAGAATTCTCCAGGGAAGCCATCGGGCCATGGCTTTTTGTTGTTGTTGTTGGGAGTTTTTTTTTTTAATTACTTCCTCAATCTCTTCACTTGTTATGGGTCTGTTCAGATTTTCTGTCTCAGCTTGTTTAGGTAGGTAGTGTGTTTTTACAAATTTGTCCGTTTCCTGTAGGTTCTCAAATTTGTTGGAGTACAGTTTCTTACAGTATTCTGTTATGACCCTTTTACTTCAGTTGGGCCTGTTGTACTGTCCCCCATGTCATTTTTTATGTGGGTTATTTGATTCCTCACCTCTTTTTCTTTTGTCAGTTTGGCCAGTGGTTTGCCAATCTTTTCAAAGAACCAGCTTTTGATCTTGTGGATTCTTTCTATTGTTTTTCTGTTCTCTATTTCATTTATTTCTGCTCTAATCTTTATTATTTCCTTTCTTCTAGTGGCTGTGGGCTTCTTTTGCTGTTCTCTTTCTATTTGTTCAAATTTTTGCACATTCTTTTTTGATGTGTGCTTTTATTGTTAGAAACTGACCTCTGAGCACTGCCTTTGCTATGTTCCAGAGGTTTTGGTATGATGTGCTTTATTCTTATTTGATTCTAGGAATTTTTTGATTCCCTCTTTGATTTCTTCTATTACCTAGTTGTTTTTAAGCAAGGAGTTATTCAGTTTCCATGTATTTGATTTTTTTCCCCTGGTTCTTCCTGTAACTGATTTCTGTTTTTATGGCATTGTGACCAGAGAGGATCCTTTGTATTATTTAGATGTTATGGATTTTGTTGAGGGTTACTTTGTGGCCTAAAATGTGACCTATTCTGGAGAACATTCCATGGGCTTTAGAAAAGAATGTATACTTTGCTGTTCTTGGTTGGACTATTCTGTATATGTCTATGAGGTCATGTTGGTTGATTTTGTCATTTACATCTTCTGTATCTTTGTTGAGTTTCTTTCTAGAAGTTCTGTCCTTTACCAGGAGGAGTGTGTTGAAGTCTCCTATTACAAGAACAGCGTGGGGGCAGTGTTCAACCTCCTCCAACCTCACAAGGGGGAAGGAGAAACAAGATCAACAGCGCAAGGCAGACTCCCATGAGGTGGTACCCAGACAAGCCTTCTCTTTCCACCATCTTTACTTATTCTGATACCACACTTCCCTTACACGGAACTCAAAGACCATACTCACGATAATGGGGTGTATTATAAGGGAAGTAGCAGTTATAATTCAGACTCAGAAACACTTAGGATACAGCTCTTTCATCAGGACAGCCTCTTCCCAACTGTGCTCACAGGCACGTCTCTCCCTGGCCCCAGGACCCTCCCCAAGAGCACTCAGCTTGCTTTCTCCCTGGGCCGGGAAGCCTACCGTGCCATCTCCTGCTGCCAGATCTCTGCTCCTGGATCTCTCCTGTCACCACTTCTCACCATCTTCAGGGTTACAGCTTGCTCTCTGTCTTAGTCTCCTGCTTCCAGGAGCTTCTCAGCACAGCAGTCCCAGGTCCAAAGGATGCACTCTCCACTCCTGGCTGTTTTTCCTTGGTGGTGGTAGGATCCTCCTCTCAGCTCTGGAATTGGCTCTCTTTTAAGGCAAAACTGACCAATCCCCTTGGTGGGCCACAATTACCCTATCACACAATCCCACCCAGTCACCTGGGTGGGAGCTACAAATCCATGGCTAGAAAGGCCACACAAAAGTAATCAATCCCACCACAGACTATCCTCTGGCTTTTCTAGTCATGGTTCTTTCATATTTGGAGGATAACTTCCCCCTCCCAATCATTTTACCAGCCCAAAACAGCCATTAGCAATTAGTCTTTCAATAGGGCAAAAAGCCCACAGGGTGAGCATACTTACAAAAAAAAAAATTAGGCACCAGCAATTCATTGTCATGGGGGCCTGTGGGTGGGGGTGGGCTGTTGTGCCAGTGGCACTCTATCCATGGTGGCACGGCAGGGACTGATGGGAAGTAGGGGGAGGTAGTGTATGGGGCTAGGTGGAAGGGAGAAAGGAAAGGAAAATAGAGAAAAAAATGGAAGTGTGGCGGGGCTGGTGAGTGGGGGTGAGGTGTACCTTGTGGCTGGTGAGAAGGCAGGGGAGGTGATATACTGGGCTAGGTGGGAGCTCTTTGAAGTTGCCTTCCCATACTCCCTGTCCAAGGTTGTTGCTGGCTGTGCTCCAGGATAGTGACGCTGTGCCATGTTGGTTGGCAGGGGACCTCCATTCTGTATTTCTTCTTGCTTTCTTCTTTCTTTCAGTTTCTTTTTCCATTCAGTGTTTGATCTAGTTCTTTCTCCCTTCATTTGATGCTTAGGGTTCCAGGATTGACATTTGTATCTGTTTTACTTAGTTTTTCGGGTCTTTGCTGCAGAGGTCTACACGGTATGTCTGTCTGTGGTGCCTTGTTGGCTCTTCCTTCTGTCATTTTATTTCTTGACTGCTGCTTCCATGGGTGTTGATTGTGGATCCAAGCAAAATGAAATCCATGATAACTTCAATATTTTCTCTTTTTATCATGATGTTGCTTATTGGTCCAGTTGTGAGGATTTTGTTTTCTGTTGAGATGTGTTCAATAATGAAGGCTGTGGTCTTTGATCTTCATAAGTAAGTGCTTCACCTCCTCTTTCCTGTCAGCAAGTAAGATTGTGTCATCTGCATATCACGGGTTGTTCATGAGTCTTTCTCCAACCCTGATGCTGCATTCTTCTTCATATAGTCCAGCTTCTTGACTTATTTGCTCAGCATACAGATTGAATAAGTGTGGTGAAAGGATATGACCCTTTCCCATACCTTTCCTAGGTAGTAGTCACTTTTTGTTTATAGTTATAGGAAAGGGTGATTACAGTGTGACTGATGTAATTGATGTCAATAAGCTGTGCATAGGGAAAATGGATGAATGGGCCAATGCTAGGTTTTGTATGGTTTTGCAACAGTAATAACAATCAAAAGGGAGGGGGGCTACAGATGCTGATACTACTTAGACATAACCCTGTGGGATTAATACTCTTGGTTTGGGGGCTTAGTGTCGTCGTCTCCTGGGATAATCAAGTCGATTAACATAATATGGTTCTTAAAGTTTATGTTCTACCTCCCAGTATGGTGAACAGTGTCTGGGGTCTTAAAAGCTTATGAGTGGCCATCTAAGATACAACTATTGGTGTTTATTCATCCAAACAAAAGAGAAAGAAGGAAATCCAAGAATCAGAGAAATAACTGGACTATAGGACTAATTGTCTCTATGAAGCACTGCGTTCTCTACCTTGAGACCAGAGAACTAGATGGTGCCTGACTACCAGTACTGATCATTCTCATCAGGGACACAATAGATGAATCCTGATAAAAAGAAAGAAAAACGTGGGACAGAACTTCAAATTCTTAAGAATTTGGACTTACTAAACCTATTGAGGCTGGAGGAGTTCCTGAGACCATGGCCCTGAGTTGCTCTTCAAATCTTGAATTGAAACTACCTCCTAAAGTCACCTTTAAAGTAAGTAACAGTTTAGCCCAAAGATTAAAGACCATCACCCTCCAGTATTGTGTTAGAAAAAGAAATTATCTATGTAAGGTCAAAGGTTCAACAGCTATAATTGTCCTGTTATCTGTGGAGGATTGGTTCCAGGACCCCCTGCAGATACCTACCAAAATCCGTGGATGCTCAAGTCCTTTATATAGAATGTCGTAGTATTTTTATAAAACCTATACACATCCTTCTGTATACTTTATATCATTTCTAGATTACCAATAATATCCAATACAATGTGAATGCTATCTAAATAATCTAAATAGTTGTCAAAAAAACCAAACCCAATGCCGTTGAGTCAATTCCAACTCACAGTGACCCTACAGGACAGAGTAGAAGTGCCCCCAAAGAATTTCCAAGGAGCGCCTGGTGGATTCAAACTGCCAACTTCTTGGTTAGCAGCCCTAGCACTTAACCATTACCTCACCAGGGTTTCCAATAGTTGTCAAGTGCTATGTAAATAGCACTTTATGCTCTGTCTTAGCCTTTGAGGGATTGCTTTGACCACTTAATAGCTTTTTGGTAGCCATTTTTTTTTTTCACAGAAACAAAGGATGCACACAACACAAGTAGCCAACAAAGGAGATGCAAGGTGAACAATGCTGAAACGGATGAGTGATAAAGAGGGACTGAGGATCTGTGAAACAGCAGGAGGCTGAAGCAGGGTGTGCCTACACATCGCTTCATTTGTGTGGATTCAGCAAAGAGCTCGGCATGCCGCAAATTCAAGTTTTGCTTTTGGGAACTTTATTTTATTTTTTAGCATTTTCAATCTGCTGTTATTTCAATTAGTGGATGTGCAACCTGTGGACACAGAGAGCCAACTGTATTTTAAAGCATAGATGAGAAGGTTGAGGGGCTGGGAGTGTAAGTAAATGGAAGTGGAGCAGCTAGAACAGAAATAATGAGAACGCTGACACAATGTGAAGAATGTAACCAATGTCACCAATCATTATGTTTAGAAACTAGAATAGGAGTGGGTTTTGCTGTGTACATTTTCATCAAAAATAAAAAATATTCTTAAAAAATGCATATCTTTTCTCCTGGGTTTTTGGTTTGACCCCCTGTGTAATTTGTCGTAACCTTAAAAACAAGTACTGTGATTTGTAATTCTTAGTGATCGTGACAAAACCTCACACTCTGAGAATATCATTTCTGGTACTTGATAAATGTGTGTTACTTGCCAGGACTCCATGACTCTTTGTTGAAATGCATTCATGGATTAACTGGTTTGCACTTATTTACTGATTACCAAGTGTTTTTTTTTTTTTTTTGCTAGTTTGATATTGTTATTTACAAGTCGTATTGTTACTAACTAAATATATTCTGTACGATATAAATTATTATGTATGCCAAGAAAAAAATAATGAAGAAACCTATTGCAACTGCAGTCTGTTTATTTTCTTAAAGAAACCCATGCATCACAATGTTATGCTTAAGATTATCAATATCTGGTTTAATACAAATATCTCAAGAATTTCAGTAATTTTAGGACTATTCCACTATATTTGAAAGGCAAATGATAGCTCCATTAAAAAAAAAAAAATCTCTACTAAATAAATTGTAGGTCCTGGGACCACTTCCAGCTTATACAGTGCTTCCATGTGATGAACTTGATGAAGAGGTTGGTTTGTGTTTGGGGTACAACTGATACTGCTGGCAGTGTGGACTAGAGGAAATAGAGACCTGGACTGGAAGTGGATAAACGATGGATTGTGCAGAGTTTGCATTTTCATATAGTATTTTTTTTAATTTGAGAATTATTCTACTCAAAAAAATATGTACTTTAAGATATTTTTTATACCAAGTATAACCCAAAACCAAACCCACTGCTGTCGAGTTGATTGCGACTCATAGCGACCCTATAGGACAGAGTAGAACTGCCCCGTAGAGTTTCCAGGGAGCACCTTGTGGATTCGAACTGCTGACCTTTTGGTTAGCAGCTGTAGCACTTAACCACTATGCCACCAGGGTTTCTGTACCAAGTATAAGCGTCACTAAATTCTGTAAGATTGAAAATAAAATCAAGTATGTTTCTTATCAGGAGACAATTTGGACTTTTAAAAGCACACTTAAATATGCAGGAATTCATAGAAGAATTCATTTAATACTTTATAGCACAATGGTTTGCAAAGAAGTATGCAAAAATTTATACTTAATTAAAAGGTTAAGAATGCTGACTATGGAATCTCCCATAACCATCTGCTCCAGTAACAACTGAAGGAACAAAGCTAGAGGAAGGTAATTAATCTTCGAGAGTAAAAGTGTTGCACTATCAATTGTCCCATTTGAGATATATAATTGAATTTTCACAAACCATACAATAATCTACTTTTAAAGGCGAAAACACAGAATATGTATATTTATGACATTTCTTTGGCATCTTTATTTTTTGATGAAGAGTTTCAAAACTACTAATCTGTGTAACATTTCTATAATAACTGTTCAAAAGTTGTCTTAGACCAGTTTTACTAAATAGCTCATGACTGTTAAATAGTAAGTGACAGAGTTTTAATGAATGCCATTAACAAGGACCTCATAAGTAGAAGGAATAATGTCTTTTCCAGCAAGACACATTGTTTTCTTTGTGATGCTAACCCAGAAAAAACCCAGTGCCTTAAAATATCTTTTCACGTATTATACAAAGCCTGCAGCATTACTTTGAGCAGACTGCACTTGTATGCCCTTCAGTGATAAGGTTTCAAATGAAAGCCCTTCTCCCGAATGAGAAGTGTGTGGGAGGAAAATCCCATTCATTATTCAGCACTGTACACAGGGCAGTCATCGTGATGCACAATAGATTTACCTTGTTAAGTAAAATAGAAGGGGTGCTTGCACTTTGGTGTTTTCTGTCTATTGAATAAACAAGTTCACAGTTGTTGTTTTTTTTAAGAATAGCTGGTGCTAAGGCTCTGAATGAACAGTGTTTGGGATGTAAAACAGTAGGAAACTTGCTTAGAGTTGGTGCTCAAGGAGGGCATCTCTGGGGAGGTAGCTTATTTAAGCTGAGATTTGAAAGATAAACGGGAGAAAGCACTAGGTAAAACCAGGGAATGTGGCTTTATATAAGCCAAGGAAAGAGAAGAAAGTTGTCTGTAGTCACTGCATTTCAGTTAGTTAAGAACAGTGACACTTAGTCATTAGATTTAATAACAGGAAGGCTGTAAGTTGCTTTGGCAAGAACAGTTTCAGTTGAGTGCTTTTTGTGGTCATTGTTAGTTTCAGTGGAGTGGATTCCAACTCATGGAGACCCCAGGTGTGCTGACTAGAACAGCTCCAAAGGGTTTTCAAAGATGTGACCTTAGTCCTTTCTTCTGAGGTGCTTCTGAATGGGTTTGAACTGCCAATCTTTTGGCTAGTAGTCGAGCTTTTAACCATATGCGTTGTCTGGAACAGAATTTAAATTAGTCAGAATTGAGGAATGAATGGGAGTGGGGTGGGAGGTTACTGTGAAAAGGAAGCCCTGCACACAGACAGCCAACCTCAAATACAATGTTTTTTAGCCTATCTCATGTTGTTGAACAATCTAAAACTTAACAACAGAAATTGTAAAGTGTAAGTTAATAACATTGTAAATTACTACAGTGTAAATTTTTACAAAGGAGTTTTATACAACCATTAAAAATGTGCAAGAGAAAGATTTAATGATATATGGAAATGCTCAGTGTTAAAGTTGAAAGAATATAAAATTGGGTATACAAAATTTTTTTTTAAATATATGTAACTGTAATACATTTGCCTATGGATATAAATAGAAAATGAATGTAGATATTATATATTATATTTTATGCTCGATATATGTGTATATATGTAAATGTATATAACTGGGAGGGAATACATTGAGATATAAACAGGTGTTTTCTTTGTGTGATAGTTTTATTGATTTTTTTAAAATGGATGTACATTTTTATAATCACAATTTTAAAATTAAGCGTTGTAAATAAAATATCGTAAGCTTTCAAATCAGATAGATTTGGTTCAAATCTATGCTCTGATATTCACTAATTAAACTTTTCCAAGTAAAACTTTTATCCTCTGTAAAGGTGGAATTATAGTAACTTCCTTGTAAAGTTCTTGGGAAGATTAGATTGACAGTGTACTAAAAGCTCCTAACACTTTAAAAATACTTATACCTTCAACAACTTGCCATAGATTTAAAAAATATATATATCTTCAGTTATATGGAGTAAGAAACAAAGAGCAACGGTACAATAAATTAGGAAAAGAAGATAAAATTTTAAGTAAACTAATAGAATTATCAGATAGGCTAGTGGTTACAACGTGGTGGTGCAGTGGTTAAGAGCTCAGCTGCTAACCAAAAGTCAGCAGTTCAAATCCAGCAGCTGCTCCTTGGAATCCCTGTGGGGCAGTAAAACTCTGTCCTGTAGGTCACTATGAGTTGGGATTTACTTGATAACAACAGGTTTGGTTTGGTGTTTAGACAGCAAAAAGCTTCAGTGAGTCTGTTTTGGCTTAGTTTTTTAAGAATGAAAATACAGAAATTTTTGTCAGAGGAAAGTCTTTATCATCCATAATATGTATTCTTTGAAATTTTTCTGTCTAGGTAAGTATATCCAAAAAGTATACTGTCATTAATGACTAGGTGCTTGCATGTTCTACAGAAACCTAATGTGACCCATTTTGATCTTAAATCCACTCATGGTTATACTTCTGGAATTTGGAGGGTGAAAGAACTCTGGAAGGTTAACATGAAAAAATACAAAAAAAAAAAAAAAAGCCAGTTATAAATTGGACCCACAATAATAGAAAGTGGAGATTTTCCTACATGACTTTATGAAAAACAGAGCCAGGTCACTCCATTATTTTTATTTTAAAATTTAAGAAACAGATAAACTAACTTCTTTCCTTCTGAGGTTTTGTGGTAAAATGTATCCCTTCTTGAAGAGTAATAGAAAAAAGAGAATAAAATTTTCTACACCTAAGGCTAAAACAAAATTGCAACCTAAATGAAATTCCTCTTTCATGCATCCTCTGGCATGAATCCAGGTTCATAAACTTCAGTCTTTTGAGTGTCCTATAAAAATGGTAATCTAAGTTGAATTTAGTAGATATCTTTTTATGTATATTAAAAAACTACTTAGTACATATATGCTTTAGTGATATTCTTATGAGAGCTATCCCCCTTAAGCAACTATGATATCGGGCATACAGAGGAAGATTTGGCAAACGTGGACCCTTCCGTTAAGGGGGTTGCAGTCTATGTTTGATAACATGGATGGGAAGTCACATAAAGGGTATCCAGGAGAATGAATAATACCAGCATTAAGTAAGAAACAAAAATAATGAGATCTGGGTACGTCTTGAAAGAGATCAGCAAAAGAGTTACGGTTGTATATGCAAGTAAGATACATTCAGATCAGAGGTGCTACCCTCTCCTATATTTCTGGGGAGAACTTCAGGGAAAATAATGGGACTTCAGTGATAGTTTGAGTAGTAGAAGGAAGCCCATGAGTGGTAGATACTCTAGATATCAGATACGTCTGCTGAAATACAATGACGATTTTCCTCCACTGAGAATATAATTAGATTACATATAAACTATCAAAATGGTGTTATATGATGAAGTCATTTAAAAAAAACAAAAACCCGTTGCCATCGAGTCGATTCCCACTCATAGCTTCCCTATAGGACAGATTTAGAACTGCCCCATAGGGTTTCCAATGAGTGGCTGGTGGGTTCAAACTGCTGACTTTTTGCTTAGCAGCCAAGCTGAAGTCATTAGGAATAAAAAAAAAATTTTTTTTTTTTTTTGCAGTCATTAGTAACCAACAATTCAGAGTCCTGTAACTAGACCAGGTAAGAAATCCAGGAAGCAGTATGGATAAAACAGCTGTGTTAGTTAAAAGCACCTTCTTTGGAGTCAGACATCAGAATTCCAGTAGTGGCTCAACCACTTATTATAACTTAATTTCTAAGCCTAAATTTTCTGACCTGTAAAATATGGATAGTAAGTAGTCCCACAAGCCCATTCTGTCCTATTAGCAGCAATGACCTAAGGTTGGGATTGATCATGAAACTTATGAGACACAGTGCATTTTAACCAGCACCAAAATTCTTAACTTTAAGAGAGGACAGGGAAGGAAAGAACACAGCACACAGAGCAACAACATAGCAGAGGCAGTACATTTCCCATGACTAATATGCACTGCTTTTGTTGTCCCAGTCTTTTCATACTTGGGACTCTGATCATGAGAGATGATGTTGGACAATCTCATCTTAGGGGAGCAATTAGCTCTGCAATGTCTTGGCTCTTATCTTTAATTAGGTACACAGTCACCTCAGGTACTCATGATTAGCCTCAATCTTCAAAGAAGTTTTTTGTTATTAATATGGATTACTTAAGTAATTTTCTGAACAAGGCAGGTGCTTGGTCCAGTACATAGTTCTTGGCAGTATTCTCACTTATCTTCTATCTGGCATCCTATTTTACTATAAATTCTAGGGAATATGATGCTAGGAGGATTGACCAAGGGACAAATTCTCAGGCATTCCTAAAGCTAGAGGAAAGGTCACACACAGAGCTGTGAGCTCTTGCCATCCAGATTCTACCACAGAGAATTTTATGAGGATTTAATAGAATAGTATAATTAAATTGCTTAGCATAGTGAATGGCATGCAGTGCTTAATACATATCAGTTAACAATTATTAATAAAGCTCAATATATAAATATTTGGTTTCATGGTTTTATCTGACCATATTTTATTTAGGATGTAATATATGTGACTGTAGTTACTGGCTTGCTACTACTACTCAACACATATCTACACACCTTTATATTTTTCATGAATATCACATTTGGAAGAAATTTTATAGTTTGTCATCAGGAGCCAAAGATACTTTATATTACTTAGTTTATATTTTCATCACTAAATGAACACTTAGATATATATTTAAGTAGTTATTACAGAGAATTAATTTGGTTATGACATCAAATCTGTTTATTTCATAATATTAGAGTAAGTCTCCATTCAGGCAAAGTTGCTCAAGATCTTTGCCCTGTCATCAATAAATTATAAGAATTATTGTATTATTTTAGTGGAAATTATAAATAGAAACAGATGCTCCATAGGATTAATTTATATGCACACTTATTCTTAACGTTATGTCTCTAGAAGCAAAGCATATGGGGAGGTTATAGCATTTTGTATTATTAGCCTTCAGAGGAACATAGAAGTAAAGCAAGGAATGAAACCAAATAAAGTTACCCTCTCTGCTTTTTCTAGGGCTGCTTTTCACCCTGATCATGATTTCTTAAAATCCGTAAAATAAAGAAATACCACATTTTGAGTATTTGGGGCCCTCTGGTCCATAGGCTGTCTTATTTATTAGATTTCAAAGCATTTTGGAGAATGTTAGGAAGAGATTTATTTTTAGTCATGGCATGGTTTCTTGTTGCTCTTCTTTTCCCTGTTTCTGTTAGTTGTCTTTCCTCTGTATTCTTCTTTCAACTTTAGTCTGATAATCTTACAATTTACTTCAGTGTGTTCCCTTAAAAAATCATATGAGAAAGGTATAAGTAAGTAAAGTTAACAAAAAATACAAGACAATAGCCAACCAAAATTTGGATAATTCCCCCTTTTATATTCTATCAGTTCCTAGGTGTGCTTTCTCTTAGGAAGGTACTTAAGCTCTCATGAGGATGGTCTCTTATCTGTGCTACTTTTTGTAAATAGTTCGTGGATTTCTAAAGGAGGGGAGAATTAATGGTTTTAATGGACAGGCAAAGACTGCCTTTAAAGGGAAATATTCCCAGAGATCAACAGGGGCAACCCTGATGCCTTTAAGGATTCTGTGCTTAAATGGTATGCCTGTTCATTTCCCAGCAAGAGTTAGGACTGCTAGACTCCTAGCAAAAGATAATGCATTACTTTCCTAGTGAGTTCATGACTGAATCATGACTTAATCATGTCCTAGCACATGCAGATTTAATGGTAAAACATGTCGAGGCCCTAGATCCTAGGCTGATGAAAAGAGGGAGGAGGCGAAGGTCCAGCTTGATAGTGGCAGGAAAATGAATCCAGCTACAGAGTTATGGAATGACATCAAGGACATCATACATGAAGAAAGCAATAGGTCGTTAAAAAAAAAGGAAAGAAAGAAAAGACCAAAATGGATGTCAGAAGAGACTCAAACTTGCTCTTGAACATACAATAGCTAGAGCAAAAGGAAGAAATGGTTATAAAAGAGCTGAACTGAAGATTTAAAAAGGGCTGCTTGAGAAGACAAATCAAAGTATTACATTGAAAAGTGCAAAGACCTGGAGCTAGAAGACCAAAAGGGAGTAACACACTCAGCATTTGTCAAGCTGAAGGAAGAGAAAAAATTCAAGCCTCGAGTTGCAGTTTCAAAGGATTTTATGGGCAAAATATTGAACAACACAAGAAGCATCAAAAGCAGATGGAAGGAATACAGAGTTACTATACCAAAAAGAACTGGTCAATGTTCAACCATGTCAGGAGGTAGCATATTATTAAGAACTGATGTTATTGAAGGAAGAAGTCCAAGATGCTCTGAAGGCATTGATGAAAAACAAGGCTCCAGGAATTGACGGAATACCAACTGAGATGTTTCAGCAAAACAGATGAAGTGGTGGAAGTACTTACTCATCTATGCCCAGAAATTTGGAACACAGCTACCTGGCCAACTGACTGGAACAGATCCATATTTGTGCCCATTCCAAAGAAAAGTGATCCAACAGAATGTGGAAATTATTGAATAATATCATTAATGTCACATGCCAGTAAAATTTTGCTGAAGATCATTAAAAAATGGTAGCAGTACATTGATAGGGAACTGCCAGAAATACAAACTGGATTCAGAAGAGGATGTGAATCAAGAGATATCATTACTGATGTCAGATGGATCTTGACCGAAAGCAGAGGATAACAAAAAGATGTTTAACTGTGTTTTATTGACTATGCAAAGGCATTCGACTGTGTGGATCATAAAAATTATTAATAACATTGCAAATAACATTGGAATTCCAGAGCACTTAATTGTATTCATGCCGAACCTGTACCTGCCCAAAGTCAGTAGTTCGAACAGAGCAAGGGGATATTGCATGGTTGAAAATCAGGACAGGGTTGTATCCTTTCACCGTACTTACTCAATCTGTATGCTGAGCAAGTAATCCAAGAAGCTGGACTGTATGAGGAGGAACATGGCATCAGGATTGGTGGAAGACTCATTAACAATCTACGATATGCAGATGACACAACCTTGCTTACTGAAAGCAAAGAGGCCTTGAAGTACTCCCTGATGAAGATTAAAAACTTCAGTATGGATTACACCTCAACATAAAGAAAACAAAAGTCTTCACAACTGGACCAATAAGCAACATCCTGATAAATGAAGAAAATATTGAAGTTGTTGAGGATTTCCTTTTACTTAGACCAACAGTCAGCACCCATGGATGCAGCAGTCAAGAAATCAAATGATGATGTGGCAACAAATGTCACAAAATAATATGTGTAGTAATTCTTTAATGAGAAACTATTTTGCTTTGTAAACTTTCATCTAAAGTACAACAAAAAAAGAAATATGGGAAATAAATAAAAACCAATAAAATATAATGTATTACCACAGCAAAAAAAAAAAAAAAAAAAAAAGCAGTGTATTGCATTGGGCAAATCTGTTACAAAAGACCTCTTTAAAGTGTTGTAAAGCAAAGATGTCACTCTGAGGACTAAGGTGTGCATGACTCAAGCCATATTTTCAATTGCCTCATATGCATGAGAAAGCTGGGCAATGAATAAGGAATACTGAAGAGGAATTGATGACTTTGAATTACAGTGTTGGTGAAAAATATTGCATATGCCATGGACTGCCAGAAGAACAAACAAATCTGTCTTGGAAGAAGTATAGCCAGAATGCTCCTTAGAAGCAAGGATGGTGAGACTTCATCTGTTGTACTTTGGACATGTTATCAGCAGGGACCATTCCCTGGAGAAGGACATCATGCTTGGTAAAAGAGAGGGTCAATGAAAAAGAGGAAGACCCTCAATGAGATAGATTGACACAACAATGGGCTGCAACAATGGGTTCAAACATAGCAACGATTGTGAAGGTGGCTCAGGACCAGGCAATGTTTCCTTCTTTTGTACATAGAGTCACTATGAGTCAGAACCAACTTGATGGCACCTAACAACAACATAGAGCTGGATCCTGCAGTGGATAATTAATTATCTGCATGTAATCTGAAGGGCTAAGAGAGAAAAGTCATGGATCAGGCACTTGTGGGCAATTTATGGAGCCATATGCTTCACTTGGGTTCAGCAACATGAAAAGTGTAGGTGGCACAGTGAGAGAGTCATTGGCATCCTGATCCAGGTGATCTGTGCACCATGAAAAAATTCTAACCAGTTATTCTAACCAAGCAAAGGAAATGCGACTCAGGAAAATGTTACTTCCCATTTAGAGACCAAATCTAAAACCAAACCCATTGCTGTCAAGTAGTTTCTAACTCACAGAGGCCCTGTAGGACAGTAGAATTGCCCTCTGAGCTTTCCAAGGCTGTAAATCTTTACGGAAGCAGACAGCCACATCTTCCTCCTGCATAGCAGCTGATGGATTTGAACTGCCTACCTTTTGGTTAAAGGCTGAGTACTTAATCACTGCACCACCAGTGTTCCTTCCCTTTTAGAGAACTGATACTTTAATCTGGGATGGAGTTAGAATCTCAGGCCTGTATGCTCTAGCTCATTCCTGCAGAGAAGTTAGTATAACTGTATGGGAAAAACACCGTATACTGTGTCCATGGCTGGGAGATAAGTTACAATCCCCATTGAATGATAGGCAGAGGAATCTGGAGACAAGTGTACTCAGCATCTCCTTCATACCGCTCATGCCTTCCTTTCCATAGAACCTCACTTTAGGAATAATCCTTGGAATGCAGCAATGAAACGAGTGGTTTTAGGAACCAATCGGATGAAATATATAAACATCAGTTTTCTAACTCTTCAAGCAAGTTTAGTCTAATGAAATGTTGTTTCAAAATTTGAAAACAAGCCAATAAGTGCGCCAACTTATTAGTGCCCAGTGTTTATTTCCCAAGCAGTGGAGACGTCTGATTCCTGTCAAATATAAAGAATACTAAGATTCTTACTGCAGATATGTTAGTGTTTCTTGTTTTGACATGTTTGAATGCTGCAAGGATTATGCTATAGGTACTCCTCTGACTTTGAGAAGATGGAGTGTGCTTTGTAACTGAGATTATAAGCTTATGACCTTCTTCAAAATGTTAGAGATAACACTTTTTTTATAAAATTGCAAGCAGATTACATTTTAGACTCAATGGGAAGTATGACTTGTGTACTGCATTTTCTTAAAATGAAGTTTTGTTGTTAGGTGCCGTCGAGTTGTTTATGACTCCTAGTAACCCTGTGTACAACAGAACAAAATACTGCCCAGCCCAGCACCATCCTCACAATCATTGCTATACTTGAGCCCATTGTTGCAGCCACTCTGTCAATCTATCTTGTTGAGGGTCTTCCTCTTTTTTCACTGACTCTATACCAAGCATGATGTCATCCTCCAGGAACTGGTCCCTCCTAATAACATGTCCAAAGTATATGAGGTGAAGTCTTGCCATTGTTGCTTGAGGAGCATTCTGGCTGTACTTCTTCCAAGTCAGAGTTATTCGTTCTTCTGGTGGCCCATGGTATATATTCAATATTCTTTGCCAACACCATAATTCAAAGGCATCAATTCTTCTTCTATATTCCTTATTTATTGTCCAGCTTTTACATGCATATGAGGCGACTGAAAATACCATATCTCAAGTCAGGAATACCTTAGTCCCCAAAGTGACATCTTTGCTTTTAACACTTTAAAGATGTCTTTTATAGCAGATTTGCCCAATGCAATACGTTGCTTGATTTCTTGACTGCTGTTTCCATTGGTGTTTGTTGTGGGTCCAAGTAAGATGAAGTTCTTGACAACTTCAGTCTTTTCTCTGTTTATCATGGTGTTGCTTATTGGTCCAGTTGTGAGGATTTTTGTTTCCTTTGTATTTCGTAAAGATGTGCGGTGGGATTGATTACTTTTGTGGGTGACCTTTCTAGCCATGGTCTTTTAACTCCCACCCAGGTGACTCTGTGATAGTATAATTGTGGCCTACCAAGGGGATTGGTTGGTTTTGCCTTAGAAGAGAGCCGATTCCAGAGCAGAGAGGAGGAGTCCACCACCAAGGAAGGAGAGAGCAGCCGCAGACACCCAGCAGCAGGAGACGGTGCTTTGGGCTTCCTGGCCCATGGAGAGAGAAAGCTGAGTGCCTGTGGGCAGAGACTGTGGGCCAGGGAGAGGCGTGTCTGGAAGTACGGCTGGGGAAAGGCTATCCTGCTGGAAGAACTGTATCCTGAGTATTCTTGAGCCTGAATTGTAACTGTTACTCTCATAATAAACCCCATAATCATGGGTGTGGTCTGTGAGTTCTGTGTGGTCATTGCAATGAATAGTTGAACCCAGGAGAGAGGTAGAGAGTGCTGTGTTAGGGACCGTTGGTGTCAGAATTAGTAAAGATGGCAGAGAGAGGAAACTTGTCTGGCCTCTGCCTCACGGGAGTTAGCCTTGTGCTGTTGATCTTGGCTCTCCTTCCCACTTGTGAAGTTAGATGAGGTCAGACAGTGCCCCTGAGCTGTTTTTAGAAGGTGCAATCCATACTGAAGGCTGTAGTCTTTGATCTCCATCAATAAGCGCTTCAAGTCCTCTTCATTAAATGGAAATTATCTTATTTTTCTATATCTGAAAACCATTTGTGATACGTTTAAAATGCTCTTCAGTAGTCCATGTATCAATTACTAAACTTCGGTGTCAGAATCACTTGGAATGCTTATTTAAAAAGGTAATGTCTGTCCAACCAATTTGGAATCACCAGCTGACTCTGATGAGCAGCTGATGGTCTCTTCCACTGTTGGCTCCTGACCTTGTTCAGACTAATATTGAGCTTCTCCATTGTCTCTTTCACAGATGTAGTCAACTTGATTCCTGTATATTTTGTCCGGCGAGGTCCCCAGTCACTGTTTGTGCTGCTGAGAAAAGGTAATTCCAATGAATAAGTCATTAGTCATGCAAAATTCTGTCATGCGATCTCTGGCATCATTTCTATCACCAAGGCCATATTTTCCAACTACTGGCCCTTCTTCTTTATTTCCAACTTTTGCACTCCAATTACCAGTAATTATCAATCCCTTTTGATTGCATGTTTCATCAATTTCAGACTACAGAAGTTGGTAAAAATCTTTAATTTCTTCAAGAAACCAAAAGACACGTTGTGTTGGGCAAATCTGCTGCAAAAGACCTCTTTAAAGTGTTGTAAAGCAAAGATGTCACTTCGAGGACTAAGCTGTGCATGACTCAAGCCATGGTACTTTCCATCGCCTCTTATGCATGCTAAAGCTGGACAATGAATAAGGAAGATCAAAGAGGAGTTGATACCTTTGTATTGTGGTGTTGGAGAAGAGTACTGAATATACCATGGGCTGCCATAGAACAAACAAATCTGTCTTGGAAGAAGTACAGCCTGAATGCTCCTTAGAAATGAGGATGGCAAGACCTTGTCTCACATACTTTGGACATGTTATCAGGAGGGACCAGTTCTTGGAGGAGGACCATGCTTGGTAATGTAGAGGGTCAGCAGAAGAGAATACCCTCAAGGAGATGGATTGACACAGTGTCTGCAACGATGGGCTCAAGCATAGTAAGATTGTGAGGATGATGCAGGACCAGGCAGTGTTTCATTCTATTGTATGTAGGATCGCTATGAGTTGGAGCAGACTTGATGGCGCTTAACAACAAAAAGTGCTACAGGTGCAAAGAAGAAATGTACCCTCCTTAGGAGAGAAGAGTGAGGTACACTATTTCACGGAACAGGTGATTTGCAAATTTAGCTGAAGCAAGTTTTCAGAGAAGGAGAAAGATGCTCCAGGGAGGAAAAATAGATAGTCCTATATATTTTTTTTTTTTTTATGTGTTCAGACAGAATGTGAAGTTCTGGTGGCTGGAACCCTGTGTGCATGAGCAGAAATCTAGGGGTTTAATTAAGGTGGTTCATGTGAATTACAGTAAGGAGATTCTGCTAGTCTGTTCATAATGAGCAGTATTGAAAGATTTTAAGGAAAAGAAGTATATGACCAGATGGTGTTCTACAGCCTTTAGTATATTAAATAGAAAATAATCTCTTAAAAGGAAGCTTGTGTCCCAGTATCTGTCTCCATTGCACCAAAACAGCAAACTGACAGTGATTATTTTGAATGAATACGCAATGCAAAATGATCAGCTTTTTTTTTTTTTAATTGAATTGATGAGATTACTGTCATCCAGGACACGCAATCAAAGATTCCAGTAATTTTGCTATGGGCAATGTTCCAAATGACTCTAATCCTGAATTTTTTATGTAAAGTAAGCAATCCTGTACAGAGAAAGGCAGTTTTTAGGTTTATTAACATCTGAATGAAAATGATGTTTTTAAATTCTATTCTTATTGGGACTTTTTGCCTATATGTAGAATTCCTGGATGCAACTCAGCTGTGACAGCTACGTGTGCTGTTGATTTTCTCAGGCACACAGCACACCAAACTGGCCTCTCCGTGCCTGTCCTTCACCAACTCAGAAAGTTCTTATTTAATCCTCAGGGACAGAGAAAGAAAAAAAAAAAAAAAGTCTAAGGAGAGGCCAAGGAGATTCAACAACTATTTATAGACTAACCTTGTATTTGAGAAGACCAGCTCTTACAGAGAGGGAACTAAAGCTTTCTGTGTGTGTTTCATAGAAACAGCAGCAATGGGAAATATAAGAAAATGATTCCTAAATAAAAAGAATATTTTGTGATTCTAAAGAAGGTCGGGAATAAATATAAAATTAACAAGCACACTAAAGTGAAATGAGTCTTTAGTGTCATCTCTTCTTTCATTGTTCTCTTGGGATGTTTATCTTGAAATTATTTTCTCAGATTCCCCTGACTCCCCAAGAGTTGCCAACATTATAAAACAAATTTAGTATCACTCTCTATCATGAATGTAAGATGTAAACCTCTGTTGAAATTTTCTTTAAACGTAAAAATTAATAAATATTAATACGTTAGTGACTTTAAAGAAATGGTACTGTTTACATAACATTGGAAGTATGAGAGATGCTTTGTTCCTTTTTTGTTTGGGAGCAATTTCATGGAGCTGTAGGATTTTTTTTTTGCGACACTGTTGTTGTTGTTAAAAAAAAAAATTTTTTTTTTTTTTGTTGTTGTTGTTGTATAACCCTGCCCAGAAGATTCCCATCCCCCATCTGTTCACTATAATGTTTTCTTCCCATTTTATTCCAGAAGATGCCAAGACAGCCTCCTGGTGGGTTACCTTGGCAACCTCATGTGTCATGTTTTAGAATGTCCCGGAGCTGCAGTTTTATTTCCATTTGCATGCACTTCAGTCACCTAACTGTAAATTAAGAAGGTCTGTTGTCGAGCCAACCTTTTTTTCCTTGCAGTGTGAAAAACAGATAATTAGAATTACTGTTCAGTAAAATCCACTTATATTTAGTACTGTATACAGGAATCGACTCGACAGCACTGGGTTTTTCTGGGTATATAGGAAAACTTTGATTACTGTTATCTAAAGTCATGATTTTTTCACATGACACTTCATAAACTGATGCAGTCATACAACAGAATATAGTACACAGTGTATTAGACACATAATATACCCAGTGTGACTGCTTGATCTCATCTTTGAAAAGCATGTCACTTTACAATATTTTGATGACAAGCATACAAAGGCTTTTCTCATCAGAACTTTTGACATGTCAATCAGTATAAGACTGCAGTGGCTGAAGATTATTATATCAAGCTACAAATCTCAAACAGCTTCCAAACAAATGTTGAAAGTATTCCATTTTAATATTTTGCTTCTGAAGAATAATATCTCTTATAGCCATATCTTTTAAAAGTTAGTGACATACTTTCTTTTTTATCATCTTAAAATAATTTCATATGTACTTTTTGTGGGAAATAGCCTACAATTTGTATTAATTTTCAAAGGTAGACTTTCTGCAGTTTTATAAAAAAACAAGAGATAGAGAAGTCCTAACATTTGAGCAAAATTGTATCTAAAGTTAGTAGCAAAGCTGAAATGAAAAGTAATTTTCTCTATATTTATTAGGTATCAGAATCAGTTTGATGGAGCACTGTTTTCTCTTCAGGAGGAAAACCAACAGCACCTGTGCTCCACAGTCTGAGATGTTCTCTGCTTCTCAGTAAAGAGTTCAGGCATTCTATGGTCACTTAGGAAACCCTGATGGCATAGTGGTTAAGTGCTATAGCTGCTAACCAAAAAGTTGGCAATTCAAATCCACCAGGTGCTTCTTGGAAACTCTATTGAGCAGTTCTACTCTGTCTTATATGGTCGCTATGAGTCGGAATTGACTCAACGGCAACGGGTTTGGTATTTTTTTTGTTTTTATGGTCACTTAGGAAACCCTGGTGGTGTAGTGGTTAAGTGCTATGGCTGCTAACCAAAAGGTCAGCAGTTCAAATCTGCCAGGTGCTCCTTGGAAACTCCTTGGGGCAGTTCTACTCTGACCTATAGGGTTGCTATGAGTTGGAATCGACTCGACGGCAACAGGTCTGGTTTTTGGATTTTTTATGGTCACTTAAAATATTCTGAGAAGGATATGCTTCTATGGATTAGTGACTTCTCTGACTCAGACTCAGTGTTATTTTGAAATTAACAATCTTCTCTTTCTAAGCAAGGGTCTCTAAAGAGCTTATTCTGAGCAGTTTTTACTATCACTATAAATTGAACTGTATCTCCCCGCTTTTGTTCCTTTGGAGCACTGGCTGAACATACTTAAATAAGTGCTAGGAAATCCAGTAGCTACTTTTTAAAATAATGTTTCCTTCCAGGCTTGATTATCCTGTATTATGCTGTATTTTAGTTTATAGAGTTTGATGAAAAGGATGAAAGTATATCTTCATTGTTCGTGAATTTTCCATTTTCCAAAGTCCTTCCCACCCTAAAAGTATTAGCAAAATCTTCCAATATGATGCGTTCCCGAAGGATATCTGTGCCTGAATATCATCCTTTTATGAACATCCTCACAGCGATACGCTTCCTTTAGAGATGCGTTTGTAATGGACAATGCAACGCATTATATGGACCTAGAGTAAGACATGGTGTGTTTTAACTCCAAAAGGAAGTAAAACTAACTTGATATCTTGCTTATCAGTATAAAAATGCTTTGTAAGTAGATAACAAGCAGACAAAAGACCAGTGCCTGGGCTGATTAACTTTGACAGCATAATTCAGCTTGTTTGTGATACATTAACTATCAAAACTTGAGTTTGCCTATCCAAATTTTGTTCTTTAAACACTATTGAAGTCTTCTCCAAACTTTAGCTTTTCACAACATCGATGATTCATTCTGTATTTTTAGGTTAACAGTTTTAATGGTTGCATAACAAAGGTAGATTGTTAGCTGGTACTGTATGACTGGTAGAATAGACTGCTGCTGGTTCTGAGCAGCTATAATAGACAGCGTTTATCACATGTAGTCAAGTGTGATTTTTCATTTAAAATACTTTAGAAGACCTCAGGCACATATGGATGGGTTAAAATCATCCTTCCCAGTTCATGGAATATTGTCAATAATGTTCTATGAAATATTGTTTTCTTTCTTTCAAAATTTTTAAAATAATTTTGTTGCAGTATAATTTACATAGAATGAACTGAACATATTTAAGTGTACAATTTGATGAATCTTGACGTGTGAATACGCCCATAAGAGCATCAACACAATCAAGAAAATGAGCATATCCATCGGCACCCAAAGTTCCCTTGTACACCTTTGTAATCTCTCCCTCCTGCCACGTCCCAACCATGGATCTCCTTTCTGTCACTATCTCTTTCCAGTTGTCATTGACTCATTTCCAACTCATATGATCCCGTGTGTGTCAGAGTAGAACTGTGCACCATTGGGTTTTCAATGGCTGATTTTTTTGGAAGTAGATTGCAAGGATTTTCTTTCAGGGTGCCTCTGGGTGAACTGAAACCTCCAACCTTTCGGTTAGCAGCTGAGTGTGTTAACAATTTGCACCACCCAATTTGCACCACCCAGGGACTCCTTTCCTTCTGTTGTACATGTCCCCATGAGTTGGAGACACTCAGTAGCACCTAACAGCAACAACATCCCAATTTATGAATATACCACTATTTGTTTATCCAACTTCTGATGGATATTTGGATGTTTTCCAGTTTGGATCTATTCAATTATGTGATGGTAAACTGGCCCTCTGGAAGAAAAAATGCACTGATTTGTAGCATTTGCCAATTCCCCTAGTGTAAATACTTTCACCATGGCCAATTTTAAGCTGCCAATGGCTTAACAAGCTTGCAAAATTCCTATATTTAACAGTTGTCTCTCGTGAGCTGCTGCAAGCTGGCTCCAACACACATCTGGAGCTATTATAAAGAAAGCTGCTCTGGATGCTCTTGTGCAAGGCTTTTTGTTTTTTGTGGACATAGTTCATTTGGGTATGAACTAAGTGAGATTTCTGTGTCATAGAGTAGGCATATGTTTAATTTTAGTATAAATTAACAAATAATTTCTTAGTTTGCTGAGAATTATCACAATAAATAGGATTAAACTAAAACCAAACCTATTGCCATTGAGTTGATTCCGACTTACAGTGACTACATAGGACAGAGTAGAACTGCCCCATAGAGTTGCCAAGAAGCACCTGGTAGAGTCGAACTGCCGACCTTTTGGTTCGCAGCTGTAGCACTTGACCACTACACCACCAGGATTTCCATAAATAGGGTTCCAAACCAAACCAAACCCAGTGCTGTCGAGTCGATTCTGACTCATAGCGACCGTATAGGACAGAGTAGAACTGCCCCATAGAGTTTCCAAGGAGCGCCTGGCGGGTTTGAACTGCTGACCCTTTGGTTAGTAGCCATAGCACTTAACCACTACACCACCAGGGTTTCCATAAATAGGGTTAGAGCTTATCAAATTTCATCTCTCCATTTATTGAAATAGTATTGTGCTTTTTCTTCTTGAGCCATCAATGGGAAGAATTGTAGAGATTTTTTTTGATCTTAAACTTTACATACATTGATGGTATCAATCCTATTTGATCATGTCATATTATTTTTTGAACACTTTTTTGGATTTAATTAGCCAGTGTTTTGTTTAGGATTTTTGCATGTATGCTTTAGTATTTTTTTTCCCTAAAATGAAAGCATAATTTCTAAACTGAGATTAAAATTTAAAGTATATTAATTGCAGCATATAAATGTTTCTCATATTTCTATTATTGCTTATTTTTAATCTTATTTTTTTCCTTATTCTTTAAGGCCATAGTCCTAAATCCATGGTTTTCAACCCTGGCAGTACGTTGGAATCACCTGGGGAACTTTTATGAAAAATCCAGGGACTCCCCTAGACAAATCAGAATCTCTGAGGTTGGAACCTAGGCACTGTTAAAGCTCTGCAGGCCATTCCTGTGTGCAGCCAGGTGTGAGATTGACTATTCTAAAAGTTGACAGATCGGGCATGGGTATTATAAATGTTAGGGAATGGCTGTGAGAATCACATTGGGATCTCACTTTCTCTTTACAGAGAATTTGCTGCTTTTGGAAATGCCTAGGTGTGTCTGGAACACACACGCATATAACACACACACGACCCTGAAGACTCTCTTGTAGAGATGAAATCTTAATTTCAGCCATCTTTGTAACAGCTCTTCAGTATTAAAACCTATTAAAACTTATGTTGCCTTAGATTCCAAGGAGTTTTTTGTATGTTTATCTTATAACCTGAGATTCTGCCAAACTCTTGTATTAGTTTCAGTAGTTTTCTGGAGGATTCCTTAGGGTTTTCTGTGTATAAGATCATGTCATCTGCAAATAGAGATAATTTTACTTCTTCCTTGCCTATCCGGATGCCCTTTATTTCTTTGTCTAGCCTAATTGCTCTGGCTAGGACCTCTAGCACAATGTTGAATAAGAGCAGTGATAAAGGGCATCCTTGTCTGGTTCCCGTTCTCAAGGGAAATGCTTTCAGGCTCTCTCCATTTAGAGTGATGTTGGCTGTTGGCTTTGTATAGATGCCCTTTATTATGTTGAGGAATTTTCCTTCAATTCCTATTTTGCTGAGAGTTTTTATCATGAATGGGTGTTGGACTTTGTCAAATGCCTTTTCTGCATCAATTGATAAGATCATGTGGTTTTGTCTTTTGTTTTATTTATATGGTGGATTACATTAATGGTTTTTCTAATATTAAACCAGCAGTCCCACTTGGTCATGGTGGATTATTTTTTTGATGTGGTGTTGAATTCGATTGGCTAGAATTTTGTTGAGGATTTTTGCACCTATGTTCATGAGGGATATAGGTCTGTAATTTTCTTTTTTTGTAATGTCTTTACCTGGTTTTGGTATCAGGGAGATGGTGGCTTCATAGAACGAGTTAGGTAGTATTCCATCATTTTCTATGCTTTGAAATACCTTTAGTAGTAGTGGTGTTAACTCTTCTCTGAAAGTTTGGTAGAACTCTGCAGTGAAGCCGTCTGGGCCAGGGCTTTTTTTTTGTTGGGAGTTTTTTGGTTACCTTTTCAATCTTTTTTTTTGTTATGGGTCTATTTAGTTGTTCTACTTCTCATTGTGTTAGTTTAGGTAGGTAGTGTTTTTCTAGGAATTCGTCCATTTCTTCTAGGTTTGCAAATTTGTTAAGAGTACAATTTTTTGTAATAATCTGATATGATTCTTTTAATTTCAGTTGGGTGTGTTGTGATATGGCCCATCTCGTTTCTTATTCAGGTTATTTGTTTCCTTTCCTGTATTTCTTTAGTCAGTCTGGCCAATGGTTTATCAATTTTGTTCATTTTTTCAAAGAACCAGCTTTTGGTCTTGTTAATTCTTTCAGTTGTTTTTCTGTTCTCTAATTCATTTTTTTTTTTTAATTCATTTAGTTCAGCTCTAATTTTTATTATTTGTTTTCTTCTGGTGCCTGATGGATTCTTTTGTTGCTCCCTCTCTATTTGTTCAAGTTGTAGGGACAGTTCTCTGATTTTGGCTTTTTCTTCTTTATGTATGTGTGCATTTATCGATATAAATTGACCTCTGAGCACTGCTTTTGCTGTGTCGCAGAGGTTTTGATAGGAAGTGTTTTCATTCTCGTTGCATTCTATGAATTTCTTTATTCCCTCCTTAATGTCTTTTTTCAGCAGGGTATTGTTCAATTTCCAAGTATTCAATTTCTTTTCCCTCATTTTTCTGTTATTGATTTCCACTTTTATGGCCTTGTGGTCTGAGAAGATGCTTTGTAATATTTCAATGTTTTGGATTCTGCAAAGGTTTGTTTTATGACCTAATATGTGGTCTATTCTAGAGAATGTTCCATGTGCACTAGAAAAAAAAAGTATACTTTGCCACTGTTGGGTGGACTGTTCTGTGTAAGTCTATGAGGTCAAGTTGGTTGATTGTAGCAATTAGGTCTTCCATGTCTCTATTGAGCTTCTTACTGGAAGTCCTATCCTTCTCCGAAAGTGGTGTGTTGAAGTCTCCTACTATAATTGCGGAGGTGTCTATCTCACTTTTCAGTTCTGTTAAAGTTTGTTTTATGTATCTTGCAGCCCTGTCATTGGGTGCATAAATATTTAATATGGTTATATCTTCCTGGTCAATTGTCCCTTTAATCATTATGCAGTGTCCTTCTTTATCCTTTGTGGTGGATTTAACTTTAAAGTCTATTTTGTCAGAAATTAATATTGCTACTCCTGCTCTTTTTTGCCTGTCGTTTGCTTGATATATTTTTTTCCATCCTTTGAGTTTTTGTTTGTGTCTCTAAGTCTAAGGTGTGTCTCTTGTAGGCAGCATATAGGTGGATCGTGTTTCTTTATCCAGTCTGAGACTCTCTGTCTCTTTATTGGCACATTTAGTCCATTTACATTCAGCATAATTATAGATAAGTATGTGTTTGGTGCTGTCATTTTGATGCCTTTTTCTGTGTGTTGTTGACAATTTCATTTTTCCACTTACTTTTTTGTGCTGAGACATTTTTCTTTGTAAATTGTGTGTTCCTCATTTTCATAGTAGTTGAATTTGTGTTTGCTGAGCCATTATGTTTTTCTTGGTTTTTATTTTGAGTTATGGAATCGTTAGACCTCTTTGTGGTTACCTTAATATTTACCCCTATTTTTCTAAGTAAAAACCTAACTTGTAATGTCCTATATCGCCTTGTTTTCCTCTCCATATGGCAGTTCTGTGCCTCTTGTATTTAGTCCCTCTTTTTGATTATTGTGATCTTTTACATACTGACTTCAATGACTCCCTGTTTTGAGCATTTTTTTCTTTTTAAAATTAATCTTAATTTGTTTTTGTGATTTCCCTATATGAGTTGATATCAGGATGTTCCGTTCTGTGACCTTGTGTTGTGCTGGTATCTGATATTATTGATTTTCTGACCAAACAATTTCTTTTAGTATTTCTTGTAGCTTTGGTTTGGTTTTTGCAAATTCTCTAAGCTTGTGTTTATCTGTAAATGTTTTAATTTCGCCTTCATATTTTAGAGAGAGTTTTGCTGGGTATATGATCCTTGGCTGGCAGTTTTTCTCCTTCAGTGCTCTATATATGTCATCCCCTTGCATTCTTGACTGCAAGGTTTCTGCTGAGTAGTCTGAACTTACTCTTATTGATTCTCCTTTGTAGGAGACCTTTCTTTTATCCCTGGCTGCTTTTAAAATTTTCTGTTTATCTTTGGTTTTGGCAAGTTTGATGATAATATGTCTTGGTGATTTTCTTTTTGGATCAATCTTATATGGGGTTCGATGAGCATCTTGGGTGGATATTCTTTCGTCTTTCATGATGTCAGGGAAGTTTTCTGCCAACAGATCTTCAACTGTTCTCTCTGTATTTTCTGTTATCCCTCCCTGTTCTGGAACTCCAATCACATGCAAGTTATTTTTCTTAATATAATCCCACATGATTCTTAGGGTTTCTTCATTTTTTAAAATTCTTTTCTCTGATTTTTTTCAAGTATATTGGTGTCAATTGCCTTATCCTCTAGCTCCCCCACTCTGCATTCCAATTGCTTGATTCTGCTCCTCTGACTTCCTATTGAGTTGTCTAATTCTGTAATTTCACTGTTAATCTTTTGGATTTCTGAATGCTGTCTCTCTATGGATTCTTGCAGGTTATTAATTTTTCCACTATGTTCTTGAATAATCTTTTTGGTTTGTTCAACTGCTTTACCAGTGTGTTCCTTGGCTTTTTCTGTAGATTGCCTTATTTCATTTCTGAGGTCATCCCTGATGTCTTGAAGCATTCTGTAAATTAGTTTTTTATATTCTGCATCTGGCAATTCCAGGATTGTATCTTCATTTGGGAAAGATTTTGATTCTTTAATTTGGGGAGTTGTAGAAGCAATCATGGTCTGTTTCTTTATGTGGTTTGATATTGACTGCTGTCTCCGAGCCATGTATAAGATGTTGTAATGGTTTATTTTATATTTTCTCACTGAGTCTTATCTTGTTTTGTATTCTTTCAATATATGTAGATGGGCTACTAGATTGTGCTGTCTTGATTGTTGTAGCCCTTGAATCACTTATGTCCTATTACCAGCTGGTTTGGGCTGTTACCAGATATATAAGCCTATGAGTCGATTCACTATTCTTGAGTAGAATCTGATTTCGGGTCACCGAGTGTGTGGTGCAGACTGTCACCTAACCACCTAGAGGAGTAGTGGTGATAGTTGTGTGCATCAGATTCTAGTAGCAGCAGGGGGTCACATTCCAGGGGGGACAGGATGCTGACAGGCTTCCCCCAAGTTCTAGTGAAGTAGGTGTGTCTCTATTCCTAAAGCACTTTGGTGGGTGGGGTCTGCAGCTGTACCTTAGGCACCCAGTGCATGTATCTCTATAGATTGGTCGGTGTCACCATCCTCAGACCCCTAAGGCAGGAGGCTAGGTGGTCTGGGGGTAGATTCAGCCCTCATTTCCCCGTTGTGGGTCGGTGAGGGCTCTGTTTAATACACAGAGATATCAGACCTGGGAAACTTGTCTTTGCAGTAATCCGCTAAAACAGTTACAGTCAGATCCCTATCAGAATTGCCTTTGCATTATAATAGCCACCTTGTTCCCTGTAGGGATGAAAGCCCAAGTCTGTGGATCTCATATGCTTGGCTGGAGCTGGTTCTGTATTTTTAGTCCAATTTCAGGAAGTCAGGGAAGGATTTTTGGTCCCTGGGTTTTTTGTAGCTGCTTCTCTCAGGCCAGGAGAATGGGTTAGGAAAAGACAAAAAAAAAAAAAAAAAAACGAAAACAAAAACTGCAGAACACTTCACTCTCTGGCTCAGGAAATTCCAATGTTAATGAAGCCTCCTGGGAAGGGGAGGGGAGGGATTAGATAGGTAGGAGAGAGTAGCACCCCGAATATAGACAAAGTTACTTATCTTGCATGGTGATGACTGTTTTATCTGGGATTCGCAAGGGGTGTGTAGCCTGTGTGCTATTGGCTGGGTTGAGATTGCCCCCGAGAGTCAGGCCCACGTCCTGTGCTTGTGCAGTCTCAGAAGCCGTGGTCAGTTCCTCTGCTCCCAGTCCAAAGCCTAGCGCCAAGGTTCCCCGGCTGGGACTCCACACTCCAAGCTCCAAAACCAGTTGGTGCCTCCCAGTGACTGCTCCTCCTGTCAGCTGAGTCGCTGCGCTGCCTGCGTGCACTGGCTGGGCTTCCGCCAAGGTCACTTCTGAGGGCTAGGGCTGCATCCCGTGTTTGTGTCATCTCAGGATGCCTTGCTCAGCTCCCCTGCGCCTACTCCAAAGCCTGGTGCTAAGGTTTTCTGACTGGGACACTGACTCCAGGCTCTGAAAGCAGTCATTGCTTCCCCGTGGTTGCTCATTCTCAGTCTCTGTCACTCAGGTCAACTCTTTAGATCTGTGTTTGATGGTCAGGGTTCGTGGATTGTCATGTATGTGATTGATTCACTTGTTTTTCCGAGTCTTTGTTGCAAGAGGGATGCAAGGTAGCTTCTACCTAGTCAGCCATCTTGGCCCCCTCCAACGAGTTTTTTATCTGCTTTTATCTGTTCCAACAATTTCAGCATTGTCAGCAATGATCTTTACCTGCGAGTTTCATTTTGTTAAAATGTGATTGAGGAGAGGGTTAGATTAGATGGCCTCTCATTCTCCTTTGGTTCTGGAGTCCTGTGAGTCTTAAAGAAGGTGTTAATTTGCCTATTTAGCTCTTTTAATTAGTTTTGCAGCCCATCGACCAGCTATCCAGTCACACCAAGGTGAAATATATTTTTACCATTTTTTGCCACCATCTCTCCTTTTCTTGTCTGAAAAGAAATGATCAGAAAGTTCCAGGTGGTGAGGGTCTAGCATGTGACTACATGCTTACAGTCTCAATAAGTCCCTTAATTTTCTAACTGGGAAAAAACAAGTTACTTTATTTTCAAAAATAAGAAAGTATTATTTTCTCCCCTTCCTTGCTTCACATAGGTTTTCTGTGTATTTATACATTTATCTCTGTCTGCTTTTGCCAACCATCTGCTTCCATAAAGGGTTTTTTTCCATTCCATCTTGAAGTTTAATTCTTTAAATTTTGTTTACACATATTGACTTTCTGAATTTTGAACAGTAGTTTTTGAGTGTGATTTTCTTTATTGTGGTATGTATGTATATAAAACAAAACATTTTAAAATAGCTATTTTCCAAAATCTCAGAGTTTTAAAATTAATAAAGTGAAATTTTCTATAGTCTTAAGATAATTTTGGGTACACTTAATGAGATAGTTTTCAAGTCCATCAAAAGAAGAGCCTCCCAGGTACCTTCCCTTTCAATCCTGAAAGTATGGGCTCTTATGAGACAGCTGAGACTCCAGAAACACCCAGAATCAGAGTGAATTGACTGTAGATCTTAAGTTTGAATTCAGGTTTATTAACTCCTGGGCCTTCAAGTCGCAACACAAAATAGACAGTTTCTTTATTAAGCACATTGATCCTAACACTGTGTATTTTGGAGTATTATAAACATTTGCTAGGTGTGGTCCAGACCAGTGAAGTAGGGAACCCCAAGACCCCACTGCTGTCGTGTCGATTTCAATTCATAGCGACCCCATAGAGTTTGCACAGCTGTAAATCTCTGTGGAAGCAGGCTGTCACGACCTTCTCCTGCAGAGCAGCTGGTGGTTTTGAACTGCTGACCTTTCACTTAGCAGTAGATCGCTTTAACCACTGCACGAGCAGGGCCCCTTAAAGTAGGGAAAGATATACAAATTATAGGAGTCCATTCAGAAGTGTGGAAAGAGTATAGGACCAAGAATGGCGTTCTTTTGTTTACTGTTGTTGAGGAAGTCGTTTACCGTTTCAGTGTTTCCCATTCCTTGAGATGGAAGACTGATTCTTCCTAATTTATCTTAAGATTCCTATGAGTAATAAATGAGGTAATAGATAAGAAAGTTCTATCAAATTTTAAAAGTGTAAGGTACATCAAGAATTTATGAATGTTAAAGCCAGTCACTGGGATGACTTTGTCCATTGTGGGAAATCTATAGAGGTGAGTTGAAGCCAGAGCCGTAAACAGTGTATCGTCAATGATGAGAATCCTATGACCTCTATTGAATACCTTTATTTTAGCTACTTAGTATATTTTGTTGCACATGGCCACTTTCCTTTGCTATGGGTATAATTAATCTCTAAGAAATCATGCGAATATGTTTAATGTTATTATTTCAAGGCAGTTTTTCTTCCCCAATCAGGAAAGTAAGGACTGGCATTAGATCTCTTATCAGGAAATAAATTACCATGCAGTTTAATTCAATAAGTGGCATCTTTTTATTAAATTGATTTTGTAAATGAGAAAAGGTCTGAAACCTTGTTATACGTAGTATGTTGTATTTTGTTTTCCATTTTTAATCAGATTTAATCTGTAAATTCTTCATGCGTTTCCATTTTGGACGATCTACAATTCTCTTGATTAGTGTATCTATCCATTTCCTCACATACAAGGCAATTAATCTTATCTTTTCCCTAGAGTCTATTTTTAATACATTAGTTAGGGAAAGGAAATAGAATGTAAAATGTCAGTAAAGAAATTATGTACTTCATTTCCTTTTAGTTTTGAATAATATAGATGGATTAAGTATATGTGATACCTAAAGCCCAAACCCACTGCTGTTGAGTTGATGCCAACTCCTAGTGAGCCTACAGGACAGAATAGAACTGTCCTACAAGGTTTCCAAGGCTGTAAATCTTTAAGGGAGTAAACTGCCACATCTTTCTCCCGCAGAGCAGCTGGTGGATTCAAACTGCTGACCTTTTGGTTAGCAGCTGAGTACCCTAACCATTGTACCATCGGGGTTCACTTAGGTATACATGATAGCCCCTGGAAAACACTAAATATTGTCTCCTTTCTGCTTAAAGAATACCAGGATCATCTGTGTTGTAAAGAAGTAAATTTTTCTAAGTAAATGAATCACAGGATTCGGTACTTGGGTCATTTAGATCATTGGTTCTTGAGGGAGAAGGGGAGATAATTTTGCCCCAAAGGAGACTTTGGCACTATCTGGAGTCACTTTTGTGTAAAATACCTGAGGGGGTACTACAGACATCTAATATGTAGAGACCAAGGATGCTACTGAAGATCCTACAATGCAAGGTCAGAATTATCAGGTCTAAAATGTCAGTAGTGCAAGGTTGAGCAAACCCTGCTTAGATTCAAATGGCGATAAAAATTTCATGATTACTTGAAAAGAACCTATTCACAGGGAGCTGAGGATGAAAAAGAAGGAATTTCATAGAGGAAAGTCGAAATAAGTGTAAAAGAAATGAATGATCTCAGCATCCAGCCTGGCAGTACTGTAGTGTTTACATTAGTTTCACCTTTGACACTTCCAAAAGTTAGGAGAAAGACCCAAGTAGACCTAATAGCTTAAATCCGAACGCTGTTCTGTCAAGGGTTGGTGGTGGCAGGGTGGATCCATGGCTGCTTCTGTCTTTGTAGATCACTGCCAGATACGGAACCCTTTGCAGTAAACGATTTGGCCTTTTGGTCCTGGTTCCTGAGAGCAGGACCACACCTGAGGCCAAAGAGTGGTGGGCAGACCTGATAACAGGGATCACCTGGGGGGGCGATGCTAACTAAGCTTCAGGAAGCACAAGGTGAGGCCAATAAAGGCCTTTGAAGATGGAGACTCACTAGAGCTTCTAGGATGGAGAGAGTACACACATTCTGGGGGGGGGGGGGGGAGGGGTAAGCACGTCCCCTGGGGTGTAACCAGACAGGTCCAGGTCTGCTCGGTGCTATAAAGATACAAAGCAGGTGAAAGTGAAAGAAGAAGCTTTATTTACTTGGCCAAATAAAGGAGTACACCGCTGCTGGTGTAGCCAAGGTGGCTCCCTGAATAATTGCTCAGGAGGTTTATATGGGTAAAGTAAATTGGGTATGGGAGTCTTCAGAAACGCCTTAAGACGAGGTCAGCTTGCGGTTGGCTTGGCAGAAAAAGGCGTTCCCCCTGGGGGCAGTCTGGTCTTCTGTGCCTGCTCAGTCTGAAAGGGGTGCCATAAAGATGGCGTTTTGCCCACTTTAGGGGCATCGAAAGGGGGGTGTTTTTCCCGGCCTCTGATATCTGTAAGTCATCTGAAGGACATTGATTACTAGTATTGTGCACATCTGGTTCTTTCCAATTTTAGTTGGTCCTAGACCCCAGTCTTTGTTTTTCTCAACTGAGCTGGAAACAGGGAACATACCTAATAAGGGGATAGTTTAAAAACAGGGTGTTCTTTATCGCTTAAGATGGCGGGCACAACTCCTTGCCTATCCAAGATGGTGGGTGTGCTGTCAATCTCAGGGGGACATGGAAGCTTTGTGCTGAAAACCCCTTCCAGCCATCTTTCTTCCAGTTTGTGTCCTTTTTAGTTCTGTGTTAAAGATAACCCTTTCCCTGCAGTTTGTGAATTGCTTTTAACCCATTATTGGACCTAAGAAACACAAGGGACCTGGCCCTGGGTAAATGGTGAGGAGAGAAGAAGGATTGGATCGGTACTGGATGACCTGGCCCTGGATAAATAGGGCTAAGAGAGGGAAGGGACCCGTGCCCAATGATCTATCCCTGGATGGCTGGGATTGAGAGAGTAATGACTGCACTGGCGGCTGGAGTCTGAACTGACCAGGGGAGGGGTGAGAAAAAGCGCAGTCACTGAGGACGGCCAGGAAGAAAAATAATCGAGGGGAAAGTGGAATAAAAACAAAATTTAAATAGTATAGGAGTACAATGGTGTCTTTTGTCGTTCTGTGTAGTTTTATTAGGGGCAAGGGCGGTGGCAGGGCCGGAAAGACATTGGGGAGCACAAGGAGTGTGTTAACCATTTCCTAGCGGGAAGTAATGGTGCCAGTCTCTCAGCCTACAGCCTCCAAAGCCAGAGTGAACCCTGGTGGTCCTGAGACCAGCCGGGGACGCAAGGGTTGGGTCCGAGGATGGCACACCAGGAGGCTGAGCTTTCACCTGTGTCACTGCCGGCTGTGGGACCTTTGCAAGGGGGCGTGGGCTCTAGCGAGTGTACAGGACAGGGTTGGGGAAGAGGAGTTGTGGGGACTGCTGCGCGAAGCTGGGGAGCTGGGGCTGGAGACGCCGCAGATCTTAACGGGCAGGGATGGAGTGAGCCGGCCAGGAGAGGCACCTAGGTCCGCTGCCTCTGCACTGCGGCTGGAGCCGGTGGCTGGGGCAGCAGCGGTGCGGTGGCAGGGTAGGCGGTGTGTACAGTCCCCGGTCGGAGGCAGGACGCGCGCCCCCAGCAGGCGCCTTTGAGGAGCGCGCAGGTTCTGAATGAGAAGCGGCCTGATTCGTGGCACGAGGCCGCGCCCCACTTCCTTGTCTCCCCCCTTTCCGACGCCCTGCGTCCTCCTAATGGAAGGGTGGTAAAGGGAGTATCTCTCGCCAGCACATACTTTCTTTGAGGGGCTACACGGGGAGCCGAGGGCTGCACACAGTGGGGTCCACGCTGTGGGACGTCGCAGGAAGAGGGCAACCTCAAGTCTCGCACCCTCCGCTCCCTCTGTCCAGGTCTCTTTTGGAACAGCTCACTGGGAAAACTGTTGCTTGTAAGTTTTGTCTGCTTAGTTAGACAACTAAGTTCACAATATTTTCTCCCCTCTTTGGTGGTGGTGGGGGTTGAGGGGATGTTGGTGGAATGTGGAGAGAGCAGGGAGATTTGCCTTGGATGCAAACAGTAAATATTTTAAATAAATATGTTCATAGTAAAGTTTTATCCTTCTCAACTGTCACCTCTTACTCTCTTCAACAACTATAACTTGAAGCTGAGCACAGTGAAAGAGGAAGTCCATGCTGACCACAAAATTGGAGGTCTCTCATTGAGCAGACCTAGTTAATGAAATCTATTCAGCTGAAACCGGGGCTTTATTTCCCTTTGGACCCCTCCCTGATGAGAATTTGCATTTTCGCCCCAGACCTACTGAATCAGAAAATGCAGGTTCTGATTCAGTAAATCTGGGGTGGATTTATGAGAATGCAGATTCTCAGCAGCAGGTCCAGGGAGGCGGGTAATAAACAGTTCAAAGACCTGGCGGAAACAAAGAAGTGGCAGGATATCATTAGAAAAACTTAAAAATAGTTCTCTGTTCCTTGCATGCATTTAAAGATAAAGTTGGTTTTATATGAAAGAAAGCTAAAATTGGTGCCAATTGTGTTAACCAACAAAATCCACTGGCACTGTACACATATTGAACAATTCTGTGAAAATCAGCCTAATGTAAAATACTAGGAAGGAGACTTTTTAGCAGGGGAAGAGGAGATAAAGATTTCTGGAATAGAAAACAAGTTTAATGCCAAACCTGTAAGCTAAGCTACTTCAATACAATTTTAGTTACATATATGATGGAGCAGGAGTCTGAAGGTTTTTGTTGGAGCTCTGCTTATTGATTAGGTGGCATCAAACAAGCCATTTAACAGTTTGAGGCTAGTTTCCTCAACCTTAAAATTAAAAGATAATCAGTGGTTTGGATAGTGGGAATAAGGTATACAGCTGTTTTTCAAACTCTGCATGCCTCATCAGCTTCCCCAGCCCCAACAGCTTTAGATGACCAGGTTGGGGGCTGTGGGGTGAGGGAAATAGGGTATATTTCCCGGGTGATTCCGATCATGGTCTCTTACTCATTGCTTCCCCATTAGGAAATCCTTGAATCCCATTGGACTGGCATATGGGTAAGTTAACATCTAACTCTATAAACTACTGAGTACTTTTTTTTGTTTTTTATGCAAAAAATTTTCCTTCGGTCATTTTTTTCTCCTGAAGAACCAAAATAGTAAAATACAGATTATAAAGTAGGGTGAGATGGTGAATGCTTTAACTTTGAATTTTATTATTAAAGGTTATCCAGTTTTTCTTCTTGCCATGAGTATGGCACAACACATGTTAAATTCACTATAGCAGGCCTAGCATTTTAAGAACAAATTTCAAAATCTTATAGGCTATGGGGGAATGAGTTTATTAGCCAATTAAGTCTTTAATTTCTAACTTGTTTCATTTGTCTGAGGCTGCCTGGGTGAGTCTTCTGCTTAAAGTGGGCAAACTCAACCTAAGCAGGTTTCTCGGACTGACAGCATGCCCTGTCTCTGACAGCATGCCCTGTCTCTGACAGCAGCTGAATTGCACCAAGGGCTGAATCCTCATTTCACTGGAATCTACCTGGAATTATTAATATCTGAGGTGAATATCATTTTGTCAAGTACTTAAGCTATTATTGGTAGATCATGCTTAGAAATTTTTATTTGTCTTGATTGTTATAATGTATATATTATATACATTATATGAAAGTATTAGATTTATTCTCTTGAGTGAGATAATGGATATACCTGAATCCATGGGATTCTGAGCAACAAAAAGCATGCGTATCCCTTTTTGTGGCTGTTATTAATCATTTGATACTAAAATCTAACTTAACAGTTAATTCCTTGGTGAGGATTAGTTTGTGTTTGCTTAGGTTGGATGAATACTCGTTGCCATCGAGTCAGTTCTGACTCATAGCAACCCTATAGAACAGAGAACTGCCCCATAGAGTTCCCAAGGAGCAGGTGGTGGATTCGAACTGACAACCTTTTGGTTAGCAGCCAAGCTCTTAACCACTGCGCTGGTTGGATGGATAACCAAAACCAAACCAAACCTGTTGCCATTGAGCGGATTCTGACTCATAGCGATCCTTTAGGACAGAATAGAACTGCCCCATAGAGTTGGTTGGATGGATACAAAACCAAAAACCAAACCCAGTGCCGTCGAGCTGATTCCAACTCATTGTGACCCTATAGGACAGAGTAGAACTGCCTCATAGAGTTTCCAAGGAGCACCTGGCAGATTCGAACTGCTGACCCTTTGCTTAGCAGCCGTAGCACTTAACCACTATGCCACCAGGGTTTCTGGTTGGATGGATAGTCTATGCAAATTCAATTCTTTAACATATTCCTCAGGTATTTCCAAGGTTATAGGTTGGGGAAAATTCTTCCATTTCTATTTAAATCTCTAAAATAATCACAACAGGATGATAAAATGGCAGAGTTTCAACAAAGGAATGAAAGAAAACAGTTAGTACTCAGCATATTCCACAGTGAGGTGTGCCTGGAAAGGAACTAGAGAAAATCTAGTTCTCAACTCTTATGTTATTGGAAACATGTTAGGGGTTAGTTTGATGAGGATGTTGAGGAGGCCTGATAAGAAAGTTTCTTTGGACCAAATAAGTGCTTCCACATGTTTTCCATTGAGAAAGAGACAACCAATGTTTCATTTATAAAGGAAGGAAGTGAAAGAAGGAGTCACTCCCAGTTGGAATCAAGTAAAGGAACTTCAGAGTGCCCAATTATTGTGTAACAACCCAGTGGCACCTGAACTCAAGGTAGACGCATCTCCAAGAGACCAAAGAAAGTCTCCAGAACCAGTGATCATGACTTATGGATTATTGGGAACCTTACTTATGGGACTACCAGCCCATAGCAGTGGCTGGACCAGTTTAGTGCTCTGCAACCGCTTAGCAGGGGTCACAAACTTATATACCATTCCAGCTGTGACCAAGGCTCATTGTTTTTCTCCTACGTCCTTGGTCAGCCAGCGTTCCTAGGGACTTCACGTCCAGGCCCAGGTGTTTTTTTTTTTTTTTTAATTGTGCTTTAAGTGAAAGTTTACACATCAAGTCAGTCTCTCATAGAAAACCTTGTATACACCTTGCTATATACTCCTAGTTGTTTTCCCCCTGATGAGACAGCACAGTCCTTCTCTCCGCCCTGTGTTTCTGCCAGCTTCTGTACCCCTCAGCCTTCACCTTTCCTCTCCAAACAGGAGCTGCCCAAATAGTCTGATGTGTCTACTTGATCGAAGAAGTGCATTCCTCACCAGTATGATTTTCTGTCTTGTAGTCCAGTCCAATCCCTGTCTGAAGAGTTGGCTTCAAGAATGGTCTGGGTACCATGACCACTGGGATCCTTCTGGTCTCAGTCAGACCATTAAGTCTGGTCTTTTTACTAGAATTTGGTGTCTGCATCCCACTGCTCTCCTGCCCCTTCAGGGATTCTGTGTTGTGTTCTCTGTCATGGCAGCAATTGGTTGTAGCTGGGCACTGTCTAGTTCTTCTGGTCTCAGGCTGATGTAGTCTTTGATTTATGTGGCCCATTCTGACACTTGGGCTCATGCTTACCTTGTGTCTTTGGTGTTTGTCATTCTTCTTTGCTCCAGGTGGGCTGAGACCAATTGTTGCATCTTAGCCGCTTGCTAGTGTTTAAGACCCCAGATGCCATTCTCCAAAATGGGATGCAGAATATTTTCTTAATAGTTTTTATTATGGCAATTGACCTAGATGTCCCCTGAAACCATGGTTCCCAAACCCTCGCCCCTACTACTCTGGCCTTCGAAGCATTTGGTTTATTCAGGAAACTTCTTTGCTTTTGGTATAGTCCAGTGTGCTGACCTCTCCTGTATTGTGTGTTGTCCATCATGTCACCTAAATTAGTTCGTATCTACTATCTAATTAGTGAATCCTCCTCCCCCTCCTTCTCTCCCTACCCCGTCTCATAACCATCAAAGAATATTTTCTTCTCTGTTTAGACTATTTCTTGAGTTCTTATAATAGTGGTCTCATACAGTATTTGTCCTTTGGCAACTGACTAATTTCACTCAACATAATGCCTTCCAGATTCCTGCATCTTATGAAATGTTTCACAGATTTATCATTGTTCTTTATCAATGTGTAGTATTCCATTGTGTGAATATACCATAATTTATTTATCCATTCATCCGTTGATGGGGACTTTGGTTGCTTCCAACTTTTTCCTATTGTAAACAGTGCTGCAGGGAACATGGGTATGCATATATCTGTTTGTGTGATGCAGGTCCAGATGTTTTTCTTCTTGTTGCTAAGGCATTCCTTGGCCTTGGCCACTGGCCCAGTCATGCCACCCCTGGCCTTGTACCTTAGCCGGAGTCCATCCTGAGCTCATCCCCAGAATGCTTCAGAGAAGAGCAAAGCTGACTCCATTAGGAGGGAACACATATAGCTGAGTAGCATTACCTTATATTCCACCCCTGCATACCCTCCTAATGTCCCTTACAGTCTTACCGCCTCCCTCTTCCATGATAGCTCTCGGACTTGGTATGCAGAGGAGCATTGCAAAAGTAGACCACATATGCAGTATAACCCACAACACAGAAAAAGACATAGTAATAAGAGTCCCAGTATCACCCAGGAGCCTGTCCGCTAAGTGGATAGGAGGGACTGCAGCCAGCTGGAGATGGGGTCAGTGGTGTCAGGTTCCATAGCAGTGATGTGTTGCTGCAAGTCCTGGAGAGCCAAAGATGCATTTTTAGAGCCATTAGGGATATATACAAGATTCAGTTTTTACCATGGCGCAGGTGGTGCCCTGGGCGATAGTCAGTATGTCAAGAGCCATCCTATTCTGAAGGACAACCTTCTGTATTTGTTGAGTCTCCCCATTCAGAAGGGTGATAGCCCACCTGGTGTCATTATATGCAGCCTTGGTGTCTGGCTAGCGCCTCTACCTGCCACTCCACATCTGTAGTGGCAGCCTGGGGCGAGAACAGGGCTAAGGGATAAAACCATCATGATGTGCACCAGTGTCTGTGCCAGGCTGTTACAGTTTGCTAGTTGCTGGGAACACTAGGGAGGGTGGTATATATAAATATTAGCAGCTATGTATGACCGTCCCCAGGTGCAGCACCCCAACCAGTCATAGGGCAGGTATGGCCGCCCATGCGAGCCGCATGTCCAAAGCCACCCCTTGGGCAATGGGTATGTGCCTGTTCATAGGCTTTGCTTTTGCTTCCCAAACCCAACTATTGGCAAGAGCTAGCAGGGTTCTAGCACACAGTTGTCAGGGGTCCAACCCATCACCCTGAGGGGTTGAGAAGTATTAGTCCTGTTCCTAAGCTCCGAACAAAGGGGAACTTGGCCCTTTTTAAGGACTTGCTTCCACTTGCAGTAGGGCATTGTACACTGCCCATGACTGTTTCTCCAGCATGCTGTACTTCTCTTCCACTCCTTGCCACAACTGGGACTAAAATCCCAGTGGCACTCTCTTGTTGCTTTGCCATTGCCATAGGACCCACCTGTACCCCTTGGGTAACAGGCTACGTCCAGTTGGCACGGCTGACCCTGCATTAACGCTCCTAAAGCCTGTATTTGTTTTACAGCGAACTTTGCCTGCTGGTTTACAGCGAACTTTGCCTGCTGGAACGTTTCCTCTTCCTTTGTCTTTCAGTCCCACACTGCTCTTTTCTTTACACTCTTTGTGTCTCTGTCCTTCCTCTCTTATGGGCTCTCTCTTCTTCTCACACCCTCACTTTCTAGAACTCTCCCCAGTCTCACCTTTTGTCTCTTTCTCTCCAATCTTTGTCTCTTCTAATCTCTCTCTCTCTCAGTCTCTTCCACTTTAGCCCCCTCCGCCCCCGTATCACTTTCTCACCCAATCTTTTTGCCTCTCTCTCCCTCAGTCTCACTTCCTTTTTCACTAACCTATATAGGGGCCGTAGGGGCTGTACCAAATGGGGTATGAAGGGGTGCTAATACCCCAGGAGCCTGACAAATGCCTTCAGTTGCTTCACAATTTCTGGGCAAGGGTAGGGTTGGATCTTATCTATCACTGATGTTCACTGCCCATCCCCGCGACTGGAGGTGCATGACTACCTCAGCAACTGCAGTCTGCAAAGAAGCAAACGAGTCAGAGGTCAGCATGACATCATCAGTATAGTGGAATACACCCACCCTGGCAGGGAGAGTCCACTGCTTAAGGTCAGCAGCAACCATGCCATGGCATATGGTGGGCCTGTGGTACCCTTCTGGGAGCACTGTGGAGGTCCACTGTCTCGCCTCCCAACTGAAGGCAAACTGGTCCTGGCTGTCTGGGTGTAGAGGGATGCTAAAGAAAGTGTTAGCCAAGTTAAGCACAAAATGATAGGTGCCCAGTGCCTCCCCCATTTGTTCCATCATCTGCGCGATGTCGGGTGCAGCTGCGGACAAAGGGGAGTCACCTTATTCAATTCCTGGTAGCCTACCATCATTCTCAGGAGCCGTCTGGCTTGCTCACTGGCCAGACAGGACTATTGAAGGGGTTCTCGGCCTGTCTCAGAATCCCCACTCGGTGCAGCTTGTGCATGGTCTCAGTGATTTTTTGGTGCCTTGCAGGGAGGCAGTTCTGCTTAAGGGCTACGAATCGAGCTGGGGAGGGCAACCACATAGGGGACCATTTAGCAGTACCTTGTACTACTACAGTTTTTACGGCTCTCACTCACAGGTGGAACTAGCCTGAGGAGGTCTGCAACTCCAGCCCTACCAGGATATCTGTGCCCAGAATGTACCCTGGTACTGGGGCTACGTATGCATACCTGGGGCCTTTGGGGGTAGGCTTCCAATCTCCACCACTAGTTTGATTTGGCACACCCTGATGGCCCTGCCTCCACGTCCATCAATGGCTTAGTGGCCCTTTAAGCCTGTTCAGGTTACCGCAAATAAGAGTGCATTCTGCTCTGGTGTCCACCAAAACCAAAACATGTTGCTTGTTAGTGGGGGTCCAGTGTATGATCATTTCAGCGTATGGCCTCCAGTCCCCCATCACCAGGTGGAGGGCTTCCTGCACCCAGGGGGCACCTTGGCCATACCCCTAGTTGAGGGGCCAGGGAGGCTCCCACCCCTTGGCAGGGGTGGGGGGCTGTAGGCTTGGCCTCCTCTCTTCCTCTCTGGTCACTGCCTTTGTGGAGCGCAGATCTTTTGTGGAACAATTGTGTACCAAAGAAACACATTTTATAGAACAGACAGTTTGATCAAACATATGGCACAAATAAGAAATGCCCTTGCAGAGAACTGCTGCATTGAGACCCCAGACTGCTTGCCTGAGATGCATGGTCCAGGCTGGGGTTGTCTTGTCCCCTCCTATCAGCCCTTTAAACTTGTCCATTGAAGTGCTCAACTGCCTCTATGACTTGGGGTGATAACGAATGTGAAGAGTTCATTCAAGATCCAGTGGAAGCCTCTGTATAGGATAAAAAGCCCCGATATGATTTACCTGCTGAGAACACCCTGGCCTGTTGGCTCAGGAATCTGTCCCTGAACAGGTTTTAGCCTTGGCCAGGGTCTTGTAGGCAGGTCAGCTTCCCTGTGCTGTCTGGCTTTTTCTGATGATAGTGGCAATCCATGCGTGTAGGCCCAGTCTAAGGTGGTATGTGAATCTGCATGGACCGTCCTCTCTTAAATCCAGGAGGTGGTCGGTTGCACATCTGTTTGCTCTGGAGCAGACAGTGTTTCAGCCTCTGCAGTCAACTGGTAAGACCAGTCTGCTTGTTGGTTGTTTTCTACTGTCAGCATAGGGGCTTTTCTGATGACTGTTCACACAAGTAACAAAAGCTTATCAGGAGCAGAACTGATTTTGGTTTTTTTTGTCCAGATGTCTCATCCATAGGGACCTTCTTTATATTTCAGTCTGAGGGTTGTCAGTGGCCAGACTGAATGGCCAGGCTATTAGCTATAGCCCACGTCACAGTTTCTGTGTGCCTCTAAAAATGGCCCTGTTATTGTTTTTAGGTGCCGTTGAGTTGTTACTGACTCATAGTGACCCTATGCACGACAGAATGAAACACTGCCCGGTTCTGAGCCATCCTTAAAATCATTGTTAATGCTTGAGCCCATTCTTGCAGCCACTGTGTCTGTCCACCTCACTGAGTGTCTTCCTCTTTTCTGCTGACCCTGTACTCTACAAAGCATGATGTCCTTCTCCAGAGACTGATCCCTCCTGACAACATGTCCGAAGTATGTAAGACACAGTCTCACCATCCTTGCTTCTAAGGAGAATTCTGGTTGTACTTCCTCCAAGACAGATTTGTTCATTCTTTTGGCAGTCCATGGTATATTCAATATTCTTCGCCAACACAATTCAAAGGTATCCATTCTTCTTTGGTCTTCCTTATTCATTGTCCAGCTTTCACATGCATGTGAGGTGATTGAAAATACCATGGCTAGTGTCAGGCACACCTTAGTCTTCAAGGTGACATCTTTGCTTTTCAGCACTTTAAAGAGGTCCTTTGCAGGAGATTTGCCTGGTGCAATGCGTCTTTTGATTTCTTGACTGCTGCTTCCATGGCTGTTGATTGTGGATCCAAGTAAAATGAAATCCTTGATAACTTCAGTCTTTTCTCCTTTTATCATGATGTTCCTTATTGGTCCAGTTGTGAGGATTTTTGTTTTCTTTATGTTGAGGTGTAATCCATACTAAAGGCTGTGGTCTTTGATCTTCGTTAATAAGTGCTTCGAGTCCTCTTCGCTTTCAGCAGGCAAGGTTGTGTCATCTGCATAATGCAGGTTGTTAATGAGTCTTCTCCAATCCTGATGCCCGTTCTTCTTCATATAGTCCAGCTTCTCATATTGTTTGCTCAACATACAGACTGAATAGGATACAACCCTGACGCACACCTTTCCTGACTTTAAAACACTCAGTATCCCCTTGTTCTGTCTAAACAACTCCCTCTTGACCTATGTACAGGTTCTTCATGAGCACAATTAAGGGTTCTGGAATTCCCATTTTTCACAATGTTATCCATAATTTGTTATGATTCACACAGTCAAATGCCTTTGCATAGTCAGTAAAACACAGGTAAACATCTTTCTGGTATTCTCTGCTTTCAGCCAGGAGCCATTTGACATTAGCAATGATATCTCTGGTTCCACGTCCTTTTCTGAATCCAGCCTGAATTTCTGGCAGTTCCCTGTTAATATACTCCTACAGCCGCTTTTGAATGATCTTCAGCAAGGTTTTTGCTTGCGTGTGATATTAATGATATTGTTCCATAATTTCCACATTCTATTGGATCATCTTTCTTGGGAATAGGCATAAATATGGATCTCTTCCAGTCGTTGGTCAGGAAGCTGTCTTCCGTATTTCTTGGCATAGATGAGTAAGCACTTCCGTTGTGGTATATCCGTTTGTTGAAACATCTCATTTGATATTCCATCAATTCCTGGAGCCTTGTTTTTCTCCAATGCCTTCAATGCAGCTTGGACTTCTTCCTTAAGTATCATCAGTTCCTGATTAGATGCTACCTCTTGAGATGGTTGAAAGTCGACTAATTCTTTTTGGCGTAATGACTCTGTGTATTCCTTCCATCTTCTTTTGATGCTTCCTGCGTTGTTTAATATTTTCCCCATAGAATCCTTCACTACTGCAGCTCTTCAGTTCTTTCAGCTGAGCGTGTTCTTCCCTTTCGGTTTTCTATCTCCAGCTCTTTGCACATGTAATTATAATACTTTGTCCTCTTGAGCTGCCCTTTGAAATCGTCTGTTCAGTTCTTTTGCTTCATCATTTCTTCCTTTTCCTTTAGCTGCTCGACATTTGAGACCAAGTTTCAGAGTCTCCTCTGATATCCATCTTGGTCTTTTCTTTCTTGACTTTTCAATGACCTCTTGCTTTGTTCATATATGATATCCTTCCACAACTTATCTGGTCTTCGGTCATTATTGTTCAACATGTCAAATCTGTTCTTGAGATGGTCTCTAAATTCAGGTGGCATATACGCGAGGTCGTATTTTGGTTCTTGAGGACTTGCTCTGATTTTCTTCAGTTTCAGCTTGAACTTGAATATAAGCAATTGATGGTCTGTTCCACAGTTGGCCTCTGGCCTTATTTTGACTGACGATATTGAGCTTTTCCATCGTCTCTTTCCACAGATGTAGTTGATTTGATTCCTGTGTTTTCCATCTGGCCAGGCCATGTATATGGTTGCCATTTATGTTGGTGAAAAAAGGTATTTGAAATGAAGAAGTCATTGGTCCTGTGAAATTCTATCATTTGATCCCTGGCATTTTTTTTCTATTACCAAGGCCATATTTTCCAACTACCAACCCTTTTTTTTTGGTTCCAACTTTTGCATTCCAATCACCGGTAATTATCAACGCATTCTGTCTGATTGCATGTTCAATAAATTTCAGATTGTGGAAGCTGATAAAAATCTTAAGTTTCTTCATCCTTGGTCTTAGTGGTTGGTGTGTAGACTTGAATAATAGTTGTATTAACTAGTCTTCCTTGTAGGTGTGTGGATATTATCCTATCACTGACAGCATTGTACTTCAGGATAGATCTTAAAATGTTCTTTTTGACAATGAATACAACACCATTCCTCTTCAAGTTGTCATTCCTGGCATAGTAGACCATATGATTGATTCAAAATGACCAATACCAGTTCATTTCAGCTCACTAATGCCTAAGCTACTGATGTTTATGGATTCCATTTCATTTTTGATGATTTCCAATTTTCCTAGAAAATTTCCTACATTCCATGTTCCAGTTATTCTAGGATGTTCGCAGCTGTTTCTTCTCATTTTGAATCATGCCACATCAGCAAATGAAGGTCCTGACAGCTTTACACCATCCATATCATTAAGGTCCACACTACTCTGAAGAAGCAGCTCTTCCCCAGTTGTCTTTGGAGTACCTTCCAACCTAGGGGCTCATTTTTTGGCACTGTATCAGGTAGCGTTCTGCTGCTATTCATAAGGTTTTCACTGGCTAATTCTTTTCAGAAGTAGCTGCCGGGTCCTTCTTCCTAGCCTGTCTTAGTCCAGATGCTCAGCTGAAACCTGTCGACCATGGGTGGCCCTGCTGGTGTCTGAATACTGGTGACATGGCTTCCAGCATCACAGCAACATGCAAGCCCCTTCAGTATGACAAACTGACAGACATGTGGGGGAAAAATGGCCGTAACTGCAGCAATTCCAATCAGGACTTGGAGGAAAATATCTACTGAGGTATGCATTAATACATCAACAGCATAAGTATATACAATAAGGGTTCGTAGGGGCCCCAAAAGGACTTACCCATAGTCAGGCTTGGGCAAGTGTCTCAATGATAGTGACCTCAGATCCCAAAGTTTACCTCATTGAACTTTAATTGTAACATAAGGCCTTTGGCTCTGCCTGGTGACAGAGACACCTAGGCTTAATTCTCGGTCTTAATTATTTCTGAAAGAAGATCTGGGAAAAGTTGGCAGAGCTGTCACTCATTAGTGGAGCCAAGCCTCCGCCATACCAAGTGCGAGCATGGGTCCAGCCCAGTTGCCTGGTAACCTGGAGATGGTCCAGCTATTTTAATTTTCCCATTACTGTTGCAGTTGCAACTATGTTGCTGATTGGTTATTTTGGCAGGGGCAGCTATCCAAGAATTCCAGAGAGGGCCTCTGAGGTCTCTTCAAGGTTGCTCACACAAGCTATATTGAAGGACTTTTTGCTTCCTTTTTTTTTTTTTTTTTTTCCTTTTTTCCCTGCTGTTTTAACTCTTGCTTTGTACTGGATGTTATAGGCTCTTCTCCTGCCAGGGACCTGCTTAGCTCCTCCAGCTATCTACAGTCCCATTCTCTACCAGCTGAGCTAGCTGGGCTTCACTGGCCAACCTGGGATTTCCCCCACAGAAAATCATACAGGTCAGGCTTCCCCACAAAGCGGTCTCTGGCCAACCCAAGGTTTCCTCCACAGATGCCTCTTGCTCCTGCAGACAAGACACTGATATTTCAGTGGACGAGGAATGTGCTGCATGCAAATCCTCCAGTTGCAGCTCTGCTTCCAGCTGCCTAATTAGGACCGTAGTGGCTATCTTCACATTGGGCACCCCCTCAGTGCTGCCAGGAGGAGCCATCCCACACTAGCTGCCTCAGTGTGGCAATCCTGCTTTTGCGTTGAGGCCTCCTGCTGACACAGCATATGTTCAATGTCCTTAGGCATTTTTGGGGCATCCCCATATTCATGCAGTGGGCTCCACTTATCCAAGATAGCTGCGACCTCCCCCCTACATGGAGGGCAGAGGCCATCTGAACCTGTCCATGGAGGACAGGGTCCATCCCCAAGCCCCACATGAAAGACAGGGGCCATCTGACCCCACCCACCTGACATGGTGGACAGGGGCCGTCCTGGGATTCCTTCTGTCAAGGTCCCTCTCCCCACCACATGTCCAGTGCTCACAGTTTCCTCGATCTCCTAGCTGGCTCTCTAGTTGGTGTGTAACAGTGCAGTGGCACCTGAACCCAAGGTTGGCCGTGTCTCCAAGAGACTGAAGAAAGACTCCAAAACCAGCAGTGATGACATATGGTTTATTGAGAAGCTTATTTACAGACTGTTGGCCCAGGGTGGTGGCTGGACCAGTTTAGTGCTCTGCAACTGCCTAGCAGGGGACACAGCTTGTATACTGTTCCAGCTGGGACCAAGGCTTATTGTTTTTTTCCCACGTTCTTGGGCAGCCAGCATTCCCAGGGACTTCACATCCAGGCCCAGATGTTTTTCTTCTTGTTGCTAAGGCGTTCCTTGGCCTTGGCCACTGGCCCAGTCACACCACTCCCGGCCTCGTACCTTAGCCTGAGTCCATCCCGAGTTCATCCCCAGCATGCTTCAGAGAAGAGCAAAGCTGGCTGCATTAGGAGGCGTGCATATAGCTGAATAGCATTACCCTACAACAATGACAGGGCCAAGTCTGTGTTCCTTGTTGTTTTGGCAATTAATGTTTATGTGCGCCTGAAAAGTCTAAAGATGAGAGCCTGAAACACCCCTGACTGACCAGAGAGGTAGAGTGCTCCATTGCAAATGAGCTGCACTGACATGTACAGCAGGGTAGGTTGTATAAGTTCCTCCTGTTGATGCTTTGGAGGAAGCTAGCCTGAAGCAATTTTGCAAGGTTTTCCACCCAAGAGGGACAAAGGGACTTCTGGAAGCCGAGGGGTTGAGGGAAGCAAGTGGAAGCCACCAGCTGAAAGAGACAACATCCATGTCATAGGAAGTACAGAGTTCCCAGTAGATAATACTTTTGAAGAATTACAAATATGTTCCTCCCCCAACCCCCAAACCAGGAGTCCCTTTTCCCGCTAGATCTGAGCTGTACTGAGCTAGTCTAATAAATCAGAGAGAAGAAAGCACCTTATTCTCACTACTACAGGCTTCTCATCCTGGGAAAAGGATATTTTACTTTTGTATGATATGTGATTTTGATCATTAAGTAGACATTTAAATTAATGAAATGAAACTACTCTTCTGACTAAAAGAGGACATGAAAGCTATGAATATTTCCTGAGGTTTTATCTAGGAACTAGGAAGAAACTAACCCAGAGAAGATGGATGAAAGAATAGTGGGAGAAGGAGAACTTTCCTTATAGACACTAACAAGTCTTAACTCTTTTAATAAAATCATTATACTCTAATAATTCCTTTGGCTTGGCTGTGAGACCTTTACCAGTGTGATTAACTTTCCAAAGATTTAGTTTTTATGTCGGTAAATAAACATTTTCAATTAGTATTTATTAAATATTTTTCACTCTAATTTTTACTGATATTTAATAATACTCATCTCAAATCATATTGTGAAAATCAAGTTGTTATTAGTACAGTGCTTGACACAATGGAAGCAAATGCTACCAGCTATTCTTGATACTATTGAGTTTTACACAAATGTCATAGCACGTGGTTCAGTATTGGACTCAGTTAGGTGCATATTAAAACCAGCTTCCATTGAATCAGTCTGACTCATGGTGATTCCATGTGTTTTCTGTTAAGTTGAATTATCGCAACTGCTTGGCTGAGGCAATAGATACAGATTTCTAGGACTGGGTTAGAAGTTCAGGCAGTCCCCGGGTTACGAACAAGATCCATTCCCAAGTGTGCCTTTAAGTTGAATTTGTAGTTAAGTTGGACCAGGTGCATCTTATTTAGCCTTAGTTTAGTGCAAGAAAAGTCTTGAAGCCTTTTCAGTTATTTAGAAGCTGCACATGCAGGAAGTGAAGGTGATTTTGATGAATTTGTTGCTGTAGGGGCTGGTTCAAGGAGTCCTGGTGTTGCAGTGGTTAAACTGCTTGGCTGTAAACCGAAATGTTAGTGGTTCGAGCCACTCCCTGGGAGAAAAGTGTGGCAGTCTGCTTCCATAAAGATTTAGAACCTTAGCAACGCCTTGCTAAGGCGTGCCTTGGCCACTAGCCCAGTCACACCACTCCCGGCCTTGTACCTTAGCCTGAGTCCATCCCAAGTTCATCCCCAGCATGCTTCAGAGAAGAGCAAAGCTGGCTCCATTAGGAGGGGTGCATATAGCTGAATAGCATTACCCTATAATGATCATAGGGCCAAGTATGTGTTCCTTGATGTTTTGGCAGTTCTATGGGGCAGTTCTACTCTGTCCTGTAGGGTTGCTATGAGTCAGAATCGACTCGATGGCAGTAAGTTTGTTTTTTGTTTTTTTGTGGTTTAGGGATTTGTTCAATCATTTCAAAGTGAGGGTAAATTTACATAACATTAAAGGGCAAGTACGGCTTGTCCATAAGTTGGACGTTTGTAACCAGGCAACTTACTGTAGTAACTGAAAGAATAAACATGTCTGATTTTTCTGTTGATCCTAGCTGTGAAGAAGGAAGCTTTCCTAACAAGTCTTTTCCCAGACTCCTTCAGTAGTAAAAATGATAAAACAGCTTCTTAAAGATATAACTAAATGTGTAGTTGTGAAAGTCGGGACAGAAACTAGGACTCTATTGGCCATTTTATAAAATGGTTTGGGGGAAGAAGAAAAACAGGAGATTCTGATGTTCAAAATGGAGTCAAATTGTTGAAGGCAGAGCTAATACTTCTAGGTCAGATTATATAGATGTCCATTTGCCAGTGAACTGTTTTCAGATAACTGAAACATCAAAGGCACATGTGGCTGTGGAGAAGATGTAAATATTTGGGAATAATCAGAACCACTACTTTGGCTTTAAACACCAGGAAAGTTCATGTTCAACTGATGACCATCTAAGAGTTAGATTGACTTGGATTAGAGAAAACTAGGTTAGTATTTAGGACTGTATTCAGTTATAATCTTTTTCAGTTATTTTTATGAATTGCCTAGGTGAGTCTTGTCATGACTTACAAGACAAATGATTGTGTTAACACTTGTGTTACTGAAATCAGTATATTTTGGAATAAAGCAGTGTATAGAATAGGCACTGCATTTTCTTTAAAAGGGCTTGTACGTTTGTATAAGACAAATTTCACAAGTAGCCATCCATTCAAACTCCTTTAATTAAATCTCCTTTTCTCCAGTCACCATAATTTAAGGTAAACTACCTTTTTCTTTGAGTATAAATGATGCCCTCTAATTTAACCAACTATGTGATGGACTTGACGTGGAACTAGCTAAGTAACAATGAAAACTGCTATCAGAGACAAATGTAAAATGTATTTGATAGTTTCACAGGGATTTTCTTCTGTTTGATATATGGTGATGTTAAAATCACTGGGAGTATTTGAAGGAAGACTTGGGTCATTAAGTGAAAGGTAGGTGGTGGTTCATCCATGTCAGTTCTTGAAATTGGTTGTAAAATGCACCATGAAATGAACTTCTCCCATTTGTTATTATGTCTCTAGATATCTTTGATATTAAGCATTAGACTACCAGATTGAAATTGTTGGACTTAAGCATTTAATTAGGTGACACAGAATCAGATATGTGGTTAAATATAGGAGTCTGTGACACTTGTAAATAAACAGTTACATTGTGGCTTATGTGGTCATAATATATTTAAGGCATGATCAGAACAGTTATCATCTAGTAACAGTTCAAGAATCCACAGTTATATTTGGTCCTTTTAAAATTACATTCTCATTAACTTTTAGTCTTTATGTTGGTTTGTTGGTTTATTACAAAACAAGGACAATGTTCTTGCTAGCATAAATCAGTTAAATTGACGTGATAGTACCTTTAATCACGTACACTAATTTAATATTTTCCCATGTTGGGAGGATATTGCAGTCTTGATTTTAAAAACAGACAAAAAAACCCTAGCCTATTAGCGATGAGGAATGTGAGCTCTGAAGCCAGATAGACTGCATTCAAACCTTGGCTCCACCTTACCCTAGCCATGTGATCTTGGGCGTGTTAGTTATCCTTGCTGAGGCTGTTTCTTTATTTGTAAAGTGATATAGTATCTGTACCTTCTTCAAAGGGTTGTTGTGGTGATTGAATAACTTAATATATATAAAGGACTTAGAATATTGCTTGACACAGGTATTATCAGCAAATCTTAACTACTAGCTAAGTTTTACATATTTTTTCTGTCCTGTACCAGGTTTTATACATTCTCTTCTGTTAAATTTTCATCTTCTTGACTTCCTTTAGTTTCCTACGGATAAGAATCTAACTTCTCTAGGCTGGAAGTGTGTTTGTCTTAGTTATTTAGTGCTGCCATAACAGAAATACCACAAGTAGATGGCTTTAATGAACATAAATTAATTTTCTCATAGTTAAAACAAAAAACCAAACCCGTTGCCGTCAAGCTAATTCCAACTCATAGCTACCCTGTAGGACAGAGTAGAACTACCCATAGGGTTTCCAGGTTGCGACTGGTGAATTTGAACTGCCGACCTTTTGGTTAGCAGATTGAGCTCTTAACCACCGTGCCACTAGAAACATGAATTCAGGGTGCCAGCTCTAGGGTAAGGCTTTATATCTCTGCTGACTCTGGAAGAAGTTCCTTGTCTCTTCTAAGCTGCTGCTCCTGGGCAGTCTTCATGTGGCTAGGCATCTCTCTTCCCCTGTCTGTGCTCTCCTCACTTGTTTAATCTCCTTTATATCCCAAAAGAGGTTGACTCAAGACATACCCTACACTAATCCTGCCTTATAACATAATAAAGACAAACCATTCCCAAAAGGGATTATGATCACAGGCATACCAAAAAAAACTTGTTGCTATAGAGTTGATTCCAACTCATAGTGATCCTATAGAGGTTAGGATTTACAACACATATTTTTGGGGATATAATTCAGTCCATAACATCCTACCCTTTGCTTCCCCAAATTCATGTCCTCATCAGTGCAAAACACATTCACCCCATTACATCATCCCAAAAGTCTTAAATCAACTCCGGGGCCCAAATCTCCTGTTCTGAATCATCTAAATCAAATATGGGTGAGACTTTAGGCATATTCCATCCTGGGAAAAAATTCTTCATCTGTGAATGTGTGAAATGCAGAATACAAGTTATCTGCCTCCACAGTACAACGGTGGAACAGGCACAAGATAGACATTTCCATTACAAATGAGAGAAATTGAAGGGAAAGAAGTGATAGTAGGCACCAAGCAAGTCAAAAACCCAGTAGAACAAATTACGTTAGCTCTCAAGTCTTCAAAATAATCCTCTGTTCTCTGAGGACATCTGGGCAATGGCCTTTCCCTCCAGACTCTGGGTGTTGGCCATATTCTCTGGCTTCTGGGTGGAGGCCACTCAGCCCTGGGCTTCAGCTCTACCTTCCAGGCCCTCTGGAATTGCAACTCTGCTCACTTGGCTTTAGGCAGCCTCATTTTTCTAGTCCATCTGAGTGGCGACAGTACTCCCTTGGCCCTGACAGGCCCTGGTCTTCTGTTCCTTGGACATGGCAGCCCTGATCCCTCAGTTTTAGGCAGCGACCCCATCCCCCTGGCACTTGGGAACAGTAGTCCCACACTCCTGAGCCAAGTTGGTGAAGATCTGACTCTTTGAAAACTAGGAGGCCATCGCCCCACACTTTGAAACACAGCAGATGTGCTTCCACCCTATGAAATTGAGGCCGCCTGCATCCTGTGCTCCTTCCAACAGTCCCACTGAATTCTAAGCTGCTCCAGAGATGGTCCTTTCTTTTCTTGGAGGACAACAGATGTAGCTCCTTTGACCTGTTGCTTGTGTGGAGTTCAAGAGGCAGACAGCGTTCTTTCATTTATCTTTTTCTGTCCCATTTAGTCTAAGCTGATGGGTTTTCCGATGTGGTACTTAGTTAGAGCCATCAGTCACAGGCTTAATCTCTTTAACAAAAGATTGTGTAGACACGTTCTTGGTGAAAAGTCTAGGACACATGTCCTTAGCTTCCACTACAGAATTTTCCAGATCTTGCTTAGAAATCTCATTAACCAGATATCCAAGTTGATCACTTACAAGTTCTACCTTCCACCAAACATTTGGACATAATTCAGACAAGTTCTTTGCCACTGCATAAAAAGCGTCGCTCTTCCTCCCTTGTCCAATCAGTTCATTATTTTCTTTTAAAGTCTCACCAGAAGTGCATTTAAATGTCCACATTTCTAGCAACATTCTATTGCTCATGCCATATGTATTCTTTAAGATACTTTCTCTATAGCTCTCCTCACTTCCTTCTGAACCCTCACCAGATTTGCCTTTGACATCCATAATTCTACCACCAGTCTCTTCAAGGCAATCTGCTTTTACTGTTAAAAACCAAACTCACTGCCGTCAATTCCAACTCATAGCAACCCTATAGGACAGAGTAGAAGGGCCCTAGAGGGTTTCCAAGGAGAGGCTGGTAGATTCAAACTGCCAGCCTTTTGGTTAGCAGCCAAGCTCTTCAGGACTCTGTAGGCCTTTACTACTAAACTCTTCCGGCCTCTACCCATTACGCAATTCTAAAACACTTCTACATTTTAGGTATCTGTTAGAGCAGCACCCCACTCTTCTCATACCAAATTATGCCTTAGTTATCTAGTGCTGCTATGGCAGAAATACCACAAGTGGATGACTCCAACAGTCAAACTTATTTTCTCACAGTTTAGGAAGCTAGACATCTGATTTAGGGTGCTAGCTCTAGGGGAAGACTTTCTCTCTCTGTTGGCTCTAGAGGAATGTCCTTGTCTCTTCAGCTTCTACTTCCTGGTTTCTTGGAGATCTCCATGTGTCTTGGCATGTATCTTACCCCATCTCTGCTAGTTTGTGTTTAGCCTGTCTTACCTCAAAAGAAATTGACTCAAAGTACACTTTATGTTAATCCGGTCTTTAATGTAGTAAAGACAGCCCAGTCCCAAATGGGATTGTAACCACAGGTGTAGAGGTTAGGATCGGCAGTAGCTTTTGGTTTGGTATTTTTTCAGGACACAGTTCAATCTATAACAGTGTTCCTGTGGGCATATTTACATATTTAGTATAGGTGCATATGTGTATTTACATGTATATATTTTATGTAATAAAAATTCTGTTTTGAGGGAAGATGTATCTGAAGCATTTGCAGGATTCTCTTTATCCTAACAGCCATCATTTTGTTAGAGGCAATTGTGTACTGTTCTAAATACACAACTACATAAAATGTTTACAAGCCTTAATCGGTGACTGACATAGATCACCTATCATTGTGTATTAGATCACTTGTTCCAAAGTGTCTTTGAAGAGTCCTTTAATGATGACAAAGCTGCACATGATACTTGAAAAGTTTTTCTTTTTAAATAATCAAAAAAAAAAAAAAATAAAGGGCACTAAAAATTCAATGTGGGAAGCTTCAGGGTAGTGAAGATTGACTGAAGTTTGGGTTAGAGCCCTGCCTCTGATACTTACTAGCTGTGTAACCTTACACAAATTATTTAACCTGGGTTCCTTCTTTTAAATTATACATTTCTTAAAATTCATTTAAATGCATTCATATGATTCATGTTTCTCATGGTTTATACAATGCTTAAAACAGGCTGGCACAGAGTAAACACTAGAAATGTGATCGCTGCTATTACTGTTCTGTAACTCGTATTAACAACTGTCTTAAAAATGTTTGACTTTGTTTTACAGTGGAAGCTGTTATGGATTGAATTGTGTACCCCCAAAATGCGTTCTAAATCTTAACTCCTGTGGCAATGTGCTTGGCTGCCTGCCATAATGTCGGCGGTTCAAACGCACCAGTCTTCTCTGTGAGAGAAAGATGCCGCAGTATGCTTGTATAAAGAATAAAGTCCTTGCCATCAAGCCAATTCTAACTCATAGAGTCCCTATAGGACAGTAGAACTGTCCCATAGGGTTTCTTTAGGGAAGCAGGTGGCCACATCTGGTGAGTTCGAACCAGTGACCTTTTGGTTAGCAGCTGAATGTTTAATCACTGCACTACCAGGGCTCTATTTTCCGTGAAGATTACAGCCTTGGAAACCCTATGGGGGAGTTCTTTTGTGTCCTATAGGATCACTATGAGTTGGAAACAATGGGTTTGGTTTGGTTTTTATATCTGTGGTCATATGGTTTCATTTGGAAATGATTTTCTTTGCTATGTTAATGTGACAGTATTAGTGTAGAATGTCTCTTAAGTCTATCTCTTTTGAGATATAAAAGATTAAACAAGCAAATGAGAAGTAGAGGTAGGAGAAGAGAGATGCCAAGCCACATGAAAATCGCCTAGGTGTGGAAACTCAAAGAGAGGAGGCTCTTCCTCCAGAGTCCACAGAGAGAGGAAGCCTTTCCCAAGAGCTGGCATCCTGAATTCAGACTTCTAGCCTCCTAAACTGTGAGAAAATAAATTACTATTTATTAAAACCACTCTTTGTGGTATTTCTGTTATAGCAGCCCTGGATAACTAAGGCAGAAGCTAACAAAAAAATTCATCATTTTTTCTCCCCAGTGAAGAAATCTCCAAGAATATATAATTGGTAGTAGACCAGTATGGAAACCCTGGTGGCATAGTGGTTAAGGACTATGGCTGCTAGCCAAGAGATCAGCAGTTCGAATCCGCCAGGCGCTCCTTGGAAACTCTATGGTGCAGTTCTACTCTGTACTATAGGGTCACTATGAGTCGGAATCGACTCGACGGCAGTGGGGTTTAGACCAGTATAGCATCTATATATATGAATGACAGTAATTTCAATTCTCAGTGAAAGTAGCATGTGTAAGACAGCTATTCTTCATTTCAATTTGAAAATAACAAAAATTGTTTTCTTAGTGTCAGAGGTCAAAATTAGACAAATGTCAATACAAAATTGGACTATCTCACACCTGAAATACCTTTTGGTAGCTTGAGTAAAAACCTCAATATTAAGTGTCTATTACATTTACTTTTCAATTTTAGTACAGAATAATCTTATTTAATGAGCATAAAAGTCAGGAATAGTTTTCAGTTTTGCTTTGGTTGTGAAAACTCAACCTGAGAAGGATCACTTCCAGATTTACATAACCACATCTTGTCCTTCTAAGATTTAAAAGAGAAAGGACTGCCATTTCTAAATACAGGTAGAGCAACATGTGAGTTCCCCAATGTCAGTTTTCACAAAGGAGAGACTTTTGAGGAGCACTTAATATGGGAAAAGCCATGTGGCTAATTGAAAGACATGCGTCCTTAAAACCAGCCTCAGCAAAGCAACTCAAAAATGAAACCCTAACCCAGAAAGTTTTATGTCTTAGAAGACTGACACAATAGCAGAAGTTTAATTTTCCAAATATATGAGTGTATGTTTTATTAGTTTTTCAGAACATTAGATAATAGACAACACAAATTGAAGGGAAATGTGTTTGTGAGCTGAAATTAAAAAATTCTAAATGAGCAATTATTAAGGCTTTCATTCCTGTGACTGGGGACAGCTGCAGAGTTAGAGGCCCATGTCAGTTACTCAGCATTTATGGAATATCTAGTGTGTGCACTAAGTTCTAGATAATACTATAACATATACAGAAATACATCAATCACAAGCAAATTTTCTTCTTAAGCATAAATTATTTTAAGTTGCATAGGGACTTTTTGGAACAAGGTAGAAGATAGTGTAAAATCAAGCATTTACTACAGTAGGCATCACTGTTGGAAAAGGCAACTTATTTATGGTCCTTACAACTGTGACACATAATTTATGATTATGAAAAGCCTTTGAATTTAACTATAAATCATTAAAATGTTAATTAAAAGATTTTGTAAAATAATTACACTCTTGAGGGTATAAAACAGAAACATTTTATAAGGCATCATCTTGCTAAAGCAGCTATATTTAAAGATGTTTCCAAAATTGCAGGTATCTAGGGAGTTATAAAGACAGCTATGATATGTGCATTTCAAACCACATTCTGCCAGGAAGCTTGAGACATGGACAGGGAGGGGTGTTTTTCACTCTTTCTCAATGGTGTGAGCTGGTAGGAAATAGAAAAAACTAGTAATAAAAATGCCCAAGTTGTCTTTTTTCTCCTCTTACCAGCTTTATCCAGTGGGCTATGGAAGGGTAAGGAGCAGGAACCAGAAATGAGTAACTCTTCTGTCTGCTGGCAGATAGTGTCTGCAACTGGGAACTGTATAGGAAAGAGAAAGGGGACATAAAGGTTGCTATCATGCAATATCATGCAGAGGAAAAAAATGTGAAATTAAAATTGAGTTTAAATACAGATGAGAATGTTTACAACATATTTATAAAAGAAAAAAATTGTCCTAAGATTATATCATGTAAGAAAATTCATTTAGGTTTCTGTGCTTGAAATTCTGACCATACAGAAAAAAAGTGTGGTCACTATTTTAAGGGCAGAGAAACATTGTCATTCTTTGGACAGACTCTTACACTTTGCTAATCGCAAACAATGGCTTTTTTTAAACTATCGTTTTAAGCCAAGGATTTAGCAAAGAGGTTATACTAACAGGTCTCAACTTATATTAGCCCCCTCTGTATCCCCTGCTTGCTAATTAGATACCACCCCTGTCAGATCTTTACCCCATTGCTTTTAGAAAGTGCTATTGGTTATATCTGCCCTTTGACTTTTTTTTTAATTAGTAATTCTGTTTGGAACGTGTTCTACTTTCTATTCTCTGGCTATTTTAAACATCCTAAAAGATCAGGTTAAGTTCTGCATCCTCAATAATGTCCTTTAAATTTTTTTCCGCTACAGCCCTCACCACATTTCATTACTTATTAAATAATTATGAATAATATTTTATAATTGTAAATCATGCAAATGTGAATTCAAAGTCCAACTAAGATGCAAACTCCCTTAGGCATGGATGCCATATTCTTTCTTCTGTATTCTGATCAGTGTAAATAATAGTGATAAAAACAAAGTTGGTAATGAAGAGATACGAGGGTCAATCAATGGGAAATTTGTATTACAACATTGTATAGGAAACTTGTATTATAACATAGTATATCATAAAAAAAATCATACTTGCAGAAATAAGTTATTTTGTTGTTAATCAAATGTAATGGTTCTCTACTGGTATGGTATAGGACATTGAGTTCTCAAGCCCTTCATAGATGTGTCTCAAATTTTGATCAATGTGTAGTTTTTAAAAAATAGTTCAAAATGATTCTGGCCATCAACTAGAAAGCTTAATTTAGTTGACCATAAGTTTGAGAGTAAATAACAATTTGCTGCTCATTTAAAAAATGTGTAAATACAATGCATATATCATACAAACCAGTCTTTAATTTAGTCCATGTTTATGCTACTATTTGATATTTTTTCCTTTAGTAGACTAAGTTGGAATTATTTACTACAAATTAGCCATGTTTATATTTTGAACTTGTTCGTATGGTGGTTATTGAATGAAAAAAAATCTTTATCTTTTTTACTATAGGTGAAAATAAAATTCTGAAGCTTGACAACAGATGAGTCTCTTAAATTATATAATCTTATATGTAAAAAAAAAAAATTTTTTTATGTGTAATTACAACTAACGAAATTTTTGTGCCAGTCTAGATTTTGCAAAGTTTTGTGATGCTATGAAAGAAATAGCTATATTACTCAGATACAGCAGAAGGTGCTAATTCAGCACTTCCTATTTAGATATTGAAAATATCTGATAGTTAAGGGCGTATAGTCCAGAAATTCAGAATAGCATTTGTTTATCTGTGTGCTAATGATATGAAAATTCCATGTCTGGGACCTCACTTTGGAAACCCCTTTTAATGTCTTGTAACAGAAACAACTGGGAAACATATTTTCTCTTCAAGTATTCAGAAATAATGCAAAGATCCCTCTGTTATCTCTTTATATTAAATATAACTCACCCCTGGAGTGGCATAATTTCCAGAACCCTCAATATCATTTCCTGTTTTCAGCTGAATTCTCCCTAGTTGATGAGACTCTTCTAAATATGCGGCAAGTTATCTAAAACAAAAACTTACCAGGCCAACAGAAAAAAAAAAAAAAACAGCAACCCAAGACAACTATTTGTGACATGTAAGTAAAATGCTTAACATTTAATTAACTTTTAAATATTTTACCTATGAGAAGAGTGGATTGTGGGATTTAAAATAAGAAAAAGGGTATGACTTCGTGAGCTATTTGACTCCTAAAGAGTTCTCTCCTGTGAAATAACAGAAGAAATCAGTTTAGAAATCATTATATGCATATAAACAACTTTTTAGATTTGTATACTATGTTTTCCTTAGATTGCTAAGCTAACTGTGAAAGCATGACCTACTTTCCTCAACTTCTGCCTCATAAGTGGGTATTTATTTATATATTATGCACTGCTATTTTCTCCCTGAGTCACTTTTACAAAAAGCACTTCCAAAATTGACTCATTAAAAACAGACAGTTCTGCGAATCTTAATCAGAGCTTCATAGTTTGTATTCATCTGGTTTACAACTCTGAATTGCCAGTACTTGTTGAATTATTTATATAAAAATGAATGCATTTTAACTTTTCTTTAATTGGCAGTATCTAATAATATCTCCTATTTGCTACTCGCCTTGTGGACATTAAGAGAATGGTGATAAATTCAATTGCCATTTTGGAAGCCTGGCCTAGATAATCCTTTTTCTGGAAAATTGCTGATTTATGCCAGAGCACACTTTATAAATTTCTTTTGAAAAATACATCACTCTTTTCCTTTATCCTTAATGCAGTCCATGAACTCTTTCTCTTTTTAATGTTTTGCTTCTAAGAACTGATGACCTGGAAAAATTTAGGTAGATACCAACCAACATAAGGAAATCTCAATAAAGGTAGTGTGGTATAGTGGCTACGTGCATGGAGCTATAAAAGTCAGACTGAGTGGGTTTGAATTCTTTCTTTGCCCTTTTTGGGCTGGATGACAATGGGTAGGCTTCTCAAACTCTCTTGGCTTTAGTTTTCTTATCTGTGTAAGACAGGTAATAACACCAAGGGCACTATTTAGGGTACGGTAGAAATGAAGATTAAAAAAGGTAATACATAAAAGGCTTGGGATTAGTGCCTGGGGTGTGCAAAGCACTCAGTAAGTGTTGCATTTTAATATTTATAAAATAATTGTTGTCGTTAGATGCTGTCATGTCAGTTCCTACTCATAATGACCCTATGTACAACAGAAAAAAACACTGCCCATTCCTGTGCCACTCTCACAGTCATTGCTATGTCGAGCCCATTACTGCAGCCATTGTGTCAGTCCATCGCATTGAGAGTCTTCCTCTTTTTCACTGACCCTCTACCTTTCCAAGCATGATGTCCTTCTCGAGGGACTGGGCCCTCCTGAAAATATGTCCAAAGTATGTGAGATGAAGTCTCGCCGTCATCACTTCCAAGAAGCGTTCTGGCTATACTTCCAAGACAGACTTGTTCATTCTTCTGGCAGTTCGTGGTATAGTGTTCTCCACCAACACCATAATTCAAAGGCATCAATTCTTCCTCGATACTCCTTATTCACTGTCCAGCTTTCACATGCATATGAGGCAATGGGAAATACCATTGCTTGGGTCAGGCACACTTTAGACATCAAAATGGCATCTTTGCCTTTCAACACTTTAAAGAGATCTCCTGCAGCAGATTTGCCTAATGCAATATGTTGTTTGATTTCTTGACTCCTGCTTCCATGAACGCTGATTGTGGATCCAAGTAAAATGAAATCCTTGACAACTTCAATCTTCTCTGTGTTTATCATGCTGCTCATTGGTCCAGCTGTGAAGATTTTTGTTTTCTTTATGTTGAGGTGTAATCCACACTGAAGGCTGTGGTCTTTGATCTTCATCAGCAAGTGCTTCAAGTCCTCTTCACTTTCAGCAAGCAAGATTGTGTCATCTGCATAACGCAGGTTGTTAATGAGTCTTTCTCCAATCCTGATACTCCGTTCTTCTTCATATAGTCCAGTTTCTCAGATTATTTGCTCAGCATACAGATTGAATAAGTATGGTGAAAGGATACAGCCCTGACGTACAACTTTTCCTGACTTTAAACCAGGCAGTGTCCCCTTGTTCTGTTCGAACAATTGCCTTTTGGTCTATGTATTTGTTCCTTATGAGTACAATTAAGTGTTCTGGAATTCCTGTCCTTTGCAGTGTTATCTGTAATTTGTTATAATCCACACAGTCGAATGCCTTTGCATAATCAATAAAACACAGGTTAATTATCTTTCTGGTATTCTCTGTTTTCAGCCAAGATCCATCTGACATCAGCAATGATATTCCTTGTTTCACGTCCTCTTCTGAATCTGCTTGAATTTCTGGCAGCTCTGTCAATGTACTGCTGCAACTGTTTTTGAGTTAATAGTAGCTAACAAAACAAATGCCAAATTTTCATCTTTATTCAGCTGTAACAGGAATTGGACCAGTTTTCAGTATTGTCACAGAAAGAATAAATGAAAGTCAAACCGAACATCTCTCCCATGATTAACCTTTTGCTCCACCCTTAGCATATTTGCTTGAGATATTAAGAACAGAACAAAAAGCAAGACAATTAAAAAAAAAATTGTATAAGACCACTATTATAAGATCTTGAGAAATAGTTTAAACTGAGAACACATTCTTTTGTGGTTACGAGAGCAGGGAGGGAGGGTGGGAGAGGGTTATTTACTGATTAGATAGTAGATAAGAACTACTTTAGGTGAAGGGAAGGACAACACTCAATACAGGGGAGGTCAGCTCAACTGCTATTGGACCAAAAGCAAAGAAGTTTCCTGAATAAACTGAATGCTTTGAAGGTCAGTGGAGCAAGGGCAGGGGTTTGGGGACTATGGTTTCAGGGGACATCTAAGTCAATTGGCAAAATAAATTCTATTAAGAAAACATTCTACATCCCACTTTGAAGTGTGGCGTCTGGGGTCTTAAATGCTAACAAGTGGCCATCTAAGATGCATCAATGAGTCTTAACCCACCTGGATCAAAGGAAGGCCCAGGTCACAAGGTATGAGCCCAAGAGACAGAAAGGGCCACATGAACTAGAGACTACATCATCCTGAGACCAAAGAACTATATGGTGCCCGGCCACAACCGATGACTGCCCTGACAGGGAGCACAACAGAGAACCCCTGAGGGAGCAGGAGAACAATGGGATGCAGACCCCAAATTCTCGTAAAAAGACCAGACTTAATGGTCTGACTAAGACTAGAAGAATCCTGGCCATCATGGTCCCCAAACCTTCTGTTGGCCCAGATTTAGCCAACTCATCAGACATGGATTGGACTGGACAATGGATTGGAGAGAGATGCTGATGAGGAGTGAGCTACTTGCATGAGGTGGACAGTTGAGACTATGTTGGCATCTCCTGTCTGGAGGGGAGATGGGAGGGTAGAGGGGATTAGAAACTGGCAAAACGTTCATGAAAGAAGAGACTGGAAGGAGGGAGCGGGCCGACTTATTGGGGGGGAGTAAGTGGGAGTATGTAGTAAGGTGTATATAAGTTTATATGTGAGAGACTGACTTGATTTGTAAACTTTCACTTAAAGCACAATAAAAAATTATATAAAAAAAAAACCCCACAGGAGACTAGAATTTAAATGGACAAGATGTTTTAAGAGATTGGGCACAACTTGAGCCATATATGGAAAGAGTTTCAGAAGTCTTTTGCTGAGCAGGATGTTTAGCAGAAAATAGCAGTCCTCAATAAGTGCATATCCCATTCTGAAAAGAATTAATGTATCATAACTTCCTGGTAAGGTCCTGTGGTTTGTAGTTACCTCCCTTGCCTTTCATACAGGAGGACTGTAATAGAACCCTGCACGCTAAGGTGGTTTTATGATATATAGTTCTGAAATATGAATCTTTGGCTGGGGGTTGACTATGATGATAGTAGAGTAAGATTGATACTCTTGACCTTTTGGTGGCTTAAATTACCCTCTTCAATTTTGGAATAAATTATTTTAAGAGTTACATTCTAGCCTTCTATCCACTGGCCTACCCTGTTTTTCCTTTTTATCTGTCTTACTCTTCTCAGAAGTCTAGAGGTACAGTCCACAGGGAGATTATGTTCACAGTGAGTGTCATAGGGGGAAAAAGCAGAGTACGAACTCCTGGTCCTTTTTCCCAACCTCCCCTGCAAGTCTCTTGCCAACATTCACACTGTGTAGAAAGCTCTGAGGTTAAAGTTTCATAGAAAGATCTAGAGATTGTTTAAAAAAAGATCTCTGAAGTGACTAATTTGATATTTTTTTCTATATTAACATATATTTAGAATGTTGCTTGGCTTCTATTCAGATAGGTTTCATAAATTATAACTTATATGTAGTCAATAATTTTACATTTTAAAATTAAATGACTGTTACTTTGCCGTATTGATCATATTTAATCTACATCAATCAATACTAATCTTTCAGGCGAATCAGTTTTTACATTGACCACAACAAAGTCATTATATGCATATTAGTCAAGTGCCACAACATAAAAATTGTATTAATTTAAGGAGTGAAAAAGTATTGCATTTTATACTACTTGATATTTGATGCTTACAGTCTTAATTCTTTACCTCATTTTTACTGTTAATGAATTATTCCAGTGGCTAAACCCTCAACCATGTGCTCATCAAATGAAATAAAATATGTAAAGTGCCCAGGACAATGTCTGGCACATAAATGAGTTTACCAAATATTGTATTCTTTCAATTTTTACCTTTGAAAATGAGGATATTAAGAATTTAATCAACTCAGGTAGGTAGGAAGATACCAAACCAAACCAAACCATTGCTGTATTATTATTATTATTATTATTTTTACTTAAAATAACTTTCTTTTTATGCCTGGCAAAAATATCTGAGGTAAGGAAATGCTAAGGGCCTTAGTCCCTGCTTAGCATGGAGAAGGGAGGTAAAAATCAGAAAGAAAATCAGTATCTCAAAGGAATATGGTCACATATATGATATCTTAAAAAATATTTCAGATATCGTAAAAGGAAATGATCGAGATTCTGAACATTTTCTTGGATCCCACCAACATTCAAATTGCCTGGGTATGTGCGCAGAGAAATGTGTGTGGGTTGGGAAATAGACGGGCTAAGTAAACGGTGCTTCTCAAAGTCCTGGGAATAATGAACTGTTTTTCCCAACCACTCCTGGACCAATACTTTTGTAAGATACACTGGAAATGAATTATTAGAAATATGAAATGAAGAAAAAAGACCCCCAAGATAGAGGTTCCATTTGTTTGATTAAATAATCATAAAATTAAATTTAAATAGAGATGATCAGAACAAATATCCCAGGAGAAAAGGAAATTATGCAACTGTGTATATGTTACATTCTGGAAATGATGTATCAGGATACATTGTCAATTAATGTAAAATCACTATTACACTTACAACTTTTTGTTATAAAGTTATATCTTAACAGTTATGAAGGGAATAGGGAGTCCTCATTATCAACACATATGAACAATTTAATCTGTTTGTATATCCATGTCTTAGTCTGGATTCTCTAGAGGAACAAACCCAGTGAAATGTGTGTGTGTGCGTACAGAGAAATTTACTTCATGTAAATGGCTCACGCAATTGTGTTGTTTGGTGCTGTGGAGTCAGCTCTGACTTATAGTGACCCTATGCACAACAAAACGGAACACTGCCTAGTCCAGTGCCATCCTCACGATCATTGTTATGCTGGAGCCCATTGTCACAGCCACTGTGTCAATCCATCTCATTGAGGGCCTTCCTCTTTTTCACTGACCCTTCACCAAACATGATGTCCTTCTCCAGGGGCTGATCCCTCCTGATAACGTCCAAAGTATGTGAAACATAGCCTCACCATCCTTGCTTCTAAGAAGCATTCTGGGGTTGTAGAGGTTGGCAAGTCCCAAATCTGTGGGTCAGGTAGCAGGTTGGAGACCTCTGCTGGCTCACGAGGTTATTGGGGCTGGCGAATCCCAAAATATGTGGGTCTGGTAGCAGGCTGGAGACCTTTGTTGCCTCACAGGGTTGTGGGGGCTGACAAATCCAAAATGTGCAGGTCAGGAGGCAGGCTGAAGACTTCCTGCAGGCTTACATCCCAAGAACCAGAAACCAAGTGGTAAGAAAAATATAGAGTCCAGAGAAAGTGAGCTTAGCCAGGACATTTGTATAGGAGAGGCAGGCCACACCCTCGGGGAAACACCCCTTTCAATTGATTGGCTTACCACATCAGATCATGTCATGGAAGGTGATTACATTATATTATGGAAAAGCACCCAGCCCACTGTCTCCCAAACCACTGAGAATCATAGCCTAGCCAAGTTGACATATTAGCTATCACAATAAAGTTTTCAATGTGATGCATGAACTAATCTAAACTAGATTGAATTAATGGCCATGCTACTCTCAAGGGGAAACAGCCTATATTGTTTTTGTATTTCAGTGACCCTAGTGATAGAAAAACTAGTATTATGAGTATGTTGATGGGAATAAAGAAAAAAATTTTAAAGCAATTCTAGAAAATTCAGAATATTCATTTTTAACTTTCATCCTAAATGTAGCAAGTGATTGCTGTATTTTCAAAAAAATCATTTTCAATCCTTCATCCATAGCTACTTCCCACAACTTACTCTATAACGATTTGGTTGAATTTAAATTCATTTGATTGAATAAATTGATTCCATATCTATGACTTTCATATATATGGATCTTCTTTTAATGGAAAATAAAATTCAGAATTCCACCTCAAATTGTAAGGTGTAATCTTTTCAGATAATCCAGTATGAAAACTATCACCTACTTCGTTGGTAATTGTTAAATCATTCTAGATCTTTTCATGCCAACCAGTAGAAACTCTCTCCTTTTATACTTCTCGCTTTTTTTCTCTAAATTTTATTTATCATTGAAAATGTTACATTCCTTAATTGCATGGACATATCGTGGCTAAGAGTTTGGCTGCTAACCAAAAGGTCAGCAGTTTGAATCCACCAGCTACTCCTTGTAAACCCTATGGGGCAGCTCTACTCTGTCCTGTAGGATTGCTGTGAGTCGGAATCAACTCGACGGCAGTAGGTTTGGTTTTGGTTTTTGGCATTAAGATCATTGAAGATACTGAGAACATCAGACAAATTAGCAGGTCTTGATGTCCAAGTTTTTGTCTTTAACTGTTAGAGACCAAACATTTCTTACCACTCAGAAAAACTAAATGTCTGTTCCATAGTTCAAAGATTTGCAACAGAACTTTTCCCCTCTATAACCAGCATTGATATTAGTTGTTATGGACTACATTTTGAGGAGTACTGATCTAAATAACTATTGCAAAAAGATCTTAACAGTGAACAGCAGAATCATCCCCACTTAGGCAGAACGAATGGGACAATGTTTCCTTTTGTCTATAAACCATTCTTGGCTATGTGTTTGGCTGTGTGTTGTCCCTATATTCTCTGTCTCCAGGAATATCCCTGTTGCCCATTTTAGAAAGATTTTACTTATATAAATTGTTGGGTGATTCGTGAAGATATACACTAGGCTTTCTGCGGCCCTGACAATGGTCCTCTCTTTAGATCACAGACATGGTACTGGGAACATAATAACTGCTTAGTCAAGTCCAGTTTATTGGTCTGTGTCAGGCCACAGTTTAGTTCTTGTTTTCCATGGATGGTAGGAAGTTTCCTTTCTCAAATATTTACATTTAGCTTAGACTTAGTCACAAAAGGAGGTTATGTTTTGTTCTCCAGAAAGTCTAATATTTCTAAATATGTTCCAGGGGATAGTTGGGAATGTAGGCAGCCAAGTTTACATCAGGCAGCATTAAAAAATGATTATACAGTTGTTTCTTGAATTCTTGTTCCTTTCTCCCTTTACTCGTCTCTGTACTCTAGACCCTCACTCTTAGAAAGTCTATTTTTAGAGAACTGTCAGGAAATTAGTCTCTAATGATTTTGTCATAGCTTCAAGGCTTTAAAGTTGCTGTGTGAAAGACTCAATATAAATAAGGGGTAATTATTATAATTTTGTATATTTTAATGTAGGAAACACAAGAATTAAGAATTCTTGTTTTCATGAGGTCTCCGTTTAGAAAGCCTAATCATTTCTGGGATTGTTAAAACGGGCTTCTTATTAGTCATATAGCTTCTCTCCAGCTATGCCCCTACCCCACTTTGCCTTTTTCCTCCCTACTATTGCTAGAGTAATCTTGTAAATACAATAAGATATCATTTTTCTATTTTCAAATTCTTCTGTAGTTCCAGTTGAGTTTTTTAGTAATTAAGGAATTGTTGCTATTTTTTTCCAGTGTGCTCTTGGCACTGTGGTCATGTTCCCTCCCCACCAAAAAAGGTCCTAATTTTTATTTCATTTTTATCTTTAGGTGTTGTAATTCTATGATTTTTATTTTGTTCTTTGACCTTTTCTTGATATTCTATTCCTAGAACTAGGTATTAAAAAAAAAATATCCAATGTGTGTTATTACTATATTAAAAAAATCCTTTAATGGCTTCTCATTGCTTTATTTATAATGTCTAACTTTTTAACACCACACTAAAATCCATGTCTACCTGTCATTCATATTTCCATATATTTTCTCACAGTCCTGTATTCCGAAATACCAAGGTATCTGCACCTCAGATTTCTGATTCCTTGTCCTTTCTTGTCTCTGTGTGTCTGTTTGCATTGTTCACTCTATATTGAATGCCCTTTCCCCTTCTCAAATTGCTAACTCTTGTGCTGCTTTAGTAATTGAAGTGCATGCATATTATTGAAATTTGTACCCTATGAAATGACACATTTTTTCAACCCCCTTTTACACAGTGGGCTACTTGGAAGCAGCATGCGTGTCTTTCCTGTCATTATCTGGAATGGTATATTGTTAGCTGCTGTGCAGTCAGCTCCCACTTATGGCCATGTATAACACGATCAAATGTTGCCCGGTCCTATGCCATCTCTATGACCTTTGACATGTCTGAGCCCGTTGTTGTGGCTGTTGTGTCAATCCATGCTATTGAGGGTTTCCCTCATTTTCACTGACCCTCTACTTTACATTTTTAGGTATTGGTCCTTCTTGATGACGTGTCCAAAGTAAGCAAGACAAGTGTTGACATCCTCGAGTCTAAGGAGCATTCTGACTTTATTTTTTTCTAAGACCAATTTGTTTGTTTTTCTGGCAGTTCACAGTATATTCATTATTCTTTGCCAACACCGCAGTTGAAATGTGTCAATTTTTTTCTGTCTTTTTTCATTGTCCATCTTTCACATGCATATAAGGTGATTAAAAAGCTCGTGGTTTAGGTCAGGTGAACCTTAGTCATCAAAGTGACATCTTTGCTTTTTAGAACTTTAAAGAGTTCTTTTGCAGCACGTTTGCCCAATTAATACATTGATTTCTTCATTGCTGTTCTTCTATGGGAAACCCTGGTGGTGTAATGGTTAAGTGCTTCTGACCAAGAGGTTGGCAGTTCATATCCTCCAGGCACTCCTTGGAAACTCTATGGGGCAGTTCTACTCTGTCCTATAGGTCGCTATGAGTCAGAATCGACTCGACAGCAGTGGGTTTGGTTTGGTTGGTGTGCTCCTGTGGGCATTGATTATTGAACCAAGTAGAATGAAATCCTTGACAATTTCAGTTTTTTCCTCCATTTATCATGATGTTGATTATTGGTCCAGTTGTGAGGATTTTTGTTTTTATAAAGAAAACAAAAATCCTCACATTGGAATGGCAGAAAGTAGGTATTTGTGTTTAATGAATAACTGTATACGTTTGTAGGCCCAAAGCATTTTCTCTTACCCTGCATTATCTTCCTTCCCATGTGAGAGACAATTTCTAACCTAGTGTAAAGAAACCTTCTCCATGCTTCAAACTTGGGTAAGTCATGGGGTTGAGACAGACTTCTTCCTTTCTCCTTCCTCCTCCTTTCTCATCAAAATCATTCTTCCCACTCCACCTAGAAACATTAAAAACTAAAAGTAGACACAAATAAACAAGAATGGACTCATGTTGTTAAGTTGCAATCACTTGGGCTCCAACTCACTGGCGACTTTATGTATAACAGAATAACACGTTGCCTGGTCCTGCACCATCTTCATGTTAGTTGGTATGTTGGAGTCCATTGCTACAGCAATTGTGTCATGCCTTCCGACCTCAGGAGCTCATTTTCTAGTAGTATATCAGATAATATTTTTTGCAAACCATAGGTTTTCATGGGCTAATATTTAGATTGCCAGGCCTTCCTGATTTTAGTCTGAAGGCTCTGCTGAAACCTGCTACCATGCTGGTATTTGAAATACCAGTGGCATAGCCTCCAACATCGTAGCTGGAATGGACTCAATAGATGTGCTCTGAAAAAAACTCATTGTCCTCCATATTTTTTGATATTTTAAATATCTGGCTTCTGCTATTTCTTTATGTGGACAATGCTAGAGCATAATTTACAGATTTTTTCCATTCATAAGAATATCTGGAATACATTTTCTTTAAGGGCACATAATGTCTCAAATTACAGCTATTGGGTTTGATATTATAATAAAGTATGTTAAAACTTAAGTTTTTGGTTTCTTTGCTTAAATGCAGATTGTAATGCTACAATATAGAAAAATAAAGTAATGCTTCACAAGGAAGATGTTTACTGACTATCCATTACTGTATTTGAAATTTATTTGAAGTGGAGAAATTACTCTTTGAAAATTAGTTCACCTATTTCTCATGACTAAATTATCCTTACTTAGTCTTTTTTTTCCCCCTTTGAAACAGTACTGTTTTATCTGTATATCTTAACATCACTAAGGAACATTAATCAAATAATACTTTCACATAAAACTGCAGGTGCAGATCCATTACAATATTTTAAATGTAATTAATTCTTGTCAACCATAATGGGTTGAAAATATGAAAATATGTGGTGGTAGAATAAAGAAAAGATGCTTTTCTCAAGTTTGCTTTTTTTTTTTTTGTGAGAGAAAACAAACACCCATTTAGTTTTAACTGCTGAGTTCAGAAGGTAGACATGTGCTTCTAGCTAAGGTCTAAATAACAACCAGCCTCACAGTAATTCTGGTATGGTAATGATAGCATCATTAAATCACCGTGATAACATAATGGATGGGATGTTTGTTTCAGTAGCTACAAGGTGTTTCATGTTCTTGTGTCTGCCTGAATATAGATTTGTCTCTCCCTAATACCAAAAATTAAGAGATGATCTAACTTTATACTTCCAACTGAAAGCTGTTTGTCATTAAAAAAAGAAAAAAAGTCTTTATAATAGTGAGCTGCTTGAAGAATCTAACTTGGTTGGAAAAGCATGGAGAACTTTTTATTTCGCTGATGTATTTCACGTCCTTTTGAATGAGCACTTATACTTTTCCAGCAATAACACACTCTTTTAGAAAATTAGTATGAATAATATCTGCTTTTAAAAGCACTGAATCTAAGTGCCTGATTTTACACATTATGTATACGTTACTGTTAAACAAAATTGAAATTGGGCTTAGATTTCCCGTAATCTCTATCTCTCAAGCAAAAGGTAACTGTAGTCAACAATATTCTTGCATTTTTATTGAAAAATATTATGTAATAGTTATTTAGAGTCTTAAAAACTTTTTGTTGTAAATATAAATCTTCTTAATGTATGCATATGTGTATATATGAAGCATTCAGAATGATCTTTAATAATGAGCAAAAAATGAACATATCACCCTCATGTTTAAAAATTTGTGGCTACTCGTCATCTGGCTTGTGCCACCCTCTCCAGTTTCAACTAGAATTACTCTTTCTTTTTCCATTAGAGCCAAAGCCAGGCTTCTTTCACTTCCTCAAATTAGCCATACTTTCTCCCATCGCAGGGACTTTGCCTTTCTCTTATTTGGTTGTACCTTTTCACTGTTACCTGATGGATGAAAGGCGAGAAAAAATGCAGTGCAGAAGTCAAAGTGAAAAGAGCTAGAGATCTTAACTGAACTGTGGCTAAAATATTTATACAAAATCTTAAACCATATGACCTTGTGAACATATTTCTAGGGTCCCTCTCAGGACTTTGGAAGAGACTCACGCCACTGAGAGGCCAGAAGCTTACACTTCATTATCCTTGTTCAGTATTTCTCTCTGTTACTATTCTCTGTAAATAAAACATTTTAAAGTGTGCATGGATCCAGGTACAGCGTGACCAAATGATTTCCTTGGGAACAAACATTTTGAAAATTCTTAAGAGTGGAATATAATTCACAACTCTTGGAATTTAGGAAGCAAGCTAGGGAAGGTCACAAAAAAAGCCCAAACCATTGCCATTGAGTCAATTCCTGCTCATAGCGACCCTTTAGTGTGGTGATAGAGAGAAGGTAAAAAGTAGATCACAGCTATCACCTTCCTACTACATTAGCCGTTGCTGAATAATTAAACACGCATAATGCTGGTTTCTTCTTATGCTTTGTCTATGCTATTTGTCATCTTGAATTTGAGGACACCTTTTGTGAGGCAAATTCAGTCTTCAATTAAAAACGAATAGAATAGAGCCCTAATGTTTCCCACTAGATAACTCTTCGGAGCTAACGCCGTTTAAAAAAACTTCCAGATACTTGATTCTGGCTGTGATGAGATTCTGTTTTTTAATTGTGTGTGCAAGATAACTTGATGTAATAATGCTGCACTTTCTAAAAATAAAAAAAAAAAAAACTTCCTATACATATCCGAATCATATACCCAGACCTGTGGTGCTGTATTAGAACCGAGGGTATCTCATATAGATGTATTTAAGTCATCAAACCAATAAGAGATCGGGGAATGCAGTTGTAACTTTCTTATAGTAGGAAAATTTACATTCATCTTTAAATCTTTCATAACAACTAGCTCAGAGCTTACACTTTGTAGAAACTAAATAAATTTTGTTCATTGAATGGATCAATGTACTAAGAAGAAGTGTAGTTATGGATCCCTTGTACCAAGAAAAATTTGATTCCAATTTGCTGTTTAAGCTATAGATGAAAGAAATAAAAGTAATTTATAGCTCTTTCCAGCATGAAACTCTCATTTTTTCTTTTTCAACTAATGAACCATTTTCTAATATCTTTTAGGAAAAAGAGTTGGGAGAACACAATAAAAGATGAAAATGAAAGACTTTACATGGTATGATAACATATTCTAAAAAAAAAACTAAACTAAAAGGACTATTGTTGTATGTTTACAGTACAGATGCCTATAATAACTACCATAGTGCTTGGCATATATTTAGCTATTATAGTAGTCACTGGTGCTATCAACCAAGTGTTATTGGCTCTCTACCTCTGGGCACATGATATGACTGACATTCCCCACCAGCTGAATGAGTTAGGTATTGCCTTATTACTTGCTTTGTTTGATGGAATGGGTGCACAAGCAAAGATTTAAAAAAAGCCTTGGCAATTGTCGAAACATGGAGATGAAGCCCCTCTCAGCCTGAGCCTCTGAGAGATAAAAACATGGAACATTGCCACAGCTGATCTGAATAGACGTGCAGTACGAGTGAGAAATGGATTGCTGCTGTTTGAAGGAACTGAGATTTTAGAGGTTGTTATTGCAGTATAACCTAGTCTATTCAGATGAATATAGTCATGGATAGATATCTGACTGATGTGATAAAAAATAAAACATAATATTAATTTTTCCAGTGTTTTTTGATTTAAAAAAAAATAGAGGATTCAGGTTTTAGGATTGAATTTAGGCATTTACATGAATTAAATCATGTAAACCCATATTAACCCAAATATTTCTGTATTGTATAAATACAGCATCTTAAATATATTTTGACAATCGTTTCTTTCCTGTATATGACTCTATAATATGAATAGAAAAATTTTAAAATAATTACAAATGATTATAACATATATAATTATTGTAATTATATGTGTAGAATCACATATAATATTTAATATATAGAGATAAGGAGTTATTTAGCTCTTGAGATTCTTCTTTATAATATTTTCTTGATGCACTGAGTACCCGGATAGAGGTTTCATAATCCATTTAACTAGGGTTTTGTATTGATTGATTTCTAAATTCTGAAATGGCTGTGCATGGTGAAATTGTGAATGAGTCATCTGGGATAAAATAAACTTAAGCAAATTATTACCAATATTTTCAAAGATTAAATTTTATTTAGCTTACTGTATACTCGTTATATTTGAATTCTTTGCTTTTAAGAATTGTTGTGTGCTGTAGAGTCGATTCTATAGTAATAGCAACCCTACAGGCTGGAGTAGAACCACCCCATAGGGTTTCCAAGGAGCAGCTGGTGGATTTGAACTGCACACCTTTTGGTTGGCAGCCTGAGCTCTTAACCACTTCACCACCAGGTCTGTGTAAGGGTGGTCAGTGTAAAAAGAACATCTTTGTAGATATTAGAGATCAGATCTGCTAGTTATGAATAAATGACCGTTGCTCTCACAATGCCATATTTTCTTCATTTTTATACAAATTAAATTTCTTTTGTATAATATTGAGTGTGAGTTTCTGTATGCTTTATAAGAAAAATGCTTTTCAGAATTTTGCTTTATTATTTTTTCAGATGATCTTAGCCTAATCAAGAATAATTTTCTACGTTCTAATTTTCTTTATCCCAATAATGAATATTTTCAAAGAAGGCAAACTTCAAAGAGCTTCATTTTATATAAAGCCTGGTAGCAGTGGGAGTGTGGAAGATATTAAATCACATATGATTGCTCAAAATGATTCAGGATTTTCTAGTAAGTTAATTGAGGTAGGATGAGAAGAAAGGTATATTTTACTGTTTCTACAGAGATAAGCTTATCATTTCTTTCAAAAATGATTATTTCTTTGCAGTTCCCAGTGCTGAATATTCTCTTTTTTCTAGACTAGCTTTCAAATGTAGTTAATTTTTCTTTTGGAACTTGGAATGATTCCTTTTCTCAATTCCCTGTGCTACAAGATCAGCATCTATTGCCTGGATTCTTAAAACAGTCTCTTAAGGTGGAATGCAAACCTCTGGTTCAGTGGCTTCCCTCCTTCCCTTCCTGCTTCCAACTCCCTCCCTCCCCAGTGTACACAAAATGCATTCACTTATCATTCAAACTTTCTCATACCATCTCTCTTTGAATAGGTTGCCAAAAACAGTACATGTTCTCTGAGCCGCTGTTACATATTAAATTATGTTCCCCCAAAAGACGTTAATGTCCTAACCCCTGCACCTGTGAATGTCACCCTGTTTGGAAATGGGGCCTTTGGAGATGTTAGTAGTTAGGTTCACATGAGGCTTACATTAGGTTGATTCTAATCCAATATGACTCTTGTCCTTATAAAAGAGAAGATACTGATACAGAGGCAGAGGAAGGACACCATGTGATGCTGCAGTGCAAGCCAAGGAATGCCTGGAGCAACCAGAAGCTAGGAAAGAGGCATGGAACAGATTCTCCCTCAAAACCTCAGAAGGCATCAACATGGCCACCACCCTGATCTCAGACTTCTAGCCTTCAGAACTGTGAGACAATAAAAGTTCTGTTGTGTAAAGCCACTCACTTTGTGGTATTTTGTTATGGCAGCCCTAGGAAACTAATACAGCCACCATGTTTGAACTCTGGTATAGAAGATAAGTTTTAAAGATAGCCTCTGCAGGTTAAAGATGTGGCAGCCTGTTTCCATAAAGATTTACAGCCCTAGAAACCCAAAGGGGCAGTTCTACTCTCTCCTGTATGGTCACTATGAGTCGGAATTGACACGATGGCAGTGGGTTTGGTTTTGATTCGGAATACTTAACAACCAGAGAAGTCAGAAGGATGGCAGCTTTGGGACACCTCTTCCCTCTAGAGTGTTGGGGGTGTAACACAGGATAGGGAAGTGGAATAAAACAGTGCATCTTACTAAATAAGGCCTGGGCTGTTGTAGGCCTCTCTTGGCCAATAGCCTGGAAATCAGGGTCCATTGTATAGCAGGTCTCCTCCTTTCTGTGACATGTCCGTGCATACGTTGGTGATTCTTGCCATAGAACATCCACCTACTCTGGGACATCTATTATGACTGGATATCTATGGTACAAAACTTTGCCCTTTAGAAAATGACCAAAATAATATTCCGGGAATTCTTTCCTGAGTCTGTGCCACTGGTCTTATAACTGTGACATAGAAAAATTTTTTGCAATGCTTCATTGGTCTAGAGAGAACAGGGGGCGGCAGAAGTGTATGAGGAAAGAAGGAGGGCAGAGAGTTTCCTGTGAGGAGGTAAAAGTTGTTCTGGGATTTTGGGCCTGCATTGGGAGGTTCAGAAAGGTTAGGAGAGAAAAGGTGGGAAGATGACAGAGCTGGAGGAGGAGTCTTTGAAAAAAGTGGAAGGGACAAGGAAGAAGTAAAATACATACAGGGATTAGAGAATGGAAGAAAGTAAATGATACCAGAAAGAACTTAAGTTTAATGGACAGGGCCTCATCCCTCCTGATTTTGGTGACTTCATTTTAGAACCTTGAAGAGAACTACAGGTAAGAGATCTCCAGCGATATTAGGTTTCAAAAGAACCAAGGAGAATGCACATAAAGTCGTTCATGTTCAGAAAGTGCAAGGTCATATCAGAGCAGTTAACAATCAAGTAAGAATTTTACTGCCATATGTAATTTTTGAACTCAGACTGCCAAACTTTTTTACACTTGATATAATGTTATTGTTAGGTGCTGTCAAGTCGGTTCCTACACGTGGTGACTTTGTGTACAACAGAATGAAACACTTCCCGCTCTTGCACCATCCTCACAATTGTTATGTTTGACCTCATTGTTACAGCCCCTGTGTCAATGTATCTTGTTGAGGGTCTTCCTATTTTTCGCTGACCCTCTACTTTACCACGCATGATGTCCTTCTCCAGGGACTGGTCCCTCCTGATGATACGTTCAAACTATGTGAGACGTAGCCTCACCATCCTTACTTCTAAGGAGTATTCTGGCTGTATTTTTTCCAAGACGGATTTGTTCGTTCTTTTGGCAGTTCATGGTATAGTCAATATTTTTAGCAAACCCAGCAGTTCAAAGGCATTAGTTCTTTAGTCTCCTTTATTCATTGTCCAGCTTCCGCATGCATATGAGGCAATTGAAAACACCGTGGCTTTGGTCAGGCACACCTTAGTTCTCAAGATGTGACATTTTTGCTTTTTAACACTTTAAAGAAATTTTTGCAGCAGATATGCTCAGCACAGTGTATTGTTTGATTTCTTGACTCCTGCTTCCGTGGGTGTTAATTGTGGATGCAAGTAAAGTGAAATCCTTAACAACTTGTATCTTTTCTCCATTTATCATTGATATAATACTATTCCTAAATAATGACTGTGGTTTACTGGGTGTAGACTGTACAAACAGCATGGTATATATGTTGAATACCTGCTCTGCTTCTGGGAGTCTGGAATTTTGCTAAATGCTAGGCAGAGGGTGCCTACATGGCCAGCCCCCAGTAAAATCCTTGGTCACTGATGTCTAATAAGCTTTCTTGGTAGGTAGCACTTCCCGTGTGTTGTTACTATTTGACATTAGAGGAATTAAGTCTGTCCTGGATGATTCGATGGGTAGAGGACTTTTGGAAGCTTGTGCCTGGTTTCTTCTGGACTTCATCCAACGTACATTTTTCCTTTGCTGATTTTGCTCAGTTTTCTTTAACTAATAAATTTGAGGTATGATTATGACTATATCCTGAGTTCTGTGAGTCCATGTAGCTAATCATAGAACCTGGGAAGTGGTCTTGGGGACCCTTGGCACAACTCTATCTCAATTTGGAAGCAAATTGAGAAAGACCAGGGTACTGATCCTGAGGAATTCATAGTCTTATGGATGAGAAAGAAGGGGAAAAGGAGGGTGTGTAAGGGGAAATTATATATTCATATAGATGGTGTCAGTGTAATTTGGTTCACAATGACAGAGGTATACAGTGGGAACACTAAAAGGGATATTTATTCCCGGGACTCAGAATACTTTAAGTCAGGTTTTAAAGAATGAAAAATATTTAGCCAGTTTTAGGAAGGTGGGAAATACATACTGAGTGAGCAGAGGGACCTGAATATCTAAGGAAAATAATATTACTAATAATAGTAGTAGTAATAATTATAGTAATGGGTCACAAGAACAGCAGCAAACATACAATGCTTACCAAGTGCCAGAAATTTTCTAAGTCCTTTACATACATTAATTCATTAAATCCTCATAGTAATCCTGTGAAGTAGATAATATTATAGGTTTTGAAAAATGAAGAAACTTGGATAGAAGAAATTAAATATATTGTCTAGATTCATACCTGGTGTACCTGGAGGAAACGCTGGTTGCGTAGTAGTTAAGAGTTCAGCTGCTAACCAACAGGTTGGCAGTTTAAATCCACGAGCTGCTCCTTGGAAACCCTATGGAGCAGTTCCACTCTGTCCTGTAGGGTCGCTATGAGTTGGAATCGACTCGACTGCAGTAGGTTTGGTTTTGGTTGATACACCTGGAATTTGAACTCAGACAGTCTGGCTCTTAACCATTACTACGTGCTGTTGTTTCAAAGAAAGCAGGGAGGATATATTTGTTTAATAATTTTCTTTTTCAATTACAAACTTCTGATGTAGAAAATGTATTTGAATTAAACACACGTGCGTTGGGAATTTCCAGTATAAGAATTGCACACCTAGAATAATGGAACATGCTCTGATATGTGATGTAGACTAAGAGAGCCAATGTGGATATGAAGCTTTGTTTCCTTTGTGTATGTGTAAACTCAATAGTGTCCTCATAGTGCCTAGAATAGTAATATAAGCGTGGCAGCATAGCAAATAATTGATGCTTTTGTTGAATAATGTCTAGTCTCCCCTTGGATAGTTTGTAGTTTGTAGCTCTTGTACTATTACATCTGACTTAATATTTTCCGTGGTGGATGACTTTTTTCATATGTCTTTATCTATACAGTGAATACTGTGAGAGCCAGAACTCAACAATACTCCCTTGTTTTTCTAAATCTCACAAGTTTTCTGCTTTTGATAGAGTGCGGTCTTACCACTTTCTATGGCTCCTTTTGGTGGAAAATATTAGCATTTTCCTTCTCTGACAGGTTTTCCTGCTTTCCCAGGTTTTATCATATCTATCTATCCATCCATCTGTCATCTATCTCATTATATAAAAGGTGTGGATATGTGATTTCTTAAAGTTTTAGATAGAATTAAGAGAATTAAAATTGCTACCTTTTAACTTTTTCTCCTTGAAACTGTAATAAGGCTTCAGTACTTTAAGTAATATCTTTAGGTCCATTTAGTATTTTAGCATTCTCTCTTGCTAACCTTCTTACTGCTGTATCATCGTGAACTGTACTCATTTTTAATGCACTTGGAAAAGTGAAATTTTCAAATGGTCTGGCACATATGTATAACAAATGCTACTTTGATAGATGGTGAATGAAAGCCAGACATACAGTTGAGCATAATGATGAGATTCATATATTTATGGAGTGATTTTTTGTAAAATTAGCCAATGAAGTTTTTTAAATAATGTACTTTTTAGGAAAATGGTGGTACTATTCTCATTTAGATATAGCTTTTTTTTAGATATAGCTTAGTATGATCTTTGATATAATTATATGCCTAGAGTGATAACATTATGCTACTTAATTTTAGTTATTTTCTTTTTTAATTCCTGGAATTACCATTTGATTCATTTTTATAGTTCTTTACTGAAGTTCTGCTCTTGTTATCTAAACTTGTGACCATAATTTACAACTTTATTTTAATATCCATGTCTGTTAACTCCAATATTTATATCTGCCTTGTGTTTATTTCTGTTGTCTTTTTTTCTGGCTTTCAGTCTCTTGGTCTTTTTTCTTTGTATGCCCGATAATTTTTTATGGAATGTTTTCTGTCCATTGTGTATGAAGAATTTTAGTTGTAATTTGAATCTCTGGATAGTGTTTTGTTTGTCCTCAAAAGAGAGTTCACTTTTGCTGCTTTAGTCAGAGAGAAGGAGTATATCATATTATTCAGTTCAGTCAAGGAGGGCACTTATTCAGAATTGCAATGCAATCTTAGTGAGGGTTGGTCTACTTTTGGCTCATCCTGAAATATGTGTGTGTAGATGTATATATGTACATATGCAAATACAAGTGTAAACATATCTGACATAAAATCTTATTTGGCTAAGTGGAATTTATATTAACATTCATGAGTCCTAACTGGAGTATTTACCAGAGCCCTTTCTCCTGACACCTTTGAACTCCAATTTCTGTCTTCTAGCCCCATAAGGCTGTTCAAAGCTGTGTTCAGTTTCTTAGCCCCCTATCCCTGCTCTTTGGGATCATGGGGTCTCAGTTCTCCATAGCATTAGCAGTTCTCAAGTAATTCTGCCTTCAGATTGGTATAATGTGGATTTTGTACAACTTTTCCAGTTCTGAGCAGCATAAGTCTACAGCAAGTTTTTTTTTTTTTGGGCAGAAAACACTACGTGTTACTGAAGAATACAAAATGTAGAGCACACTTAGGCATTTTATTTGCTGTAGAATCTGTGATAATCAATTGCAGAACACTTGGATACTATTAAAAAAACTACACTGAACAATATCCCTATTGTGCAGTAAATAGCATATTAGTCGGGGGAAGGTGAATAAACTTATATACCTGTAAGACACTTAACATATAGTGGATAATTAGGTTTAATAATTGCTTAGTTACATATTTCCCAGTCCAGAGCATAGTCTGCACTTAGACTTCTACACATCATGCCATTAAAAAAGTAAATAACTCAATAACCTATACCTCAAGCTCCATGCTGTAGCTAGTTTCCCATTGTGGCTCATATTTGAAATTCATCTATTTCATTTTTTTTATAGCTGTAATCATTATGTTTTTATCTTATAATAAATGAGTTGGTAATAGGTAGGGACTTGAGTATGAGTGATAGTAAAAAGTATAAAGTATCTGAAAATGTATAAGTATCCCTTGCTTCTGACTGCTGGTCTCAATGTAAGTTCACTACTTATAAAAATGTCATTGTTTTCAGATCTTGATGAGAGCCTTTTCCCTCAATAAATTAGAGGGAATGTCATTTTATTACTTCACATAACTCAACACTAAGAATTACTACAGATGCACATTTCCCCAGAAGCTATTTCACATACTTTTACAAACAAATGAGAAAAGGCACACAAGAGGAATTAGGTATTTAATCATTTAGTAGCAGTTCTAACTTACAGCTTTGACATAACACTTCAACAAAACAGTGAATTGATTGATTCAAGAAAAGTACTCAGACTGTTAATTACACTCTTTGAAATATTTGGTTTCAAAATTTCAGATGTGAGTTATTCTTTTGACAGTCTGTGGGCGTTCGTTTAATTATTGATGCCTTTTACAAGTGCTTTGTGTGCATCAGTTTTACAAGAAAAACATCCCTCCTCGTTACCACCTCCAACCACATCGTCAATACACAGAGATCATCCACAGACGAAAGTGTTGACTCTGAGCCCATTAGATTGTATTCATATTGGAAAAGTAAGTTTGGCTTCTAATTTTGGAGTATTTCTAACATCTGAGAGGTCAGCAATAGTATGACTTTCAATTATGAAATATACCCAAACCCAAATCCACTGCCGTCAAGTTGATTCCAACTCATAGAAACTGTATAGGACAGAGCAGAACTGCCGCATCGGGTTTCCAAGGCCATAAAATCTTTATGGAAGCAGACTGCCACATCTTTCTCCTTGGAGTGGCTGGTGGGTTTGAACCATCAGCCTTTTGGTTAGCAGCTGAGCACTTTAACCACTGCACTACTAGGGCTCCTTCATGATATGTACGATAACTAAAATAGCCTGTCCTAGTAATTTTTTTGTGGTTTCTTCTCACCTCTAACCCAGAACCAACATACTATTTTTTAAAGTAGGTTAATATCACCATTCTTTACTTCTGTTTCTTCTTAGCAGTCAGAATCCCTCTGATCTCAAGAATGAAAATATGTAATTCTGTATACATCTTCATATATTATTATTTTAATACATCTTCATATAATACATTATAAATGCTTTTGCATTTATTCATATGCTGAATGAATTCTGAGGAATTTAATAAATTCTTACTAAAATGCATTTTTGGTTTTTATCTCTTTAGGACTAAGTGACTGTCAGTTTGGACATAATGGAGTTTGTTACAGGAATGTGACTGCATTTGGTACATTTGAGCATGAATCACTTGACCATGCTTTGCATCCTATTCTTTATACATGTTCCTACTTATATGACTACATCAAATTGTATGGACTTTTGTACTAAGGAATACAGAAGTAGATGCTAGCTACTAAGGATCTCTATATGCAAATATAGAGAAGGAAATAAAAAAAATGGGTTTTAGACAGAGTAATAATAATCATTGTAATTATTATAATAATTACTTTAAGTTAGGCTAAATGCTTATGAAATACCGGTCTGTGTTCTAAGCGCTTGGGGTTCTTGACGTTTCAGTGTCACAGGAGGAAGATCATAAAGCAGCAATCATAGTCAATAGAATGTCTTCAGGCACGAATCAGGACATGTTAAAGAGCAAGGCTGAAAAGATAAACATGCAGTTTTGGCTCAAATATGTCTTAGAATGTGTGACTTTAAGCCATGGTCCTTTGTTATATAAGCAATTACTTTTCATACTTTTGAGAAATTATTTATATGATTCGTTACTTATTTGGATGTATTGTTGTTACAAGGTGCTGTTGAGTTGATTCTGACTCACAGTGACCCAATTTAACAGACTAAAACTGCCCTGTAGGGTTTTCTCGGCTGTAATCTTTACGGAAGCAGATCACCAGGTCTTTCTCCCATGGAGCTGCTGGGTAGGTTCAAACTGCCAACCTTTCGGTTAGCAGCTGAGCACTTAACCATTGAGCCACTAGAGTACCTATTTGGATATGTAATTTGATTTTATGTATGTAAACTTATATTTTCCTTAATAAGCACGCTCTTATTTGCACACACCCAAACTGGAAAGTGACACCAGCTGCAGAGGAGCTTCTGTTAATGTCTTCCAGTTGGAAATGCCCTAAGGAAATTTAATTTTTAAGATAAATGATACCTTTATATAATAGAAGAAATGACAAATAGATACAAATACAGCGAGTGTTAGGCACCATGAGGAATAAAAAAAATCTGAGGTGATTTCTGTCAGACGGACCCTTATAACATAAAAGAAGTAAATAAGTATTAACCACAGATAGATAAAAATGGAATTTGCCAAATTGTAGGTAAAGAGAATAGAAAGAGTTAAGGGAAGGAAAATCCTCTCTTACAGAGCCATTGCTCTCAAACAGAGGAAAAGGAACTGAATCTCATGGACCTTTAGAATTTGATCTCTGTCTTCAAGGAGCCATGTAAGAGAATAGACTTCTTTTTCTGTGTTTCAGTGAACCATCCAATTAATCTCTTAGCTTCTTTTATCCTGGACTGGATGCTAGTCTTAGCTTTTAATGTTGGATCTTCCCCTCACTACTCAATTTGTTGTCTGCTCCTTTCTCCTCCCCTAATTTTGCAGAATTTGCGTCTTCATGCTGTACATTTTAAAGCAAGAAGATCTGATTTACAAAGTAAACCATGTCTCTTCTAAATTGATTGAGTAATGTTACAAAAATAAAACCTTCCTTCGGCTCTAGGCCTCCCAGCTTTCCCTGGCAGAGAAGAGGTGGGGGTAGGTTGGAGACTGCATATATTTCCACAGATTTGAAGAAAGGTTTTGATTCTTACACTGAAGATGATTTGTATGCTGATGTATGCTAATCACACAGCAGAATTCTCTAATAACATGGCTAATTAATGATGCTGACTCAGGCTAAAATGTTAGCCCGTGTGGCATGTTTATCTTGTCCTCCAGCACCAGTGGTGTAAAGGGATTGATTTCACCGTAATGCTAGTGAATATGATGAATTTCAAAAAGTAGATTATTGTTTTGTTATAGATCAAACTAAATCTTAATGAACAAGAAAAATAATTGCTGGAAAGTGGGTTTGGGGTTGACTTCGATAGGGTTGATATAAGTAATGTGAGGAAAACAGTAATTACAAGCAAGTAAACTCCCTCAAGCACTATTTTAATGATGGATACATTCCAAGAGGGCTCTTGTCTCCTCAGAGCAAAGGTTGGAAGCCCCTTTCTGACACACAGTGATGTCTTATTTTGGTTGTCAGGTGCATACTTTAGGAGAAAAACAGATCTAGAAATATATAAAAGCACGGTTGCTTTTCAGGAGGGAAACATACTGTGGCTATAAGAATCAAGCTTCTTCAGAGGTTTTTTGTTGCATATCTGAACTTCTGACTCTTTGGAACATAGGTAGATTTTAGCAATTAAAACCCTTTAAATGAAATTAGACAATAGGAAACATGAATATTTTTCTTCCTGTTATGTCTTGGACTCAAGCTGGAATGAATTTGGGGTCTATTTTTTTTTTTAATTTTGTTGAGAATATACACAGCAAAACATACATAATTCAACAGTTTTTACGTGTACAGTTCAGTGACATTGGTTACCTCTTTTGAGTTGTGTAACCATTCTCACTGTCCTTTTCTGAGTTGTTCCTCCCCCATTAGCTCTCATGGTTTGCTTTTAATGGGTACTTACATAGGGCATTAATTCATAACTATTTCATGATAATCCATTTTGGGATATGTATCCTTATGCATGTTAAGTTAGAATTATGTACTCTCTTCTGCTGTTGGATGGCAAGCACATACTTCTAATTATGAGAGTAGCCAGGGGTTGAATTCAGGCCTCTGACTGGAGACTCCCTCCTACTACCCTTCCAGATTGTTCACAAGAGAGCAGGCAGAAAAGGGATGTCCTAGAAAATCACGGACTGGTCCCTGGCCCAGGAAGCCTCTAGAAATGTGGGCTGTATGTCCAGGACCTTTGAAGATGCCTTTTAGTAAGAAAGATAAATGTTCCCTCTGACTTTTAAAAATTTTGAGTGAAATATGCAGAGAGGCAAGTGCAAAATCAGTATTAGAATAAAAATTTAGGACAAAGAAAATCTGGACAAATGAAAGGATGGACTAAATCTGAGAAATTTAATGATCTTCGTACTAATTATAGGGCTGCCCACCAATTCAGGAAAAAATGGTGAATAATTCACATAAATGATTACAAAGACCAGCCCACTGCCATCGAGTCGATTCCAACTCATAGCGGCCATATAGGAGAGAGTAGAACTGCCCCATAGGGTTTCCAAGGCTGTAAATTTTCACAGAAGCAGGCTGCCACATCTTTCTCATGTGGAGCAGCTGGTGCGTTGGAACCTTCAGTTAGCAGTTGAGTGCTTTAGCCACTGTTCCATCAGGGCTCAGTAAAGACCAAACCGCCCAAACCAAACCCATTGCCATTGAGTTGATTCCAACTCATGGTAACCTCTAGGGAAGAGTAGAACTGCCCCACAGGGTGTCCAGGGAAGTGCTGGTGGATTCAAACTGCCAACCTTTTGGTTAGCAGCTGAGCTCTTAACCACTGCGCTACCAGGGCTCCCCAGTATAAAGACCGGTGGTCCTCAAATTTGGCATGCATCAAAATCACAAAAGGGCTTGTTAAGATCCAGATTGCCAGGCTCTGCCCCCAGGGTTACTGATTTATTAGGTCTGGGGCGGAGTCCCAAAATTTGCATTTTAGCTAGTTCTCAGGTGATGGGGAATCTCCTGGTCTGGGACCACACTCTGAGAATCATTGGTGAGTACCTTTAACGTATGTGACAAACTCCATAGTTCAGGATTCATTAAGGGGAGACTAAGGAGAAACGAAATCATTGGCTCCTCTGTCGGTCATCTTGACCGTTCTAGTTAGGAACAACCTGAAGGAAGGCCCAACCTGAAAGAGGGAGGAAAAAGAAACGCTTATTTCTGCCAGACTTTTTAGCTAGAGAAAATGAAAGACAAAAGGAGTGGGGCTTTAACATAGGCTGCTCTAAGACCTACTTGAAGAGCCTTGGCTCCTTTTCCTAAGGGAAACTGTTTAACATCTGGTCCTCAAATAATTTTTCCAGTTTTGTGTAAAGAACCCCATGTGATTCAAATGTGCAGCAAAGTTTAAGAACCACTGGGTCAGGAATTTTCTGTTACAGGAGTTTTCTATTTTCTCTGTCATTATTTTTAACCTTAAAGCCTGGGTGTAATTCACTCATCATCTTCACATTCTCTGGGTCCACAGTCGTGAACCATGATCTTGAGAAAGACACAACACGACCTTAGTTCTACATCTCCTAGTCTCTGGCAGTGACCTTTGCTTCCTAAATCAACTGGGATTCAGGCTTGCTCTGGCTCAGGCAGTGTCCAGTTAGTTCCCACCTGGCTCTCTGGATCACAAGCTCTTGACACAGTATAGTCCCTCCTCTCCTCAATATGGTGTTGCCTGTGCCTTTCAGAATAGGATCTCCGAAAACAGGGCCCCATCTGGCTTCTAAGTGTGGCCTACTTGAAAGTTTTAGTGCAGATTTTATAATTTTCGCCAAATTAGCGCTAAGAGTTGCTACTAAGATTATCTGTTCATTTAACTACTGGCAACAGCTGCCTCAGTGGTGAGCTTAGTTAAATAGTAATTGTAATGGAAATAAAATGTAATTAGTTATATCATTTGAGTGGTTCTGGCTTCCATTAAAAGGCGGCATGAAACAAGGCATATCATGATGGATAACTCACAAAGCTAGTTACAACTATGTGTCAAGCACAGTGCACTTGACTCTAGAGCTATGTTTTCTTCTCTGGCACCTTCTTGAATTCCCAGTATTATCAACAAAACAATCAGCTGGCTAGATTTCTGACCATTAGGCTGGCTAATCAGAGCACCTGGTAGCATAGGGTTACTTTCTGAAGGTTTCAAAGGCCTTTTCCTAAAGGCTTTCTATCTGATAAATGCAAATGTAGGAAACCTACTGCCCATTTGAAAATTAGGTCTAACTATTTATTTTCATTTCAAAATGGTAAAAATGCAATTCCAGTGGAGAAACTTACATTCATTATTTTTATTATAAAACTGGCCTGGATATAAAATAGGTTGTTTCTTTTTCTGATGTAGCAGAGTAACAAACGACTTGAGCATAGCTATAGAACACTGCATGATCAAATGAGTGAAATGTCATAAAATTTTCAGTACTGGGTAGAATTCTCATCACACATTAAGTTGAAAAATGAGAGAAGCAAGACTTCTGCTGCAACACACTTTGGTAAAAAGTCCAGTTTTCTTGATAAAAAAAAAAAAATGCCTATCCCACTCCCTTTTGAGCAGTATCTTTGAAATATTACTAACCTCCATGGCAGAGGTTGCTTAATCTGCAAATTTATCATCTAGCAAGCCATTATTATTGCTAATAACCCTTATTCACATTACCCAGAGAACTGCTTCTCCTACCATTCCTTAATAAATGAAGTACAGCATAGTAGGCGTACTGAAACCTATTAGATTTTCACACATCATTAGTCCCCACCTCCCTTAAAGTTTTAGCGTATATTTTTCCTTTATGTCATTTTCTCCACTGAGGCGATTTCCTTCTACTAATCAAACATATTGAGTTAAATTTCATACACTTTAGTATAATTCTGTCTCATTCTATTTTAAAAATATTTAAAGCGTAGTCTCAAGTGGGTAGGTGAAAATATATTTACTCAGTCTGTTTGATGACAGTATTTTGTAAGTACAAATAATCTGTTTTGATTGTATGGATGGTGTCAAACTTGCTATATAGTATGTAACTCAACAAAAACAAATCCTTTAGTTTGACTGTCATGATTCATCATGATAACATCACAACACACTCTTTTCACCAAGATCATTTTTTGGGGTTGAACTTACTATAAAAAATTTACTTTTTTTTTTTGTAGTTTAGATGAAAATTTACAGAACAGATTAATTTCTCATTAAATAGTATTCATATTGTTTTATGACATTGGTTAACAACCCCATGACATGTCAACACTCTCCCTTCTCTACCTTGGGTTCCCTATTACCAGGTTTCCCGTCCCCTCCTGCCCTCTAGTCCTTGCCCTGGGCTGGTGTGCCCCTTTAGGCTTGTTTTATGGTCCTGTCTAATCTTTGGATGAAGGGTGAACTTCGGGAGTGACTTCATTACTGAGCTAAAAGGATGTCCCAGGACCATACTCTCGGGGTTTCTCCAGTCTCTGTCAGGCCAGTAAGTCTGTTTTCTTTTTTTGTGAGTCAGAATTTTGTTCTACATTTTTCTCCAGCTCTGTCTGGGAACCATCTAGTTGTTCTGGACTCAGTCTGGTGGAGGCTGTGGTAGATGTGGTTCGTTAGTCCTTTGGACTAATCTTTCCCTTGTATGTTTAGCTTTCTTCATTGTTCCTTGCTCCCAAGGGGGTGAGACCAGTGGAGTATCTTAGATGGCTGCTCAGAGGTCTTTAAGACCCCAGACGCTACTCACCGAAGTAGAATGTAGAACATTTTCTTTATAAACTATGTTATGCCAGTTGAGCTGGGTATTCCCTGAGACCATGGTCCTCACAGCCCTCAGCCCAGCAATTCAGTCCCTCAGGGAGTTTGGATATGTCTATGGAGCGTCCATGACCTTGCCTTGTATAAGTTGTGCTGGCTTCCCCAGTATTGTGTACTGTCTTAACAAACCAAAAAACAAAACCCGTTGTTGTTGAGTCAATTCTGCCTCATAGCGACCCTGTAAGGACAGAGTAGAACTGCCCCATGGAGTTTCCAGTGAGGGCTTGGTGTATTTGAACTGCTGACTTTTTGGTTAGCAGCCGTAGCACTTTACCACTAGCCACCAGGGTTTCCATGTACTGTCTTCCCCTTCACCAAAGTTACCACTTACCTATTGTCTATTTGAAAATGTTTACTTTTTAATGTTCTTTTTCATTAATTGTTTCCAAGTCATTTATTTACTTTTGATACACAGTACTTCAGCACATTGTACCAGAGTTTCCACCAAATTAGGTAAAAGTATTTTGAAGGAATGGCATACAAAAAAAAAGCTTTCTTTCCAGTTTCTCATGATTTTTGTTTCCTTCATAAATTTCCGTAGGAGAATTCAACCTCTCAATTAACAGTGAACATTCTGTCTTTGACCCTGGTGGCGCAGTGGTTAAGAACTACAGCAAGCTATGACTGCTACGCAAAAGGTCTGTGGTTCAAATTTACCAGGAGCTCCTTGGAAACCCTGTGGGCCCATTCTACTCTGTCCTGTAGGGTCACTGTGAGTCAGAATCAACTCGAAAGCAATGGATTTGGTTTTTTTAGTTTATTCTGTCTTTAAGGGACCTTGGCAGTGCAGTGGTTAAAGAGCACACCTGCTAACTGAAAGGTCAGCTGTTCAAACCTACCAGCCACTCCTTGGGAGAAAGATGTGGCAGTCTCCTTCCATAAGGGTTTACAACCTTGGAAACCCTATGGGGGTAGTTATACTCTGTCCTATAGGGTCAGTATGAGTTGGAATCGACTGGATGGCAGTGGGTTTTTTTTAAATTCTGTCTTTGGTTAGATGTAGCAAAAATCGGCTTGCTAATCATATTCATGATGATCTTCCAGCAGATCTTAACAGTCAAGGCTTTTGTATGTCAGTCAATACCAGGTATGTTTCAAAACACAAGTAGACCTTTTGGGATCAAATTCTGAACTTAGGAGCCTGGATATGTGTTGTGAAGGTCAGCAGAACCAGCTCTCTTTTTCAGCAGATCAGGGCAGTAAAGTCTGCAGGTTTTCAGGATAGCTGAAGTAAGAGGAAAAACTATGTGGTGACTGCTTTGATTATGTCCTTGAATGACCACATTTTAATGATTAAAGAATGTTATTTTTTTTTTAATAAACAAATTAGGCAAACACTTTTGTAGCATTTATCCAAAGCCAGGTACTTCATATATATTACTTTTGATACACTCTTTTTGAAATGATCTAAAACTTTTAGAAAATATAGAGAAGTATTTTCCCTAAATAACTTGAAATCAAGTTGTTGACATGATGACCCTTCAGCCCCAATATATTGTATGTATTTCCTGCAAAAACAAGGACACTTTCCTTCTATATAACTACAACATATAAATCAGGAAATTAACATTGGTACATTATTAACAGTTAATCATCAGACCCCATTCAAGTTTCATAATTTTTTCCAGTGTCCTTTCTAGAAAAACGATCTAGTCCCAAAACACATGTAGTTTCATGTCTGCATTGTCTCCTTCAATCTGGAAAAGTTGTTTTAGTCTTTCCTTGACTTTCATGAAGTTGACACTTAGAAGATTACAGGCCAGTTATTTTGTATAATATTAGTCTCATAATTTGGGTTTATCCGATGATGTTTCTTCTTGATTAGATTCAGGTTAAGCATTTTTGGCAAGAGTACAACCAAAGTAAGATTCTGTCCTTCTTATTGCATTCTGTCAAGTGGCACGTGATTTCCAGTAGTCCCATCACTGGTGATTTGAACTTTGATCACTGGGTTAAGATGGTGTGTTCCAGTCTTTGTCAGTGTGAAGTTACTCTTTTCCCCTTTATGATTAATAAGATCTTTTGTGTCTGTGTGGTAAATAATTCAGGATCATGTAAATATCTTATTCCTCATCAACTTTTCTGCTGAATTCATATATTTCTTTATGTCATTATATCTCATAGATTCTCACTGTGAGTTATGCTTTGTTTCTATTATATGTTTTGTTGCTCAAATTGATCTAGATTTGACCAGTGAGATTTCAAGCCAGCCTCTGTGTCCTTTTGATATGTCCCCATCATACATTGAGCACTTCACACTTTTTGACTCCTCCAGCCTATATGCAGGTACTTCTCCAAGGATCTCTGGTTCCTTTGAGTGGAGGAGGATATTTAGAAAACAAGATCTGGGTTCCATTTATACTGGTAGTTATTTGAGTGTCACTGCTCCCAGGTCTAGTCAGTTGGGTCCAGAGATGGGGGTTAAAAAATACACACACACATATACACAAAAATACACATACATATATTTCTACCTATATTTATCTATATCTGGTAGGAGTTCACACCAATACCTTTAAATTCAATCTAATATCATTTGGTTCATTGTAATTATTTTTCCTTTCCATATTTATAACTACTTTCTCCAATAATGAAAAACCTGGCTCCCATTATCCACAATATGTTTGCTTATTTGATTGGTTCCCCTGCAAGTAGCCAATCTTTTTTGGCCTGCTGCCGCATACTCCTTGCTGTACCTCCTTCTCCTACCCCACCTCCTTTGGACCTTCTCCAGTAACCATTCAATCTCTGATACCTTCATTATGTCATCTTGGCCCTCAACTTCACCCTCAGTGATAGACAATCCCCTCATCATGCTGGTGTCTGACACCTTGCCCTCAGTTACTACTGCCACCTTGCTTTCCCCCTCACCACCTCACCATGTGAATACCTTCCTCAGACTTCGTGGACTCAGTGTTCTGCTGTCCTGAGCTGCTTCAGATTTGCCTGACCCATATATATTCACATGTAACTATGCTTAACATGAAAGTGCGTTTGCACCAAATTGTCCATAAAGAAAAGAGAAAGGGAAAAATCTCTATGTAATATATTTTGTAGGTTTACAACCTCCAGCAAGATTGATAACATCATCACCCTCATATTTTAGATTTGGAAGCTAAGTGTTGAGAGATCACTTTGCAGAAAAGTTATGAAGCTGGGATTTGAATCTCGGCTCTTACTTCACAATCTTTGTTCTTTATACTCCGTAATATTTTTTTTCACTATTATAAGGTATAAAGGTATTTTCAGTTATATAAAATACTTACCAAGATCAAAACACAAGCAACATATATTAATGGTGAGACAAGGGTAAGTTAAATTCCTTGTAACATGACTAGGGAAGACCAGGCTGAGCATTGTGGCCAACAAGCAGGTTAGGTTCTGAGCCTTTAAGCCAAAGGAAGGGGGACCCTTGTGACGTGCCCAAAACAAGTTTGGCAAATGGACCAAGCAGAATAAATTCTGCCTGAGAATATTAAGAGGAAAGAATATATTTGTTCCTCCCCTTACCATTTCTGCTTCCACTAAGGAACACAAAAAAAGGGGGATTAGTAAAAAAAAAAAAAAAAAAGAACTAAATAAAAAACTGTTATATTTGTTGATATATCACTTGGGTGAATTATCTATAATGACATGTAGAAGACCTTCATAATATCTTTTTTTTTCTTTTAAGTTGTTGTTAGATGCTGTTGAGTCAGTTCTGACTCATAGCTACTCTATGTACACCAGAACAAAACACTGCCCAGTCATGCGCCATCCTCACAATCCTTGTTCTTGATCATATGCTACCTCCTAAAATGGTTGAACGTTGACCAATTCTTTTTGGTACAGTGACTCTTTGTATTACTTCCATTTGCTTTTGATGCTTCCTGCATTATTCATTATTTTGCCCGTAGAATCCTTCAAAATTGCAACTCGAGGCTTGAATTTTTTCTTCAGTTCTTTCAGCTTGAGCAATGTCCAGTGTGTTCTTCCTTTTTCGTTTTCTAACTCCAGGTCTTTGCATTTTTCATTATAATATTTTATTTTATCTTTTCGAGCTATTCTCTGAAATCTTCTGTTCAGCTTTTTACTTCATCATTTCTTCTATTCCCTTTAGCTACTCTGGGTACAAGAGCAAGTTTCAGAGACTCTTCCGACATCTGTTTGGGATTTTTCTTTCTTTTTAATGACCTTTTGTTTTGTTCATGTATGATGTCCTTTATGTCTTCCCACACTTGTCTGGTCTTTGGTCATTAGTGTTCAGTGTGTCAGATCTATTCTTGAGATGGTCTTTCACAGGTTCCTTATAGTATGGACCTCATCTTGTTATTTTTGAATCCTCAGAACCTATTACACATGACTGGGAAATTGTGGGTACTCCATAAATGCTTATTGAATGAATGAATGGCCCAGCAATAATATCACAGCCCCAAAGAAGACACTGTACTAGGTTGAAGGGAAGGAGCTACTAAGTGAAGGGTTGGAGATTTGAACCCACCAGCAGCTCTCTAAGAGAAAAGACTTGGTGATCTGCTCCTGTAAAGATTATAGCCTAGGAAGTCCTATAGGGCAGTTCTACTCCATCATATAGGGTCATTATGAGTCAGAATCAACTTAACGGTACACAACAACAGGCTGATGAGACAAACATGAAAATAGACAACATTTTTGCTTCGGTACATTTTTTAAGTCAATGGAATTGCCCAAATCAAAGTCACTTTGAAGTTGACTGTGTACAAATCTGACCACTGCTCGTCCACTTGCTTCTCCCCTTCTCTGCTGTTCTCTTTCCCTTCTCTTCTTCCTCTCCCCTCCCTTCCCTTTCCTTTTTTTCTCTTCTATCTTTCTCTTTCTCTCTCCCTCATGCCTTCCCTTTCTCTCTCCCCGAGCTCCTCTCCTTTTTTGTGGTTTGCTATAGGTTAATGTATTAAACTGTTACAATGTTTTAACTCTGGTTTTCTTTTGGGGAAAACAAAAAAGTTCTTCTGACAGTCTGTAGTAAATATATTAATGAACGTGGTGAATTAATTTTATTTCCAATTTTTATTTCTTTGCTGGGCCAAACTTTGTAACTGTTAATCTTATTTGTCAGTTGAAAATGACATTTTAAATATTTTAACAACCTAATAAATTCTAATATCAATTTTGTATGTAAAATAAACTGTACTAATTATAAATGACATTTATGAATATTTGGCATGCAACTAGTTTTACTTAAAATTATTGAAATCACTGAGGCTGTTAAAGTAATCTGGTAGTTTATAGATTTATACTTTAGGAAGTTGAGAACTTCTCTGGATAGAGAAGAGCTATTAGAAAAATAATTCCTTATCTTTGTCACTTATGCATTAATAGGAATGTTGCTACCACAGTGATTTCTGGGGATCTCAGTCAGTCTTCTTTTCCACCTGTTGGGCTTTGCAATCTGTCTAGTTGCATTCTACTCTGAGAATGCTGGAGTTCCATTAAACATCACTTTTTAAATCAATAGCCATCTATATTGAAGAAGTATGAGATTGAGGAAACAATATTCCAGATCTAAGCAGAAATCAGAATCAAATATATTTGACTTTCATGGCTAAGTGCTATTAGATCAACTTGTGTCTTACAATTTGATTAGGGCATACATTAAGGTCAATATGGTTTCCATTACGCAGGGAAAACTCAAGAAGTTTTGGAAGGATTCTGACTAAGCCTGTGCTCTCTCAGGTCCTCCTGTTATAGGCGGCCCTAAAAATATCAGTGGCAATAGCCACAGCTGTAAAACTGTCTTTTTTTTTCTCCCACTTATGTTAACTATATAATATGCACATAAATTAAAAGAAGAAAAATCATCACCAATGATTACTATATGCAGATATGACCGCTGCTAATATTTTGATGAATATTCTCATTCTCTCTCTCTGTGTCTCAATCTGCATCACACAGATGAAACTTAAAAAAAAAAAAAAGAATGGCGGAAAACACAAGTCAAAACTCAAAACTGCCCAGAGGGATACCTGCTCTTTTTCTTTCCAGTTCTCAACTCTGTTTCCTTGGGTTTGTGGATTCACGGTGGCTGTAGCAGATACAGGACATGTATTTTCTCAGACTCAGGGGTGATAGAAAAAAGTATACTCCTCTTTCCAGTTACTTGAAAGACTGCAGATTAAGTCTGATTTGAGCCTGGCACTGTGAAGTCTTCTGGGCCAAGAATCAAGAAATGTGGTAGGGGAATAAAGAGGGTGGTTCATCAGAAACTTATTAGAGTGAGGTTTTCAAAAGAAGAGTAAGTGGCTGTTAAGCTACGAAATGATGTCTACCATGTGTGTTTAATGGTGTGTGTGTAAATGTGTTTGTATGAATTAAGTGTTTAAACAATACTATGATGCCTGCAATTTGAAACTTCCTTCATTTATCCAACTTACTTTTCAGAAAATTTTCATGTCATTATATATTACCTTATTATGTTAAAGCCCGTCGTCTTCCCCCTTCCAGCCTTTTATGTCTCTTGGATCTCCCAGCCAACTCCCCAAACAGTTTCCCAAACAACATCTAGGGCAGTTGAGCAACAGTGATCCCTCAGACCCACCATACCCCTCAGTAATAAAAGGGACTCTACTGATAACAGGTGAGCCCTGGTGGTGCAGTGGTTAAGAGCTCAGCTGCTAACCAAAAAGTTGGCTATTCCAGTCCACCAACTGCTCTTTGGAAACCCCATGGGGCAGTTCCACTCTGTCCTGTAGGAATCGACTCCATGGCAAAGTTTTTTTTTTTTTTTTTTTTACTTACAGCAGGATCCTCTTGCTCTACCAAAAACCCAGTGCCGTCAAGTCAATTCTGACTCATAGCAATCCTATGAGACAGAGTAGAACTGCCCCATAGAGTTTCCAAGGAGCGCCTGGTGGATTTGAATAGCAGCCATAGCAGTTAACCACTATGCCACCAGGGTTTCCCCTCTTGCTCTAGAGAAGGCTAATTGCTTACAAAAGCAATTTTTTTAACCTATGGAAGACATTATTGTCTAGAAATTGTGCGTTGTTATAAATTGTACATCTCTACAGAAATGCCAAATACTCATGTGCAAGTCCTGTAGGATTCTGTTTTCCATATTTTCGATCTACAGTGAGTTTATGAAGCAAACTTGTTCTAGAAATGAATGAAAATGACAAAATAACAGGCAAATTGCAGAAACCACATTAGCGATGAGAGAAAATGGTGAGGTAGATTAAAAAATATTGAAAATTATTGAATATTGAACTGCAGATGATTTATAAGAGATATTTTTTAGGTGCCTCATTTTTCCAAATGACAAACTTTTAGAAAATTATTATGCAATTTTGGGGGCATTTATGAAAACATTTAAATTATATTAAGTTTGTAAGCGAGTTGCAGTAATTCTTTGATAAATATTATAAATGGGAAAAAATTTGTGTAGAAATGTGAACTAGCTTTCCTTGATTTATATTTTATGGTTAGATTTTTTTTATTACTTTTAAAAGTTGTGCATATTTATAAAAACCTTTTTTTTTCTGTTCCCATAAGGGATGTCAGACATGGCAGAAACAATATTCACCCTCTCCTGACTTTATTTGTCTGACAATTTCATTAAGATGGCGCCTTTAAAAGGGGCTATGAAGAAAATATGGCAGCTGCTTTGTAAGGTTGGAAAAAGAGAATAAATGAATAAAAGAGAAAAGAAAGAAAATATTAGAGTAAGGGGAATATGAGAGTTTCCAGGGTAAGTGTTTAAGGAAGAAAGGGACAGGAAAAATAAGAAAATGAGAGGTTTTTTTCCTGAGGGAATAAATCCAAGTTTTCAGCCTTTTTTTTTTTTTTTGGTTTCTGCCTTAATTATACAGTATCACCATTTTCTTATTTTATCAGAAAAAGCTTGGATATGGGGAAAATAAGGGAGGGACCAGTTTATGAGGCCGTACCTTGGCTCCTTGCTTTTATTGGTATTTCTTACTCTGCCTTTTTGCTGCCCTTCACAAGTCAAAAGGAATATAAATGTTTAGGAGTTAATATGTATGACAGTCCTGAAAATGATCATGTTTTCTGAGATAGTAAAAATTTATTTTAAAATAGTGGAATGCAGTATTAAATTAATCTTACTGAGTGCCTCCTCATTTCTTAGGTGTCTGGATTTAAACATTTTTCTTGAGCAAAATTTCTGTTTATTTTCAGACTGTTTCTATGGCAACAGAAATTTTAGATGTAAAGCTCAATTTTAGCTATTCTTTTGCCCTTTCAGCCTTTATAGAAAAAGGCTTTCTTTCCGATTCCCTCATTTATTTTCTTCAGTAAAAATAGCTTCTATGTACAGTCTTAGCTGTAGGCATGCTATTCATTAAATCTAACTGCTTGATCTCTTAGCATATACTCAGAGAAACCTTAAGTCTGAGCCTTTGCTTATAATGATTTCTCTGCTGAGATATTGAAATACAGATTCCAAATTGTATTTGTTTACACACACACACACATATATACATACATATGTATGTGGGTATATGTGTTTGCTATATGTTCTATGTAAATTTTTTAATATCCTATTTAGGGTGTCAAGAGCTCTAAGGTTTTTGTATTTTATTATTTTGCCTAAAATTATAAAAATTTATATCTTCTTCTGATATGCACTTACATCTCTGCCAGCTTGAATCAAATTTTATAAAATTGGTTGCTTTCACGTTTTTTAATTTCCTAGTCTCTTTCATGGCTGTTTTGGGTCTTGTCTATTTTATATTCTTCTTTTTTTTTTTCTCAGCTGGATGTTAAAAAGTGTGCAGTGTGCTAAAATGTGTCACCCAAGGTCTTTGCCTTAGAGCAACTTACTGTTGGAATAATCTCCCATGGAATATTAATGACATGTAAGAATAATGTGAAAGTAGTGTTCAGAGTCTACTGTAGCCTTCTGAAAACCCGGGGAATATTATAGTTCCAGCTTCTTTCCTTTTTTAATATATGTGTACTTATATTTATTTTTTGTCTTGTTCTTAATCTTGGAGAATCTTTTCTACTTAAGATTTTGTGATAATTTTGTTATAGTTATCTCAGTATAGATCGTCATCTTGTTTTCAGAATTAATTGTGAGATTCTCAGGATCACAGCTAGGGAAGAAATCCTCCTAGTGATTCCTATTTTACATTTCAGGAATCTGGTAGTGGTGATGGCAGTAGTCTAAGAGACATAATGTTCTTCAAAATACATGTAGAGTTCCTTTAATTTTCTCCCCCATCTATATCCCTCTATTGCCTCTAGCCATTTCTTAGGAAGTAGGTGAAAATGGGGAGGCCTGTCTTAACTAGTTGGGCCTAGTTGTGGGTAGATCATTGCCAGCACACCATATTTAGAATGTTGTCAAAGTCCATTATGACCATGGTGTAGGGAGGGGACTATGACTTTATCTGCTCTAGATTCTACTGTAAGCTCCTGTTCCCAAAATGAATACATATGTAGGGTATTAAGGGAAATTGAAGAAATTATTACTATAGACTTTAAGTAGTTGACCCAAAGCTACCTCTGCAGAGTTGTGGAGGTAGAGGACGAAGTGGGTAGTGCCTCTTGCTTAGCTACCTGATTGCTGCTTCTCACATCAGGATTGATGGCTTGGACTAGGTCTTGGACTATGGAATGGGTGGATGTTAAACATGAACATCTTTACTTCACTCTCTCCATTCTCCACCCCTTTCCTTCAGTCTTCTCTCTTTAATCACTTCCTTTTGTTCTGAATCCCCTTCCTGCTTCCAGCATCTCTGACACACAAACACCTAAGGATTTAGTTTTTTTTTTTTTAGTCTCCAGTGATCCTTTGTGTCTTGCAAATTTTGCAGCCTAAAGCCTCTGCTGAAAGTCTTCAGCTTTTCTGCTGGTTTTGCAGAGGAAGGAAGGGGAATGTGCTAAGGCTTCTGTGTCTTTTATTTGTGTTAGAGGAGTGTAATGATGACTTTGTTTCTCATTTGGAGAGAGGAGATAGATGATAGAGTGGGCCAGGGGATTTCACTCCAGGCTGTAGCTTATTTTCACCTGAAGTATCCGAAATCAAACACATCTCCCACTGTGGTGATTCATTTATTTATTTCAAAAGGTCCCCATCTGGTCTACATGAGAAATTCATATCCCTTCTATTAACATAACTTTGACCTTATTTCTTACACACAAATAACTAATAATGCTAGCCTTATTATAACACAAGAGCATCCGCCTTTCCCTGCCCTGGGCTATGCTAAAAATTGCCTTATATTAACAGGTAATGAAGGGTGCTATGCCATTTGCTGCTCCCCAATTCCTAGGTTTCTTCCTGAACACTAGGAGGGATAGGAAGGAAATTCAATTCACCAAATTGCTTCTTAGAAAACAATTTGTGCAGTGGTGTCCTGAAATTAGTAATCCAGTAGACACACAACCTCTAAGAGATTCTTGTTTTCTTTCTTCTCACTCTAAACACTGTAGGTTTTGTGTCCTGTGTAAAATAGAAATGTTCCCGAATATCTGTATGAAGCATTCAGTTTTGTTTTTATTTTTTCAAACTTTCAAGGTAAAATAATCCAGAACTGAAATTATAGGTACTTTTATTTATGGAAGGAGTACATGTAACAGGATAATTTACAAAATTTAGTTTAGGACACGTGTTCTTTGATAATAATAGAGCTATCTTTTCAGTCATTTACATCCCTGAATCTTTTGGTCACTATTTCTATTTAATATTGGAAAAAATCATACAAAAGCACTCATGGTTTTTGTTTGCAAAGAACGAATATTTTTACAAATACTTTTAATAGTTCATTTTTAGAAATAACTATCAAATGCTACATTTTTCTTATATTTTTATAAAAGTGTACTTCATGCTTCTGTTACCAAAAAAAAGACCTTCAAACTTTTATTTGTGATAATTTGACAGATAAAATTTATCAGAACTTCAGTTTTTCTGAATGTGCTCACAATTTCTCTTTCCCTATATCATGGTACCTACTTTTTCTGGTTTATCTGTAGCTTGCCATTTAGCCCTTAGTTCTTCACTAATCTCTAATCTCACACTTGTAACACAGGCTATTTATCATCCCTGGTTCCTACCATTCATATATTTTCCTTTTTTTTCATTTATCTCTGTATTTCCTGACCAGTTTATTTTTTTCCTCTTTGCCTGTTACTTGGACCTCATCATTGCCAAATATTTTTCTCTTTACTAACTGCTATTTGTCTTCTGAAATTATATGATATAGCTGTATTTTCATCATTTGTTACTAGATTTTATTTCCTTTCTGAGGGTCTTAGATCTAATGACACTGTGTGGAGGTAACAGCAATTGGATTTTATCCTCCTACTGCTTCAAATGAGGTACCATTATCCATTTTATAAGTTTATTGATCAACCACAGTGTCATGTGCCAGCCATGTGCTAGTGGCCCTAGGGATACAAAGATGAATAAATCATAGTTTTTGAAGTCAAGAACCTTATAAAATAAGCTGCTGATGAATGTCTGATCCACATAATCAATGGTTTACGATGACAGATAATTCATAGCTACAAGTTCATTATGATGGCAAATTTTTGTAATTCTCCATATCCATATTTGAACTGTTACTGATATTGGAATTATATATGCTAATCACTTCTTTAAAGAGCCTTGGTGGTACAGTGGTTAAAGCACTCAGCTGCTAACTGAAATGTTGGTGTTTTGAACCCACCAGCTACTCTTTGGGAGAAAGATGTGGCAGTCTGCTTCCATAAAGATTACAGCCTTGGAAACAGGTCGGTTCTACTCTGTCCTATAGGGTCGCTATGAGTCAGAATTGACTTGATGGTGATGGGTTAACTACTTCCTTAGCACTGCTAGAGAATAAGGTAGTCTGTATAATTAGTATTTCTAAATAATTGAGCAATTTCTAGGTTCTTGGCATATTTTAAAGGTTTTGATGGGTACATTTCTTTTTATAGCATTTTATGGATGACATGGTCTAGAAGTTGGAAAGAATGGGGAGTGTGAATGTCATGAAGCCATTTTAAAGTAACAAATAGTGACCAAAGTTAAGATTCATTTTTTATTTTAGATAATATTTTATTTAGTTCAGGTGAAAGTTTACACAGATTAGGTTTCCTTTCAACAATTTCTACACAAATTGTTCAGTGATGTTGGTTACATTCTTCACAACGCCTGAACATTCTCATCGTTGCTGTTCTGTATGTTCCATTTCCAGTAATCTAGTTTCCCTACTCCCTTACCTTTTCATCTTTTTTTTTTTTTTTAAAGCAATTTTTGACCTTTTGGTTAAGATTCATTTTTGTATAATTATAGAGTAAAATATGTGTTCAAATTTTTCAAATTGTTTTTATTTAGGAAATACAATTAACAGTATTTTTTATATTTGTCAGGAAAAAACTAGTTGACATTTATTAATTGCCTGCTGTGACAGTGGCTTGGCTGGACATGTGTTATCTTATTTAACATCCTAGCTGACCTATTTTGTGACCTCAGATACCTAGTTTATTCTACTACATATGATGTTCTTAAATATTGGAAATAGATAACACAAATGAAAATTTGTAGTTTTTATCTAGTATTTTTGTGCACAGGCAATCTTTGTGATCAGTCTATGTGCATATCTCAAAAGTGAAGATTCCTTTAAAAAGAACTGACTCAGGCAAATGTCTACTCAAATACCCTTCTCCTGGATGCTACAAATTATAATTTCCTTTCTACTGTTGTTGCCTATTATTGAAAAGCTCCATTTCTCAAACTTCGATCCCCATTTTCACTTCTTTTTCTAACGTTAGTACCAGATGAAGTCTGCAATAGTATGACTAGAAATCATAAAAACCCATGGAGAAGAGAGATAAAGCTCTGAGAACACTTCCGTTTTCCACTCTTTACTGTTCTCATAGGTTTTGTTCCTTAGACCCTGTCCTGCCTTTGCTCTTCGGTAAGTTTACTTGAGAGGCTGCTGAGTTGAGGGTTTATAAAATAAAGTTCAGATTTACTTCAGACTTTTATATATACAAATATCCTTCATTATCCCTTCTTAAAAATATTTAATTGGGCTTTCAGTAAAGGCATACGTTACAGTTTAGGCTCCCATTACGTTGCGGTTTAGGTTTCCATTCCACAATTTCTACACAAATTATTCATTGACATTGGTTACTTTCTTCATAATGCGTGAACATTTTCAGTATTTCCATTCTGGCTATTCTGTTTCCATTAATCTAATTTCCCTGGCCCGCTACATTCTCATCTTTGTTTTAAAGTAATCATTGATCATTTGGTCTCATATAGATAGTTTTTTGAAGAATCACAACACAGGCGATATTCTTTATTTTGTGAGCCAATCTGTTAGCTAACTAAGAGGCACTAGTTTCGGTTCAAGGTTTAAAGAGTATCTCGGCAGTAATCTCAGGAAGTCCTTCAGTCTCAACTGGTCCAGTAAGTCTGTTTTTTTTCTTTTTAATGGAATTTGAGGTTCTGTTCCATATTTTTCTTCCATTCTATCAGGGTCCATCTGTTGTGGCCCTAGTCAGAATTATCGGTAGTTGCAGCTGGGTTCCATCTAGTTCTTCTGGTCTCAGGGTAGATGAGGCTGTAGTTCATGTAGACTATTAGCCCTGTAGATTAGCTTCTCCTTTGAATCTAGCCTTTGGTTTTTTTCTTTCTCTTTTCCTCCAAATGAGTAGAGACCAAGAGTTGTATCTTAGATGGCCACTCATTAGCTTATAAGACCCCAGATGCTACTCACCAAACAATGATGTGGAACATTAACTTTATAAACTACATGTTATGCCAATTGACTGAGATGTCCCATGAAACTATGACCCTAATCCTTCAAACCCAGGAGATCAATCCCACGAGGTGTTTGGTTATATCTACTAAGAAGTAGACATGGAAATCCTATGGGGCAGCTCTGCTTTGTCCTATAGGGTTGCTACAAGTTGGAGTCGATTTAACGGCAATGGGTTAATGGGTTATGTGTGACTCTGACCGCAATTGTGCCGTAGTGTATGTGTGTGTGTATATACACACACACATAATATATGCATACTGTTCACATATGTACATATACTTATGCATATACCTATATATACACTTATATACTTACCTATATGCATATATGTGCCTACATACATACATACATATATACCCACACATATATTTTTTTGGTTGTTGGTTGCTGTTGTTTCATGATTATAATGCCATGACAATTACCAAAAGTTCCTTTTCTTGTGTACATTTTAGTGACATTATTTACCTTCATCAAGCTGTGTACAGTTCGCCCTCAGTGTTACCTGTTTCCATCACCAAAAATAATGTGTCTACCATCTAGAGATAGAATCACCCTTTCTATCTCTTCCCCCATCCCTGGTAACCACAAATGAACATTAGTTTCTGAATAGTTGTCTGTTCATGTCATTTCATAAAAGTGAGAACATAAAATATTTATCTTTTTTGTGATTGACTTATTTCACTCAACACAATGTCCTCCAGGTTAATCCACCTTCCCAGATGTCTTGGGAACTCATTTTTCTTTATTGCTGAGTAGTATTCCATTGTATGTATGCACCACATTTTACTTGTCCGTTCATCTATCGATATGCACTCAGGTTGTTTCCTTCTTTTTGCTGTTGTGAATAGTGCTGCAATAAACATAGATGTGCATATCCTTATCTCTTATATGTATCCATTTTCCTTGTACAAAGAGGTACAGTGTGATATTAGGGACATTATTTTTAGCAATAACCAGTCCTAGAAAATCAAAAAAGGTTTTGATTTAGGGAAAGACTGATAGGGGAAAAAATTTGTAAAAATATATTTATTTCCACAATGGACTTAGAGAGAAACTGTGGGTAAAATATAAGTCAATTCCTAGGACCCCCAGAAGAGGGTGATAAGGAACCAGTAAACGAAGACATGTTCTGTATGTCTTACTACAAACTCTTGAAAATACACTGCTGGCCCTTCACTCTACTTCCCCTTACTGATGTCTTATTGGACCCTTGCCTCAGGCCTTGGGATTCACTAAAATGTAATAGGTGTAGTTCTCTTTTCTAGAAGCAAAAGAAATAGTTACATGATTTCCAACTTTGAAGTACATCAGAAGGCAGCTGGTTTTGTCATGGTGTTTGAGAGTCATCATTGGATTTTCCTTCCAAAACGTATTTCCAGCTATCTGACACCATGCCTGCGGGTTCATCTTTTAAAAAAGAAGAAATTATTTCTTAGAGGCTTTTAAAAAATCTTTTTATTTCAAGGAAATCTTACTAAAAGGCAAATTTCCCCAGGGAAGTAATTAGTATTATGGTGTATGGCTGCTTTTGCTCCCTAACAGCAGAGTTACTAGTTGCAACACAGACTGTGTGGCCCACAAGGCTTAAAATATTAACTATATGGCTTTCTTAAAAAACTTTTACTAATCCCTAGTTTAGAGTATGAGCTCTGAAATTCAAATTGTGTGGATTTGAATACCAGCTTTTACTTAGTTCCTTGACCTTGGAGAAGTAACTTAAAGTCCCAGTATCTGTTTTCTTATCTGTAAAATAGAATAATAATAGAAAGCACTTGAGGCTGTGTCTAACACATAGCACTCAATGAGTATTAGCTCTTAAACAGACCTAAAATCAAAATATAAAATTTACTTACTCTGTTGAAATGAATTTATTATATCGACCAATTTTGATGATCTGATTGACTGAATTTAAAGCCTTGATTCAGATTGGGTCAGTGGGCTGCTGTTTCACATTCACAGCAGTTCTACTGAGCTCAATCCATATGAAAGTTTTACAAATAATTTTAAAATAGCCACCATAAAAAACAACCAAAAGAAGCAACTTAAAAATTCGTTAGTAATTCTTTATCTTTTGAAACAGACAGCAGTGTCCATATTTTCTGTTTTGGCTTTATCAGCTTATGTTAGGGACTGAGCATGGAGTCCAGCTACAGGTTGTATTTTTGTATTGATCTTCTTTCATATTGATCTCGTTTATTGAAGTGTAGTGAACTTGGTCATGCTGAAATCCACTCAGCAAATCCCAGTAACAAAAGAGTTGGTTGAAACCAGGCCAAAGGTAATATTATCAGTGAGGCAAAAGGATTTCATTAAGGATAGCAACTGATTCTTTTAACGAGCCAAAAGTGCATTTTAGAATTTTGAACCTGAAAAATCTGTTGGATAAGATAGTTAATGTATGGCTTTTGACATACACTGAAACATTAGGCTTTTCTCTAACTGCTTTTTGATCCATTTTCTTGATAAACACGTAGCGTCTACATTGCTAAAAAGACACTGTCATAATGACAGATTATCTTAAACAAAGGTATGCAAAAGAACGTGTCATGTTGATTAATGCCACTTATATTACTATATTCAGTAATCTTAGATGTTTGATCATTTAAATACACAATGGAAAATGAGCTAAGCATTTGTGTATGTGTTTGTGTGTATAGTGTGTATAATGCTGCTGTCAATGACTTTCAAAATATGATGTATGTGATAAAACTAGATTTCCTCTTATATGGGAAGGTATGTGTGCTTAGGGGTTTGTAGAATCCTTGAGAAATATCTTCATGTGAGTGTATTTTCTACGGATGATGGATTTGATATTCTGTATCTATCTTTTTTCTGATAGTCTGGACCTATCTTATCTGTAAAGCAATGCAAATATTCAATAAAAATCCTGCCTTGCAATGGGAATCCCTTACATTCAGGGGTCAGAAATCTTAGAGGTAAATAAAGTATCAGCATCAGGATAGTAATTGTACATAAAGATTACTAACACAGCTTAAAGAGAGTCATGGACATGGAAACAGAATGACATAAGTATTATTCATTATCCAATTCCAGATTCAGTCTGTGAATTAAATCTGAACTAGAAGAGTTGGTTCCTCTTTGTGCTGAACATTTCAAGGCGGACTGTGTAGTCAGATGTTTTATATCAGAATTGAAGTAGCATTGCTGTTAGGTGCCATCAAGGCAGTTCTAACTCAGAGCAACCCTGTGTACAAAAGAACGAAACACTGCCCAGTGCCATCTTCACAATCGTTGCTATGGTTGAGCCCATTGTTGCAGCCACTGTGTCAATCCGTCTCATTGATGATCATCCTCTTTTTCACTGACGCTCTCCTTTACCAAGCATGATGACCTTCTCCAGGGACTGAACCCTCCTGATAACACGTCCAAAGTATGTGATACGAAGTCTCACCATCTTCGCTTCCAAGGAGCACTCTGGCTGTACTCCTTCCAAGACAAACTTGTTCATTTGTCTGGCAGTCCATAGTATATTCAATATTCTTTGCCAGCACCATCATTCAAAGTCATCAATTCTTCCTTGGTCTTCCTTATTCATCGTTTAGCTTTCACATGCATAGGAGGTGATTGAAAATATCATGGTTTGGGTCAGCCGCACCTTAGTCCTCAAAGTGACATCTTTGCTTTTCAACACTTCTAAAGAGGTCTTTTGCAGCAGATTTGCCCCGTGCAATGCGTCCTTTGATTTCTTGACTGCTCCTTCCATGGGCGTTGATTGTGGACCCACATAAAATGAAATCCTTGACAACCTTAGTCTTTTCTCTGTTTATTATCATGTTGCTTATAGGTCCAGTTGTAAGGATGTTTTTTTATGTTGAGATGTAATCCATACTGAAGGCTGTAGTCTTTGATCTTCTCAGTGTCTCAAGTCCTCTTCACTTTCAGCAAGTAAGGTTATGTCACTAGCATTTCATAGGTTGTTAATGAGCCTTCCTCAAATCCTAATGCCACATTCTTCTTCATATAGTGCAGTTTCTCAGATTATTTGCTCAGCATACAGATTGAATAAGTATAATGAAAGGATACAACCCTGAAGCACATCTTTCCTGATTTTAAACCACTCAGTATCCCCTTATTCTGTTCGAACAACTGTCTCTTGGTCTATGTACAGGTTCGTCGTGAACACAATTAAGTGTTCTGCAATTCCCATTCTTTGTAGTGTTATCGATAATTTTTTATGATCCACACAGTCAAATGTCTTGCATAGTCAACACGATATAGGTAAACATCTTTCTGGTATTCTCTGCTTTCAGCCAACATCCATCTGACATCAGCAATGAAACCAGAAACTTTAGTCATTACCCATTCTATAAATTTATGGCCTGTAATTCTGGGAGTCACATTTCTTAGCATTGTTTATTATTACCATTCACATTCTTAGTTATTTATTTGAATAATAGAAAATTTGTTAGCAATTAAGGTTTATTGTTGTTGTTGTTAAACCCCTAGTCACCTAACTTAGATTAATTCTTTAAGTTTTCTTGCATAATATGAAACCAAAGAGCCAGATGTGGTGGGATTAACATGAGCACCTATAAGTTCTTCCTCTTCTCAAATAACAAAGAAATAGCATTGCTTTTTTTTTTTTTTTTTTTTTATTATTTCCTATAGTTTCTTGGGGGCAGTTCTACTCTATCCTGTAGGGTCGCTATGAGTCCAAATCGACTCGACGGCACTGAGTTTGGTTTTTTGGTTTTTGGTATAGTTTCATTAATGCCTCTCGGTGTCAGAAGTGGGAATCACCAGATATGACTGTTCTTTGTCTCAAAAGGTAGAATTGAAGTTAAATAACTTATTCTTGGTTAACATTAGATTTTGACATTTAAATATTTCTTACGATTGGAGGACAACGAGCTTTCTCTAGTTTTTCTTATCTTCTTCTGTAATTGTAAATACTACCTACCTGCTTGAAACTCATAATTTATGCGCCAACTCAAAGCATTTTTTTTTAGAAACTCAGACATGTGGATCCAGTTGCCTACTTGACATCGTCTCTTATATGTCTCATATAAAACATTAAACTTTTTAATGTGAAAAAAAAAATACATGCAGAAAAGTGCCTTTACTGCCACCTCTCCAGTAAACACTGTCCTAATTTCTGACAACATTAATTAGTTTGGTGACCTGGTTTTTAATGTAGTAATAATCTTATTATTTATATTCATAATACTTTAACTTTATTGCAGTTACCAATATACTTATTTGTTTACTGTCTGTCTCACATAAGCTGTATGCTACCTGAGTACAAGGTTTTATCCATAATATATCATAGCATAGCTAAACAAAAGGGTGGAGTCTCAATTGCATCCCTGAAGTGCCCTTAGAAGTAAGACCTGGCGACCTACTTCTGAAAAATCAGTGATTGAAAACCCTGTATAGCACAGTTCTGATACACATTAGGGTCGTCATGAGTCAAAGTCTACTCAATGGAAACTGGTTTTTGTTTTAGTTACATAGGTGTATACATGAGCACAAATATGTGTGCACATGCATATAACCTGAAGAGCTTAGCTTTTGATCATGACTGTTCTATTAAATACCTAAGTTAGTTAAAGCATGCGTGGGGGTGGGGGAAAACTATAAGGTGGTATCTTAAAATGATGTTTGGGGTTAAAAAAAGATACAAAACTATTAAGGTAGTATCCTAAAAACTGACAGTACAGCTGTGCTTAGAGGCAAAATTTTACTTCTTTTAAAAAATACCTTGCTAAGTATTTTATAAATTACTGTTTTTAAAGCACTAGGGAAAAGAAAAGAAAAAAAAAAAAAAACCTATTGCCATTGCGAGCCCATTCTGACTCACAGTGACTCTGTAGGATGGGGTAGAACTGCCTCATAGAGTTTCCAGGGAGCATCTGGTGGAGTCGAACTGCCAACCTTTTGTGTATATGATAATATTATCTGTGAATAGGAAGTTTTACTTCTTCCTTATCAACTTGGATGCCCTTTATTCCCTTTCTTGCCTTATTGCCCTAGCTAGGATTTCAGTACAATAATGAATAAGAGTGGTGAGAAAGGGCATCCTTGTCTTTCCCATTGTCAAGAAGAATGCTTTCAGGCTCTCTCCATTGAGAATAATGTTGGCTGTTGGTTTTGTATATATGCCTGTAATTATATTGAGGAATTTCCCTTGAATTCCTATTTTGCTAAGGGCTTTTATCAGGAATGGGTGTTGGACTTTATTAAATGTCTTTTCTTCATTGATTGAGATAATCATGAGATCCTTGTTCTTTGCTTTATATGTGATGGATTTACATTGATTGATTTTCTTTTTTATGTAATTTTTTATTATAGGTGTGACTTGATCGACTTTTCCATATAAGCTTATTTTCCTTTTTTTGTGTGTGTGTGTGCTTTAGGTGAAGGTTTACAGAGCAAATTAGTTTCTCATTAAGCAATTAATAATATGTTGTTTTGTGACATTTGTTGCCAACCCCACGACACATCAGCAGTCTCCCCTCTCGACCTTTGATTCCCCAGTTGTCCGGCTTTCTGGTCCTCTCCTGCTTTCCCGTCCTTGCCTCTGGCCTGGTGTGCCCATTTAGTCTGGTGTACATGGTTGAGCTAACCTATCTAATCTTTGGCTGAAGGGCAAACCTCAGGAGTGACTTCAGTACTGAGTTAAAAGGGTGTCTGGGGGCCATACTCTCAGGGTTTCTCTAGTCTCTGTCAGGCAAGTAAGTCTGGTCTTTTTTTGTGAGTTTGAATTTTACTCTACATTTGTATCCAGCTCTGCCCGAGACCCTTTATTGTGATCCCTGCCAAAGCAGTCAGTGGTGGTAGCGGGGCACCATCTAGTTACGCTGGATTCAGTCTGGTGGAGCTGTGGTAGTTGTGGTCCATTCATTCTTTGGACTAGTCTTTCCCTTTTGTCTTTGGTTTTCTTCATTCTCCCTTGCTTCAGGCAGGGTGGGACCAGTAGACATATCTTACAAGATTTTTATGTTGATTGATGTTCTAATGTTGAACCATCCTTGCATACCTGGTATGAATCCCACTTGGTCATGGTGAACTATATTTCTGTATGCTGTTGTATTCTGTTTACTAGAATTAGAACTGTAGACCATTTGGTTAACAGCCAAGCTTTTAACCACTCTACCACCAGGGCTCAGGTAGGGCCATATGCATTTTTAAGCATCTTAGTGTACATGCTGCTGATTTCTGTGCTGAAATTCTGATAATACTAATAAACTTGCTTTAGAAACTTTTCTGACCAAATGATAAGTTTCTTTTTTTTTATTCCTGAAAATAGTATATTAGCAGTTTTAACTGCTTATAATTTCTTTTGAATATAATTTCATCATCAGCAGCATCAGTATAAAGAAAACTAAATACCAGTCTAAGTGTTGAGGGTGTAATGCTGTGAAAATAATTGAGTAGTAGGAAAAACCAGAGTCAATTCAGTTCAACATAGACTATATGACTTCCTTCTGCAAAGCAAAATTGATATATATACTAGAAAGATTAAAGTTGGTTTTTCTGCTAAGCAACTGAAGGAACTGGTTTTTTGAAAACATAATTTATAAAAAACAGAAACCTATGCTTTATGAGAATTTTCCTCAAATGCATATTTGACCAAATTATGGGATGTTCGTTGAAGAACTTTGAGGGGCATAAAGTAATTTTTAATTTAATTAGGAAACTATGCCAAATGATAATTAAAACATAAACATGGCAGGTAAATAATTTGTTGCTCCACAGTGGATCATGGGTACATGAAAAGAGCGAAACAACAACTTCCTATAAGGGAGTAAATGGGATGTGTCTCATTGCTAAAAGGAAGCATAACTAAAAAGGTAGTTTGGAAAATAAATTATTTGTTGAGGTGGCATTTAAATATGCTTAAGAAGATAACCACGCCTCATGACAAATGTGGGGTGTGTAGAATAACTTACTGAATGTTATTCTGTGGAAACATTTTGTAAATCATGCTCATGTTAGATTTATTTTTTCCATTAAAATATAAAAAGCCTCTCAACAATTCCTATCCCTTAAAAGAATTTAAGTTACTGGTTTGTTGGATTTTTTATACTTAACTTGAAGCTTGTTTGCCTGTTGTATTTGAACTTAAATAATGAGAAAATAACCTTAAAGTAATAAAATATTACTTTAATATTATCTGTCTTATTACTTCCATTTTTTCCCTTTTGGTTAAATAAATGTATGCATCTGATGTAGGGACAAAATTTAGAGCAGGGAAGAAAAGCAACAAGACAGGGAGACTCAATTCTTCATTCAACAAAGCCCTTTTAAAACAAATTATAGTAATGTGAAGGTCAAGCTAGACTTAATTTTTGATAAGAATTAAAAATAAAGAACATGAAGACTTTTATCATCAATATCCTTTATACAAAAGTTTAGAAGACTTTTTTTCCTTTTACATGTAATTGCATCTTAAAATTTAATGTTAAACTTAAGACAATGCTGGTTAAGTTAAAATTGGTGAACTATATGAAGAATCATGTCTTGGAAAACAGCTCTTGAATTCTTGTGGCTTTTTTTTCTGATCCCAGAGTAAAGTTAGCTAGTAACTTTTTTTTTTTTTTTCCAATAATTAGTTGATAGCTCGATGTACCTCTGAAAGTAACGGAGAAAGCATTAATCCAATGGGTCTCCTGTCCTTCTTCTGTTCCCATCTCATCTTTCTAGCCTCACTTTTTCTTGGAATTTAAAATATTAGCAGTTTTTATACTTCTGGCAGCTGTAATAGGTGCCACACAACAGTAATAAAGAATTTAACATGGTTTATTTATCTTACAAATGATTCCTATGCCTTTATTTAAAACTGATGTCAGGATCAATTCAATAGACATGGCTCCCAAGGTCACCTAATAAAGTATTCTATTTCTAAAGGTTACTTAATTTTTAAGTAAAATGTCATATGAACACTTAAATCCATTACCCACTAGTACCCACTGCTGTCGAGTTGATTCCTACTTATAGCGACCCTATAGGGCAGAGTAGAACTGCCCCATAGAGTTTCCAAGGAGCGCTTGGCAGATTTGAACTGCTGACCTCTTGGTTAGCAGCTGTAGCACTTAACCACTACGCCACCAGGGTTTTAGTCTCTTAAAAATGAATATAGTTATATCAGTTATAAAGAGTCCTGGTGGTGCCGTGGCTAAGTCTCGGCTCCTAACCGAAAGATAGGTGGTTCGAACCCACCAGCCGCTCTGTGGGAGAAAGATGTGGCAGTCAGCTTCCCTAAAGATTACAGCCTTGTAAACCCTATGGGGCATTGCTACTCTGTCCTGTAGGTTCTCTGTGAGTCACAATCAATAAGACGGCAAGGGGTATGGTTTTTGGTTTTGATACTAAGTTATACACTTATTGTGGCTTTATCTCTATATTGTAAACTTAGACTTCAGAATAATTCAGTACAGATTAAAAAAAAAAAAACTTGTTGCCATCAAGTCGATTTCAACTCATGGCAACTCCATATATTACAGAGTAGAACTGCTCCATAGGTTGACTTGCTGTGAAGCCTAGTGAAGGGCAAACAGGCTTAGCTGGACATGGCTGCTGTCATGTTTTCTGCTAGTTCACTGGCATTTGCTAAATAATTCCTAGTGTAATTCTTGCTGAGGAGGGTTACGTAAGTCTGGAGGCATCCCTGGCTTGTAGCCACTATTGTTCAACACCACCATAAAACCCGTCTCCCACTGTGGAGTGCTTGGTCCTGCTGCTGCTCAGGACCTGACATGTATATAAGTCTCCCTAATAAACTCCTTTGCTGCCACCCTGGAGTTGCCCACCTCTTTGGTCTCTCATAATCCTTTATTTTTGGAGGCAAGTTTCATGTTACTAGCCTGTGCTGGGGTAGATGTCAAGGAAATGGATAGTGGGAGTGAGGCCTCTGGGGGGGAAATCCTGGGTTGGCCAGCACCCTCCTTGTGGGGAGGTTTGGCCCACATGCTTGATGTGCATGGGCCACCACGTGAGTACGGGGATGCCCCAAAAATGCTAAGCGGCATAACCCGGTTGTAATGTAACGGAAGATGCTCACCTTCATAAGTATGGAAAGGAATCTAGGAAAACAGTAGCCGCTGCAGGGTGGCTGCTGCTCTGGACCATTTGGCCGGCCACGGATGCCCAGTTAGCTGCTGAAGTGTGCGTAAAAGCTTTGCAGGAAGAATTACAGTTGGAAAGGGATGCGCAGCAATCGTATGTGTCCGTGATCAACATATTGAGCAGCTGCATCTGTAAACGGGATGAGCAATAAGAAATGCTTACCTGCAGGTTTGTAAAATTGGGAGGAAGGAAAGTTCCAAAGGCAAAGATAAGAGCATTGTTGATGAAAGGTGACTGGGACGTGAAAACATGGAATCCTTGGGAAAGCAAGTCTGATAGTGACTTGTATGTACAGCCAATAGTAGAGGAGAAGCCTTGCTTGGAAGATCAGCCCTTCTGGGCATGGCTGCTCATTACCCATAAAATGAAAATTGCTCATGAGTCCAATGACCATAGACAAGAAATCTCGGCTTCCAGTTCTATGACAATCCCGGAATATACTCCCACTGAGTTGACTGGATTATGTGAGAAATTCCAGCAGAAAGGAAAGGAAACCATTACAGCTTGGTTATTATATCTGTGGGATATTGGAGGATACAGTGCCTCTTTAAATGGATCCAAAGCAGAAAAAATGAGTAGTATAGTCACCTACCGCACCCTCTGGTAGCATCCACGCAGCTCAGAACACTGAAGACATACACATCTTCACAAATTGGACCATCTTGTGTTATACAAAGTGTGGCCAAATGAGGGGGATCTTCCTGATATTCTTGGGAAGTGGTCTGCCATAGAGGAGCTACAGCAACTAATAATGGAAGCTAGGCATGTGCCATACCATTTATGCTCAGCACTTCCGGGGACCAGACAATGAACTCTTCCCTACAGGAACGAAAGCAAAGATCCTACAGGTGGCCCCACCCTCCTGGTGCGTCACACGGATGGCTATAGCTAGTATCTTAGAGTGCCAGACAGTCTACCAGGTGGGACAAGCCATAGCTGTTTTGAATTGAACTGAGAGGGCTAGAGAAAAGGGGGTGTGAGTCATCGGAAGAGAGAAAAGAAAGGCTGAATATAAGACAACCATCCAAGGACCCCCTTAAAAGTAATCAGGAAGCAGATGTAGGTGGACTTTAGTGGCTGCTGGGACGGCAGTAGAAAGGGTAGATAACTGAATATGGTTTTAGTCAACCTTTGGAAGAATCTGAGACTGGAACAACAATACCGCCCTCTGGGTCCCACTGCACCCCATGAGGACGTGCCTGTTGCCACCAGGTAGACCCCACCAATCCTTAGAGACTAGGGGTGGGGCCAAGGTCACCGGCAGGTCAGGGCCCCGCAGGGGGACTGTAGGCCCCACGTAGAGGTGACAATACATTGATCAAAAACAAACAAGCAGCGGTGCTCTCTCTGGTTGAGGGGCAGGATGCATCCTTACCTTTGGAAACTCTGAATGAGTTTAAGGGTCTCCCTTGGCAGTTGATGGGTATGGCGGAAAGTCCATCCATGTACATCAGGTACTTCTGACCCTACAAATAGGACATACTCCCCCTAAACCAAATCAAGTTTGTATTTCCCCAATACCAGAATACGTTCTAGGGGCTGTCCTCACGGCACTGACTTTGACTACAACTGTGGGTGAATTCCAACTGTGAGCAAGGGTGGTAAAAGCAATCTTCAGGGGGTAATGTTTCATGGGAATCAGTGACCTTTCCTCTACTACAAAGAGTGGTAGACATCAGAAAACATAAGTTGCCCAGAAGACATAAGAAAATCAGTGAAACCATTTTGAAATTGAAAAGATAGGCTTCCTCCAGGAAGCCCACAGTGCTTTAATAGCCATGTATGACCTGTGAAGAAATTAGATGGGTCCTGGCATATGACTGTGGACTATAGAGAACTTAACAAGGTGATCCCTCCTATACATGGTGTAGTACTGAACATAACTTTCTTGTTGGAAACCAATAGTAGAGGCCTGAGCATGTATCATGCTGTGTTAGACCTGGCCAATGCATTCTTCAGCATCTCTCTAGCCCCGTCTGCTGAAGACCAGTTTGCCTTCACCTGGGAGCGTCAGTAGTCGACATTCCAGGTGCTACTCCAAGATAACGACATAGTTCCACATCTGCCACTATGGTTGCTAGGATCTCTTTTCTCCTTCCCCACCATTGTCCAGTGGTTTCATTACATTGATATCATGTTAACTGCTTAAGATGTTTCTCTGTTACGGGAGTGTCTAGATGACCTAATCATTTACCTACAGAGGAAAGGATGGGTTGTGAATCCCCAAAAGGGGCAGGGGCTGGGAACATTGGTAAAACTCCTACGGGCCGTCTGGTCAGGTAAGACCTGTGTATTGCCTGAAGCCATAGTCAATAAATTACAAGCTTACCCTACCCCTGAGATACCAAAAGAAGTGCAGACCTCCTTGGGTCTTTTGGGGTGTTGGAGAGTATTAATTCCCCGCTTGGCCTGGTGCTTGAGATCACTCTATCAACGGGTAAAAAAAGGGTGCCTCTTGGGATTGGAATAATGAACAGTAGCAAGCTTTCGAGAAGGCAATGGTGTTGGTTGCCTAAGTGAAAGCGCTGGGTACGATATGGGAAGGGTTACCCTTCCGGTCAGACGTAAGCAGCACTGAAGATGGCTTTGGCTGGGCTTTGTGGCAAGATCAGGATGGAACTAAAGTACCTCTAGGTTTTTGATCTCAACTATGGAAGGAGTCAGAAGATCAATACAGTCCCATGGAGAAACAATTATTGCCTGCCTGTAATGTTCTCTGTCAGGTAGAGCTGTTAACAGGGGCAAGAGGGGTAACCTGTTACACAGTTTTGCCCTTAAATGAGTGGGTCAATAGGCTGTTTTCCAAGTCATTATCAGCTATCACCCAGACAGCTATGTTGACCAAATGGCATGCATGCCTGCAACAGCACAGTGCCCTTTCTGCCAGTCCGTTGTCTCAAGAGTTACAGACTGTACTTGGTCCAGCGACATATCAAGATGACCACTCAGCACAGGCTAGTGAGCCACCGGATCCACCTCCCCTCTCTTCTAAAAGATAGGAAGACCTCTTGCCAGCAGGCACCTGGTGCACAGATGGCTCTAGCTAAGGTATACCACCACTATGGATGGCAGTGGCTGTGCAAGCCTCTACTGACACCATTTGGTTTGAAACCAGCTCAGGGCAGAGCAGTCAGTGGGCTAAATTAAGGGTGTATGGATGGTCGTCGCCCACAAACCCAGTCCTTAACCCTGTGTATTGGACAGTTGGGCGGTGGCCTGTGGGTTAACTATGTGAATAGGCTAATAACATAAGGAGCAGTGGACAGTAATGGGTCCTGTCCTGTCGGGGAAAGCCGTGTGGCAGAACATCTGGGATCCGCTCCAAGCCTCAGATGCTACTCTGTCTTCAAGTAGCAGCCCATTCACCTCTTTCCCCATTGGGAAGCCAAAAGCAGACACTATAGTACAAGTTAGAACAGTACATCCCGAAGGGGAAACTGCCCATAGGATTCACCAGAAAAGTGGCCACTGTAGTGCCCGTGTTGGTTAGAAAATACCTAAAGAGCCAGGCATAGCAGTGAAGTATAGTGATTTGGTGGTGGTTATACAAAATTGCCCCCTGTGCTCATACCAATGTCCAAGACATCTGCCCCACGATCCTGGGAAGATACATAAAGAGAATACAGCCAGAGGTGGACTGGCAGGTAGATTATATAGGGCCCGTACCCTACGGTAAAGGAGCAAAATACTCTCTGGTTTGTGTGGACACTGCTACCGGTTTGACACAGGTGTTCCCATGGAAACGAATGAACTAGACTACTGCAATAAAAGGATTACAAAAATTGAGTATTATGTACGGAATACTGCAAAGGACTGATAGTGACCAGGGCACACACTTTACAGGTCATGAACATCATACTGACACTTGGCATATTTCAGCATGAGAAAACGAACAGTACTTTTAACCATGCTAGAGAAGGCCTAAATCCCTTCTCCGTGCATCCTTTCCCCTGAGCTTAACCACGGTTGGCATTTGGAGTTCTGGAATATAGAACGCAGCTTCAAAAATGGTGACCCTGTGGAGAAGGAAGGGCTCTAGTAGAAAATAAAATGTTTAGAAAGGAGAAGACCAAAAGAGAAGGTTTTAGGAGAGCAAATTTTAGAGAAGGGAAAACCTAATTATCTTTTCTATTGAAAACTGAGCCTCTTAATTCCTTTGTGTTTCTGAGGATTCTATAATATGAGAGCTTAGCAATCATAGAGGTGAAATGAGACTGGTGTGAACCTGTCCTGGAGGTTTAAATTTGATCCCAGAAAATGTTTCTTACAGGATTATTATAAGGGTAAAATGAGTTACTGGAAGTGAATTAATCCAGTTTAGTGCTTAATAGAGAGTGGTGACTACCAAAGCGAATTTCTCTTTCATGAAGGAGAATATCTATGGACAGCCCTCTGCTGATCTTCTGGTCAGTAAAATTTAAAATCTCGTAGTTGTATGTCTCCTAATATACATATCATAGAATTATAAAATTTTACCCCAGTTTCTTGTGAAGGATGCTTTAATTTGTCTTTTACAGATTTTCTGGAAGAGAAAAAAAGAACTTTCAGAAATATACATTAGATAACCTTTTTTCCCCTTCTGCTATTAATTCAATTCATTAAACTCTAATGTAGTTCAATAACTGTATTTATAGCATTGTTTTTCATAACCCTGACTCCTTAGGCCCTTGAGGATGCCATTTCACTAATTAAGTATCTTTTGTCTAGTCACATGTTTTTCCCTAAGTAGTGTGAAATAAGCTCATCTATTCTATACTATTGTCAAGATCCAGAATAATTTTCATTTTCTCTAATAAAAAACAAACTCTTCCAAATCTTATATTTTCTACTCAGGGGATCATACTAAAACTTTTGATATTCTCAAATCATGGGAAAAAGATTAATTTAGCAAATATAATTTTGTGATTCTTCTAATTTACTATTGACCAAGACACACACACACACGCACGCACACACACACACCCCAAACCAAAAACCCAACGGATTTTAAAAGTTAATTGCTAATCTACCTTATACTAACAGCTACAGATACATTACAAATGTACGTATTGTTTCTCTTAGCCAATAAACTGGTTTATTAGTTAGCATTTGCCTTCCACATTGCTGATAAAAATAGCACAAGTATATATGACCAAGCAATTAAAATAAAAGGCTTCCCAAGAACATACTAAACCCGTAGTATTTAAAAGTAAAACTAAAGTTGCTGTCTTGATTTTTAGTTAACTTGGAATTAAGTGGTTATATATGCGTGTTAGCAGCAATCAAGCTGAATTTATTTGCAAACCCTGAGATCATTCAAACAGTGTCCCAGGGGGCCCTGAAAGAACCAATTAGCCTATACCAACCACTCAAGATATGATCATCCTTAAGTACCATGTAAACTAAACCAATCTGACTAAAGAATTGTCTGTCTGAATGCCTCATTTAATGATAAAAATGTTGTAAGAAAGTGAATTGTCTCTTATTTCTCTGAACCACTTTCCCCTAACTATTGTTAATTCACCAGAGTGAGAATAAACCATATGGACCATCCAATTCTGTCAAACGAGGAAGACCCTCAGTGAGGTAGATTGACACAGTGGCTGCAACAGTGAGCTCAAGCATAACACAACGATCATGAGGATGGCACAGGACGGCGTAGTGTTTCGTTCTGTTGTACACAGGGTCGCTATGAGTCAGAACTGACTCCATGGCACCTAACGACAATCTTACAGAAAGGAGAAATGACTAGCCAAAGGGCACATAACAGGTTAACGAGAAAGGTGCGATTGAAATCTATGTCTCCTTAGCCTAATTAAGGATAGTGTTGTATGTAATAAAGTTTCCTATAAATTACTATACATAGTGGAAGGGAAAAAAAAAGGTAAAGACTCTATGACTTCTATTATTTTTTCCAACTTATTCTACTTATATTTCACTTTTTTAAAAATCTTTCCATCATTAATTAGTCACCTCTTCTGCATTTTTAAAAATTTTATTTTGTTGTTGTTGAAAATATACACAGCAAAACAACACCAACTCAACCATTTCTACATGTACAATTCAGTGACATTGATTATATTCTTTGGGTTGTGCAACCATTCTCACCCTCTTTTTCTGAGTTATTCCTCCCCCGTTAACATAATCTCATTCCTCCCAAGATTCCTTTCAAGTTGGTGTTGTCACTTTGATCCCTTATAGATAGTTCTTAAAAGAACATGATGCTCAAGGCAGACATTTTTTACTAGTTAAGCTAAACTTGTTTGGCTTTAAGATTTCAGGGGATATTTTTGGTTTAAGGTTTAAAGATTATCTCAGGCAATAGTTTCAGGGGTTCATCCAGCCTCCTTTGCTCCAGAAAGCCTGGCATCCATGAAAATTTGAAATTCTGTTTGCATTTTCTCCCTTTGATCAGGATTCTTCTATAGAATCTTTGATCAAAATGTTCAGTATTGTTAGCTGGGCACCATCCAGTTCTTCTGGTCTGATGGCAAAGGAAGCAGTTGTTCGTGGAGACAGTTAGCCACACATTTCATATCCTCTTCCTATTCCTGACTCTCCTTTCTGTATTGCTCCAGGAAAATAGAAACCAATTGCCACATTTCGATGGCTGCTTGTAAGCTTTTAAGACCCCAGGCACTACTCAATGAACAAGGAGGTAGAACAGAAGCACTAAAAACATTATGATGCTAATTAACTGTAATGTCCTATGAAACCATGACCCTAAACCTCCAAACCAAAGAACCAAATCCCACGAGGTGTTTGGTTGTACTTAAGCAGCCTCAGCAGCTACTCTTTTTTTTTTTTTTTGTCATCATAGTAAATATATCTGTCACACAACTTTTGCCAATTAAACTTTTTACAGGTATACAGCTTATTGAAAGCAATTATAGTAATCAGCTGTGCAACTCTACGCTTGATAAATGCAATTTTTCTATCACCGTTAACCCCCTTTTTACTCTACCCTCCCTCTCCTAGTAACCACTAACAAATTTTGGTTTCTATTCATTTCTCTTTTCTTGTCTTTTTATATATGTGAGGTCAGACAATATTTGCCCTTTTGTGACTGACTTATTTCACTCAGCACAGTGTCTTCAGGCTCCATCCATATTATAGCATGTGTCAAGACAGACTTCATTTCTTCCACTGGCCGAGTAGTATTCCATTGCATGTATGTACAACATTTTGTTTATTCATCTGTTGTCAGGCATTTAGTTTGTTTCCTCCACCTTTTGGCTATTGTGAATAGCACAATAAACATTGATGTACAAGTCTCTGTTTGAGTTTCTGCTTTCAAGTCTTTTGGGTATATACTTGGAGTGGAATTGCTGGGCTATAGGGTCGCTATAAGTCAGAATCGGGTTGACGGCAGTGGGTATGTTGTTGTTGTTGTTAGGTGCTGTGGAGTTATTTCTGACTCACAGCAACCCTATGCACCATGGAAAGAAACCACTCCCAGTCCTGCACCGTCCTTAATAATCATTGTTATGCTTGAGCCCATTGTTGCAGCCACTATGTCAATTCATCTTGTTGAGGGCCTTCCTCTTTTCTGCTGACCCTGAACTTTACCAAGAATGATGCCTTCTCCAGGGACTGATCCCTCCTGACAACATGTTCAAAGTATGCAAGACATAGTCTCGCCATCCTTGCTTCTAAGGAGCATTCTGGTTGTACTTCTTCCAAGACAGATTTTTTCGTTCTTTTGGCAGTCCATGGTATACAATATTCTTTGCCAACACAATTCAAAGGCATCAGTTCTTCTTCGGCCTTACGTATTCATTGTCTAGCTTTCACATGCATGTGGGACAATTGAGGAAATACCATCGTTTGAGTCTGGCGCATCTTAGTCTTCAAGTTGACATCTTTGCTTTTCAACACTTTAAAGAGGTCCTTTGCAGCAGATTTGCCCAGTGCAGTGCATCTTTTGATTTCTTGACTGCTGCTTCCATGGGTGTTGATTGTGGATCCAAGTAAAGTGAAATCCTTGACAATTTCAATCTTTTCTCCGTTTATCATGATGTTGCTTATTGGTCCAGTTGTAAGGATTTTTGTTTTCTTTGTGTTGAGGTGTAATCGATACTGAAGGCTGTGGTCTTGGATCTTCATCAGTAAGTGCTTCAAGTCCTCTTCACTTTCAGCGAGCAAGATTGTATCATCTGCATAACACAGGTTGTTAATGAGTCTTCCTCCAATCCTGATGCCCCGTTCTTTTTCATATAGTCCAGCTTTTTTCGGATTATTTGCTCAGTGTACAGATTGAATAGGTATGGTGAAAGGATAGAACCCTGACACATACCTTTCCTAACTTTAAACCACTCAGTATCCCCTTGTTTTGATCTATGTGCAGGTTCGTTGTGAGCACCACTAAGTGCTCTGGAATTCCTGTTCTTCAAAATATTATCCATAATTTATTATGAGCCACACAGTCAAATGCCTTTGCATAGTCAATAAAACACAGGTAAACATCCTTTTGGTATTCTGTGCTTTCAGCCAGGATCCATCTGACATCAGCAATGATATCCCTGGTTCCATGTCCTCTTCTGAGTCTGGCTTGAATTTCTGCCAGTTTCCTGTTGATATATTGCTGTAGCCACTTTTGAATGATCTTCAGCAAAATTTTGCTTGCATGTGATATTGTTCAATAATTTCCATGTTCGGTTGGATCACCTTTCTTGGGAATAGGCATAAATATGCATCTCTTCCAGTCGATTGGTCAGGTTCTTGTCTTCCAAATTTCTAGGCACAGACAAGAACGGGTATGGTAGTTCTATTTTTAGTGTTCTGAGGAACCACCACACCTTTTTTTGAAGGGCTGCACCATTTTGCGTTCCAACCAGCAATGGGCAAGTCTTGCAGTTTCTCCACGTCCTTGAAAACATTTATTTATTTTAATTTTAGTTGTCCTTTTGTTGTGTTATGTGCTGTCGAGTTAGTTCTGACTCATAGTGACCCCACATACAACAGAATGAAACACTCCCTGGTACTGCGCCATCCTCACAATTGTTGCTATATTTGAGCCCATTAGCCATTCTAATGGGAGTGAAATGCTATCTGTCTTAGGCTGAGTTCTCTAGCAAAGCAAAACCAGTGAAGTGTGTATATATTCCAACTCATAGCGACCCTGTAGGACAGAGTAGAACTGTCCCATAGGGTTTCCAAGGAGCAGCTTGTGGATTTTGAACTGCTGGCTGACCTTTTGGCTAGCAGTCAAGCTCTTAACTGCTGTGCTACAAGTGTGTGTGTGTGTGTGTGTATACACATACATATATATGTATATGTGAATATATGTAGATGTATATATACATATATACACAAATAGAGCGAGAGAGAAAGAGAGATCTTTATCTCATGGAAATGGCTTCTGCCATTGTAGAGGCGGCAAGTCCCAAGTCTGTGGGTCAGGCATCCGGCTGAATGCTTCTTCTGACTCAGGTGGGTGCAGGGGCTGTTGCACCCAAGATCTGTGGCTCAACAGGCTACAGAAGCTGATGTATCTAAGATGGGCAGGCAGTATGACAGGCAGCTGGCTCAAGTCCCAAGAAACAGAGGTCAGATGGTGATGAGTTGGATTCAGGATACAGAGAAAGCAAGCCAGCTTTGCCAGAATGTCCATATATATATATATATATATATATATATATATTGGATACAGCCCACACCCCTGAGAAAACTCCCCTTACAACTGTTTGGCTAATCACATCAAATCACGTCAGGAGGATGAGTACATCATTACATAACTGCCAAACTACTTTATTACTGCCAAACCACTGAGAATCATGGCCCAGCCAAGTTGACACACAAACTTAACCATCCTAATATCTCACTGTGGTTTTGATTTGCATCTTGCTGATGGCTAATGACATTGAGCATCTGTTCATGTGTTTGGTGGCCATTTGAATGTCCTCGTTGGTGAAATGTCTATTCAAGTCCTTTGCCCATTTTATAATTGGGTTATTTGTCTTTTTGTTGTTGAGGATTTATATATGTTGCCATTCCACATAAAGTTAGGCTTGGTTTTTCCATTTCTATAAAGAAGGCTGTTGACCTCTTCTGCATTTCTGGTAAATAAAACAAAATTATCGCTTCCTGAATGAATTTGAGGTTTAGCTCTTTGCTGCTGTATTTCTTTAAAACATTCTAGACAAATAAAAGTTTGCCATATTTAAGAAGATTCCTGTCATAGCATCCTTAATTTGGAAGTATCAGTGGTTTCATTCAGATTTAGAATTTTTAATAGACTTAAGGGATATCATTACACTTGGATAAACTTTCCCTGATAAATGGTTAAGTATGACTATATTTCTGAATGACAAATAGATGACTGTTTTTATATCTTCCTGTTTTTTACCAAAAACTCCAAAATCCTTTGTATTTAATGAAGTATAGTTGCTAAAAGACTAAAAGAACATTTTGTTCGGATAAATATTAGAGTATTCATCTATTTCTTTCCATTAAACAAACAAACAAATGAAAAACTTTTGTTTTCCTTGCAGAATAATTTCTACTGGAAAAGATGCTTTTTTTAAATTATAAGATAAAATTTAGTTGAGCACAGTTTTTTTTTTTTATGCTTTTGTTTTGGTTTTTATGAATCTGAGTCTACAAGCTGTAATTGAACATGATGGTTAAATGGTGGCACAAGGTTTCGATGTGGGTACAGATTATTGGCCTTGATATATTGAACTGTAGTTGAATCTAACAATTATATACAGTATGTGCTGTTATGAAGATTAAAGTAGTTTGAACTTTTCATATATTTACTCAACTATAGTAAAATGCAGATTAAATGTTTCTAAAGTAAATAGTTTTAAAGTCAATAGTCTCCAAGAACCACAAGTACCCTTCCTTGAAAATACACTCCTTAAAAATTTTACTCCGTCATTCTAGCATGAGTTTCATTTTAGTTTGCTTGTCTAACCCTGTCTTACCGAAATAAGGAACTTAATTTGATAATTTAATAACTTAATTATGATCTTGTTGGCAGTTTCTGTGTTGAAATGTTTTTAAAATTCTGACTACCAAATAAATAGAAATATATGCCCCATATATTTTAATGTTCTCATATATTTCTCTGTATTATTATTATTTTTTTTTTTTAGCTCTTTAACATTTAGATATAAAGCATTTAACAAGATCTGAAGGAGAGACTATAATCCTGAGAACACATTTTTTCTCCTTTATTACTGTTGAGTAGGAGGAGGTGCATGTTAAAGACAGGCCCTGACCTCAGATGCCGTCAGCCACTGCTCTTCTGCTGTACTGCTCTTCTCTCCCACTCTCCCACACAACATTTTTCTTTTAAATTAAACTGTTCATTAATACTGTTCCACCCTGGAGTCCTTTATGGATTTTCTCACATTTATTATATGAATTTCCTTTTTGTCAGCAAAATTATGACAGTTAAAACACAAAGGTTTTGAAAGCTATGTGACATTTTTAAAATAGAGGCTGACTTTAATGCAGTTTAGAGTTACACAGTGGAAAGATACTTGTCGTACGTCAGGTTTGTCCAAACGCTTTTCTCGTTTCTCCATAGGTAACTTTCAGATTTGCACAGAACAGGAAATTTCTAATATCTTGGGGATGGCAAATATGATTTTAAATGTAATGCGTAGTTAATTTAAGGCTGTTTTTCAAATATGTCAATATTTTCACATTTTAGTTTATGACAGTTGAAAATTAGTTAATTGAATAATTTAAGTGCCTGAGGGCATTCTTCTCCAGAAAAAAACACAAAGGAAAAGAAATAAAGCTGAAGTAAACAGAAGAGAGGAAATTAATGTTTTATAGATATACTCTTATAACTGCATAGTTTAATTGTTGCTGTTCTTGTGTTACTGATATCTGTTTGCTTGTAAGGGGTCTGCAGAAACACATTTATTTAATCCTTTCTTGTGTTAATCCTTTTTTTGTGTTTAGCAAAGGACCTGTTTTGTTGTTTTTGTTGTTATCATTCCCTGATTGCAGAAAGTCAAACCCTCTATAAGGCTGTGTTTCCATAGAGTCAGTTATCAACATGCACTGCTTTTAGATCTGTTCAGTCATCATTTAATCATGAGTTACTTTTCATTTATGCTAAATATTAACTGCTTTTTGCCAATTTTTTTGGCCTTTGTGCTTTTGCTTATTTTCTAGTTCTTAAATCACCTGATGTGAAGAAAATAAACTGAAACACTTGAAGCAGGAAACTTAGTAGTATCTCTTCACAAATGTTGGGTGAATGTTTGGCTCAAGTTAAAAGTAAGAAATTGTTCTGTTTTTCACTGATCGTGACTCATTATGCCTAAATTAGATAGTTCTTTAAAGCAATTATGTATTATATAAAATAACATGCTTGGTAGAGGGTCAGTGAAAAAGAAGAAGACCCTCAACAAGATGGACTGACACAGTGGCTACAACAGTGGGCTCAAGCACAACAACAATTGTAAGGATGGCACAGGACCGGGCAGTGTTTCATTCTCTTGTACACTGGGTTGCTATGAGTCAGAACCGACTTGATGGCACCCAACAACAACAACAATAACAGTAACAACAAAATATATAATATGCATTATATAATATATATAAATGTCTTATGTTAAAAAAAAGAAAAACTTGTTGCCATTGAGTCCATTCCGACTCTTGGCGAACCCTTGTGTTACAGAGTTGAACAAATCACCAGGCCTGTCTCCTGAGGTGCCACTGGGAGGTGTATTTGAACTACCAACCTTTAAATTAGTAGCTGAGTGCAAACCATGTGCACAATGTTGTAAATACAACAAAAGTAAAGAAACAAGGAAATATGTTATGGCATTTTTTTTACTGAGTCACTTAAGTGTTTTATGTTTAGTTTTGTAATTTCTTTCTGCCTGAGAATAACTTTTTCTTTATTATATAAAAATACAGAAATTCTAGCTGAAACAAAAATATACCCAACAATAATTAGGCTGACATAACTTTGAAAAAAGTAAAAAAAAAAAATAATAATGAAATGAAAAGTCCACAGTAGAAGAGAAAATCTAGGTAAACACTTTTTAGATAAAACATTAAAAGTGCAGAGTTCATGAAAGAAAAAAAAAGTTTGACTTTATTTAAATTAAAAACTTCTGCTCTGTGAAAAACATGTTAAGAGAAGGAAAAGGCAAGCCATAGACTGGGAGAAAATATTTGCAAAACATGTATCTGCTAAAAGATTTACAATCAAAATATACAAAGAATTCTTAAAACTCAGAAACAACCCAATCACAAAGTGAGCAAAAAATCTGAACAGAACCTCATCAAAGAAGATACACAGATGGTAAATAAGCATAAGAACAAATGCTCAACATTATATGTCATTAACGCAAACCAAAACCCAAATCAAAACAACAGTGTGGTACTACTACACACCTATCAGAGGGGCTAAAATCCAAAGCACTGACAACTGGAGTAGAGCAACAGGAATGCTCGTTAATTGCTGGTGGGCATGTAAAATGGTACAGCCACTTTGGAAGACAATCTGGCAGTTTCTTATAAAGCTAAACGTAGGCTCACCATATGATCCAGCAGTTAGCTCCTAGGTATTTATTCAAATGAGATAAGAACAATTGTTTATATAAAAACCTGTACATGAATGTTTATACCAGCTTTATTCAGAATGGACCAAAAATTGTAAGCAACTAAGATGTATTTGAGTAGGCGAATGAATAAATTGTGGTACATTCATACCCTCCCCCCCCCAAAAAACCCCTTGCTGTCAAGTTGATTCTGACATGCAGAGATCATGTAGGGCAGAGTAGAATGCCCCCATAGGGTTTCCGAAGCTATAAATCTTTACGGAAGCAGATTGCCACATCCTTTTCCCATGGAGCAGCTGGTGGGTGTGAACTGCTGACTTTTCAGTTAGTAGTCAGTGCTTTAACCGTTGTACCGCCAGGGCTCCTTATATCCACACAGTGGAGTATTATTCAGTGATAAAAAAGAAATGAGCTATCAAGCCACTGAAAGATCTGGAGAAACCTTAAGTTCATATTGCTAAGTGATAACGGCCAGTCTGAATAAGGTAACGTACGACTCCAATTACTGTACTTTTATGCAAATAGCGCTCACCTTCTGCGTTTGTTTCCCAGACACACGTTTCCACCATGAGGCACCCTCACAAGCAACACCATGCCAATCCTCTTCCACATGCTGCTGTAAAAAAAAAAAAAAAAAGTAGCATAGAGCACTAACTTGTGGGGAGGGGAGGGAAGGGTGTGGCTGGCAAACAAACACAGAAGGTGTGTGTTATTTGCATAAAAATACGGTGTGTGACATTCTGGAAAAGGCAAAACTATACAGACAATGAAAAGCTCTGTGATTTTATTCTAGAGTTTCAGGGAGAAGGGGGAGGAGTGAATACGTTGAGCACAGGGCATTTTTAAGGCAGTGAAACTTCCGTAGGATAATTTAACAATGGACACGTGACATTATGCATTTGTCAAAACCTATAGGACTATCCACCATGAAGAGTGAACCCTAATGTAAACTGTGGACTTTAATAATAAGGTATCAACATCAGTTCACCAATTATAATAAATGTACTACAGGAATGCAAGATGTTAATAATTTGAGAAATAGTGTGCACTGGGGAAATGGGTATATGGGAATTTTGTACTTTCTGTACAACCTCTAAACCTAAGACTGCTCTAGAAAAGTCCACAATAATATTTTACATTCAAGAGCAAGGTTCAAATTATAAAAACCTGGTGTAAGCTTGGGTTGCTTAATTGGTACTTTACCAGTGAGCCCCGTATTACCAATTTAAGATTCATCTATAATCATGACTTCTAAAGTTAGAGAGCTAAGGTTTTTGGAGAGATTCCAGAATGTTTTAAACTATGAGCATTGCATTTTGTGTTTTTATGTAGTGATTGGCTAAGCTTTATGTAGTGATTGGCTAAGCATAAGGTTATATTTATTCGCATGTATGAATTTATTTATTTCAGCATTTATTTACTGAAGAGCTAATAAGTACTCAGCTCTGTGTTATGTATTGGGGATATAGCTTCTTGACAAGATAAAATCAGTTTCTTTTTTTAAAAATAAAGTAAAAATACTGGTTGAAAATTGAGAACAAATGGAAATGCTCACTTCTTCATTTACTGACAAAGAAAAACGCAGGAATGATACAACAGCTATGGAGGGTGGCTACAAGGGCATTGTCCTCAGGCAGAAGGAAATGTATCATTTACCCTCCCACTCCAAGTAAGGCAGGGGCTCAGCAAGTATCAAATCCCAACAGTATTCACCCTTGCCAGACACAGGGTGGAAAGGGAAACTGAAGGAGAGAATTGTTTAAATGAAGTTAGAACAAAACTCCAAAAGAATATTTAATTGGACCAAAAAGCCCACACAATTTGATGTGCCTATAAACAACGTTTCCACGGAAATTTCTTCTAAATTATTGTTTGGGAGACTTACTCATGCCTTTTTTATTTATATGCAGAGAATAGCTTGTTGTATTTCCCTGTGGTGGGCAAATTAACTAGCTTTACTGCCCTGGCATACTTTCTCTATGTTTCTAAACTAAATGCCAGCAACCATCTATAAAGTATCAGTAGAAACCATCAGTAATGAGGTAGCCAATGAGATTGCATGAAAGGTGCATTTGGGGGTTCTAACCTGGTCTCCATATCTTCCATTCTGTCTGTTAACTTCAAAGAGATTATCTTCTTTCACAATTTGTCTTACTATTTGCAGTTTATCTCAAAGTGAATGTTCTGTAGTCACCTAAGGTAAATACTGCAAAGTTAGAAGTTACAGTATTTTAAAAATTAATTCCTAACACGTGTTATTTTTACATTGTTAATGTTAATTTTAAAATAAGACTCGCTTACTGAAATGTGGTAAAATACTGAAATGTGGTAAAATACAGAAGTGTAGAGGAGAAGTTAAAAATCAACTCGAATTTCAGGAGAGAGTAATTGTCAGTATTTTGGAGAACTGCCCTCCACGTGTAGACATAAACACACGCACACACATTTATATAAAAACTTAGCATCCATGTGCATAATGAGATTTACCTCAGAATGACTGGACTGCACCCTTAGTTTTTGCTTTCCTGTTTCCTCATTGCCACTGGCAATACTGTCATACTGAGGTCACGGGCCAGGTCTCTTGAAATAGTATTTTCATATCCCTTTTATACATATAGCCTACCGTTGAATATATCCTATCGTTGAATTGTGTCACTTCTTTCTAACATCTGGAAATTTTCAAACATTCAAAAAAATGGGGGCAATAGTATAGTCCCCTCCAACGCATTTATGTGTTATGTGTAAATATTTTAAAGGAAACCTCACATTTTATTTTTGTATCCATAAGTGTTAATACTTCAGTATTTATCCCTACTGGAGAAGGATTTTTTCTCCCATATCTCCTCTATAACAATAATTAACAATAAAACTAAATGCCTAGTCTGTGCTCAGTTTTCCCCAGTTGTCACACAAATGTTTGTTTATAGTTGGTTTGTCTTAATCAGGATGCAAATAAGGTCCAAACACTGCAGTTAGTTGGTGTGTCTCTTAAGTCTGTATTACTTCACCCTCTTCCCCTCCTATTTTTTACCCTCCACATTTATTTGTTGAAGAAACAAGCTGTATGTCCTGTAAAAATATTCTACATTTGGGATTTGACCAGTTGGGATCCTTTTGTGGCATTTAGTATATTCTCCTATACCCATTCCTCCATTACCTGTAAACAATTCATTAGATCTTGACATTTGGTTAAAACCATGTTCAATATTTTTGGCAAAAAGCTATTGAAATGTATCAGGAGGCACATAAGATCTTGTAATAGCACTTTTAGTGATTATAGTGTTATCAGTCTGACCTATCCAATAAGTGTCCCATCAACCTTTCACCCTAACAGTTTAATTAGCCACTAGTTGCCCAGATCCATTATTTCATTGTTGCTGTTGTTGTTAGGTGCCGTTGAGTCGGTTCCAACTCACAGCGACCCTGTGCACAACAGAACGAAACACTACCTGGTCCTGAGCCACCCCCACAGTCCTTGTTATGCTTGAGCTCATTGTTGCAGCCACTGTGTCAATCCACCTCTTTGAGTGTCTTCCTCTTTTCCGCTGACCCTGTATTCTACCAAGCATGGTGTCCTTCTCCAGGGACTGATCCCTCCTGACAACATGTCCAAAGTATGTAAGACACAGTCTCAACCATCCTTGCTTCTGAGGAGCCTTCTGGTTGTACTTCTTCCAAGACAGATTTGTTCATTCTTTTGGCATTCCATGGTATATTCAATATTCTTTGCCAACACCACAATTCAAAGGTATCAGTTCTTCTTTGGTCTTCCTTATTCATTGTCCAGCTTTCACATGCATATGATGTGATTGAAAATACCATGGCTTGGGTCAGGTGCACCTTAGTCTTCAAGGTGACATCTTTGCTCTTCAACACTTTAAATAGGTCCTTTGCAACAGATTTACCCAATGCAATGCATCTTTTGATTTCTTGACTGCTGCTTCTGTGTGTGTTGATTGTGGATCCAAGTAAAATGAAATCCTTGACAACTTCAGTCGTTTCTCCATTTATCATGTTCTTGCTCATCGGTCCAGTTGTGAGGATTTTTGTTTTCTTTATGTTGAGATGCAATCCATACTGAAGGCTGTGGTCTTTGATCTTCATTACTAAGTGCTTCAAGTCCTCTTCACTTTCAGCAAGGAAGGTTGTATCATCTGCATAACGCAGGTTGTTAATGGGCCTTCCTCCAATCCTGATGCCCTGTTCTTCTTCATATAGTCCAGGTTCTCCTATTATTTGCTCACCATACAGATTATTTCACTAGGGTTGAATAATGATGAATTTCTAATCCTGTCATGCTTACTACATTTTTTGGCCATTGAATACAGGTTCTTATATGGTGTTCAAGAGATTACCTTGGCAATGTGATCATTTCAGTTTGCCTGAGAATCACCTGGTTTTAGCAGTGATTGTCCTGTGCCCTGGGAAACCTCTCAGTTCCCAGAAAACCAAGGCAGGTCAATTTATGAACCAACCAATGGTTTTCTATCACTTTTAGCTATTAACTGTTGCTTTATTCAGGAAATTATGATGTGGTGGATTGAGGAGATATGGATGTTTGACTTCAGTCTCTGTCTTTTAGGCAACTCATGTAAACTTTAAAATCTTCAGTTTCTTATCTGTTACTTAGAGCATGTATCTTCTTCACAGGTAATTGAACGGGTTGGCATCAAAAAGCATGTGAGTATAGAAAAGTGCTACACAAAATCTAAGGATTACTAGTCCCCATTTCCATCATGTTTCATCTCTCATATTACACCTGAAGCCCTTCTTCTTTACCATTTGGTATCATTTTGAGTATTAGTATTCAGTCTGAGCTTCACCCCATGTGGGAGCTAAAGCTCTCAACCCCCAGGTCCTTTTAGACCACATATAGCAAATTACATTCAGTTGTGAATACTACATTGGAATAGATCTTAACATCAAAGGGCTTGTCCAGAGAAGGATGACCAGGATGGAGGTAGGCAAGAATCTTTATCATAGGAGAAGGATATCTCAGAGTCACTTATACATTAAAACTATGAAGATTCTTGTGTCATCTGTTTTTTTTTAGGCTTTAAGCTCCTTTGAATTAGGAGATAATAAAATGCCTGGCATATTAAAAGCCTTGATATTGATCTTCTGAGAAAATAAAAAAAAAGATAAGCAAATGGATTAGTAATTGAGAGGCCCAACGTATAAACGCTCAGATGAAGAAAACCTGTAACTTGATTTTGGTGTGGGCAGAGCCAGGCCTTGGACTAGAACTTAGGTTATTTTAGTCCCATTCCCACCTGTTTTCCACAGCAACAAACTGCCTAGAAATGTTAAACAAGAAAATAAAATAGTTAAAAGCATTATAGCAATCTACTAATATTTGAATGGAAGAGTAATTAGAGTTGATTTATGTAATTAAGGGTAAGAACCATAATAGCCAGAGCTGGACTATAACTATGAGAGAGCATTCCAACAATGAGAGTTGCCCTACTGCAGAATGGGCATCCCATCTGGAAGTGCTCAGTTGAAGCTGGGTGAGCATCTGTCAGATTTTACAGAGGGAATATGTATGCTGGCTGTTTTCAAACTACCTCCCAACTGTAGGACACTGTTATTATAAGAAATAAAGCAATCATAGGTACAACTCTCTAATTTCTCTGATAGAAATGGGTGTCTCCACTGGCAGGGACCCAGCTCCTCCTCAGCTGCTTCTGCTGCCGTCCCCAGCCATAGAAAGGAAGAGGGGGAATAAAGAGTTGGGCCTTTGTCCTTCCAGAGTCTAGTACTGTTGGCGGAACATCCCCTTTCTCATCAAAATGATTGGAGCAGTGAAGATGGTTATACAAGCAAACAGAGAATACGTTTTCATAAGCTTTGTTTTATTATAAACATGTCTCACATATGGTTTACTCTCCTTCATTTTCACTGTTATCCTTATTATCAACTGTCTGAATACTAAAATAGCTTCTTGACTGATTGTTCTCTGAACTTTCAACCCATTGATTCAACATTTGCCTGTATTTCTCTTTTTAAAAATACTGATTTCAGTGTACTGTATTTTTATGCAAATAATGCTCACCTTCTATGTTTGTTTGCCAACCATGCCCTTCCCCCATGAGGTATTTTCGTAAGTGCTGTTATACCAATTTTTTTAATGCTGCTGTTAAAAAAAAAAGAAAAAAACAGCATAGTGCACTTCCAAAAATAGCTTGCAGAGGGAGAGCGTGGTTGGCAAATAAACGTAGAAGGTGAGCGTTATTTGAGTAAAAATATGGTATTATTTGCTGTAAATTACTGGGCCTCTCTTTATGATTTATTCTAGGCTTTTGCTGTCTAACTTTCAAAGCACTTTAAGGTTAGTCTCTTATTGAGCCAACAGGTTGCCTTCCTTTTCATATTATATTGATGGTTCCTCCATAATAAATCATACAGCCTCTGAGGAAGACAACTCTAGACAACATGTGACCTTAAGGAGTTTCCTTAACCTTTTTATTATCTCTAAAATAAGAATAATAAAATTTTATTTATGGAATTATTAGGAATAGAGAAAAACACTCTGCACAATGCTTGACATATGATAAGAACTTCATCAACGTCAGTTCCTTTCCTTTGTCCCCAAGCTTCTTATATTTACTATGCCCATAGAGTTATTTTAATTGGGCACATTGTTCATTTTTCGCCTAATGTAAATTTGTTTGCCCATACAGTTATTTTAATTGGGCACATTGTTCATTTTTCACCTAACATAAATTTGTTTGTATATTTCATTAGTTGTCTTCTTTTTTTTTTAAAGGTTCACCATTGTGCTGTCAGGGTCTGCACTAGCAAATCCTGCCAACAATGCCAATTATACAAACTAGTCGAAGAAGACTAAGACCACCCATCTCTGATGACAAACTGTGTGGTGGATAATAAATCCCACTCCACATGCCAGCTGTGTTCTATGGAAATGTCAGCTCCCCTTACCTATTCAGACCCAGCTGCCCATGCAGCCTTTCTTCCTCTCACCCCCAGCCACTTGGGGCTAGGTCAGTGGGTACCAGCTGCAGGCTCAGGAGTCCACATGATTCTTTCTATTTCAGATTAGCCAGCCCCAAACCTGAGGCTTCTTTCTACCCCCTCAGGATACCAGCAGCAAGCACAGGAGTCCACACAACTCCCTTTTCTTTAGGTTGGCCAGCACCCCTGCTCCTTTGGGTCAAATGATTTCCTGAAATGACTCACAGAGTTCACAGGAAATGCCGTAACTGTGATAACAGCTTTACTATAGCAGAGAAGGATACAAACGAAGAGACACAGAGGGTGAAGCCGGGGGTGGGGGGGAGGGGTGAGGGGTGACAGTCTGGGGCTTCCATGTCCCAAGAGGATGTACTACCCTCTGAGAGCAGATATTTGCATTTACTAAACAGGAAACTTTCTGAGCCTCTGTCTTCCATAGCCTTTATTGGATTCACCATAAGATCATTCCATCATACCCGGTAGAGGCTTAATAAGCATCGGACCCCCAGGTAGTCCCTCTTGGCTGGTCACGACACCGCCTGACTCACATTTAGACTCACTGTCGGTCCAGCTCTTAGGAACCGAGACCAAAGGCCAAATGGCTTTCTGCAAGGTAATTCCACACCTTGCAGCCACTGGAACAAATTAGACTGAAAGTAGTAGTGTTATTTATTATAATATGGCTATTTGAAAAATAGCATGTGATGAATATTTGGGAAAGGCAGAAAGACTGAGTCCCTGCCTTATATAAAAAGGAAATTTTACATAGTGATGAAGGAAGAAGTGGCGTTCGTCTTCATATTTTATATAATTTAGCATGGCTGCGATACGTAATGAGCAGTTTGAACACTGATCCTTTGTTAGTCAGCCAAAAAGTGGTTGCCACATTGCATTTGTCATAATTTTTCACCAAATTCACTGAAAATTTCTTAGGCCAGAACCTAGTGTAAAATGATGCACATTCCACAAAAGAAATTAATCTTGTGCTATGCATATTATGGGTATCCACAAATTAGGTGAGTGCATGACAATTTATATCTAAAATAAAAGAAAGAGCAGAAATAAAATTCCAAGTATATTTAAAGTTATTGAGTTTCCCTTTAACTTGTCTGGCTTATATTGATACTGCTGTTTTGTTAGACTGAGTAGGTATAGTTTATAAATTGCTCTATGATTTTACGCTTGTTCTCTTGAGAGGAAGGAAGCCATTATTTTAATCAAATATTTATATAATACCTTTTGAGCAGCTTGGGGTCTAAATGAATGGTTGTCTGTGATGATGAAACGAAATTGACTTTGTTCCACTGGAAAATATAATAACCCACCAAAGTAAACATGAAAAGGCAAAAAGTGCAAGATGATAGGGAAAAAGTGTCAGTGGTAAACAAAACAACACTAAAAGCTCCCATGCTGTGATCTCAGAAAAGTTTTATATCCTAAAGAGTTCTTAAGTCTGAAATGAAGATATGATTTTATATACTTCGGAAACCTTGAAATGTGTACAGTATATTTGTTGCTAGAGAATACTTCTAGGGCATTGATCACCTGGTCAGAGTGCCTGCTTTTGTGAAAGTTCTTTAGTCCCAGCTCACTATAAAGGGCAATACCAGGAGGAACAAGGAGAAAAAAGCAGGACAGAAACAACAAAGCCAAGCGCAATTGTCTGAAATTCCACATTCTGTTTCACTTTTCAGTGTCCTCTCACAGTGCACCAAAAGTTACTAGTTTTCAAAGAAACCTAATTAATAGCAAATTCTTCTTCAAAAGAGTTCTGAGAAATAAGACAAAGAATCAAGGGATGGAGGCCAATGTCTTTGAAGGTATCTATGTTTTTAATGCTAGGGGCCTGCCTTGATTAGTGTTACACCACGGAAGAGTAGATTCTCCTGCTCCCTGCAGGTACCTTCCTCCAAGGGAAAAATGGAAAGAACTATGCTGAGAATACCCAGTGTGTTACTCCAGAATTCCCCAGTTGGCTAGCACCATTCCTTCTTCTCTGAGAAGAAGTGAGTGAGGGACTGAAGAGAGGCTAGGCATGTCAGAACAGTGGTGTTCCCATCACATACCAACATCAGGATTGTGAGAGAAGTAACCCTCAGTAATCTCATTTCCATATTAATCTGTAAATTAAATGCAATTCAAGTAAAAATTCTAGCAAGTGTTTTTGAGGAACCTGAGAAATTCATTCTAAAATGTGTAGGAAAAATCAAATTTTGAAAAAGATGAGCAAGGGGAGATATTTCATCCTACCAGATACTAAGACATGCTACAAAGCTATAGTAATATAAACAATATGGATATTTGTGCAGGAACAAACATACAGCCCAGTGCAAGAGAATGTAGAGCTCAGAAATACATCCAGGTGTAAATATGGGGGTTGATATATGGAAGAGAGATGGCTCCCAAAATCCATGAAGCAAATATGGATAGTTTATTTAGATGTATTGAAAAACCTGGTTTACTATAAGGAAAAAAGATAAAATTGAAGTGTATTTCACACCATGTAAAGGTGTTTTCCAGATGGATTTAAAGATAAAAATGTTAAAACTATAACTAAAATGGAAGAAAGTAGAGGTGATTGTCTTTGTGACCTTGGAGTAGAAAAGGACTTCCTCAAAAGACCCCTGTAATCACAGACTTGGAAACCCAAGTGGCGTAGTGGTTAAGTGCTGCGGCTGCTAACCAAACGGTTGGCAGTGTGAATCTGCCAGGCTGTCCTTGGAAACTCTATGGGGCAGTTCTACTCTGTCCTATAGGGTCGCTATGAGTAGGAATCGACTAGACGGCACTGGGTATTTTTGGGTTTTAATCACAAACTAATGAGGAAAAAAAATCCAGCAGATTCAACTACATCAAAGTCATTGATTTTTGTTCAGAAACTTGCAAAAATGGTAATAGGTTGGGGGAAAGTATCTGCAACATCCAAATCATTAAGAAAAATACGTGTTGACAGTATTAATAAACTATTTTGCATCAGCTAAAAAAAAAACAGGGAATTTAAAAGAAAAATGAGTAAATGGTAACTCACAGATAGGAAATGACTAACAAATATATGCAAACTCATCAGTAATGAAAGCAATGCAAATTAAAACAACTGTGAGACACTATTTTAAATAGAATATATATGTATTATTATTATTTTTTAACTTTTATTAAGCTTCAAGTGAACATTTACATATCCAATCAGTCTGTCACATGTAAGTTTACATACATCTTACTCCCTTCTCCCACTTGCTCTCCCCCTCTTGAGTCAGCCCTTTCAGTCTCTTGTTTCGTGACAATTTTGCCAGCTTCCCTCTCTCTCTATCCTCCCATCCCCCCTCCAGACAAGAGTTGCCAACACACTCTCAAGTGTCCACCTGATTTAATTAGCTCACTCTTCATCAGCATCTCTCTCCTCCCCGCTGACCAGTCCCTTTCATGTCCTATGAGTTGTCTTCGGGGATGGTTCCTGTCCTGTGCCAACAGAAGGTCTGGGGAGCATTGCTGCCGGGATTCCTCTAGTCGCAGTCAGACCATTAAATATGGTCTTTTTATGAGAATTTGGGGTCTGCATCCCACTGATCTCCTGCTCCCTCAGGAGTTCTCTGTTGTGCTCCCTGATAGGGCAGTCATCGATTGTGGCCGGGCACCAACTAGTTCTTCTGGTCTCAGGATGATGTAGGTCTCTGGTTCATGTGGCCCTTTCTGTCTCTTGGGCTCTTGGTTGTCGTGTGACCTTGGTGTTCTTCATTTTCCTTTGCTTCAGGTGGGTTGAGACCAATTGATGCATCTTAGATGGCCGCTTGTTAGCATTTAAGACCCCAGACGCCACATTTCAAAGTGGGATGCAGAATGTTTTCATAATAGAATTATTTTGCCAATTGACTTAGAAGTCCCCTCAAACCATGTTTCCCAGACCCCCGCCCCTGCTCCGCTGACCTTTGAAGCATTCATTTTATCCTGGAAACTTCTTTGCTTTTGGTCCAGTCCAATTGAGCTGACCTTCCATGTATTGAGTGTTGCCTTTCCCTTCACCCAAAGCAGTTCTTATCTACTGATTAATCAGTAAAAAACCCTCTCCCTCCCTCCCTCCCCCCCTCGTAACCACAAAAGTATGTGTTCTTCTCAGTTTTTACTATTCCTCAAGATCTTATAATAGTGGTCTTATACAATATTTGTCCTTTTGCCTCTGACTAATTTCGCTCAGCATAATGCCTTCCAGGTTCCTCCATGTTATGAAATGTTTCAGAGATTCGTCACTGTTCTTTATCGATGCGTAGTATTCCATTGTGTGAATATACCACAATTTATTTACCCATTCATCCGTTGATGGACACCTTGGTTGCTTCCAGCTTTTTGCTATTGTAAACAGAGCTGCAGTAAACATGGGTGTGCATATATCTGTTTGTGTGAAGGCTCTTGTATCTCTAGGGTGTATTCCGAGGAGTGGGATTTCTGGGTTGTATGGTAGTTCTATTTCCAACTGTTTAAGATAACCCCAGATGGATTTCCAAAGTGGTTGTACCATTTTACATTCCCACCAGCAGTGTATAAGAGTTCCAATCTCTCCGCAGCCTCTCCAACACTTATTATTTTGTGTTTTTTGGATTAATGCCAGCCTAGTTGGTGTGAGAAGGAATCTCATCGTAGTTTTAATTTGCATTTCTCTAATGGCTAATGATCGAGAGCATTTTCTCATGTATCTGTTGGCTGCCTGAATATCTTCTTTAGTGAAATGTGTGTTCATGTCCTTTGCCCACTTCTTGATTGGGTTGTTTGTCTTTTTGTGGTTGAGTTTTGACAGAATCATGTAGATTTTAGAGATCAGGCGTTGGTCTGAGATGTCATAGCTGAAAATTCTTTCCCAGTCTGTAGGTGGTCTTTTTACTCTTTTGGTGAAGTCTTTAGATGAGCATAGGTGTTTGATTTTTAGGAGCTCCCAGTTATCGGGTTTCTCTTCATCATTTTTGGTAATGTTTTGTATTCTGTTTATGCGTTGTATTAGGGCTCCTGGGGTTGTCCCTATTTTTTCTTCCATGATCTTTATCGTTTTAGTCTTTATGTTTAGGTCTTTGATCCACTTGGAGTTAGTTTTTGTGCATGGTGTGAGGTATGGGTCCTGTTTCATTTTTTTGCAGATGGATATCCAGTTATGCCAGCACCATTTGTTAAAAAGACTATCTTTTCCCCAATTAACTGACACTGGTCCTTTGTCAAATATCAGCTGCTCATACGTGGATGGATTTATCTCTGGGTTCTCAATTCTGTTCCATTGGTCTATGTGCCTGTTGTTGTACCAGTACCAGGCTGTTTTGACTACTGTGGCTGTATAATAGGTTCTGAAATCAGGTAGCGTGAGGCCTCCCACTTTCTTCTTCTTTTTCAGTAATGCTTTGCTTATCCAGGGCTTCTTTCCCTTCCATATGAAATTGGTGATTTGTTTCTCTATCCCCTTAAAATATGACATTGGTATTTGGATTGGAAGTGCGTTATATGTATAGATGGCTTTTGGTAGAATAGACATTTTTACTATGTTAAGTCTTCCTATCCATGAGCAGGGTATGTTTTTCCACTTAAGTATGTCCTTTTGAATTTCTTGTAGCAGAGCTTTGTAGTTTTCTTTGTATAGGTCTTTTACATCCTTGGTAAGATTTATTCCTAAGTATTTTATCTTCTTCGGGGCTACTGTGAATGGTATTGATTTGGTTATTTCCTCTTTGGTGTTCTTTTTGTTGATGTAGAGGAATCCAAGTGATTTTTGTATGTTTATTTTATAACCTGAGACTCTGCCAAACTCTTCTATTAGTTTCAGTAGTTTTCTGGAGGATTCCTTAGGGTTTTCTGTGTACAAGATCATGCCATGTGCAAATAGTGATAACTTTACTTCCTCCTTGCCAATCCGGATACCCTTTACTTCTTTGTCTAGCCTAATTGCCCTGGCTAGGACTTCAAGTACGATGTTGAATAAGAGCGGTGATAAAGGGCATCCTTGTCTGGTTCCCGTTCTCAAGGGAAATGCTTTCAGGTTCTCTCCATTTAGAGTGATATTGGCTGTTGGCTTTGCATAGATGCCCTTTATTATGTTGAGGAATTTTCCTTCAATTCCTATTTTGGTAAGAGTTTTTATCACAAATGGGTGTTGGACTTTGTCAAATGCCTTTTCTGCATCAATTGATAAGATCATGTGGTTTTTGTCTTTTGTTTTATTTATGTGATGGATTACATTAATGGTTTTTCTGATATTAAACCAGCCTTGCATACCTGCTATAAATCCCACTTGATTATGGTGAATTATTTTTTTGATGTGTTGTTGGATTCTATTGGCTAGAATTTTGTTGAGGATTTTTGCATCTATGTTCATGAGGGATATAGGTCTGTAATTTTCTTTTTTTGTAATGTCTTTACCTGGTTTTGGTATCAGGGAGATGGTGGCTTCATAGAATGAGTTGGGTAGTATTCCGTCCTTTTCTATGCTTTGAAATACCTTCAGTAGTAGTGGTGTTAACTCTTCTCTGAAAGTTTGGTAGAACTCTGCAGTGAAGCCGTCCTGGCCAGGGCTTTTTTTTGTTGGAAGTTTTTTGATTACCGTTTCAATCTCTTTTTTTGTTATGGGTCTATTTAGTTGTTCTACTTCTGAATGTGTTAGTTTAGGTAGGTAGTGTTTTTCCAAGAATTCATCCGTTTCTTTTAGGTTTTCAAATTTGTTAGAGTACAATTTTTCGTAGTAATCTGAAATGATTCTTTTAATTTCATTTGGTTCTGTTGTGATGTGGTCCTTCTCGTTTCTTATTCGGGTTATTTGTTTCCTTTCCTGTATTTCTTTAGTCAGTCTAGCCAATGGTTTATCAATTTTGTTAATTTTTTTGAAGAACCAGCTTTTGGCTTTGTTAATTCTTTCAAGTGTTTTTCTGTTCTCTAATTCATTTAGTTCAGCTCTAATTTTTATTATTTGTTTTCTTCTGGTGCCTGATGGGTTCTTTTGTTGCTCACTTTCTATTTGTTCAAGTTGTCAGGACAGTTCTCTGCTTTTGGCTCTTTCTTCTTTTTGTATGTGTGCATTTATTGATATAAATTGGCCTCTGAGCACTGCTTTTGCTGTGTCCCAGAGGTTTTGATAGGAAGTATTTTCATTCTCGTTGCATTCTATGAATTTCCTTATTCCCTCCTTGATGTCTTCTATAACCCAGTCTTTTTTCAGGAGGGTATTGTTCATTTTCCAAGTATTTGATTTCTTTTCCCTAATTTTTCTGTTATTGATTTCTAGTTTCATTGCCTTGTGGTCTGAGAAGATGCTTTGTAATATTTCGATGTTTTGGACTCTGCAAAGGTTTGTTTTATGACCTAATATGTGGTCTATTCTAGAGAATGTTCCATGTGCGCTAGAAAAAAAAGTATATTTTGCAGCAGTTGGGTGGAGAGTTCTGTATAAGTCAATGAGGTCAAGTTGGTTGATTGTTGTAAGTAGGTCTTCCATGTCTCTGTTGAGCTTCTTACTGGATGTCCTGTCCTTCTCCGAAAGTGGTGTGTTGAAGTCTCCTACTATAATTGTGGAGGTGTCTGTCTCACTTTTCAATTCTGTTAAAATTTGTTTTATGTATCTTGCAGCCCTGTCATTGGGTGCGTAAATATTTAATATGGTTATGTCTTCCTGATCAATTGTCCCTTTTATCATTATATAGTGTCCTTCTTTATCCTTTGTGGTGGATTTAAGTCTAAAGTCTATTTTGTCAGTAATTAATATTGCTACTCCTCTTCTTTTTTGCTTATTGTTTGCTTGATATATTTTTTTCCATCCTTTGAGTTTTAGTTTGTTTGTGTCTCTAAGTCTAAGGTGTGTCTCTTGTAGGCAGCATATAGATGGATCGTGTTTCTTTATCCAGTCTGTGACTCTCTGTCTCTTTATTGGTGCATTTAGTCCATTTACGTTCAGCGTAATTATAGATAAATAAGTTTTTAGTGCTGTCATTTTGATGCCTTTTTATGTGTGTTGTTGACCATTTGATTTTTCCACATACTTTTTTGTGCTGAGACGTTTTTCTTAGTAAATTGTGAGATCCTCATTTTCATAGTGTTTGACTTTATGTTAGTTGAGTCGTTACGTTTTTCTTGGCTTTTATCTTGAGTTATGGAGTTGATATTCCTTTTTGTGGTTACCTTATTATTTACCCCTATTATTCTAAGTAAAAACCTAACTTGTATTGTTCTATATCGCCTTGTATCACTTTCCATCTGGCAGTTCAATGCCTCCTGTATTTAGTCCCTCTTTTTGATTATTGTGATCTTTTACCTATTGACTTCCATGATTCCGTTTTGTGTACTATTTTATTTATTTATTTATTTTAATTAATCTTAATTTGTTTGTTTTTGTGATTTCCCTATTTGAGTTGATATCAGGACGTTCTGTTTTGTGACCTTGTATTGTGCTGGTACCTGATATTATTGGTTTTCTGACCAAACAATCTCCTTTAGCATTTCTTGTAGCTTTGGTTTGGTTTTTGCAAATTCTCTAAACTTGTGTTTATCTGTAAATATCTTAATTTCGCCTTCATATTTCAGAGAGAGTTTTGCTGGATATATGATCCTTGGCTGGCAGTTTTTCTCCTTCAGTGCTCTGTATATGTCGTCCCATTCCCTTCTTGTCTGCATGGTTTCTGCTGAGTAGTCTGAACTTATTGATTCTCCCTTGAAGGAAACCTTTCTTTTCTCCCTGGCTGCTTTTAAAATTTTCTGTTTATCTTTGGTTTTGGCAAGTTTGATGATAATATGTCTTGGTGTTTTTCTTTTTGGATCAATCTTAAATGGGGTTCGATGAGCATCTTGGATAGATATCCTTTCGTCTTTCATGATGTCAGGGAAGTTTTCTGTCAGGAGTTCTTCAGCTATTTTCTCTGTGTTTTCTGTCCCCCCTCCCTGTTCTGGGACTCCAATCACTCACAAGTTATCCTTCTTGATAGAGTCCCACATGATTCTTAGGGTTTCTTCATTTTTTTTAATTCTTTTCTCTGATTTTTTTTCAGCTATGTTGGTGTTGATTCCCTGGTCCTCCAGATGTCCCAGTCTGCATTCTAATTGCTCGAGTCTGCTCCTCTGACTTCCTATTGCGTTGTCTAATTCTGTAATTTTATTGTTAATCTTTTGGATTTCTACATGTTGTCTCTCTATGGATTCTTGCAACTTATTAATTTTTCCAGTATGTTCTTGGATAATCTTTTTGAGTTCTTCAACAGTTTTATCAGTGTGTTCCTTGGCTTTTTCTGAAGTTTGCCTTATTTTGTTTGTGATGTCTTGAAGCATTCTGTAAATTAGTTTTTTATATTCTGTATCTGATAATTCCAGGATTGTATCTTCATTTGGGAAGGATTTTGATTCTTTTGTTTGGGGGGTTGGAGAAGCTGTCATGGTCTGCTTCTTTATGTGGTTTGATATGGACTGCTGTCTCCGCGCCATCACTGGGAAACTAGTTTTTCCAGAAAATCCGCTGACTGGTATGCTGGCTCCAGGCTCTGAAAACAATCGCTGCTTCCCCGTATTTGTTTGTTCTCCGTCTCTAAATCTGTGTTTGTTGTTCAGAGTTCGTAGATTGTTATGTATGTGATTGATTCACTTGTTTTTCCGAGTCTTTGTTGCAAGAGGGATCCGCGGTAGCGTCCACCTAGTCTGCCATCTTGGCCCCGCCTCTCTTTAAATAGAATATATTTTTTAAATTTAGAAACATGGATTATTATTCAGCAAATAGAGGACATAAGAATCCTTCTGTACTTCTGATTGGCAAGTAAACTAACATAGACTCTCTGGGAAGTAATCTTACAGTGAATAGTGAAATTTAGCATGCTAAAATCTTATAACCCAGAAATTTTAGTGTTAGAGGATTTCTCAGTGGGTCCATGAAAGTGCTTATATAAATTCAGTCATTGCAGTTTGTCCTGTGCTATCGGAAACTGTTAGACAAATTAAGATATCCATCACAAAAATAAAGTATAAATAAAAAGTGGAAATAAAAGCAGAAAAGTTTGAAATTGATCTCAACAATGGAGTTGTTGTTAGGTACCATCAAGTCTGTTTCGACTCAGCAACCCCATCTACAAAGGAATGAAAAACCACCTGGTCCTGTTGCATCCTCACAAATCATAGCAATATTTGAGGCCAGTGTTGTAGCCACTGTGTCAATCCATCTTGTTGAGGGTCTTCCTTTTTTTTGCTGACACTCTACCTTACCAAACATGTTGTCCTTCTCCAGGGTTTGGTCCCTCCTGATAATATGTCCAAAGTACATGAGATGAATCGCAGCACCCTCACTTCCAAGGAGTGCTCTGGCTGTACTTCCAAGACAGGCTTGTTCATTCTTCTGACTGTCCTTGGTATATTCAATATTCTATGCCAACACCGTAATTCAAAAGTATCAATTCTTCTTTGGTCTTCCTTCTAACTTTTGCATGTATATGAGGCAATTGCTTGGGTCAGGCACACTTTAGTCCTCAAAGTGACATCTTTGCTTTTTAACACTTTGAAGAGGTTTTCGCAGATTTGTTTCCTTGGCCACAGCTTCCGTGGTCGTTAATTATGGATCCAAGTAAAATGAAATCACTGATGTCAGTCTTTTCTCTGTTTATCATGATGTTGCTTATTGGTCTGTTGTGAGAATTTTTTTATGTCGAGGTGTAATCCATACCGAAGGCCATAGTTGTTGATCTTCAGTATTTCACGTCCTCTTTACTTTCAGCAGGCAAAGTTGTATCACTTGCATGTGGAAGGTTGTTAATGAGTCTTCCTCCAATTCTGATTTCTTCTTCATGTAGTCCAGTTTCTCATATTATTTGCTCAGCATACAGAATTTATAAGTATGGTGAAAGGATACAACCCTGACACACCTTTCCTGATTTTAAACTGTGCAGTATACTCTTGTTCTTTTCAAACAACTGCCTGTTGATCTATGTACAGGTTCCACATGAGCACAATTAAGTGTTGGAATTGCCATTCTTTGCAGTGTTATCTGTAATTTGTTATAATCCTCAGAGTCAAATGCCTTTGCATAGTCAATAAAACACAGATAAACATCTTTCTGATAGTCTCTGCTTTCTGCCATGATCCATATGACATCAGCAATGGTATTCCCCCATCCATGTCCCCTTCAGAATCCAGCTCGAATTTCTCACAGTTCCCTATTTATGTACTGCTGCAACTATTTTTGAATTATGTTCAGCAAAATTTTACTTGTCTGTGTTCGATAATTCCACATTCCACTGAATCATCTGTTTTTGGAATGGACACAAATATGGATCTCTTCCAGTCAGTTAGCTAGGAAGCCATGTTCCAAATTTCTTGGCATAGACAGGTAAGCACCTCCAGCACTGCATCCCTTTGTTGAAACAGCCCAAGTGGTATTCTGTCAGTTCCTGGAGCCTTGCTTTTTGCCAGTGCCCTCAGTGTAGCTTGGACTTCTTCAGTACCATCAGTTTTTGATCATATGCTACTTCCTGAAATGGTCAAAAGTTGGCCAATTCTTTTGATTACAGTGACTCTGTGTATTCCTTCCATCTTTTTTGATGCTTCCTTTGTTGTTCAGTATTTCGCCCATAGAATCCTTCAGTATTGTAACTTGAGGCTTGAGTTTTTTCTTCAGTTCTTTTAATTTGAGAAATGCTGAACCAAGCATGTTCTTTTCTTTTGGTTTTCTAACTCCGAATCTTTGCACATTTCCTCATAATATTTTACTTTGCCTTCTCAGGCCACCCTTTGAAATCTTCTGGTCAGCTCTTTTACTTCATCATTCCATTCGCTTTAGCTACTATACATTCAAGAGCAAGTCTCAGAGTATCTTCTGCCATCCATTTAGACTTTTGTTTCTTTCTTATCTTGTAAAGGACCTTCTGCTTTCTTCATGTATGATGTCCTTGATGTCATCCCACAATTTGGTCTTCGGTCATTAATGTCCAGTGCGTCAAATCTATTTTTGAGACGGTCTCCAAATTTAGGTGGCGTACACTCAAGGCTCTATTTTGGTTCTTGTGGACTTGTTTTAATTTTCTTCAGCTTCAACTTTAACTTGCATATGAGCAGTTGATGATCTGTTCCGCAATTGGCTCCTGGCCTTGTTCTGATTGATGATACTGAGCTTCTCCATTATCTCTTTCCATGGATTTAGTCAATGTGATTCCTGTGTGTAGTGCTGTTCATGTTGTTGAAAAAAGTATTTGTAATGTCGTTGGTCTTGAAAAATTCAGTCACGCAGTCTCTGGCATCATTTCTATCATCAAGGCCATATTTTACAACTACAGATCTTCTTTGTTCCCAATTTCCATGTTCTCAATTTAAAACTGTAGAAGTTGGTAAAAATCTTCAGTTTCCTCATCTTTGCCATTATTAGTTGGTGCATAAATTTGAATAGTGGTCGATTAACTTTTCTTCCTCGTAGGCACATGGATATTGTCTTATCACTGATCACATTGTACTTCAGGATAGATCTTAAGATACTCTGTGATGAAGAACGTGATGCCTTTTCTCTTCAATTTGTCATTCCCAGAGTAATAGATCATATGACTGTCTGATTCAGAATGGCCAGTACCTGTCCATTTCAGCTCACTATTGCTTAGAGTTAGGGATTGAATTGTATCCGCTCAAAATATGTGTTAACTTGCCTAGGCCATATTTCCTAGTATTGTGTGATTATTTACCATTTTGTCATTTGATGTGATTTTCCTATTTGTTGTAAATTCTACGTCTATGATGTTAATGAGGCAGGATCAGATATGGTTATGGTAATGAGACCACACTCAATCTTTAAGATTTTGTTGTGGCTTGAGTCAGTCTCTTTTGAGATATAAAAGAGAAAAGCTAGCAGAGAAACAGAGGGACCTCGTACCACCAAGAAAATAGAGTTGGGAGCAGAGCACATCATTTGGACCCAGGGCGCTACATTGGGACACACCTAGACCAGGGGAAGGTTGAGGACAAGGACTTTTCCCCAGAGCCGACAGAGAGAGAGAGCCTTTCCCTGGACCTGGCACCCTGAATTCGTATTCTAGCCTCCTAAACTGTGAAAGAATAAATTTCTGTTTGTTAAAGCCACCCACTTGTGGTATTTCTGTTATAGCAGCACTAGATACCTAAGACACCTAGGATATCTATCTTCAAGCATCCATTTCATTTTTGATGACTTCCAATTTTTCTAGATTCATACTTTGCACATTCCATATTACAGTTATTAATGGATGTTTGTGGCTGTTTCTTCTCATTTTGAGTCATGCCACATCAGCAAATGAGAAGATCCTGAAAGCTTGACTCCATTCACATCATTATGGTCAAAACTACTTTGAAGAGTGCCTTCCAACCTAAGGGATTTATCTTCGGCACCATATCAGACAACGTTCTGCCACTATTCATAAGGTTTTTACTGGTCAGTTCCTTCTTTCTAGTTTATCTTCATCTGGAAGCTCCGCTGAATCCTCTCCACCAAGGATGACCCTGCTGGTATTTGAAATACCAGTGGCATAGCTTCCAGTATCACAGCAACACACAAGCCACCACAATACGACAACCTGAGAGACATGTCTGTGGTGGCAATGATATAGAAAGTATGCTAAAAAAAAAAAAAAAAAAATAGACAGTCATTATTTCTGAGTGGCTAAATTAGAGATTGTTGTTTTCTTTTGTAAATATTTTTGTTTTTCACATTTCCAACCATGGGTACATTTTTATTTTAAAATCAGGAAATATATCTGATTTGGTTAAAAATAATAATCTTTATTTAAATAGCAGTTCAAGAGATGTTGTCGCTCAGTAGGTTAAACTAGTATCAGCTGAAGAGAATGACAAAGATAAATGCAAATGTATCCAGGCATGAGACTGGTGCTTAGAGCAAGGACTTAATGATTGTATGGCCTAAGTGAGCTACGGGTATCAATAGCCTAAGAGATACAAATTGAGAACAATGTCTATCCTTGGAGAACTAGCATTACAAAGATACCTTTTCCTGTTCTAGTACATTTGAGAATTAGACCATTATTAGTTCTGATGCAAAGATTATTTTTTAATGTACTAAATATTATATTTCAATACTGTGATTCAATGGGACGTCAAATTATATGTTAATTCTCAGCACCAGAACCTGTCTTAGGCTGGGTTCTCTAGAAAAGCAAAACCAGTAATGCGTATAAATATTTAGAGAGAGATTTATATTAAGGAAACAGCTCATGTGATTATAGGGGTTGGAACGTCCCAAATCCTTGGATTAGGATAGAGTCGTTTCCTAATTCACAGAGCTGCAGAAGCTGGTGAACCCAAGATGAGCAGGTTGGAGAGCAGGGATCCTGCTGACAGGTTGTGATGGTCAAGGAATCCCCAAGGTTGGCAGGCAAGATCATAAGGTTTCTCCTGAGTCAGCTGCAGGGGCTGGCGAACCCAGGCAGGTCGGGGACCAGGACTCTTGCTCACTGGCCGTGAAGATCGGCGAATCCCAAGATGGACAGGTAAGCCGCTAGTTCAGTCCCAAGAACCAGAGGTCAGACAAGAGCTGCTGGATACAGAACAAGCCAACAACCTTTGCAAGGCGAGCAGGAAAAGGAAGTAGACAGCGGAAGGCAGAGAGATGAAGGCCGAGGGGGTGGTGAGCCATCACAGGCCCCACACCCACCGGTACCCCTTGGCACCTTCCATCATAGGGATGATCACATATCAGATTTCAACAGGAAAGTGATCACATTATACAACTGCCAAAACACTGAGAATCATGGCCCAGCCAAGTTGACACACAATCTTAACCATCACAGAACTCTTAAAGGATTTTTTTGAGTTTTGTAATATGTTCTCAGCTATGAAAAGTTTTAATTTTGTTAAGTGCTGTTATGATGATAATGTATCACCATATCAATTAACTAATATGATACTAATAATTTGGGTTCCAAAGTATGTATCACTACCTCCAGATCTTATAATCTCTAAGCATTAATATCTACTGTATATTTCATATAAATACTTTACCTAAACTGAGGGATATTCTTCATGGGTGTTATTACTACAGCTCGGGGAGCTTGTATTAGCAGTCCCCTGGAGCCTGGGTTTTTTCTTTCCTCCTGGAGATGGAGGGGTATGTGATATGTGATAGACTGCAGTGTCCCTGAGGGAACTTGAGTAAATGAATAATTCTGTGTAGATAAGCCATTTAATATCTCTGTTTAGAAGCATGTCCCTTCTAAAAGTTCCTCCTATGTTCCATTCTGCATTTCATTTGTAACTTAAAAATCAGATATATCAAAAGAAAACTGTGATGGTTAAGGGGAGACATAAGCTCTGGCTCCAAAGAGCAAAGAAGTAAAAGAGGGCTGGGAGTGATGTAGCCAGGTAGGCTATTGCGTTAATGAGAATTACCAGATGTTAAAGCTGCAGTCGTTAGTATTAATCAGATGGAGTCCCAATGTTTAAAAGAATTGGACTAAACTATAAACAAGGCTGAACATTATTAAAATTTCCTCCTGCACTCAAGGATCTGACATTCTCTTCCCAAAACTCAGTAATCGGACCATCTAAGATACAACTGTTGGCCTCTACTCACCTGCAAAAAAAAAAAAAACTGAAGGAAACCAAAGACTCAAAGAAGAAACTAGCCCACAGGACTAATAGCCTACACGAACCACACCTTATCAGAAGAACTAGATGGTGTCCATCTACCACTACCAACGGTTCTGATCAGGGACACGATAGAAGTCCCAGATAGAATGGGAGAAAAATGTAGAAAACTCAAATTCCTAAAAAAGTCAGACCTACTAGAGGAACCCCCTAAGATATCCTTTGAACTTGGAACTGAAGCCACTCCCAGAGATCACTTTTCATCTAAATAGTAGTTTGGCTTATAATATAAACATCATCTGAGAGTACTAAAAAAACTATGCTTCCTTAAATAACTATGTGAGACCATATGGTCAACATTAACCCTAAAGCAAAGATGAGAACACAAGGAGGGGCAGGGAAGCTAGATCAATGGAAACAGAACAAACAGAATGGAAATAACGAGACTGCTGACACATTGTGAAAAACGTAACCAATGTCACGGAACAATTTGTATAAAAATTGTGAAGTAGGAACCTAATTTGCTGTGTGATCTTTCACCTAAATCACAATAAAGTATTATTAAAAATCGACACATTGGCAAGTTATGGAAATAAGGAGAAACTTCGCTTATCCAGAAATACTAGAAATTCCAATCTGAAAATCAAGTTGCCTGAAATTTTTTCTGGATTTAGCTTACACTGCTCAAAATTTCACTTCTCAAAAAGTAAAGGAAGTGGCAGAGCAACTACTAACTTGGAGCTCTAATTCAGCCTAATAACGAGGACCTGAGTGCTCGGCAGCTAACCAAAATGTTCGCAGTTCCAACCTACCAGCCACTCCGAGGGAGAAAGATGTGGCATTCTGCCCCTATAAAGATTACAGCCTTGGAAACCCAATGGGACAGCTCCGCTCAGCCCTATTGGGTCACCAGGAGTCAGAATCGACTCTATGGCAGTCGATCTTGTGGGGGATGTCAGTGCAGATGCACGCTCAGATTCACGTCCTGGATGCATAGACGACAAGGCGGCCAAGCTCTGGGCAACATGCACCCAGCCGCTGCCCAAAACTGATCTGGTCGAGGTCTGAACATTAAACAAAGGCCAGAAAATCATCTAAAAAGTAAAGATGTGCTAGTGAAAAGGTATTAAATATATACCCAATATTAATTCATAACAATACATACGTATTTTATACCCAGTATGGACAAGTTATTTCTGTTTAAAAAATGAGTTTTGAACAGAAACTGCAATTGATTATTCCCAATAAATTGGTATTTTTTGAAATTGCAAAAAAAAAAAAAAAAGAATATTGAGTACATAATATGTACCAGAAACTGTGGTTGGTGATAAGGGTAGAAAAAAAAAAAAAAAGAAAAATACATTATACATAAATTATAAGTATAATTAAGTTAAAAGAAATAAAACAGAAAACTTTAAAAACAAAACAGTCAGTGGTAGGAATTTACACAATGGCTTTTTTCTCCAGGAACTGCTTTAGAATACTTTTCTCCACATTCTATAGTTACTTGGCTCCTTAGCTATTGGCATGATTTTCCTCAGTCTGGTATGTGGAAATCTAATTAGCCTATGAATTTTGTTGTACAGATGCCGGACATCAGGAAGGGTACACTAAGAGTGTATGATTCATGAATGACAAATTGTTATTGGTTCATGATAAGATAAGTACAGAGGTTGAGAGTAAGTGTTTAGAAACTTTGACAACAATTTGATATTTTTGTGGTGTTCAAACATGTGGTCAGGGACTAGTCTGGTTGAACAGGGTATAAAATAGCTCTGGTATTGAACTTGAGAGCTGAGTCGCAGAAGGCACAAATTGTGTTCTGGCGTCATGTGTTACAGGAGCATTTTAATGTATAATATTTAAAGACTCATTTAACAACTGTAGCCCAGTGTTCTATAAAATTTGGAATTCACTAACTTCTTCTATTGAAAGATAATGTAAATGTAATATAAATACAGGACAAATTATTGAAACAGGCTACTGATGAAATTTTGGAGATTAATTTTGAAAATAGAGCATGTCTTGCTTCATTTTGGATAAAAGTTAAAAACTAATATACTGAGTTGGATGGAATTGCTTTAAGAGCTTTTTTTCCTTTCCTGTCAGCTTATATATGTGTGAGAATAGCTCTCTACTATTAGTTTTATTTAACAAATGTAGAAATTGTTTACATATGTGGTATTGCCTGCAAATAGCATTGCCATCGATCCAATATAGATTAGATGTATTAACAAGAAGCAAGCTTATTTGTCACATCAAAAACTGTAAAAATTGTTATACATGGTATCTGTTTAAACTGTGTGTATAATTTTTCAGTATAGGAATTACTGTTTCACTCCTAGCTTTGTGTAAGTTATGGCAGCCAAACAAAAAGGAAAAGTTGCAAGAGTAATAATGATTTTTTATACTAATCGCCCATATACACACTTTCAACAAATTTATATAGTTTTTTTCTTAAAATCTTCTCTTATCCTGTGTCATGTTTATTCTGATTATATTTATTGAAATGGAATTTTGAATCTGATAATAAAAATTGGGTCTTACACTTTTTTTCATTTATTTTTCTAGTAATTAATTTTTCTTTTATAAACGTATTAGTCTGCAACCGTTTGGAAAAAATAACTTGGTTTGCCACATGAGTTAGCTTGAGAAGCTCTGTACTTAGAGTCTAAAATGTAGTAGGACATCAGAAAGAATGTGTGGAAGGAAAGTTTTTGAGGATACTGCACACCCTGTATATCACAGACAATATGGAGATATATCAGAAGTGCCCCGACCTCCATTTAAAATAATAGTAAGGTGAGTACAGTGTCCTAGACACCTTTACTTTTGTTTTTCTCCTCCTGTTTCATAGCTGCTGTTTCTAGAAACTACTTTCCCTCCCTCCAGCATACCTGTACAGATTCCATGATTTCTGTGGTATCAGCAGGGATGGCTTCACAGATTTGTGACCTAGGCAGTGGCACAGTGCCCCATACTTAGAAGAGCCCCACATGTACTTCAATACCCTGCTGTTGCCATTTCAAAATGCATAATGTTGAACAAGGAGCCCCATGTTTTCATATTGCACTGGGCCCACGACATTATAGCCCATCCTGGATAGCAGCCCTTTTAGTATGGTCACATTGATTAATTCAAAGCTAGGTGCCAGGTTGTAAGGATGGCACAGGACTGGGCCGAGCTGCATTCTGTTGTACATAGGGTTGCTATGAGTCAGAACTGACTTGACGGCACCTAACAACAACAGGTGCCAGACTGAAGCTTGGTCATCATAGGGTTTCCTAGGAATTTGAAATTCAGGTACAAGAGATGGGGAGACAAGTCTCAGTAACCATAGCAGCCTTGTAGATCTACAGACTTCTGCAGGAGCTCACCTTGTTCTTTTAATTTTTTTTTTTTCTGAGGCTTTTAACCCAAGAGGTCTTTGGTGGTGAAAATGTCGTGAACCACTGAATTTTAAGGCTTCCTCTTTCATTGATAAGAATGGAATTTGATCATTATGTAAGTCTGTAGTTCAGGGTACACATTTGATTGGTTTATGTTTTCTGGAAAAAAAAATTAATGCATTAGCTTAGACTCTGGGGCGGTTCTAGGTTTTGTAAGGCCAGAGGATAAAACAATTTCAGAGGCGTCTTTAAGAAAAAGAATGCAAAATTACTAATATAATATGTTTAGTGTCTTGGAAGGACTGTGCAAATGAGAGACACTCTGAAACTTAAGCTTCATTGCTTACATGTTATATCATTGTCTGCTGAGATGCATTTTTCCTCTTTTCACTAGAGTCTTGTTGATCATTTTCTTTGGGGCACATTTATTGTCACATGCAAATCACAGTTTTCCTTTAAAACCCTTTCATTGCTATTGGATTATAAAAAAAAATATATCAGCCACTTTTTATGTCTCAGGACCTCAGAGGTAAGCCTTTATTCCTGTTCTAATGCATTTCCCTTACTCTGGTTCTAATGCATTTAACCTCAAGGTGGGTCTCTTTTGAAATGTGTAAAACTCAACAGCCCTGAGTTTGGAGCTTCATTGTTGTGTAGATAGGGTATTCAGTTAGGCTTCCTGGGTATGCTTGTTTTGTAAACTTTTGCCTGTTTACCCTTAATACTGCTAGATAATGATGCCTGTTGGAATCGGAATCGACATTCAACGGCAGTGGGTTTTTTTCGGTTTAATGATGCCTGTCGACGGCATTGGCTTTTTTTTTAATGATGCCTGCTATGTTTTTCTGTTACTCTGTTCTCCTGAGAATTGCCTCTTCTCCAGGATAAAAATGTGCTATTCTTACCTCTCATTCATTCACAGCGGCCATCTTTTCCTGGCCTCACTCATTGTGGTCAGGAGTTGCTGCTCTACTACTATGAGGTTTGGAATTCTGCTTTAATCTTCCAGGACTGCTTGTCTTATCTCTGAATAGTAAGTAGTGGTTTTGTGATTAGGGAAACTGCATTGCGTTCGTAATTTTGAAGAGACTCTGACCCTTATAAGGTTTTCTTTACCCGGTATGCACTCTTAGATCCCAATCATTGCTTCCCTGTGTAGCTGGTGGCATGCACAGCTGTGAGCTTTCCAGCAATGTTCAATGGCTGCTTTTCTTCTTGATTCTTAGCTTTTAGTACTGCTTTTTGCAGTATTGAGGAATGTATAGTCACAATAATGTTCCTGAGGTAAAAAAAAAACCTCCTTGGTTTCCTGTAGCTGGGAAGGAGACTGCACTTAGGCAATTTTCTCCCATCGTGTATTCTCATGTTTGTTTGGAGTCATGCAGTAGTAATTATTCTAGTTTTGTGGAACCAAGAACTATTTTTTTCTGGTGCATCCCTCTGTTTTAGAAATGGTCAAGAGATTTAGAAGCACCAAGGAAGCAACAGAATGTTACTTTTCTCCACCCAACTGTGATGATCCCTCTGTTGACCTCAGCGATGATGCTGGAAAAAAAAAAAAAAAAAAACCTGAGTCAAATTCTGACAGTGGGAACCACAACAGTGACATGACAGAGGCGAGGAAGTGATGGGTGGAGCAGGGGAAGAGGATGGATTGTGTGGCGATGATTATGATGCAGGTGAATGGTCCGAGTGTAAGGGGGCCAAATGTGGGCCTTGCCTAGTGTGCAAGGAAAGCCAACAACCAAGACACCGGCCTTTGGAAAATGGAAAGCAACATTTATCATGAGCCAGCAAGAAAAGAGTCAGGAGGAATTTTCTCAGGTCAGGCTCTCTGCTCAAGGGTTGTGCCACACATTTATGGGGCAGCAGAATAAGGAAATTGCACATATTAAATTTCTGGTTAATCATATGCATAATAACAGCAAAGCGGGGGAGGATCTCAGGGCTGGATGCTGGTGTCAACCTCTCACTTCTGAATGCTTTCCCTCAATTTTGTACTGCAGCCTTTTGGTTCCTTCTGGTTTTTTAATGGCACTTTTGTTCCTGAGAAGTCATCTGGAGGACATGTGAGGTCTCTCCTCTGCATGTGTTGCAGGCCGCAGCTGGTCTTTACTGGTTTTAGCCAGTTTCTAACACCCAGGTGAGGATTTTCCGGGAAGATCAGAAGCTGAAAAACAACTTAAAATATCTTTAGCGGGCATGGCAGAGCTTCTTGCAAGACACCCTTACACAAGGATGTTTCCTGCTTTGAAAATCTAAGTGTCACTTAGATATGCTTCCCCAGATTTACCCTGACTTGGAAGAGTAAGAAAGAGAAAATAAGTTATTTTCTGTCAATATTTAACAGAAGAGATGTTGGAGATTATAAAGGACCAAACTAATTTCTACATGACCCAGGAGCGCATCAAACATTTTAAAGGGAAGAATATTGCAAGCCCCTCCATAAACTGGAAGCCTGCTTCCATAGAGGAAACAAAGACATTCATTGCAGTGCCCATGATGGGCATGTACATCTGACCGGCATGCAGACACTGTCGATCCAGTGACCCCTGCCTGGGTGTTGTTTGAATTCAAGAAATAATGGGTAAAGGCAGATTCATAAAACTGATTGAAAACATATACTGTAATGACAATTCAAAAGCTGTGGCAAGAGGAGAACCGGGCTATGACAGGCTGCACAAATTGTGCTCATTTATTGATGAGCTCAGTAGTCATCTAAGTGTATGCACCATCAAGAGTCACGGCAGTCAATGAAATCCTGGTACCATACAAGGAAAGATCATCAGTAAAACAATACATGCCCACGAAGTCTGTCAAAAACAGGTACAAAGTTGGTGTTTGGATTTTTAAACTGGCTTTGCGATTAACTTTGACATGTATTGTGGAAAATAAGACATAGCCAATGACTCATCTCTGTCCCTCAGAAAGTGGTGTTAGGGCTGTGTTAGCTGTGGTTCGGTACTCGGGCTCACAGCCTGAGATAATTTTTTACATCCTGTAAATTGATAAGCGTGCTGGAGGCAAGGGGATTGTATACTGTAGGCAGAACGAGAGTAACTAGAAAGGGGCTATCAGTCTATGCCGTGGGAGAAAGATAATTTACAGCATGGAGGATGTATATATTGTATGTGTGTCAGCTGTAAAGTGGCAGGACAGTAAACTGGTGACAGTTTTATCAGTGCCCCACAATCCACTGGCAAGAGACCCTCATTTTGGGTACATTACAAACAAGCAATAACTTCGGTGCTAGATGAGGTACAGCTCCAAAAAAGTGGGAAGCATTTTCCTGTAAATCCATCTAACAGGTGATGCAGGCAGTGCAACACTATGAAGAAGCAGAGTAGAACAAAATTTATGTGTGGGCATTGCCAGGTACCTTTATGCTTTACACCATGTTTTGCAAATATTAATGAATGAGGGGGGACAAAAAAGGATAAGAAGGAAACAGGAATAACATTTCTGTGCAGTCTTTGCCAGATGAATTCACATTTTACCTCATGGTTTGCATATTTTCAATTAAAAAAAAAACAAACACCAGAAAAGATTTTATCTTTGACTTGTATTGCAGATGTTTACTACTGCCAGGTCCTGTTGATAATAATGTGATACCAGAAATTGTATCTGAAAATCCATAACTCGTAAAAAATTCCAAATTGGTCTTTGAATCAGCATGTCTTCCATTAGTGAAAACACATGACATCAAAAAAAAAAAAAAAAAGTAATGGAAGGGTTAAAACGGTGTTAGTGATATTATAGTGTATATGTTTTTGGGAGTTTGAGCATATCAAAACAGAAGAGAAATTGTTTATTAATATTATTTACAGTGTACCTATGCCAAAAAAACAGTGCTTAATCTTCAATGAACTCCAAGTTATAGTCCAGTTATTATGCAATAGTATTTTTTTTTTTATTACAATATAGTAGACTTTCTGCATCCAGAGAAGTCCTTTTGTTAGGGATTTGCTTGGATAAAGCAAAATAAAAAATAATTTAAAATCTGTCTTGATATTTCTTTTTTCTGCTTAAAATCATTCAATAAGTAAATTTTATTCCAGCACAAAGCAACGTAGTTGAAAAGTTTGAGAAGGTAATGTGACCAAAAGGGAGAAAATTAAATATACGTTTATAGTTGTTTTTATTGGTGTCTAAAGATAAAGACTAAGTGTTTTGTTTGCACTATAACCGTATGCGGTCACTCACTTTGGACCACATGTGATATAGCACTATCATCTTAGAGAAACATTGCTCTGTGCGCCTTCAATTGTAAATATGTCATGAGACCTTAAGTTAATCATATTTGGGGTTTTAAAAAATTAAAAATTAATATTGTTACAGAATCATTTTACTAGGCCCCTGCATGTCCTCCCTTAAATTTCTCTCTTTTTTGGTGGTGGCTATTCCGTGATGATGTACATATGCTTCCTGTTACCCCAAGAGCCATTTGTACTGTATTTTTACGCAAATAACACGTGTTATACATTTTTTGCCAACTGTGCAACCCCTTCTACACTGTTTTTGTAAGTGCTGTGCAGGATGCTATATTTAAACTTGGGAGTGTTTTTGCAAAATAATATGGTAAATCAAAAGGGAAAGCAAACTAAAAAATATTTCTTACATCATTTAAAATGTGACAAATTTTGTATTATACTCTTAATATTTTCAAATTAAATACAACTTTTTATATAGCTTTCAAATAGAAAACTGGAAATACATTTTTATGTTATAAACATGACCAACTCCTAGAACGTACCCGCAAAACGTTTTGCTGCTTGTGTCCTTTTAAATTTGCATGTAAATTTCTAAATAAGTTTTTAACTTCAAAAGTGACTAGATATTTTAACTGTAACAGAAGGGACCTTGGCAGTCTAGAGGATACAGCCCTTTAAGTCAAGATGAGAATAATCAGCAGATGGCATCTTGAATACCTGTAGAGGCTATCAGGACATTGCATTTTTCAGAGATCTAAGAGAAGAGGCACAGCTGTATTCTCAGTTTTGGTGGGATATCAGCCTTGGCTGAGGCACAAAGAGTGTTATGGGTACCACACCATGGTTAGGAGGCATCTGGAGAATTGCAAGAGCCCTGGTGGCACAGGGGATAAGCACTCTGCTGCTAGCTGAAAGGTCAGCAGTTCGAACCCACTGGCCTCTTCATGGGAGAAAGATGTGGCAGTCTGCTTCCGTAAAGATTACAGCTTGGGAAACCCTGTGTCAGTTGTACTGTGAGTCGGAATCTACTTGATGCAACAAGTTTGTTTGTTTTAAGATGGACATATCCCAAGGTGAACCAAGTAGAGAACCACAGTTAGTGTCCTAAGAAGTCTGTGTTGTAAACAGGAAAATTATAGCTTGCATAAATATAAAGGGTAAATCAAGAAAAGAAACATGAGTGAGAATAATCTAGAGCAGCACTAATGCAGGCCTCAAATGTGAGGAACATAAATAGTTTCAAATTTTCTAGTAACTCATTTAAAAAGTGAAAAGAGGCAGGTGAAATTAGTTTTAATAAACATTTTGTTTAACTTAATATATCCAACATATCATTATTTCAACATGTAATCAATTTACGAATCAAATTACAAATGAGAGATTTTACATTTTTTTCCCAAGTCTTCAAAATCCAGTGTGAATTTTTTACTTAAACAGCACATCTCAGAAGCTGCATTTCAAGTGCTCGGTGGCCATATTACCTACGGGGTGTTGCATTGGACAGCACAGGCCTTGTAGTCACAGGTGACTAATGGGTTAAGGTGAAAGACTATAGGGTTAATCCATCAATAACAAGTTTGCCAGAGTCCCTTTTGTTTCAGTGCACATAACGGGAAATATAATAACCTAAATATTAGCCTCAGTTGTGCTTTTTCTGCTTACTTTCTGAATCTTAGATTTATTGGCTATGTAGACACAAAAATATATTCTCACGGTATAGGCCTTTGATATTCTATGAATGAGGACTTTCAATGCTATTAGAAATATGAAGTATATAGTTCTTATTCTATTACAAAGTATACTAGGAGAAGTTAGGAGAAAAAGTATATTAAAATTGAGTGTACCTATCTACCCAGAACAAATGACATTTTTATTTCACTGACTTTTCCGTAGCTTGTATTAAATAATCAAGTCTTTTAGGCAGGACCTGGAATTACTGTGTTTCTATCAATGAGCTTTTGAATTAAACAAGGCAATTAGATTAAACAAAAATATTTGGTCCTGTTCTAATTAAAAGCAAACATAAAAAGATTAAAAATCTTACAATATTATTAACAGTACTTATAAGTAGTATTTATAACTTTACATGCAAGGGGAAAAATACAGTCCAAGGGAAAGTACAGTTAATAAGGCAAAAAAAACTGGAATCAACCCAGTGGGATGAATAGACAGAAAATCAATGACCCAATGATTACCCTGTTTTCTCAAGAAAATAGTATGTGTATTTCTGTCATGCTACTATTAAATTAATAGTAAAAAGTGTGTGCTTTTTATACTGTATAATTAGAAACAAGGGAAATATAATTGCTCATTCAAAATCAGCTATAACCTATTATACTTGGGGAACAACTTTGAAGAAGATGCAAACACATAGTGAGAATTAACATCATGAATGCTTAACTAAGCTGTATGTCTCCTTCATGGCAGTTTGCACTTGTCTAAATTGGAAGATTACATTTTTGAAACTGAACAATGAAGTTATTTGACCTGTAATAATATAAAACTAGGAATCTTTAATGATGTTGGAGTATCAAATATATTCACACGTTTCTGTTATTTTAGCTATGAGTGGAATTACTAAGTCACAGAGTTTGTGCGTTTTTAATTCTTGGAGGCAATGACAAGCTACCTTCCAAAGTGAATGTGCCAATTTACACTCCTGTGAACTGTTCCAAGTCTTTACCAACACGTGGTATTTTCAAAGTTTTAAGCCAAGGCATCTTAGTGGGTTCGTAATTGTATTTCATTGTAGTTTTAACCTGTGCTGCCCAATTTACTAATAAGGCAGAAAACACTCATGTCTTTATTGTTGCACAGTAAGGATCATCATGAATCCAGCCCCAAAATGAGGAGGTTGATCAAGTCCTCACATTCCCACCTCTCCATCCTTGTCCCCAGCTGCCCCTGTGACACTCTTTCTCTGACTCTAGCAACCTGGAGCTAGGTCAGAACTCACACGTTAAAAAGACACCATTCTTCTGATGTTCAAATAGGCACATGCCAGCAATAAGTTTGGGGAATCCATACAGCACGTCAACCTTCTGACCTGCTGGCCACAAATTTGGGGCTGATTTCCTATTACCTCCGCAGGATGCCAATTGCAAGCCTGGAAGTCCACGTGACACCCTTACTTTCTGACCTCCTGACTCCTATTGTCCCTTTGGGTTCAATAATTTATAGGAATGACTGACAGAATTCATGGAGACTATATACTTGTGACTACAGATTTATTCCAGAAGCATACAAAGGAAGAGACACACACATAAGGCAAGGTCTGGGAGGGCTCCCCCAAAAAAGCTTCATGTCCCAAGGGATATGCTTCCTCCTGAAAGTAGATGTTCTCACAACCAGGAAGCTGCCAACCAGAAATCTCTTTGAGCCTAGAGTTCCAAGATTTTATCAGCCCGTCCTGCCTGATAGGCTAAATTCTGCCTCCTGAGACCAGTTAATAGCAGTCTCCCAGGTCTGTCCTGACCCAATTCATCAGCACAGATTCTCAGATACAGCCTGGAAGTGCCAGACCAAAGCAACCGAATCTCTCCAAGGGTTTTTTCTCTGGAGCCAAGGACAAAGGCCACCTGACTTGGGATAAAACCAAATCTTTTGGATATTCTCCTTTGTAAAGTACATCTCAAATATTTTGTTCATTTTTCTGTTTTGGGGGTGTCTCTGAGTCCGAATTGATTCACTGGCAATGTGTTAGGCTTTGTTTTTTTCCTCATTGATTTGTAGGTGTTATTTACATAAGCATTTTTTTAGAATTATGTGTTATAGATAGCCTCTTGACTCTTAATATTTTTGTTGAACAGACTTACTTAATTTTAACGTAGTTCAAATCATAAATTTGTTTATGGTCAGTGCTTTTTTTTTCTTTCCTATTTAAGAGGTTTTTCTCAGTTCTGAGCTCACGAAGATATTCTTTTTAAAGCTGAATTGCTTTGCTTCCTACATTGAGATTTACAATCCTAATGGAAATGATTTTTCTGTAAATGGTATGAGGTAGCAGTCAAGTCTCATGTTTTTGTTTTTTCCATATCCTGACTCAATTGACCCAGCCCTAATTATTGAAGATTGCACTTTATTTGCTGCTTTGCAGTTCCATCTTTGTCATAAATTGTCTGTGCGGGTCTGTTTCACAGATCTGTTTTTCTGCTGGGCACTTTGTTTGTATACCAGTATTGTTCTGTGTTATTTTAACTTTATAATGTTAGAAGGAATGTTCCCATTTGATCCTACAGTTTAAGGTATTCCTGGCTCTTTTTTTTTAATACCCTTTTTAAGACAAATATTGGAATAAATAAAAAATATCAAAAATCATTTTTACATTAATAAGATCTGTAATGATATCCTTTTTTCATTTCTGATATGGTTTGTGCTGTATCTCCAACCACTCCCTCTTTTTTTACTTCTTTATATGTCTTGCTTGGGTTAATCAATTTTATTTTCTTCTCTTATGTTCTTTAGACTCAATTTAATTTCCCATTCAAGATTTTTCATGAAATATTTAGGCTCATAGATTTAGTATTATTTCCTTTTCTAATATGTGCACTGTAAAGCTATACCTTTCCCTTTAAGTACAGCTTTACCATCATTAAAAGGTTTTTAAATATAGATTTTTCATTATTTAAAAAATAAAAATATGTGTACACTTCTAGCTTGAAAATATGCATACACGTAGTATGTATTAAGTTTCCTTTGTGATTTCTTCTTTGATCTATGAGGTATTTATATTTCTTAATTTCCAAATAAATGCTAATTCAAAATATCCTTTTTGTTATTGATTTTATTTATTTATTTATTTATTTATTTGCATACACGTAGCATGTATTAAATTTCCTTTGTGATTTCTTCTTTGATCTATGAGGTATTTATATTTCTTAATTTCCAAATAAATGCTAATTCAAAATATCCTTTTTGTTATTGATTTATAGTTTTACTCCATTGTGATCTGTGGCCATATTCTGTATGACTTTAATATACTAGAATTATTGAGTCTTGTGTTCAATTTAGTGATCAATGATTTTTTTTTTATGCCCTTGAAAATAAAGGTATATTTTGACTGTTCAACAACTGCTGTGTGTGTGTGTATACATGTGTCTCCATATTCAATAGGCCAAGATTGCTGAAAGTATAGTTCAATTTTCCATATTTTTTTGTCTTCTAGTTTCATCAGTGTCTGAGAGGTGTGTTAAAAATCTTCCACGATAGTTCTGGATTTGTCCATTTATCCTTGTATTTCTGTCAGTGTTTGCTTCATAAATATTGTGAATAAATATTGGGAAACACAAATTGAAAATTATCTGTTATGGATTAACCCTTTTATAATTAAGAAATAAGCCTCTTTATCTCTAATTTTCTTGTTTTAGCATAGACTTCTTTTTCTTAATAGTCTCACAATCTTTTCTGTTGATCGGAGCATTTAATGCCCTTATAGTTAATGTAATCAATGATATATTTTGGTTTTAATCCACTATCTTTCTACTTATCTTAGTGCTAATTCATTCAAGTGCTTTCTATATCCTTCTTTGTTCCTTTTTTCTCTTCTTATCAGTCTTCATTTTTTTTCTATATATCCACTTGGAAGTTACTTTACTATTACTTTAATTGATTCTTTTGGTGTTAAATAAACATTGTTCACTTATCAAAATAAAATACTAATTGACACCATTAAAATATTTTGTGCAATGCCAAGTACCTTATGATACTGTATCTTCATTTACTCCCCTCCCAACATAAAGGTCATTATTGTTGTGAATTTAATTCTATACACGTTTTAAATTCAAGCAAGACATTATCGTTGTTTGTTGTATATAGCCAACATTCCAGTATATTTACCTACATATTTACTATTATATTCTTTTGCATTTTCAGGATTGTCAGTTATGTTTTCCAACATTTTAAGATACTGTTTTCTGGTTTCTATTGTTCTTTTTGAGAATTTACCTATTAGGCTAATTCCTGGTGGTGCAATGATTAATGAGTCTGGCTATTAACCTAAAGGTTGGCAGTTTGAATCTACCAGCCACTCCTTGGAAACCCTGTGGGGCAGTTCCACTCAGTCCTATAGGGTTGCTATGAGTCAGAATTGACTTGATGGTGTCTGGTTTTATTTAGACTACTTCCTGCTCCTTTGAAAGTAATCTGTATTAATGGTTGCTTTGAAGATTTCCCTTTTTCTTTGATATTCAATAATTTTATTTTCATGTTCATAAGAATAGATTTCTATTATTGGGTTTATAGGACTGTTGTAAATTTATATCAATATCTTTAATCCATTTTGATCATTCTAAGCCATTATAATAGTATGCTTCATTTTTTCTCTCTATCCTGTTCTAGGACTCCAATCTATCCTGTTCTAGGACTCCAGTTAAACATATGGTAGACCTCTTCACCATATCTCCTATATTTCTAGCCCTCTCCTTTTATTCTTGATGGTGTTCTTTGAAGCACAAAAGTTTTTAATCTTGATGAAACCCAATTTAGTTTTTCTTTTTTGTCTTGTGCCACATACTAAGCCAAGTACATGACGATTTACTCTTATGTTTTCTTCTAAGTGTTTTATAGTTTTAGCTTTTGTGTTAAGGCCCATGATTCATTTGGAGTTAATTTTTCTTTATATTATGAAGTGGGAACCTAACTTCATTCTTTTACGTGAGTATATTCAGTTGTCCCAGGACCATTTGTTGAAAAGATTAATCTTTCCCTAATGATTTATCTTTATACTTTTCTTGAAAATATTTGACCATAACTGTAATGATTTATTTCTTTACTCTTAGTTGTATTCCATTGTATTTTATCTCTATTCTTGTAACACTACCACACTGTCTTGATTACTGTACTTTGTAGTAGATGTTGAAATCAGGAAATAAGAGCCCTCTAACTTTGTTCTCTTTTCCAATAATTTTTTGGCTATTTTTGGTTCCTTGATTTTCCATATCAATTTTACAACCACCTTGTTAATTTCTGGAAAAAAGGCAGCTGAGGTTTTTGGTAGAAATTGCATTGAATCTGTAGCTGAATTTTGGGATTATTTACCACTTTAACAATAGTAAGTGTGATCACACTGTTCAGGAAGTCCTATTAGTAATCCTCATTAAATGCTGCCTACAATATTAAGCAAATTGTGCACAGATATAACACCCATCAATGTTGTGCACCAAACCAAATGGGCAATTGGCATGGCAGGACATGGTACTGTTTTGTTTTTTCTGGCATCCTGATGCAACTTAGGGTAGTGGACTATTGGGAGGATGATCTGCCTCCATCCCTCTGATTTGGGCTGCCTAAGCAGAGGCCTTAGGCCCAGAGCATTCTCTGATAAGGAGACTGGAAATTGGGTTTCTGTCCCTTTCCTAAGCCCTTCCTCTTACCAGAGAAGCCTTCTACCCTATTCTGAGCACATAGTAACTTTCTCTGTTTTTTGCACATGTGCGAGCACCGTATGGTACCTGGCCAACCCCATTTCAGTATTTATTCCCTTGGGGAGGTAAGGAAACCCTGGTGGTGTAGTGGTTAAATGCTATGGCTGCTAACCAAAAGGTCCGCAGTTTGAGTCTGCCAGGCGCTCCTTGGAAACTGTATGGGGCAGTTCTACTCTGACCCATAGGGTCCCTATGAGTTGGAATCGACTCGACGGCAATGCGTTTGTTTTTTGGTGGGTTTAGGGAGGTAATGGGATCTCTTGGTCGGCGGCACAAGAGGGATGTGCACAGAGCAATGTCCTGTACCAGCTGTGAGGAGCAACTCCCTCTCTGGCCATGGGAGACATGCCCACAACTGACGTTAATCTCACTCTCTCTCTTGGTGAGTAAAGCGTTATTCTATGCACTAGTAAAGCTTGTGGTTTGTATCTTTTGTTGGTGACCTAAAAACCCTGTTATGAGTTATACAATGGGGAAATTTAAGCACAGGATTTTAGAGAGTTTCCCAAGGTCCCCCAATATGTGCCCAAATAGAACTGGGATTCTGAACAGCTTACTTTGTCATTTTTCTTTGTTTTGGTCGCTTAAAAAGGTGTTGATTTAAGCAATTAAAATTTTTGTAATGTATTAATCAGCTTGCTTAATTTAGTCACTTTAAATCATTATACATTTGTACAATAGGTCTTAATTATATTGCAGGCTTGTTGTTAGCTGCCGTTGAGTCACCTCCAATTCATGGTGACCCCATGCACAACAGAACGAGGACAATTTTGGTCAATAGGATTTTCATTGCTGATTTTTGGAAGTAGATTGTGAGACTTTTCTTCCTAGTTTCCTAGTTTAGAAGCTCTGCTGAAGCCTGTTAAGCATCATGGCAACACATAAGCCTCTACTGACAGACAGGTGGTGACTGTGTTTGAGGTGCATTGGCCAGGAATTGAACCCAGGCCCGCCATATGGAAGGCAAGAATTCTCATGAGGTTTGTTCCTCGACAACATGAGAGGCCAGTGAGAATATCCAACCTAAATTTTTAGTGAAATCCCTCTTTGACAATAGGTAAAGCACCAAGGGAAGCCAAGTGTATTAATTCTTTGTGAATTGACAGTATCTTTCAGTGTGCTCTCTAATTTCTAATATTATAGATAATGTGACTTCTGACCCACTCTGTGGGACTGAAAGACACAAAAGAGGAATAAATCTCCCGCTTACCATTTTTTCCTGTAACATCCTTTAGGATCCTTGAATAAAAGATATTTTGCAAATGCTGAAGACTTTATATAAGAATTGCACGCAGTCTAGAGGTAAAGGTCTATGGTGAGTTCTGCCATATGGTACACATGTCTAAGATAGGAAAGCATCTAATACACTATTTTGACAGGCAGTCATTTTTAATGGGCAATCCAGATTATCCTCAAAGGTATTGAATATATAGGGAAAACAGTCATGTATTCAATGGCTTGAATTTTCCTTCTTTTAATTTCCCAATTCCCCATAACTACTCACAATTTGCCTTGATTTCTATGCTAATTACTTCATTAATGCTTTGGAAATGAGGATGTTTGCTATACTCTGCAATTGTTAGGTCAAGGCAGAGTAAATTCTAGCTTTAAATAATTTCAATAAAATTATCACTGAAATGCTACCATTTATGATTTTTGTGCCTTTAAAATGCTTGGGAGATCCTATACTCCTTTAATTATACTCTGTTTTATATATGTACTTATACATACTTAGGGTGTTATGAAAAATATTATCCCAATTTAGAAGCTGTTAGTTGTTATCTTGATTTTAACAATATTTTAGTGTATGAAATATACTGGACCTTTTGAAATCAATATACTGAACATATCTAAGCAAATACTCTTGTGTTCCCTTTATACGTTTGTATAAAAACTTCAGAACTTATTATCTCCTAATTCCTCTCATATATTTAAAGGAATTAGAAGACATCAAGTTCTGACATTCTGTCTGTTTTCAGGCTTAATCCCACAAAGTGGGATTGATACAGTCTGTGAAATTTTACCACTATCATGAGATAAATACATTTTATGTTTAATATAGATGGATGGAAGTTCTTTTCTTTATTATATGTCACACAGCTCAGGTTACTATTTTAAAAACATTAAAATCACCGTGTACCAATTTCAAACATGTTCATAATTATCCTAATGAAAATATAATCTCAATTCCAAACAAAGGTGGAAAAAATGAAATGTGCCATAGAATACTTATTACCTGATTGGGTTAATTTAGGCTGTGGATTAAAGAAAATTCTGTTTTACTGACCAAGGAAGTTTTGTTTATAATTAATAGAGTCAGAGGATCTTGAAAATAAGATTTTAAGGTACATGCTAATTTTTATTTTTGCCCATAACTCTTCTAATACATGAAAGAAAATGAAGCAGCTAAAATTTTTTCTTAAAATAGTTTTTAATTATGATAGTTTAAATAAAGTATCCTTTTCTATAAATAAATAGGATAAAATCTTGAAACATATTACTATACATTGTAATTCTATCATTTTACTTAACATTTTATTAAATAATTTGATCTTCAGAACGATCCCCTGAGCTAAGGAAAATAAGTATACCCATTCCTCACTTATCAACATGTTTAGGTTCCCAAGACCAGGTTGTTAGGCAAAAATCGACATTATGAGAAAATGGAGGATGACCACATCATAAAAATAACCACAAAATCTCATCATTACATAACTGCCGAGCCACTGAGAATCATGGCCCAGCCAAGTTGACACATAGCCTTAACCATCACAGCCAGTGTTATTCTCACTTTGCACCTGAGCATTCATTACTGCCAGATGTACTTTGTCACTGTCCAAAATAGTTGGATAGATCTTTTACTGCTGTTACAAATGCGAAATTTGGATAATGCAATAGTTGATAAGTGAGGAATAGGTGTATAATATTAACACTGAATATTTAGGCATAGAGACATTAAGTTAATATTTTAAGAGCTGAAGTGAATACTCAAGGGTTCTGAATTCTAGTGCCCATTGAATTATACCAGTTATAAAGCATCAGTCAAAAAACCATAAAATTATAGAATTTTATAAGATTTTATAGAGCTCTATTTTTTTTAATAACACTTATAGCATGATTTCAATAATTGTAATAGGATATGAGATCGTCGAATTTTAGACATGCAGGCATTTTTAAAAAATTTAATGTGCTTTAAGTGAAAGTTTACAAATCAAGTCTGTCACACAAAAATTTATATACACCTTCCTATATAATTGCTCTCCCCCTAATGAGACAGCACACTCCTGCTCTCCACTCTCTATTCTCTCTATTTTCATGTCCATTCGGCCAGCTTCTGACCCTCCTCTGCCCTCTCATCTCCCCTCCAGACAGGAGCTGCCCACATAGTCTCATATGTCTACTTAATTGAAGAAGCTTACTCCTCACCAGTATCATTTTCTATCCCATAGGTCAGTCCAATGCCTGTCTGAAGAATTGGCTTTGGGAATGGTTCCTGTCTTGGGCTAACAGAAGGTCCAGAGACCATGACCTCCAGAGTCCTTCTAGTCTCAGTCAAACCATTAAGTCTGGTCTTTTTACGAGAATTTGAGTTCTGCATCCCACTGCTGTCCTGCTCCCTCAGGGGTTCTCTGTTGTGTTCCCTGTCAGGGCAGTCATCGGTTGTAGCCAGGCACCATGTAGTTCTTCTGGTCTCAGGTTGATGTAGTCTCTGATTTATGTGGCCCTTTCTGTCTCTTGGGCTCATAATTACCTTGTGTCTTTGGTGTTTTTCATTCTCCTTTGGTCCAGGTGGGTTGAGACCAATTGATGCATCTTAGATGGCTGCTTGCTAGTGTTTAAAACCCCAGATGCCACTCTCCAAAGTGGGATGCAGAATGTTTTCTTAATAGATTTTATTACGCCAATTGACCTAGATGTCCCCTGAAACCATGGTCCCCAAACCTCCACCCCTGCTACGCTGGCCTTTGAAGCGTTCAGTTTATTCAGGAAACTTCTTTGCTTTTGGTTTAGTCCATTCGTGCTGACCTCTGCTGTATTGTGTGGTCTTTCCCTTCACCTAAAATAGTTCTTGTCTACTATCTAATCAGTGAATACCCTTCTCCTTCCCTCCCTCCCCACTTTCATAACCATCAAAGAATATTTTCTTCTCTGTTTAAACTACTTTTTGAGTTCTTATAATAGTGGTCATACAATATTTGTCCCTTTGCAACTAATTTCACTCAGCATAATGCCTTCCAGATTCCTCCATATTATGAAATGTTTCACAAATTCATCACTGTTCTTTTTCGATGGATAGTATTCCATTGTGTGAATATGCCATAATTTATTTATCCATTCATCTGTTGATGAGCACCTTGGTTGCTTCCATCTTTTTGACATGCGAGCATTTTAACTATTAATGATAGAAACTTTATGATACACAGGATGAAAGGGGCCCAGTTCAAGGGAGATAAAATATGTTTCAATAAGTTTAACATATGGTTTCATGAACTATAATGACAGAAAGATTTCTAAAATACAGGCAAGAAAATTATGTTCTAAATAATATAAAAAAATAATAATATAGAGTACTATAAAATTGCATACAGTTGATTGATTCATTTATTCATTCTTTCAGGTCACAAATATTTACTGAATGCCTGTTATATGTTAGACCCTATTCTAATAGCTAGGAATACTAGATGGAATGTCTTTTAGAGAATTTGTTTTTTTAATAGTTTCATGAGTACTATGTAATAGTGAAGATGATGTTGAGTACTGATTTAAATCCTTCATATTTGGACTTTTTCAACATAATATACATTTGAATTATGAACACTGATATAATAATGATTGTAGCTGCTATAAACCTGTTACTGTTGAGTCTATTCGGACTCATAGCGACCCTATAGGATGGAGAAGAACTCCCCCACAGGGTTTCCAAGGAGTGGCTGGTGAATTTGAATTGTTAAATTTTTGCATAGCAGCCTAGCTCTTAACCGTTGTACCACCAGGGCTCCACAGCTGCTATAGTTTAAAATAAAACAAATTGAGGGATGTTGAGTAAAATGAAAGAAAAAACAAACTTGCAAATAATCAAAGGGGCAATGAGAAAGAGAAATGGAAATGAAGATACTTTGTCAGTTCTAATTATCCTAATTTGAAAAAGCAAATAGACCCACCAGATGTTACTACATGAGTTAATTCTGTTTTCAACGTATTAAAAGTAATTAACTTACATGCTTACACTTGTACAATTTCTTAGACTAGAGTTAAATCACGTTATGACTTTACATAACAGTCTTGAAGCAAAAGCACCTATTAGTGTGATGAAAACTCTTTGCAAGTGGAAAAATGCTGGCTGTATAATTATACGCTATTCTTTGAGGAGACTTCCCAGGACAGGCCTTAACCACTCCCAACATTTGTGGCAGGCATGGGGGGCTGAGACTTTGTTGTCATCCTGCTCCATTAAGTGACTGCTTGGCCACTCCTCATTAGGATTCCTCTGACACATTTCCTTTACATCCATAACTCCTCTAGAATCCCATAGAGGGAAGGTAAATTGAGGCAGTAAAGCTTAGCCTGCATTTTCCGTATGCTCGTCCACTTGTTAGCTGCTGTAGAGTCCATTTGGACTCGTGGCAACCCCATGTGTACAGAATAGTACTGTTCCAAGGGGTTTTGAAGGTTATGACCTTTTGGAAGCAGATTGCCAGCCCCGTCTTCTGAGATGCTTCTGAGTGAGTTCAAACTGCCAATTTCAGCTAGTAGTCGAGTGCTTATCTGTTTGTGCCACCCAGCTACTCCTACTGGTCAACTTAGTGACTTTGTAATAATAGCAGCTTTCATATATAGAGGAAACTCTAGTGGCATAGTGGTTAAGTGCTATGGATGCTAACCAAAAAGTTGGGAGTTCAGATCCACCAGGGGCTCCTTGGTAACTCTGTGGGGCAGTTCTACTCTGTACTATAGGATCACTATGAGTCTGAATTGACTTGATGGCAACAGGTTTGGTGTTTTTGTTTGTTTCATATATACAGCGTCAGAGACTGTCCTAAGTGCTTTACTTCTGCTTACATGTACCCAGTCATTTAATCCTTACAAGTCTTTAAGGCAAGTTTTTTTTTTTTTTTCAGAGTCTCTAGTTTACAGGTAAGGAGCTCTGGGTGGCACACAGTTAAGCGCTTGGCTGCTAACCTAAAAGGTTGGCAGTTCAAACCCACCCATCAGGTCCGTGGAAGAAAGAACAGGCAATCTGCTCCTGTAGAGATTACAGCCTAGGAAATCCTGTCGAGCAGGTCTACTTTGTCACACGGGGTTGCTATGAACCAGAATTGACTCAACAGCAACCAGCAGCAATTTTACAGATAAACTGCTGAAATCAGAGATCCAGAGAGGTCACGGGGTCAGTAGACACCCAGTGGAGATTCGAACCCACGCTATCTAGACTAGACAAGTCATGACCCTGAGGGAAAATATTCTATGATTTGGATTTTCCCATATTCGTGAGTTCTTTTCTTTGCCTTTTCTAATCTTTCTTAACGTAGATATGTTCATCTATAAAAGAGGAAAATTAGTATCTGCCTGCTTCCCTCACATGAAAAAAATTTTCGAAACTGTAAAATACTGTATAAGTGTCAAGACCCATTATCATTATCCCTTGGCAGTGTTGACAACCTCCTTCTTTATGCCACTCTTTTCTTTCTGGCTTTGTGGCAATAATCTTAAAAAAAAAAAAAGCTGAGAAGCTTTTCCCCAACTTATCTTACTGCTCCTTTCTTTTTCCTTTGTTGGCTCCATTTTCTCTTAACACCACAAAAAGTGGGTAAGAGCCAGGCTCCTATCCTTGGCCCTGGAGAACTGAGGTATGTTCTAGTCGGACTTCTTCATTTTATAGATGAGGAAACAAATTTTGAGTAGTTATTTGGTGCCACAATGTTAATTTTGTCAGAGATTGTTCATGCTCTTACCCAGCCTGAAGTCCTTCCACTGAAAACGCCAAGCCTATTGAATAGGAGGCATTTCTGCATCAAAGGGTGTCAGATTTGGAAGTTAAAGGTGGTTAAACATAAAAATTGCAACAGGAAATTTTAAAGATTGCAAGTAGTAATATCAGTTAAAAGGAGAAAATTAGACAAATTGATTCCATAATAAGAAGATACGCATTATCAGGGCAGAGTAACTAAAACATCTGTTTTTACATCTTTTGGGGAGGAAAAAACTAATTAGTCTGGACCTGGTTCAGAAAGATGTCATCTTAAATTACTTGTTTCTTCTGCTTACCAAAATAATGCAATTAGTTGGAGTGAGTAAAATAAAGAAGATAGGTTTAAAACAGATGTCTGGCATTAGGCATGCACACTATTAAAAACTCTGTATGGAACTGCCTCGTAGGCAGATTTATGCAGAACTAAATGTTGGTTCATTCTCAAGAAAAATTAGCCTTGATTGAAGTACATAGAATTAGCCATAGGTTTCATTTTTAATCAACAGAGAACATCATTTGGTCAAGTTAGAATGACGTGGTTTGTTATTCGAGGGAGAGGTGGATACTGATGGGAATTGTTTAGGTTAATCAGTCTGCTCAGTGGAAATAAAGCCATTGCCGTCAGGCTGATGCCGACTCATCACAACCCAATAGTACAGAGTAGAACTGCCCCATAGAGTTTCCAAGGAGGCCTGGTGGATTCGAACTGCTGACCTTTTGGTTAGCAACTGTAGCACTTAACCACTATGTCACCAGGGTTTCCATATATATATAGACATAGATAGATACATATATATGTGATATGAAATTTTATTTATTTTGTTAAATTAAAAAAATTTTTTTCTTAATTTTCTTTCAATTTAAGTTTTGAATGTATCTCTAGGTATATATGTATTTATACACACATACAAAGACACACTCGTCCTCAGAGAATTAAATGACGATAAATCTTATGTCTAATTTAGTAAATTTTTAATTAAACTTAACCAATCCTTTTCCTTGGTTTTCTTTGAATAAGGAAGACAACGGTTGGAAAGTTAGTCTCAGATGGCAACAAGCAGTTCTGTCCAAAGCATAAAGGGGATTTTTCTTTGAATTGGCAGCGTATTTAAGATAAAAGCAGAGTGGGACTTAAACTCCATTAGCTAGCTAAGGATCTTTAAGCATTTTCTTGGTGCCATGTAACCCTTCATAACCTATAAAGAATAAATGTTAGAGCAATAATAACTATAGTGTAATTAAATAGCTTTTCGTCCCTAGAAACGTCTGTGTACTTTTTTCCTCCCACATAGAATCAATTACCTTTATTTTTAAGCATGCAATTTCATTTTTTTTTTTTTTTAACTGATCAAGAATCCAGGGTGTATGGACCTCATATTTGTTTCCTAAGGCCTGGCCCAAAGCCTTGTGCCAACTTTTTAAAACATTTTTATTGTGCTTTAGGTGAAAATTTACACAGCAAATTAGTCCTATTGAACAATTCATACTCAGATTTTTCTGTGGCATCGGTTGCTATCCCTGCAATGTGTCAGCAGTCTCCCCATTCCCACCCTGCCTTCTCCATTTCCATCCCACCAGTTTTTCTGCTCCTCCTTGCCTTCTCATCTTTGCCTTTGGGCAAATGCTGCCTTTTTGGTTCCCTTTAGTTGATTGTTTTAAGGAGCAAATTCCTCATGGGTGTTACTGTTTATTTTATAGGACAATCTATTATTTGGTTGAAAGGTGACCTCTAGGAGTGGCTTTAGTACCAGGTTGAAAGGATGTCTTAGGGCAATCGTCTCAGGGTTTCCTCCAGTGTCAATTAGTCCAGTAAGTCTGATCTTTTTTTTTTTTAATGAGTTTGAGCTTTGTTCTACATTTTCATCCCATTCTAACTGGGACCTTCTACCATGTCCCTGGTCAGAGCTGTCAGTAGTGGTGGCCAGGCACCATCTAGTTCTTCTGGTCTTATGCTAGACTAGGCCATGATTTATGTGGGTCATTAGTCCTATGGACTAATTGGTTCCTTGAGTCTTTGGTTTCTTTCACTTTCCCTTGCTCTGGATGGAAAGAGACCAGCAGTTGTATCTTAGATGGCTGCTCACAAGCTTTTAAGACCCAGATGTTACTCGCCAAGCTGGAACATAAAACATTATCTTTAAGGTATGCCAGTTGACCTAGATGTCACCCGAGACTATGGTCCTTAGCCTTCAAATCCAGTAACACAGCCCCATGATGTGTTTGGCTATGTCTAAGAAGTTTCCGTAACCGTACCCACTATGTGCTCTGTTATGTATATGAATATATATGCAGCACATACAAATACATATATACAAATGCCCACGACTGTACCTATACATGGACATGCATGTACTCCCATACACCTTCCACACCTATACGGCATACATATCTACCTATGTAACCACTCACAGATTTTTGGTTGTTATTACTGTTGTTACAGAATTGTATATGTATAGCATATACTGTTGTTACTAGATGCCATCTAGTCCATTCCAACTCATAGAGACCCTATGTATAACAGAATGAAACACTGCCTGGTCCTGCGCCATCCTCACTATTGTTGCTGTTTGAGACCATTGTTGTAGCCAGTGTGTCAATCCATCTAGTCAAGGGTCTTCCTCTTTTTTACGGACACTCTACCTTACCAAGCATGATGTCATTCTCCAGGGACTAGTATCTCCTGATAACATGTCCAAAGTATGTGAAACAAAGTCTCACCATCATCACTTCCAAGGAGCACTCTGGCTGTACTTCTTCCAAGACAGACTTGTTCGTTCTTCTGGCAGTTCATAGCATACTCAGTATTCTTCCCCAACACCATAATTCAAAGGCATCAATTCTTCTTTGGTCTTCTTTACTCATTGTCCAGCTTTCACATGTATATAAGGCAATTGAAAATATTGTGACCTGGGGGCAGGTGCACATTAGTCCTCAAAGCAACATCTTTGCTTTTGAGCACTTTAAATAGGTCGTTTGCAGCAGATTTGCCCAATGCAATACGTTGTTTGTGGATCCAAGTAGAATGAAATCCTCGATAACTTCAATATTTTCTCCTTTTATCATGATGTTGCTTATTGGTCCAGTTGTGAGGGTTTTTGTTTTCTTTATGTTGAGGTGTATTCCATATTGAAGACTATAGTTTTTGGTCTTCATTAGTAAGTGCATCAAGTCCTCTTCACTTTCAGCAAGCAAGGTTGTGTCATCTGCATATGGAAGATGGTTATTAAGCCTTCCACTAATCCTGATGCCCTGTTCTTCATATAGCCCAGCTTCTCGGATAACTTGCACAGAGTACAGATTGAATAAGTAATGGTGAAAGGCTACAACCCTGGCACATACCCTTCTTGATTTTAAACCACGCAGCAGCCCCTCGTTCTGTTCGAACAACTGCCTTTTGGTCTATGTACAGGTTCTGCATGAATATAATTAAGTGTTCTGGAATTCCCATTCTTCACAGTGTTATCCATAATCTGTTATGATCCACAGAGTCAAATGCTGTTACAGAATCAGTAAAACACAGGTAAACATCTTTCTGGCATTCCTGCTTTCAGCCAAGATCCATCTGACATCAGCAATGATATTGCTCATCAATATCATATGCAAGCTGAAGCTGAAAAAAAAAGAAAACAAGTCCAGGAAAACCAAAATACTACCTTGAGTATATCCCACCTGAAATTTGGAGACCATCTCAAGAATAGATTTGATGCATTGAACACTAACGACCGAAGACCAAATGAGTTGTGGGATGACATTCAGGGCATCAAACATGAAGAAAGCATTTATCGTAGTTGTCCTTTAATTTGCTTACTTCTTAGTGTCTTCATTTGCCTTGGTCACATTGTGCTGACTTCCCCCATATTGTGTATTGCCGTTCCTTCAGCAGAATTAACACATGTCTACTATCTTGTTTTTTAGGGGGGACTATTTTGTGATTCTTCTTCCCTTCTACTCCTATCTCTGGTAACCATCAAAGAACATTGCTTTCTGTGTATAAACCTGTTCTTGATTTTTTATAAAAGTGGAGTCATTCAGTATTTTTCCTTTTGTGGTTGACTTATTTCATTCAGCATAATGTCCTCCAAATTCATCCATGTTTTAAGATGTTTCGTGGAATCATCATCATTCTTTGTTGTTGTAGGTATGTACCATTGTATGTATGTACCACATTTTGTTTAGCCATTCATCCATTCATGGACACTTAGGTTGTTTCCATCTTTCCGCTATGTCAATAATGCAGTGAACATGGCTGTGCATATGTCTATTCATGGCACTACTGTAATTTCTCTAGGATATATAGCTAGGAATGGGATAAGGACATCATGCTTGGCAAAGTACAGGGTCAGTGGAAAAGAGGAAGACCCTCAATGAGGTGGACTGACACAGTGGCTGCAACAATGAGCTGAAGCATAGCAACGTTTATAAGGATGGCGCAGGACTGGGCAGTGTTTCTTTCTGTGGTGCATAGGGTCGCTATGAGTTAGAGCCGATTCGGCGCACCTAACAACAACAGCATATACCTAGGAATGGGATTGCTGGATCATATTTCTATTTCTAGCTTTTTAAGGAAGTGCCATACCATCTTCCATAGTGCTTGTACCTTACAATCCCACCAGCAGCATGGAAGAGTTCAGTCTCCCCACAACCTTGCCAGCATTTGTTGTTTCCTGTTTTTTTTTTTTTTTTTGATAAATGCCATTTTTGCAGGGGTGAAATGGTATCTCATTGTAATTTTGATTTGCATTTCTCTAATGTCTGATGATCCTGAGCATCTCTTCATGTATTTGTTAGCTACCTGGATGTCTTCCTTGGTGTATGTTCTTGTCCTTTGCCCATTTTTTGATTGGATTGTTTGTCTTTTTGTTGTTGAGGTGTTGAAGTTATCTATATATTTTAGAGGTTAGACCCTTTCAGATATGTTGTTGCCAAAACATTTTTGCAGCCCGTAGGTTCTCTCCTTACTCTTTTGGTAAAGTCTTTTGATAATCAGAGGTATTTAATTTTTAGGAGATTCTAGTTAACTAGTTTATCTTCTGTTGTTTGTGCATTTTTGGTTATGTTTATTTATGCCATAAATTAGGACCCCTAGCTTTGTCCCTGAATCATCATCCAAGAACTTTATAGTTTTAGGTTTAACATTTAGGTCTTTGATCCATTTGTGTTAGTTTTTACGTATGGTGTGAGGTATGGATCCTGTTTGTTTTTTTTTTTTGCAAATGGATATCCAGTTTTGCCATCACCTTTTGTTAAAGAGACTATCTCTTCTCTATTGAATGAACTTCTACCCTTTGTCAAAGACCAGCTGTCCATAGCTGGATGGATTTAATTCTGGATCCTTAATTCTGTTCCATTGATCTGTGTGTCTGTCATTTTACCAGTACTGGGCAGTTTTGACTGCCATGGCTGTATATTAAGTTCAGAGATCAGGAAGTGTTAGGCCTCCTTCTTTGTTCTTCTTCAATAGTGCTTTAGCTATTCAGGGCCTCTTTCCTTTCCATATAAAGTTGGATATTAGTTTTTCCATTTTGTTAGAGAATATTCTTGGGATTTGGATTGAAATTGCATTATGTCTATAGATCACTTTGGGTAGTATTGACATTTTCACAATGTTAAATCTTCCTATCCATGAGCATGGTATGTTTTTCCATATATATAGGTCTCTTTTATTTTTTATTTTTTTGGTTTCCCACAGTAGTGTTTTGTAGTTTTCCTTGGATAAGTCTTTTATGTCCCTGATTAGATTTACTCCTAGGTATTTTTATCCTTTAGGGGGCTATTATAAATGGTGTTGTTTTCTTGATTTCCTTTTTGGAGTTCTTCTTGCTAGTGTAGATGAATCCAACTTATTTTTGTAGATTGATCTTGTACCCTGACACTTTGCTGAACCTTCTTTCAGTTCCAGTAACTTTCTTGTGGCATCTCTGGGATTTTCTATGTTTAGGATCATGCCATGTGTGAATAGGGTTAGTTTTATTTCTTTCTTATCAAATTGGCTGCCCTTATTTCCCTTTCTTGCTTTCTTGCTCTGGCTAGAATTTCCAGTACAATATTGAGTAAGAGTGGTAATGATGGTCACCTTTGTCTCATTCCCATTTTCAAGGATAATGCTTTCAATCTCCATTGAGAATAATGTTGGCTGATGGTATTGTATATGTGCCCTTAATTATGTTGAGGAATTTCCATTCTGTTGCTGTTTTGTTGAGAGTTTTTATCAGGAAAGGATGTTGGATTTTATCAAAAGCCTTTTTTACATCGATTGAGATGATCGTATGATTCTTTTCCTTTGTTTTATTTGTGTGGTGAGTTACATTGATTGATTTTCTGTTATTGAACCACTCTTGGATTCCTGGTATGAATACCACCTCATCGTGATGTATTGTTTTTTTGATACGCTGTTGTATTCTGTTGGGTAGAATTTTGTTGAGAATTTTTTCATCTGTATTCCTGAGGGATATTGGTATTAATGTACTCTTGAAATATTTGTCCATCTATTCATTAAAAACATTTCCTGAACATCTATGCACAAAGCATGGGACAAATGAGGATATGATGAATACAGCCTCTTCTCTCACAGAGCCTATTGTCCTGTAAAGGATGTAGATTTATGGTTTTCAATTCAGTGTGATATGGGGTGTGGGATGGGAACTTTTAGTGAGCTCTATGTATGTATATAGAGCCAGCTAATCTATTCTGTTGCAGGAAGGTGAGAGGGAGCAGGAGAGTGGAGGGATATGGCAAGGGAGGATATGAGGCTGCATTTTGCAGAGGATGGAAAGTTGGCAGAGCCAGATTATGAATCGCCTAATGAACTTTGTGGAGCTCTGGTGATACAGTGGTTAAGTGATATGGCTACTAACAAAAAAGGTCGGCTGTTCAAATCCACCAGCTGCTTCTTGGAAACCCTATGGGGCAGTTCTACTCTGTCCTCTGGGGTTGCTATGGGTTGGAATCAACTCCCTGGCAATGAGTTTTTTTGGCTAATGCACTTTGCTAAGAATTTTAAAACTCATGTAGTGAACAATGGACAACCACTGGATGGTTTTAATGGGGAAAGACATGAGTGAGACAATTTGCATTTTAGAAAGATCATTGTTTAAATTGATTTGCCAATTAGAATTCTTTTTAGGCAGGATTTATTTCCTCTAATTGTTTACATAGCTATCTGTCAATACAGGCTTATCAGATACTACAATAAAGAAAGGAGAAATTTGGTTTTGTTCATTTCTGTCTGATAGTTATCTATTGTGTGCTTACTAAGCATATTGCAACTTGCTAGGTTCTGTGAAGTATAATAAGAATCCTGAGATTACACCAGGGCTGTTCCAGTTATAGAGCATGATGGAGTTCTGAGTAAGACAAAGAATCCCTCCACATTCTTGATTTCAGAGAGTGGAGCAATCACTTGTTTACTTTTCTAGTCCAGTTGCTTTTAAACCAATGCTGAATCTCCTTACAGAGATACCCTGAGGAGGCAGGGCCAAGATGGGGAATAGTCAGATGCATCCTGTGGTCCCTCTTACAACAAAGACCAGAAAAAGGAAGTGAATTGATTATACATTACAGTCTAGGAGCCCTGAACATCAAAGACAAAGTTGAGGAGTCAGACTGAGCAGCAGGGGGAAGGAGAGACAGTTCAGAAGCAGCAAAGAAGTGTCAGACTTGAGCTAGCTGGCCCGCTGCATGCTGGATTGGCTGGTGCATGTAGGCTGAGGCAAGCAGTAGTGCTTGGGATGTATTTTATCACTTTGGGAAAGACTGGGTGGTGGAGAGTCTGCACAATCCTCCAGAGCCAGGGGGAAGCAGCACTGGATCTGTGACAGTTAAATGCAAGCATCTAACCTACCCCACCAGATCAAAAGAAATCCTCACCCTCTGGGACTTTCATAGCAGAGAAGTGCCTCTTTCCCGTCACCCACCGCCTCCTCACTTAGCTCTGATACCAATCCAGCAGAATTCAACAATTGCCACACCCCCTAAGCTGGAAATAGGAGCTATTGTGACCAAACCAGTCTTGAGGCTTTAGGGGAAAAAACAAACATATAAAACCTGCCAACTCCCCTAAGCTAGTTACTAGGGACTAACCACGCCCAAACCAGTCTGTTGGCTTTAAGAAATCACCACATGCCCTAAGCTGGGAATTCAAATCAGGCACTGTCCCTTTGCCTACGCACAGGCATAAGAGGTCCATGGACTTCGAATGCCCTTTACCCCTGCCTAGACCTGTGTGGGCCAATTCACCAGTATAGGCCCACATTAGCATAGAACAACAGGGTATATACTTGAAGCCTATTTTCACTGCAACAGCCAAGAGCAGTGGCAGATTCATGACATTTGACACTGCCCTGCCCATTAAGCAGGATCTTCATCCACCCACATCAGGGGCCCGAGGACTGGCGGATTCACCCATTCCACCTAGCCACCTATGACAAAAAAAAAAAAAAAATTATTTTTTATTTTTGGTGTGATAATAAGTGGTGCCTCCCAGACCTTACAGTCAACTGCATTAGGTGCCCATAGTCCAGCTGCAAAACCCACCCACCTATGTGCCCTAGGGGACAGGGACATACCTTCCACCTAGGTACTCAGAGGCAGCCATCAACCCCTTACCTTGCTCAGCACATAGACCCCTACTACGTCCAGATAACTGCACCTGCTCCAATCACCCCTACATAGGTCTGCCTATCTAGGACTGTATGTGAGAGCCTGCACCACATACTCGGTGACCGATCACCTGGACGCCGGAGCTGAATCCATACAAGAAAAGTAAACAGACTCCTGGGCTCACACACCTAGTAGCAGCTCTTATCACCTGGTGACAGGGCATGAGAAGTTCAAAGATGCCAATAACCAAAGTAGCTCACACACCCAGCCTATTTGGGCATATCAAAACAAAACAAAATAAAAGAAAAAGCTAGGACGCAGTAAGCAAACATACAATAAATATAACTTATTGATTAAAAAAAAAAAAATTTTTTTTTTTTTATTGATGGCTTGGACACAATTAAAATATCAAATCACATAAAGAAGCAGATCAAGATGGTTCCAGCAAGTGACCAAAACAAAGAACCAAGAAACCTTCCAGAGGAAGATAAAGTCTTAGAATTACTGGAGGTAGAATTCAGAAGTTTAATATACAGAGCTCTTCAAGAGATCAGGAAGGCGATCAGGTAAAACTCTGACCAAGCCAAGGAACACACAGACAAAGCGATAGAGGAATTCAGGAAAGCTATACAAGATCAGAATGACAAATTTAATAGGTTGCTAGAATCCATAGGGAGACAGCAAATAGAAATTCAAAAGATTAACAATAAAATTTAAGAATTAGACAACTCCACAGAGGTACCCTGAAATCACCCTCTTTATCTCCCATTATCCTTTCTTTTCTACCTCTCTCCAGCCAGACTTTGATGGCAGTCGTGGGTTTCTCCAAGAAAATCCTCTTTTATACAGCTGTCTCCTGAATTCATGCCTGCAAATCCTAATTGCCTTGGGTCTTCACAGTCTTAATAGCATCTAGAAGAAAATGTTTTTTTTTTAATTTTTATTGTATTACTTTGATATACTAAAACCAGGTTATGCTGATAAATGTTTAACAACCTGCTTTTTGGGGAGGGAGGAAAGTGCCATGATTTGTAGCCACTGTCAATGGTGTAAATAATCCCACCATTATTGATTTCACGCTACAAACTTGACCTCACTGAATGTGGAGTTGGGAAGAGATGCATATACCTGGCTCTTGCAAGTACAAGCCAGCTCCCAAGTACTATGGAAACATTCCCTTCCTACTGGATGAGGGAATAGTGAGGGACAAAAAGAGGGCAGAGAACTCTGGAACCCCATGATGCCTCACATAAGTCAAGTGAAACAGAGAAAAGTAAATTAAGAGAAATTGTTCTTGAAAAAATTTTCCCTGTCAAGCTCAGAATGTTAGAAATATTCCTTCAGCTCTGGGTTTAGAAATTGAGAATAAAAAGGTAGTTGGCTTTTTGTCTGCTAACTTGCTTTTGGTTTTGAAATCTAGCCTATACATGGCCGTCAGAGAGATACTTTGAAAATGCTAATGTAATCTGTTCTGCCCTTCTGCTAACTTTTAGTCTGATTTGTCTGTGTACCATACTTCTTCTACTTGTCCTTGTTCCAATTGACTTGAGTATGATGTTATATTGTATTGTAAAATTTTTTTCTGATGTTATATTAGATTGTATTTTAAAATTAGAAATATATAAAAAGGAAAAATAAACTTAAATACTCTGTAATTCTACAACAGAAATGCCTGCTGGAAATATTTTCAGTTAGTTTCCTTCATGTCTATCTGGTCTCTCTGATTATCTGTGTGTCTGTGTGTATGCACATTTACTTAAAGACATATGTAAAATATTTTAATCACTGTATAATCTTATTTTCTTCATTTTTAATAGAAAGTAAATCATAGGTATTTTCTACATAATAGATATTTTTAGTAAATCATATTGGTAGTGGTTAGCGCATACTCTGTGATAAACAGTATATCAGAATTACTTCTTTGTGTATTTTGACAATTTAAGAAATTTATAATTATTTACTATTATAGATAATATTCTGAAGAACATGTATTTCTTTATATGCATTTCTTATTTTTTTCCTTGGAGTAGCATCCCAAAAATGAAATGAATTGTTCAAGAGCATGAGTTTACAAGAACTTCAATATAAAAATGCTTACAGGAAAGATTAGAGAAAAATATTGCTTTCCCTCAGCAGAATACAAGAGCTACATTTTACTGCAACATCACTAGTATTCAATATTAAAAATATTTGCTAATTTGTTAGAAGAAAATCAGTTTTTAACTGTTTTGATTTCAGTTTAGTAGTAAGGTTTAATATACATTTGTTTGCCCTTTTTTTTTTAATCCTTTCATAAACTGATCAGTGTTTGATCCAGTTTTCTATGGTGATCTTAATTTTTTTTTAATTAATTTGAATGGACACTTGAAATTTAGAGACTTATTGATTTCTCATTTTGTGGCTTATTTTGCCTTTTTTTAACATAGGAATTTTTTTTATGATTTACTTTTTTGCTTAGAATCCTGTCTTTTACACCAGGAACAGATACATGTTGACTTGTACTTTCTTCTTGTACTTTTATGATTTAAAAAATTGTTCAGCCCTTTAATGTATCTGAAATTTATTCTGGTGTATTATTGAGCTGAATGGGAATTGTGGTGGTGTAACAGTTCAGCACTCTGCTGCTATGATGGTTAAGGTTATGTGTCATCTTGGTTAGGCCATGATTCTCAGTGATTTGGCAGATATTATGTAATCATCCTCTATTTTGTGATCTCATGTAAGCAGCCAGTCAGTTGAAAGCCAGTCAGTTTCCTTGGGGGTATGGCCTACCTCCAGTATATATGGATGTTTTGGCACAGCTCTCTCAGGATCCTGCATCCAACTCATCATCCTCTGACCTGCATCTCCTCTGCACTGTCTGCATCATCCTCATCTTTGGCAGTCCCTCTGGCTGTCAAAAGTGCAGTGGCTGTGACCTTGCACTTTCTTAGGGTGATGTGGGAGGCCATCTCCTTCAGAGCAGCCCCATCACCCCTCTGGAAGTGGTGGAGCATGATCTGCAGCTGCTGGCTTACCTGGGGCAGACTCGCTCCACAACTGTATCAGACTTGGTGGTCATATGCTCTCTGAGGAAGTCCTGCACTTCATCTAACACCAAGTCAGCATTATGGATGAAATACTTCTCCACTGCACCACCCACCCCTGCTCCCCCCGCCCCCCACCTACTTGGCCTTCTCCTGGCTGTGCACAACACCAAAGCCATTCTCCACAGCAGTCTGGAAGGCTGACCGTGCAAACACCAGCTCTGGAGAGTGCCTGTGAATCTTCACTGATGCTTGACCCACGGTTTTGGGACTTGCCAGCTTCCACAACTGCATGGACCATTTTCTTGAAATAAATCTTTCTGTTTATAGGGTCGCTATGAGTCGCGATCGACTCGCTGGCAATGGGTTTGGGTTTTCGGTTTTGATATATATATGTATACGTGTGTGTGTATATATGTATATATATATATAAAAAAAAATATATATATATATATATATACACGCACACACTTCACTGGTTTTGCACCTCTAGAGAACCCAGAGGATGACAAGTCAGATGTAGGATCCAGAGAATGCTTTGGCAGAACATCCATATATATTGGATGCAGGCCACACACCCAGTGAAACTGATTGGATTTCAACTAATTGGCTTTCAACTGATTGGTTGTTCAAGTGTTTGGCTGCTTATGTCATATCCCAAAATGGAAGATGATTGCATAATATCTGTGAAACCACTGAGAATCATGGCCTAGACAAGTTGACACATAACCCTTAACCATCACAGTTGCTAACCAAAAGATTCATGGTTCAAACTCACCCAGCAGCTCCATGGGAGAAAAGTCTTGGCAATCTGCTCCTGTAAAGATTATAGGCTAGCTATGAGTCAGAATGGACTTGACAGCACCTGACAAGAACAACAATCAATTTGAAGACCTAAATTATTTTCCCAACACCTCTTCATTTCCTTCTTAGCATTTACTTAAACAACACATTTTCATTATTGACTTAGTGCTTTATTTGTTATATATTAAATGCTATATTGAAAAAAATTCTATTTCTAGGTTATAGCTTGTTTTTCATTTATGTCTGTATGCTTACATGCTGCTGGACTATTAAAATTATGCAGCTTTTTTTGTTATTTAAATGTGATAATGCATATCCTCTCTCATTACTCCGTATAAATTTTACTTGGCTCTGTATATCTGTTAATTTTTCCAGTTAAACTTCACTTTAATTTCATTAAATTAGTTGTTAATCTCAATCCCACTGGAGTGTTATTATGGGAAGAATTGAAGTTTTTACAAACAATTTGTTCACATTCAGTAACATGGTATTTTTTTTCCTCCATTTATTTAGGTATCCTGCATGCATTTATAGAAAGATGTAGTTTCCTATCTATTTAAAAATGCATTTCATGCTAGCTGTTACATACTTTTATTTGGTTGCTACTGTTAATGGCTCCCATATCCATTAAATAATCCATTGCTATGGTACGTGAAAACAGGCAGTAATTTGATAAGTTGTTAATTATATAAACTTTATCAGTTGGTCCTCTTCTGTTATTTTTTTAAATAAAATTTTGAAATGTACTGAATTTATAATATTGATAGCTTTTATTTCTGCTTAATAAGTTGTTTATTTCAGGACTTCCAGAATGAAATTATAATCGATACCCTGAAACATATTTAACAGGGGATTTCTATATTCTATAGGGTTGCTATGAGTTGGAATCAACTCAATGGCACTGGGTTTGGTTTTTGGTTTATTGTTCAGTATAAGATTGATTTACATAAGATACAATTGGTCTCTATGTGTCCGGAGTACAAGAGAAAGAAGGAAACCCAGACTCGGAGAAGAAACTAGTCCACAGGACTAATAGTTTACACGAAGCACGACCTCATCTACCCTGAGATCAGAAGACAAGACGGCGCCCAGTGACCACTACTGACCATTCTGATCGGGAACACAATAGATCTTGATAGAATGGGGGCAAGATATATAACAACTCAAATTCTTGAAAAGTCCAGACTTACTGGACCAGTTAAGACTGGAGAACTCCCTGAGACTATGACCCAGACCCAAAAAACCAAACCCAGTGCTGCTGAGTCAATTCCGACTCATAGTGACAGCGTAGAACTGCTCCATAGAGTTTCCAAGGAGCGCCTGGCGGATTTGAACTGCTGACCTTTTGGTAAGCAGCCATAGCACTTAACCATTAGGCCACCAGGGTTTTCCTATCGCCCAGAGATACACTTTAAACCTTCAACCAAAACCATTCCATGAGGTCAGTTTTAGCTAACAGATTGGCTTATGTTAAGTGCTACCACCCGTGAGTACTCTTTTAAAATATCATCTATATGAGACCAAATAGCCAACATTTACTCAAAAAATGAAGATTAAAGAAGGCAAGGGGGTAGGGAAAGTAGATAAGTGGAAACGAACAACCAGTACAGAAATAATAAGAAAGCTGACACACTGTGAAAAATGTAACCAATGTCACTGAACAAATTGTGTAGAAATTGTTAAATGGGAATCTAATTTGCTGTGTAAACTTTCACTGAAAACACAATAAAATATTTTAATAAAAAAAGGTGTATTTAAAATAAGTATTTGAAAGTTTTAAAGCATGGACATTGGATTTTATGTAAAATATTTTTGTTATATTGTTGGTCCTTGTTCATATAATTGTGTCTATAAGATGATGCTGGCATCTGATGTCAGAGCATTAGTGCATTACTAGCATTCTTAGAAAAACCTGCTTTGACTGTGATAAATGACTATTTTACTATACGACTGAGTTCTATTCATTTGCCAGCATTTGGTTCAGCATTATAAAGCTCATATTCACGGAGACTGGATCTCTGGTTTTACTATTTTATGCTTTTTGTTTCAAATCATATTAGGTTGGTAGTATTGGTTAGATGAAATGATTCCCTAGTTTAGCGTGTTTCTTACATAGTAAATACTGCATATCTCAGAAATCTCATAGGTGAATGAATGCTACTTGAATGCTTTATGCAGCGTTGGAATTAGACTTTTATTTTGTACATTCAGGTCTGCCATAATGTGACATATGTGTCTTAAAAATCACCCACTGTGCAAAATCATGTAATAAAAACCACAGGGCTTATGGGGAAAATGGGGTTATGGAGCATTTAGAATCATTGCCAATGACACACAAAGAAAAAGATTAGTACCAAGTAAAAACTGTAGCATGGTTTTTTACACATGTTAAATGGAGATGGATCTATCTATCATCTAAGTTCTTTTCCTTTCTGTCATCAATACTACAATATGATACTTTACCTTAAAAGTCCTGAAGTTTGCTTTTAGGTAGAAGTCAGAAGAATTGCAGCTTGAGTTATTGTGGAGTTGTGAAAGGAAGGTTAACTAAAAACAGGAAAAGTTGTAACCTGTATGGATCGGTGTGGCTCACGATGAATTCTGAGAACTGGGGTAGCTGGGAGATGTTTGAGGTATGTACATGGGTGAGTTTTTTGTATTCTTACATGGCTCAGTTCAGTTAGGTACAGTTTTCTGCTTTCACCTAGTGTCTCTCCCAGATGAAACCACTCAAGCAAACCCAATTTGTGTTATGCTAATATTGTTGTTAATATACCAGTTGTGTTGGAACAAATTCACAATTTAAAAGAAATATTACAAAAGAACTGACTGCATTTGAAGGAGCTCAAATACTTTGGGAATTACTTTAGCAAGTAGTTCTTTTGTAAGTTCTATTTTTTGTTTTTATTCTCTATTTTTGATCTATTCAGATTTTCTTCTGAAATCACTTTTGGACATCCTGTGTATTTTATCTGCATTCTGGGTATACTTCTACTTTCGGGGCCTGATATTAGTCTTTGCCTCTGGCCCAATGCCCAGCCCCAATATCTGTATATGAGCCAATTGGGAAAAATAGAAGGGAGCCAATAGTTCCCAGAGGAAATGTTTATAACACCTTCTACCTCATTTCTCTGCCATGCATGAAGTCATCTCTCCTTTGGAGCAATTTTTTCTGCCAAAATAGTGGAGTTTAGAGTTTGTGCTGGTGCTTTTTCTGTGAATCATGACTATGACAGTCTATAAAATAATGATTCTTGTCTTACTACTTTAAAAGTGTGTTGTGTAATATGACAACTATATTTAGAGTTTTCAAGGAAGCAAATAATGTAGCATGATTATTCTACTAACTGTCTCAATAGTGACATGTAGGTATGGGAGCTGTTTTTAGAGCCTAAAGAAAATCTTAGGTACCACAAGCTCATATCCCATGATGAATAGCCAGAGCACCCCTTTATTAAAATCATGTTAGAATTTGAATTATATTTGCTTGAAAAAGCAGAAATGATCACTCAGAAACAACTACAATTTAAGAATTGCATAAATACCGAGAAATGCAAAATAAATGGGAATACTTTTACGAAGTAGGAGTTAATTATGAAAAAAGAAAACCACGGGAGGGGGAGGAAATGATGTGGGGCAGACTGCACAGCTAAGTGATGTTGTCTGTGTAATACTTAACCCTATTTCAACTTTGTCTAAAGGTAGAGGGGTTGCTTACTCCTCAGGTGAATACATGTGATAATTATAAGAATTACTACTAATGATACTAATGTATTGGTGGTAGTGATTCAGTAACTGATATGATGTAGTTTAAAAACTATTTTACATCATCTGTGCTCTGTATCTAGAATAAAAGGCTACATCAATTTGTTTATCCTTGGTATTGACAGGGATTATATAAGGCTTCTGTAAATTCCTACTCGAGAAGAACAGGTTCCTCCTTTAGCCTGTCACAAAATTTTGGTTGCAGAATTGTTTTAAAAAGGCAGAGAATTAGTAGGTTTCCAAGGAAAGCAAATACTACTAAAAATCTAGGCTAGTTGAATCTTACTTAAAATTCCATAGTGCCTAATTAAGAATTTCAAAGGAGTGAAAACAAAAGCTTGAACCCCAGCTGTCTCTTGAATGCAATATCAGGGATTCGCAGGAATAATGAACCATCTACTCATTACACATCGGTGGGGTTTGTTTGTTTTGTTTTTTGCAGACAGTCATCTGGTATTTACATTATGCTTTTTCTCCTATATCTGACCTGTGAAGACAGTCATGCCTTTTTTTGACTTTTCTTCATTTTAGCTAAGGAGAAGCCTATAAGAACAATAACCAAAATAGATAATTTTTCTGAAGTTTGATGAATTCAAGTCATTGAATTTGTGATGTTTTAAACTTTTAAAAAATCGTTTAGACATTACAAGAAAATTTTAAAAGTACTTTGAACTTATATATCTGACTATGAGTTAATGATAAATTCCCTTCTCTAATGGTACCTTATAATATTCCAGAGAAAGAAAGTTATAAACTTTTCAATGAAATATACTTCTCAGAAAAAAGTTCTGATGGCCTCAGACCAAAAGAGAGAGAGAGAGGGAGGAAATATTGAGCCAAGTAGCTTGCTTGCTCCTACAAGCAGGGTATGTTTGCCAATGGAACCTATTCCAAAAGTACCTGTATGGTATCAGATCTAATTACATTAAAATCATTCTAATGAATGAATGTGACTTGGCTTGAATACTCTTCTTAATTTCTGCTTTTTCAGTTTATACTCATAATTTGTCTATGACATGTTTTCACCTCTGTGTCGGTTGGAATTGTGAAACTGGATGGAGATAAAAGCAGTTTGCAGAATACTGTCACAAAATATTCTTTCAGTAATATTAATGGCTCTTCAAACTGGTTCCCAGGCATGACAAAATAATGAATCAAGGCGGAATTAAATTTTTTTGCATTCTTTCGAAGTGTGGCAACAGCGTTAGTCGTTAGGGTTGTTTTGTTTTCATTTAAAAGGTAGTAGTTAGTGCAATAATGCATCATATTAGTGTCTAACTAGCTAAAAGCATTTAGACACTGCTGTGAGGAAAAGCCTGTAGAGGGATAAATATACCCTCCCAACTCTAGAGAAACTGATTTTAGATGAAAGAAGTTTGGCTGGGAAAGACATTCTAAAATGGATAGAGAAGAAAGAACCATGGAGACTCTTAACTGAGACAAAGTTGAAGGGAGTTACTTGTTTGGTTTGCATGTAACATATTCCATTATTCATATTTTGGTGGCTTTTGCTATTAATGATCAGTTTCTAAGTACTTTAATATGTTTGGGTTCAAAGGTTAGGAACCGTTTTATTAGTATCGTGGTTGTAGGAAATTCATTTTAACCTTTAAGCCTTCATTGTTTCATATGTAAAATGAGGATTAAAATCCCAGCTCTATGTCCCATAAAAGACTGTGAGTGTGAAATGAGATAATACAATAAAAGAATGTTATAAACTTAAAGGTGTCATACACATTAGGTAACAGTATCATATGTCCATATATAGTTGAAAGAACTTAAGCATATCGTACTTTCTTTAGTCAGTATGAAAATGTAATTTATGGAATGAGGACTATGTGTCCCTTTGAAACTGCCTCTCAACTTCTAGTTTGTAAAAAACAGGCACCTATTGCATGATTCTCTGCGCAGTAACCAGAGTGAGTGAATAAAATCCAAATTTCTTACTATGGTTCACAAAGTCTATGATCATCTCTCCAGACTCATTTTCTGTCAGTCTTTTTGAGCCACACTGGCTGCCTTGCTGTCCCTAACAAGTTTATTGCCACCTCAGGGAGAATTTTTACTTTGGGTTCCCTCATCTTAGAATATTCTTCTGCCAGATTGTCACACATTTTGCTCCTTCCCCTCATTTATATTTCTACTAAAATACCACCTCTTTGGAGAAGTCTTTCTTTGCCATTCAGTGAAAATTTTCTCCTCACCCCCATTACTGTCTATCCTCTTACTCCCCTTAATTTTCCTCATTACTCGACATCATACATATATTTTCATCTTTATTATGATGGCTTGTTTGGGATTTTTTTTTCCTCTTTCCCCACTGGAAGGGAGTCTTTAGAAATTTAATAGTGTTGTTCACAGTATCCCAGCATCCAGACATTTTATGACACAGATAAGGTACACAAGAAGCATTGGGAAAAGCAAGAAAGCAATAAAGGAGAAAAAGAGAAGAAAATCAAATGAAAGGGGATGGAGGGAAGCAGGGAGGAAGAAAGGAAGGAAGGAAAAACACATGGGAGATTCTGGCCTATACATCGTGATCATTGGTAACTATTGTTTCCCAGTAGGCCAAAATACTGATTCAATATGTTGTCGTTAGGTGCCATAGAGTTGGTTCCGACTCATAGCAACCCTGTGTACCACAGAATGAAACACTGCCCAGTCCTGTGCCATCCTTACAATAGTTGTTATGCTTGAGCCTATTGCTGCAGCCACCATATAAATCCACTTCATTAAGGGTCTTCCTCTTTTCCACTGACCCTGTACTTTACCAAGCATGGTGTCCTTCTCCAGGGACTGATCCCTCCTGACAACCTGTTTAAAGTATGTAAGACGCAGTCTTGCCATCCTTGCTTCTAAGGAGCATTCTGGTTGTACTTCTGCCAAGACAGATTTGTTCGGTCTTTTGGCAGTCCATGGTATATTTAATATTCTTCGCCAACACCCCAATTCAAAGGCTTCAGTTCTTCTTCAGTGTTCCTTATTCCCTGTACAGCTTTTACATGCATATGATGTGATTGAAAATACCGTGGCTTGGGTCAAGCGTACCTTAGTCTTAAAGGTGATGTCTTTGCTTTTCAACACTTTAAAGAGGTCCTTTGCAGCAGATTGGCCCAGTGCAACACATCTTTTGATTTCTTGACTGCTGCTTCTGTGTGTGTTGATTGTGGATCCAACTAAAATGAAATCCTTGACAACTTCAGTCTTTTCTCCATTTATCATGATGTTGCTTGTTGGTCTAGTTGTGAGGATTTTTGGTTTCTTTATTTTTATTCCATACTGAAGGCTATGGTCTTTGATCTTCATCAGTAAGTGCTTCAAGTCCTCTTCACTTTCTGCAAGCAGGTTGTGTCATCTGTATAACGCAGGTTGTTAATGAATCTTCCTCCAATCCTGATGCCCCGTTTTTCTTCATATAGTCCAGCTTTTTTTGTATTATTTGCTCAGCATACAGATTGAATAGATATGGTGAAAGGATACAATCCTGACACATACCTTTCCTGACTTTAAACCACTCAGTATCCCCTTGTTCTGTCCGAACAACTGCCTCTTGATCTACATACAGGTTCCTCATGAGCACAATTAAGTGTTCTGGAATTCCCATTCTTTGCAATGTTATCCATAATTTGTTATGATCCACACAGTCGAATGCGTCTGCATAGTCAATAAAACACAGGTAAACATCTTTCTGGTATTCTCTGCTTTCAGCCAGGACCCATCTGACATCAGCAACTATATCCCTGGTTCCACATCCTCTTCTGTTGACATAGTGCTGCAGCCAGTTTTGAATGATGTTAAGCAAAATTTTACTTGCATGTGATATTGTTTAATAATTTCCACATTTAGTTGGATCACCTTTCCTGGGAATAGGCATAAACATGGATCTCTTCCAGCCTGTTGGTCAGGTACTAGCTTCAAAATTTCTTGGCTTAGATGAGTGAGCATTTTCAGCGTTGCATCTGTTTGTTGAAACAGCTCAATTGGTATTCTGTCAATTCCTGGAGCCTTGTTTTTCACCAATGCCTTCAGTGCAGCTTGGACTTCTTCCTTTAACATCATTGGTTCCTGATCATATGCTACCTCTTGAAATGTTTGAATGTTGACCAATTCTTTTTGGTATAATGACTCTATGTATTCCTTCCATCTTCTTTTGATGCTTCCTGCGTCACTTAATATTTTCCCCATAGAATCCTTCAGCATTGTAACTCAAGGCTTGAATTTTTTCTTCAGTTCTTTCAGCTTGAGAAATGCTGAGTGTGTTCTTTCCTTTTGGTTTTCTATCTCGAACTCTTTGCACATGTCCTTATAATACTTTGTCTTCTAGAGTCGCCCTTTGAAATCTACTCAGTTCTTGTTCTTCGTCATTTCTTCCTTTTGCTTTAGCTGCTCGACATTCAAGGGCAAGTTTCAGAGTCTCTTCTGATATCCATTTTGGTCTCTTCTTTCTTTCCTGTCTATTTAATGACCTCTTGTTTTCTTCATGTATGATGTCCTTCCACAACTCATCTGTTCTTCAGTCATTAGCGTTCAATGCATCAAAGCTATTCTTGAGATGGTCTCTAAATACTCAAGGTCGTTCTTCAGCTCTCGAGGACTTGTTCTAATGTTCTTCAGTTTCAACTTGAACTTGTATATGAGCAATTGATGGCCTGTTCCACAGTTGGCCCCTGGCCTTGTTCTGACTGATGGTATTGAGCTTTTCCATTGTCTCTTTCACAGATATCATCGATTTGATTCCCCTGTATTCCATCTGGCGAGGTCCATGTGTATAGTCGCTGTTTATGTTGGTAAAAAAGGTATTTGCAACGAAGAAGTTGTTGGTCTTGCAAAATTCTATCATGTCATCTCTGGCATCGTTTCTGTCACCAAGGCCATATTTTCCAACTACCAGTCCTCCTTCGTTTCCAACTTTCTAATGCCAATCACCAGTAATTATCAATGCATCCTGATTGCACGTTTGATCAATTTCGGACTGCAGAAGCTGGTAAAAATCTTCAATTTCTTTATCTTTGGCCTTAGTGGTTGGTGTGTAAATTTGAATAATATTTGTATTAATTGGTCTTCCTTGTAGGCATATGGATATTCTCCTATCACTGACAGCTTGTACTTCAGGATAGATCTTGAAATTTTCTTTTTGACAATGAGTGCAACGCCATTCCTCTTCATTCCTGGCATACTAGACCATATGATTGTCTGATTCAAAATGGCCAATACCAGTCCCTGTCGATATACTGCTTTTGAATGATCTTCAGTAGACTTTTGTTTGTGTGTGATATTAATATTGTTTGATAATTTCCACATTTGGTTGGATCACCTTTCTTCGTAATAGGCATAAGTATGACAGGGAACTGCCAGAAATTCAGGCTGGATTCAGAAGAGGATGTGGAACCAGGGATATAGTTGCCGATGTCAGATGGGTCCTGGCTGAAAGCAGAGAATACCAGAAAGATGTTTACCTGTGTTTTATTGACTATGCAGACGCATTTGACTGTGTGGATCATAACAAATTATGGATAACATTGCAAAGAATGGGAATTCCAGAACACTTAATTGTGCTCATGAGGAACCTGTATGTAGATCAAGAGGCAGTTGTTCGGACAGAACAAGGGGATACTGAGTGGTTTAAAGTCAGGAAAGGTGTGTGTCAGGATTGTATCCTTTCACCATATCTATTCAATCTGTATGCTGAGCAAATAATACAAAAAAAGCTGGACTATATGAAGAAGAACGGGGCATCAGGATTGGAGGAAGATTCATTAACAACCTGCGTTATACAGATGACACAACCTGCTTGCAGAAAGTGAAGAGGACTTGAAGCACTTACTGATGAAGATCAAAGACCATAGCCTTCAGTATGGAATAAAAATAAAGAAACCAAAAATCCTCACAACTGGACCAACAAGCAACATCATGATAAATGGAGAAAAGACTGAAGTTGTCAAGGATTTCATTTTAGTTGGATCCACAATCAACACACACAGAAGCAGCAGTCAAGAAATCAAAAGATGTGTTGCACTGGGCCAATCTGCTGCAAAGGACCTCTTTAAAGTGTTGAAAAGCAAAGACATCACCTTTAAGACTAAGGTACGCTTGACCCAAGCCACGGTATTTTCAATCACATCATATGCATGTAAAAGCTGTACAGGGAATAAGGAACACTGAAGAAGAACTGAAGCCTTTGAATTGGGGTGTTGGCGAAGAATATTAAATATACCATGGACTGCCAAAAGACCGAACAAATCTGTCTTGGCAGAAGTACAACCAGAATGCTCCTTAGAAGCAAGGATGGCAAGACTGCGTCTTACATACTTTAAACAGGTTGTCAGGAGGGATCAGTCCCTGGAGAAGGACACCATGCTTGGTAAAGTACAGGGTCAGTGGAAAAGAGGAAGACCCTTAATGAAGTGGATTTATATGGTGGCTGCAGCAATAGGCTCAAGCATATCAACAATTGTAAGGATGGCGCAGGACAGAGCAGTGTTTTGTCCTTTTTTGCATGGAGTCACTATGAGCCGGAACTGACTTGATGGCACCTAACAACAACAATACCAGTCCATTTCAGTTCACTGATGCCTAGGATATCTATGATTATGCATTCCATTTCATTATTGACTATTTCCAAGTTTCCTAGAGTCATCCTTCATACCTTCCAGGCTACAGTTATTAATGGATGTTTGCAGGTGTTTATTTTCATTTTGAGTCATGCCACATCAGCAAATGGAGATCCTGAAAGCTTGACTCCATCCACGTCATTAAGGTCGACTCTACTTTGAGGAGGCCGCTCTTCCCTAGTCATCTTTTCAGTGCCTTCCAATCTGAGGGGCTCTTCGTCCGGCAATATATCAACATTTCGCTCCTATTCATAAGGTTTTCACTGGCTAATCCTTTTCAGAAGTAGACTGCTGGGTCCTTCTTCCTAGTCGGTCTTAGTCTGGAAGCTCAGCTGAAACCTCTTCTCCGTGGGTGACACTGCTGGTGTCTGAATACTGGTGGCATAGCTTCAAGCATCACAGCCACATGCAGGCCCCCACAGTATGACAAACTGACAGACACGTGGGGGGATTCAATATGTGGAGGTATTGTTAATAGAATCTGAAGTTTAAAAATGCACTAGACTTTTGGGATAACCTTATATCTACATCTGTGTAAACATATAGATCATATGTGTATATTTATTACTGTATCTAAAAGGGTATAGATTCATATATCTAAATGGATAGATGTACATGTATATGATTATCAATGTATATACATATACACATGTGTGTATGTGTGTGTATTATATACGTTAATATTATTCTCACCTCCCCATGTGTGGTTGATACTTTTTACTTCACTGTATTGAAGCTAGTTGGCATTCAGCTGTTCTGTATTTTCCTTGTAGGACTTTGGAAGAAAAAGTTCTACTGTGGTGAGCATTTCTCTCCTTCCGTAGCTGGTAATGGCACAGTGGTTAAAGCACTCTGCTGGTAACCAGAAGGCCAGTGGTTCGAACCCACCAGCAGCTCCATGGGAGAAAAATGTGGCAGTCTGCTTCAGTAAAGATTACAGCTTTGGAAACCCTATGAGGCAGTTCTACCCTGTCCTATAGGACCACTGTGAGTCCAGATTGACTGGATGGCAGTGGGTTTGGTTTGGGTTTAGCTTAGCTGTTAATGATGTGTGATTTTTATTGCTGCTTGTCTACATATCTTTCAGCTAGATGAGCAGGCAGCATTACTATAAACCCACTGCTGTCAAGTCGATTCTGACTCATAGTGACTATAGCTGACCACAAAAAGTGACTGTGGTATTGATGGTATTTTTCACCTTAATCAACAATGAATGGAGTTCCATTTCTATTAAATTTACTGGTTATATTCCATTGCGAACACATTTTCTTAGTGAATCAATTACTTGACAACTAATAAATAGATCATAAACATTGCTACTTAGGTTTGAAATAATTAGCCCGGAGACCAGTATGGTAATTATTGCCATTCCATGTTCCTATAGCTCAGTGGTTCTCTAGAGGTATAGATTTCATTTCTGAAGATCAATCACTAGACTCATCTTCTGTGGTCTAATGCAATATTAAATCATTATAATATATCTTCGTTTACTGAGGTTGGGATCTGGTTTGGGGTTGAAAGAATTAGTTCCCTTTCTGCATTAAGCCGTTGGTCTCAATTATAGGTAGAATTTATATTCCCCTGCGTATAGAGAACCACATCAGAGCATTTGCTCTGTTTTTCAGATGGCATTGTTAACACATCACGTACCTCATTTTGTGTGCTATGCCTTTTATTTCTCTTTAGTATTCCTTTGAATTGCTCCATTAGAGGTACAACTATTCTTTTTTCTGGATATCTTGCCAATATCAAAGATGCTTGTTAATCAGTTCCAAAATTTTAAAAGAAATCAATCTCACATCTTTTGTTATCTTTCTATTATATGCTATGTAATTTTTGTTTCCTCATTTACCTGGAGGATATAGGGTAAAACAACTTTTGGTAAGTAAATGATGTCGGTTTTCTTAATTTTATTGGTTCCAAGTAATACCTAGTATTATGTAAACTAAATTTTTATACTATATACAATTTTAAATGTAACTTGCCTATTTCTTTAAAGGAACTTTTTATTGAATGTTACGATATTGATGATTCTCTGGTGATTTTTCTAGGAGAAATATTTTCTATGTATGTCTTGTTACAGTGGTAATGAATTTTACTTTTAAGCCTTTCAATTTTCTGAGGAGCATTTTATGTTCAAAATCATCCATTGGGGTTCATTTTGTGATAAGGTAGAACAATATGATCCCACACATGAAGACATGAAAAATGTAGTTTTCTTTAGATCTTAGATTATAGCCTAAATTTAATATTCCACAGATATTGCAACAGAAATATGGATAATAGAAGTAATATGCTTTACCTGAAACTCCATTCTCATTTATAAGCGAATATCCTGTTTTAATAGTCTTTCTGTTCCTCCTCAGATATTATAATATGCTCTCTCTGTTTTAGCAATCTAGACTGGAGCATATTTATATGCCCATGGATTTCACCAGCCTCTCAGAGTGTCATGACTCCACAAAAACTAGATGGTATATAGAATTTTGCATGTGATTTCGAGGGGTTTACTTCAGCCTAGGAAACTCTATGGAGCAGTTCTCTGTCCTGTAGGGTCCTAGGGTCACTATGAGTTGGAATCGACTTGATGGCAAACAACAACTTCCTTACCAGAGCCCATTTATGTGTAGGTGTGTTTTTATTTTGGCCCATGAAACTTTTCAGTGTGCAGCCATCCATATAATAACTGAAGTTTAAAGCATCATAGCTAAGGCCTCCTTTCTGAAATATGTTTGGAATTTAACATTTTTCTTGCAGAGTAGAGAGATCAGATTTAGTTTTACATTTAGAACCGGCTTCAAATCTAAACAGCTGTTGATTATTAACAGCTTGACACTACTGCAAAAATAGCCAGTGAGAACTGGGCAACAAGAGAGTTCATGTAATTTCTAAGACCATCAGCTGTGTGGGCCTTTTCTTCACGTAAACCCACCAAAACCAAATCCACTGCTGTCGAGTCAATTCCAACTCATAGTGACCCTATAGGACAGAGTAGAACTGCCCCATAGAGTTTCCAAGGAGCACCTGGTGGATTCAAACTGTCGACCCTTTGGTTAGCAGCTGTAGCACTTAACCACTACACCACCACGGTTTCCTTTTCCTCAAGTGCCTAAAAATAATACAGTAAAATGTGAGTTGTCAAGAAGATGATAATATTAACAAAAAAAAATTTAATTTAAAACACTTTAATATGAAGTTGTAAAAACGCAGGTATCCAATAACACCAGGACCTTCATTTGGGGGAAAGTTTTATTTTAATTAATTTCTGTATGTTTTTATTCTGCTTGCCTGTACTGCAAAATGTGTGTAGATTTCTCCTTCCTACATTCTGTGATGTCAGTGGAAGAATAAACTCTTATTGTCCACCCTTAATAATGTACTCTGTGCCCAATACCCTAACATTTTCTGAAAGGCTTTGTCTCCGTGATCACCTCCAATAACTCTATATCATATCCCTTTCACTTTCCTTCAGATTAGAAAATACTTTTCTATCAGAATTTACATTCACTCTCAGATCCTGCAGTTTCCCTGGTTCTCACCTAATCTGTTTCTATCTCTCCACAGACAAGTTTCTTTTCTAAGAGGTAATTTATTATCATTGTCTCTAATTTTTCACCTCAGTTCACTCCTCAAATCAATGTAATCTGTTTTCTGCCCTAAGCGTTCTTTTTTACCTTCTTCCACCAAGATTACAAATTATCTCTTAATTTACAAGTGTAATGGACACTCATTTAAAAAAAAAAGCAAAACTTTATTAATTGTCTTATTTAAAACATTTAGTACTGATAACTATGCCTCCTTCTTGATGTTAGATCTCAGCTCTCTCACCTTTCCCAACATTCCTCCTGATTCCTCCAGCCATCTCATAACTGTTGGTCATCCACATGTATTCCTCCTCTGTCCTCTCTATTCTATACATCTCTCTTTGGTTAATTTCACATATGCTTTTAACTTGCAAATATGTGCTCATGACTCTGAAATATTATAATTCACCATATTCTCCTGAGTTGCTAGACCATATTTTCGTATTTCCTACCTCAGTGTCTCACACGCATCTCAGAACTTTAATTTATCTTGGGACCCTAACTTGCAGCTTCTTCAATATTCTTTCACTGAATGAGTGTACAGCTCTGCACACAACTGCCTAAACCAAAATCTGGGCATCAACCCATAGTACATTAATTAATTTTGTTTCAAGCACAAACCAAAAAAAAAAACAAAAACCAAACCCGTTGCCGTCAAGTTGATTCCAACTTATATTGACCCTATAGGATAGGGTAGAACTGTCCCATAGAGTTTCCAAGGAGCACCTGGTGGATTGGAACTGCTGACCTTTTGGTTAGCAACTGTAGCACTTAATCACTACGCCACTAGGGTTTCCTGAAGCACAAAGAAAGGCCCTAATAGGTTTTAAGCCCATCCCATTGCCATCGAGTCGATTCTGGCTCACTGTGAACCTATAGGACAAAGTAGAACTACTGTATAGGGTTTCCAAGCAGTGGCTGGTGAATTTGAACTGCTACCCTTTTGATTAGCAGCCAGATGTTTAACTACTGCACCACCAGGGTTCTGAATAAAATAATGTAGGAATAATCTTACAAAATCTTGTTGGTTTTTAACCTGACTTTCTATCTTCTGTCTGAGTAATGGCCTGGTTGTGAAATGTAGTCAGCCCAAGGAGGGAGAGGTCGATGACTTGGTGATGATTGTTAGATTTTGAACTATTAAGAGCTTAGCTCAAAACATGATGATGATTAGTATTATAGCAACATATTAGTTTATTAGTGGGTACAGTATACTCTATACTAGGACAAGCCTTTTCTGTAAGGATCCAGAGAGTAAATATTTTAGACTTTGTGGGTCAAGAGACAAAATTGAAAATATTATGTGAATTCTTATATAATCATTTAAAATATAATCATATAAAATTGTAAAAAAAAAAATGATTTTAGCTCACCAAACATGTAAAAGCAGGCAGGGGCCGGAGTTTTGTATGCCCCACAGGTCCTAGTTTCCCAGCTTGTGCTCTGTAACATATTATAAATAAGAGCATCAAATTCTTGGTGCAATGAGCAGGACTAAAAAAAATTTTTTTAATTAACCCCCAAATTATATGCTATCTGACATTTTAGGTAGATAGATATAGTTGCTGTCAAGTTGATTCCTACTCATGGCAATCCCATGTGTGCAGCATAGAACTGCTCCACTGGGTTTTCAAGGCTTTAAACTTTCAGAAGCTAATTGCCAGACCAATCTTTCAAAGTATCTCTGGGTGGGTTTGAACCACCACCTTTAGTCTAGTGCTTAACCGTTTGTGCCACATGTATGTATATGTATGTGTATATATACATATACATGTATGGTTGTCTGTGTACATAAACATTAGACATATAGTGTATACATATGTGTATGTGTATATTGCTATGTTAAGAATTTTTTTCTTTGGAAACAGTAATTTTAATATTTAGGACTTAGTTTTTATTCTTCAGTGTTGTAATTTCTTGGTCGATGTAACTAATAAAGCACTAAATAAGTAATTGCATTTTTACTGCAATTGCATGTGAGCCAGAAATCTAGAATTTTTTATTACAAAGTCTCCCTAATTTTAAAATGTTTGCAACTTACTGAATTAAAAATTAAAAAAAGATGAAACAAAATAAATCTCCATCCTTTTCTCTTTAGATTCAGAATTACAGCTTGTTCCTTTGAAACAAATTTTACTATCAAAAGCAAAAATTCAAGTGTACTTGCATTCTAGGCATTTAAGATGGAGATCAGGTGTTTGGGGCTATGTATGCGTGTTTGAGATTTGCTTCAACCAAAGTTGTCTGAATACTAAGTCTTGCTAATGATTGCTAATTCTTTCTGTGGTTCTCACGTTCAATTTGTTCAAGAGAGGAGATTCAGTTAGTTAATAGATCATCATATTGGACAAAACATTTGTATTTATCAGTTTATTTGTTTTTACTAGACCATCTCCAAGGTCTGATGTCAATCTCTAGTCTGGCGTTTAAAGTCGGGGGAGCAGGTCATGACCAGTCAGTGTGTCATCACTCAGTGTGTAACCATGGTTGTGGGTATAGCAGGTAATTGCACTTTCATAGACTGTTCTACACATTATGTCTGTTCTCTGATCACTGCAGGTAAGATTCGGGTCAAATGCGGCTTGTATACACATTTACAATTTTATTCATTGAGATATTGAAGGGAAATAAGTGAAACTCAGAAATCTTTATTATTTATGTTTTATGACACCTACGTTCAAACTAAAAAATACACATCCAAATCTGAAACAATACAATAATCAAGAGAATTGCAGATAAAGAATAGAATCCTTCAAAAGTACAATTTATCATTTAAATATAATATCACTATCAGCTTTTGACTTGTAAAAAAAATTTTGGTGAAAATATATACAATAAAACATACACCAATTCAACAAATCTCTTTTTGACTTTGGTTTAAGTTCCAAATTGTTTAACAGTATAGTCTTGTTGAATTGGCAAATGTTGTGTTAGCTATATTTTTACAAAAAAAAAAAAAAAGACTAGGGAAGAGCTGCCTCATCATGGATTGACACAGTACCTGCAACAATAAACTCAAACATGCCAACCAACAATCGTGAAGATGGTGCAGGACCAGGCAATGTTTTGTTCTGTTGTGAATAAGGGCACCATGAGTTGTAGCTGACTCAACAGCAGCTAGCAACAACATGAAGATGTAAGGGAATAATACAGAATTTATTCTGCTTTGAGGGTGCTTATAAATCAGGAAAGCATGAAGAAAAGGTGGCTGTGGGGATACAAACATGAAAATTTTAGTTAAAATTTATTAGATTGGAAATATTCTGACTTTTAAAGAATAATAATAAAAAAAGAAACCTATTGCTGTTGAGTCAATTTCAACGCATAGAGACCCTATAGGATGGAATAGAACTTCCTCACAGGGTTTCCAAGGCTGTAATCTTTATGGAAGCAGACTGCCACATCTTTTCCCATGGAGCCACTGGTGAATTTGAACCTCCGACTTTTTGGTTAGCAGCCAAACACTTAACCCCTGTGCCACCAAACCAAACCAAACCAAACCAAACCAAACCAAACCAAACCAAACCAAACCAAACCAAACCAAACCAAACCAAACCAAACCAAACCAAACCAAACCAAACCAAACCAAACCAAACCAAACCAAACCAAACCAACTAAAAAATACCACATCCGTCGAGTCGATTCCAATTCATAGTGACCCTATAGGATGGAGTAGAACGGCTCCATAGGGTTTCCAAGGAGCAGCTGGTAGATTCAAACTGCCAATCTTTTGGCTAACAGCTGAACACTTGACCACTATGCCACCAGGCCTGCTTGAAAAAAAAAAAAAAGAATAATGCCCCTCAGTTTCTCCAGTGAGTTTCTGCAAATGTCTACTATATCCGAGACATCCTGTGGAGAGTTTGTGCTCTGCTACGTATAATTCCTGATGAGATATTCATAGTTTCTCTCCCAGTGCCACTTGCTGATGACAGTAAATAATATATAGCTTCAGATTCTAGGCTGTGTATTTGTCATTAAGCTTATAGGACAAACATAGATCAAGGAGAAAGAACAGAGTTTATACGCCGTGATTTATTTTTGAGTTACATGATTCAGTTGTGATTGATGTATGTGCAGCAGCTGGCTTTTGATGTAAAATACAATTTAAGCCTAAGAATCTATTAACCAAAGAGCTATGATTGGCATTAACTACAGTTATCTCATTCCGGGAAGTGAAGCCATATTTATAGAAGGGAACAGATAGCTTCTGAACGTATGTTGTAAACATATGGACAACATATCAAGGTGGTGTTTCGCCCAATTTTTATAGGCTACTGTGATGCACATTGCCATGGTACTTTTTTGTGTTCAAGTGATAAACTAGTTCAAGGTAAACAGGAACTCTGCATTGTAATTGCTAGCATCAGTGTACCAAGTGCCCTTAACAACTCGATTTAGAAAATCTGAGCCATTGACACAATAGGGCAGGTTAAAGCCAGGGGTACCTCAGTAACATTCTGAATAATGACAGCTTTAACCAGCAGTTATACCATCAAGGGTACTGAATTCAACCATGGGGAATTCATTTTTTCAAATCCAACATAGGCTACTTCATGCTTTATCAGATGACAACAGATAAAGTGATAAGTGAGTCATAACTTACAATATATATTGACATTGGGAGCTCAGTTTTATCATATTAGTATTTGTAACCATATTTCATTTCTTCCTTTCACGTGTGTTAGTAATTGAAGAGTTGATGCCAACAATACTGATCTCTCTCAAATACACAGAGAAACAATTTAAAAAAACAAAATAAAACTCTAGGAAAAGTATTTAGTTAACTGTGCTTTCCTCCTAAATTGCTGCCAAACCACCATCTTCTTTATGAATCTTTTGCTTCTATGACCCGGAAGTAGTGGATGGTAATAAATGATGTTTTCTGGGGTTCATATTTATACCTTAAAGGGCAACATCTGTAATATGTTTCCACACGAGAATCATCTGGGGAGTTTTTAAAAATACAGGTTTGGAAACTCCATCTGCACATATTTTACTTTAGTGAGTCCGGCTGGAGTGGAGCCCAAGAAACTGACCGGTAACCTCTTTCTCCCACCATGATTCTGATGAAACCCTACCTGGGGAAAAAGCTTGGAAAACACTGGAAGCAATACATACTTGATCTAATCAAATAACCCAATCATTTATATTTCCAAACATTCATTTAATAGATATTAAATTATTGTCATCAATACTTTGGAATGGGTTCTGTATTTATATTGTGTTTCTGCTGAAAGAGATCAAAGGATGCAACTTCCTTATTTTTAGATGAAGACCCAGGTGCGGTAGACTAGCCTAAGATAGTACCCAAACCCCAAAATGCTAATTTAGTGAATACATTTCTGATTTTACTTCAAACTTATTAGGTATAAAATACAAACTCTCCTCGTGCCTCCACAGATGTATATTAATACATGGAATATTAAGGTAATTAAGCTCAATAGACCTTGAAGTTACATTTTTTAATTTTAGCCTTAGATATATTTCCCTTTACTCTTTAGGATAAAAAAGTCTCCTTCACTGAGGAAAAGGAACAAGAAAAATACCAGGGATTTGCTTATTTATAAGGGCCTCTTCTTCAGTGTTTTGCATTATTTAAAAAAAAAAAAAAAAAACCTACATTTCAGATCTCTTTATTTGTTCATTTCTGCTTTTTAAATTAAATGTGATTATGAGTATAGTCCCCATAGATAGACTAGGAAATTTATTATTATTTTTTAATAATAGTAGAGAAAGATCTTGAAGAACAGGAGAGAAGAGCAAGCAAGTGAGCAAATAAAAAAGAGAACCCAAAAAACAAAAACTTAATTATGTACCTTTCCCAAGTCTGCTAAGAAAAAAAAAAAAAAAAACAACAAATTGCATTAATCTTTTATTTCATAAAAGATTAAAGTCCAACTACATACATGTATTCAAACACTCATCATCATTTTAAAGAGGCACAAATAATTTACTCTCACCTGTTCCATTCAAAAGGCTGTTTTGCCACACTATCAAGGGACCATGGCTGTCAGGAAGTTGTGTCTGTCTGTCTTTTTAGCTTGAAGATGTTCATTTCAGACTTAACTTTTTTTTTAAATAGCAAATTTACCACATTATTCCTTACCAGGGCTTTAGGAAAATATATGTATATGCAGAGACATGGAACCATCTAGCCTACTGTGTTTACTTAGTATGTGAAAGCCCTGGTGGGAGTTAATTGAGCCCATGCTGATTAATTATCAATGGAAATGAGTTTGGCCATTTTCTTTAGCACTGGGAAATTTAAACAAATAACATTGTTGAGTAAACATTGATACTATATTTGTGCATCCATTAAAGCATAAAAGCCTCTCATTTGAATTCCAAGCGGGTGGGTTAGAATAAGAAAAGGATTAGATGGAAGTATACTGCAGTATAAATGTATTCATGGGCTGGGTAAGCTCGCTTTGAGTAGAATCAGATTTACAAAGGAATCTCCATATACTCAGTTTCTTCTAAGAAGACTTGATCATTTTCAGATGAGAGAACCAATTCCTGGCTGAACATAATTAGAAATAACATCAACTTGTAATTACTTAATAAGCAGAATTATTTTATGGCATAATTTACTGGTGCTAACTTGTCAATTGATTATTTTCTTTTAGATATATAGCTGCAATAATGATCCACCCATGTGTTCACAGTGCCTGTGAATTCTCCTCTACCTCTTAAAAATATTGATCTCTGTTCAAAACTAAAACCATAGCATTAATGTTGCTTTTCAAAATGCCACTATCCACCGGCACCAAGTTTTCAAAACATAACTGCATTTATTTTAAATATTTGGAATAAAATGCACGTTCTACAATTGTTTAGAGGAAAAAAGTTGATATCACCTAAAATATAGTTGAACCAATAGCACTTTTTCAGAAAATGTTTTGGATTACATGAAAAAGCATATTATAGAAGATGGCGGAATAGACAGACGCTTCTGTCAAGCCCTCTTTACAACAAAGACCTGAAAAAACAAGTGAAGCAAGTATATTTGTGACAAGCTGGGAGCCCTGAGCATCAAAGACAAGCTTAGACAACGAACTGAGGGGCAGGGGGAGGAAGAGGCCGTTCAGAAGTGGAGAGGAATTACCTGACTTGAATTGTGGAGAGCCCTCGGGCACCATTCCTGGAGCAGTGGCAGCAGTGGCCGAGGACTGGTACTAGCATTTGGCTGTAGTTTCCTCAGGGAGAAGCAGCCAGCCACACAGCCTACTTACACCTGTAGAACCTGAGGAGAACGACGCTCTCAGCAAAAGCTAAGTATATGCGTATATTTTACTGTGCCCACCCACCCCCAAGCCGGCTTCAGTGGCTGAATCCCTGGGGGCCTGAGATAGACCCTGGTGATCACCTAGAGCAATCCTCCCGGCCTTGGGGAAGGAAAAAATTTGCAACTGGGGGGAAAAGATAATTTGCTAGCTCCATTAACTGGGGGAGCTCAGGACAGAAGTGGCTCCTGTCCAGGCATAAACTGTCTGTGGACCTTGAGCACCTTTCCTTTCTGCATGGACCTGTGTGGGCCTATTTTAGGAGAATAGGCCCTTGTTAGCAAACTCCAACCATTTCAGCAGTGTGGTGGAGAGGTGGGTGTTTGATGTTTGACATCACTTTGCCTATTAAACAAGGTCCTCATCTACCCACATCAGGGACCTAAGGACTGGTAGCTCCACTCAGGTCACCCAGCCACCTGTGACAGGGGTCCAAAGATAACTGGTACCTCCTAGTCCTTACAGCCAAAAAACTTTGGGTGCCCATGGTCCCTCTGCAGAACCCACCCACCAGCACACTCTAGGGAACAGGGAGACTTGGGGGTCAGTTTTCAGCCCCCCTGCCTTGTTCACAGCATGACCCCCTGTTGCAATCAGATACTGGTATATACACCAATCACCCCTGCCCCTCTAAGACTGTAGGACAGAGCCTGTACCACACACTTGATATCAGCTACCTGGAAACCTGAGCTGAATTCATACAAGAAAACTGAATGGACTCCTAGACTGTTATACCTGATAACAGCTCTAGCCAGCTGGGGACAGGACGTCAGAGCTCCAAAGGTGAAAATAATCAAGCTAGCTCACTCAAGCAACTTATAGGGGTATACCAAAACAAAACAAAGCAAGCAGCTATGACACAGTAAGCAATCATAAACTAATACTACTGTATAGTAACTTATAGATGGCTTGGAGACAACAGTCAATATCAGGTCACATAAAGAAACAGAACATGATCACTTCAACAGGCTCTCAAAACAAAGAATCCAGGGATCTTCTAGATGAAAGTGCATTCCTGGAATTACCAGATGCAGAATACAAAAGTTTAATATACAGAACCCTTCAAGACATCAGGAAGGAAATGAGGCAACATGCAGAATAAGCCAAGGAACACACAGATAAAGCAACTGAAGAAATCAGAAAGGTTATTCAGGAACATAATGAAAAGTTTAATAAGCTGGAAAAATCCATAGACAGCAATCAGAAATTCAGAAGATTAACAATAAAATTACAGAATTAGATAACTCAACAGAAAGTCAGAGGAGCAGAATTGAGCAAGTAGAAGCTAGAATTTCTGAACTTGAAGATAAATCACTTGGCACTAATATATCTGAAGAAAAATCAGATAAAAGAATTAAAAAAAATGAAGAAACCTTAAGAATCATGTAGGACTCTATCAAGAGAAATAACCTACGAGGATTGGAGTACCAGAACAGGGAAGGATAACAGAAAATACAGAGAAAATTATTGAATATTTGTTGGCAGAAAACTTCCCTGATATTGTGAAAGATGAGAAGATATCTATCCAAGATGCTCATCAAACTCCACATAAGGTAGATCTTAAAAGAAAGTCACCAAGACATATTATAATCAAGGTTGCCAAAACCAAAGATAAGGAGACAAGTATAAGAGCAGTGAGGGATAAAAGAAAAGTCACCTACAAGGGAGAGCCAATAAGAATAAGCTCGGACTACTCAGCAGAAACCATGCAGGCAAGAAGGCAATGGGATGACATATTTAAAAAATTGAAGGAAAAAAATTGCCTGCCAAGAATCATGTATCCATCAAAACTGTCTCTTAAATATGAAGGTGAAATTAAGACATTTCCAGATAAACACAAGTTGACGGAATTCGTAAAAACCAAACCAAAGCTACCAGAAAACTAAAGGGAGTTCTTTGGTTAGAAAATCAATAATATCAGGTATCAACCCAAGACTAGAACACTAGGCAGAGGAACCAGAAGTCAACCCAGACAGGGAAATCCAAAAAAACAAAGCAAGATTATATAAAAAAAAAAAAAGCCCAAAACAGGGTAACAGTGATGTTATTATATAAAAAAAGACAACATTAAAATAATAAAGAGGACTAAGAAATGTAATTATACACCTTCCATATGGAGAGGAAGATAAGGCGATACAAAGAAATAAAAGTTAGCTTTAAATTTAGAAAAATAGGGGTAAATAATAAGGTAACCACAAAGGAGACAAACTATCCTACTCATCAAAATAAAATATGAGGGAAAAATACAGACTCAGCAGAAACAAAATCAACAACAACAAACATGAGGAAAGGACAATATATAAAGAAAATCTACTCAGCACATAAAATCAAGTGGGGAAAAGAAACTGTCAACACACAAAGACATCAAAATGATAACACTAAATTCATACTTATCCATAATTACCCTGAATGTAAATGGACTAAATGTACCAATAAAGAGACAGACAGTGGCAGAATGGATTAAAAAAAAAGACCCGTCTATATGCTGCCTACAAGAGACACACCTTAGACTTAGAGACACAAACAAACTAAAACTCAAAGGATGGAAAAAAAATGTATCAAGCAAACAACAATCAAAAAAGAGCAGGAGTGGCAATATTAATTTCTGACAAAATAGACTTTAAAGTTAAATCCATCAGAAGGGATAAGGAAGGACACTATATAATGATTGAAGGGACAATACACCAAGAAGATATAACCATATTAAATATTTATGCACCCAATGACAGGGCTGCAAGATACATAAAACAAACTCTATCAGCAGTGAAAAGTGAGATAGACAGCTCCACAATAATAGTAGGAGACTTCAACACACCACTTTTGGTGAAGGACAGGACATCCAGAAAGAAGCTCAATAAAGACATGGAAGATCTAAATGCCAAAATCAACCAACTTGGCCTGGTAGCCATATACAGAACACTCCACCCAACAGCAACCAACTATACTTTCTTTTCTAATGCACATGGAACATTCTCTAGAATAGACCACATATTAGGTCATAAAGCAAGCCTTAGCAGAATCCAAAACATTGAAATATTACGAAGCATCTTCTCTGACCATAAGACCATAAAAGTGGAAATCAATAATAGGAAAAGCAGGGAAAAGAAATCAAACACTTGGAAAGTGAACAATACCCTGCTCAAAAAAGACTGGATTATAGAAGACATTAAGGATGGAATAAAGAAATTCAGAGAATCCAATGAGAATGACAACACTTCCTATCAGAACCTTTGGAACACAGCAAAAGCGGTGCTCAGAGGCCAATTTATGTCAATAAATGCACACATCCAAAAAGAAGAAAGGGCCAAAATCAAAGAATTATCCGTACAACTTGAGCAACAAAAGAAACCCACAGGCACCAGAAGAAAACAAATGATAAAAATTAGAGCTGAACTAAATGAAATAGAAAACAGAAAAACAATTGAAAGAATTAACAAGACCAAAAGCTGTTTTTTTGAAAAACTCAACAAAATTGATAAACCACTGGCCAAACTGACAAAAGAAAAACAGGAGAGGAAGCAAATAACCTGAATAAGAAATGAGAGGGACTATATTACAATGGACCCAACTGAAATTAAAAGAATCATATCAGATTACTACAAAAAACTATACTCAAACTGGAAAACCTAGAGGAAATGGATGAATTCCTAGAAACACACTACCTACCTAAACTAACACAATCAGAAGTAGAACAACTAAATAGACCCATAACAAAAAAAGAGATTGAAAAGGTAATCAAAAAACTCCCAGGAAAAAAACCCTGGTCCAGACGGCTTCACTGCAGAGTTCTACCAAACTTTCAGAGAAGAGTTAACACCTCTACTACTAAAGGGTATTTCAGAGCATAGAAAAGGATGGAATACAACAAAACTCATTCTACAAAGCCACCATATCCCTGATACCAAAACCAGGTAAAGACACCACAAGAAAAGAAAATTACAGACCTATATCCCTCATGAATGTAGATGCAAAAATCCTCAACAAAATTCTAGCCAATAGAATTCAACAACATATCAAAAAAATAATTCAGCATGACCCAGTGGGATTCATACCAGGTATGCAGGGATGGTTCAACATTACAAAAACAATTAATGTAAACCACAACATAAATAAAACAAAAGACAAAAATCACATGATTTTATCAATTGATGCAGAAAAGGCATTTGACAAAGTTCAACACTCATTCATGATAAAAACTCTCAGCAAAATAGGAATAGAAGGAAAATTCCTCAGCATAATAAAGGGCATTTATACAAAGACAAAGCCAACATCACCCTAAATGGAGAGAGCCTAAAGACATTCCCACTGAGATCGGGTACCAGACAAGGATACCCTTTATCACCACTCTTATTCAACATTGTGCTGGAAGTCCTAGCCAGAGCAATTAGGCTAGATAAAGAAATAAAGGGCATCCAGATTGGCAAGGAAGAAGTAAAAGTATCTCTATTGCAGATGACATGATCTTATACACAGAAAACCCTAAGGAATCCTCCAGAAAACTACTGAAACTAATAGAAGAGTTCCGCAGAGTATCGGGATACAAGGTAAACATACAAAAATCAGTTGGATTCCTCTACACCAACAAAAAGAACATTGAAGAGGAAATCCCCAAATCAATGCCATTTACACTAGCCCCTAAGAAGATAAAATACTTAGGAATAAATCTTACCAGAGATGAAAAAGACTTATACAAAGAAAACTACAGTACACTCCTGCAAGAAACCAAAAGAGACTTAAGTGGAAGAACATACCTTGCTCGTGGATAGGGAGACTTAACATTATAAAAATGTCTATTCTACCAAAAGCGATCTATACATTTAATGCAATTCCGATCCAAATCCCAACAACATTCTTTAATTAGATGGGGAAACAAATCACCAACTTCATATGGAAGGGAAAGAGGCCCTGGATAAATAAGACATTACTGAAAAAGAAGAACAAAGTAGGAGGCCTTACTTTACCTGATTTTAGAACCTATTATACCGCCACAGTAGTCAAAACAGCCTGGTACTGGTACAACAACAGATACGTGGAACAATGGAACAGAATTGAGAATCCAGACATAAATCCATCTACATATGAGCAGTTGATATTTGACAAAGGCCCCAAAACAGTCAAATGGGGAAAAGACAGTCTTTTTAACAAATGGTGCTGGCATAACTGGATATCCATTTGCAAAAAAATGAAACAAGACCCATACCTCACTCCATGCACAAAAACTAACTCAAAATGGATCAAAGACCTAAATATAAAATCTAAAATGATAAAGATCATGGAAGAAAAAATAGGGACAATGTTAGGAGCCCTAATACATGGCATAAACAGTATACAAAACACTATTAAGAACGCAGAAGAAAAACTAGATAACTGGGAGCTCCTAAAACTGGAACACCTATGCTCATCCAAAGACTTCACCAAAAGACTAAAAAGACTACCTACAGACTCAGAAAAAGTTTTTAGCTATGACATTTCTGATCAACACCTGATCTCTAAAATCTACGATGCTGCAAAAACTCAACTGCAAAAAGATAAATAACCCAATCAAAAAATGGGCAAAAGATATGAATTGATACTTCACTAAAGAAGACATTCAGGTAGCTAACAGATATATGAGGAAATGTTCACGATCATTAGCCATTAGAGAAACGCAGATCAAAACTGCCATGAGATTTCATCTCACTCCAACAACAACAACAACAAAAAAGGCTGGCATTAATTCAAAAAACACAAAATAATAAATGTTGGAGAGGCTGTGGAGAGATTGGAACACTTATACACTGCTGGTGGCAATGTAAAATGGTACAAAGACTTTGGAAATCGATTTGGCACTTCCTTAAAAAGCTAGAAATAGAACTACCATACTATCCAGCAATCCCACTCCTTGGGATATATCCTAGAGAAATAAGAGCCTTTACACAAACAGATATATGCACGCTCGTGTTAATTGCAGCACTGTTTACAATAGCAAAAAGATGGAAACAACCAATGTGCCCATCAACAGATGAATGGATAAATAAATTATGGTATATTCACATAATGGAATACTATGCATCACTAAAGAACAGTGAGGAATCTGTGAAACATTTCATAACATGGAGGAAACTGGAAGGCATTATGCTGAGTGAAATTAGTCAGTTGCAAAAGGACAAATATTGTATAAGACCACTATTATATAAAAAAAAGAACTTGAGAAATAGTTTAAACTGAGAAGAAAACATTCTTTTGTGGTTACGAGAGAGGGGAGGGAGGGAGGGTGGGAGGGGGCATTCACTAATTAGTAGATAAGAATTACTTTAGGTTAAGGGAAAGTCAGCACACAATACAGGGGAGGTCAGCACAATTGGACTAAACCAAAAGCAAAGAAGTTTCCTAAATAAACTGAATGCTTCGAAGGCCAGCGTAGCAGGGGGAGGGGTCTGGGGACCATGGTTTCAGGGGACATCTAAGTCAATTGGCATAATAAAATCTATTAAGAAAACATTCTGCATAACGTCTGGGGTCTTAAATGCTAGCAAGCAGCCATCTAGGATGCATCAATGAGTCTCAATCCACCTGGATCAAAGGAGAATGAAGAACACCAAGGACACAAGGCGATTACAAGCCCAAGAGACAGAAAGGGCCACTTGAACCAGAGACTACATCATCCTGAGACCGGAAGAACTAGATGGTGCCTGGCTACAACCAATGACTGCCCTGAACAGGGAACACAGCAGAGAACCCCTGAGGGAGCAGAGGAGCAGTGGGATGCAGACTCCAAATTCTCATAAGACCAGACTTAATGGTCTGACTGAGACTAGAAGGACCCTGATGGTCATGGCCCCCAGACCTTCTGTTGCCCCAGGACAGGAACCATTCCGGGAGCCAACTCTTCAGACATGGATTGGACGGAACAATGGGTTGGAGAGGGATACTGGTGAGGAGTGAGCTTCTTGGATCAGGTGGACACTTGAGACTGTGTTGGCATCTCCTGCCTGGAGGGGAGATGAGAGGGTGGAGGAAGTTAGAAGCTGGCGAAATGGACACAAAAAGAGAGAGTGGAGAGAGAGTAATTGGGAGTGTGTATCAAGGTATATATGGGTTTTTGTGTGAGAGACTGACTTGATTTGTAAGCTTTCACTTAAAGCACAATAAAAATTATAACAAAAATTAGATGTTTAGAATAATGTGTTTTAAATCTGATGCTACCTTCAAGCAGGTGGGACTTCATAGGTGGCAGTCCCTTTCTCTGAATATTCCCAAAAGTGGTGACTTTTCAATATTTTTGCACTAACCAAGTTGACAAGAGGGTTGTTAAGAATATAAAAATATTTTAATGGAAGTAGAGTTAAAGCAAGGGTGTGATACACATAAAGTAGCAGAGTGGCTACAGTGTATGTATGCTTGTTTTTCTACAATCTAATGCTCTGGGCCCTAGCACCAGATATGGATACTCATGTTAAATTTTACCTCTGCTTCTGCTACACATTCAATTCCTTACCTAGCTTTGTTAAAAGAGTCCTGGTGAAGTGTTTCTCAGTGAGAAAAAAGGGCAGACCTGAGTCTCGTTTCCTGTATCATCATACACAAACACCAATCTGGGGATCAGGTGATGGGCCCAGGAATGACTTTACCTCATTTAGTTGGCACTGCCTCTTTCAAACTCCTCTTTGCTTTATCCTAAGTTGAGTATGTACAGTGACTGCATGTCTTGGGGGAATTTATTGATTCTTCTGACAAACAGATAAAGATAAGGTTTTAAGACAAAAGTGGGAAGATACATTGTTATTTGGGTAAAGTAATTGTCTTAGTTATCTAGTGCTGCTAAAATAGAAATACCGTAAGTGGATGGCTTTAACAAGCAAATTTATTTCACAGTCTAGGAGGCTGGAAGTCCAAATTCAGGGTGCCAGCTCCAGGCAAAATCTTTCTCTGTCAGTTCTGGGGGAAGGTACTTGTCATCAATCTTCCCCTTGTCTAGGAGCTTCTCAGTGCAGAGACCCCGGGTCCAAAGGACATACTCCACTCCCAGCTCTTCCTTTCTTGGAGGTATGAGGTTCATTTCTTCTTTGTTCTTTTTATATCTCAGAAGAAATCAACTCAAGATACAACTTAATCCTGTAGATTGAGTCCTCCTCATTAGCATAACTGCCTGTAATCCTGCCTCATTACATCATAGAGGTGAAGATTTACAACACATAGAATAAATACTTCAGATCACAAAATGGTGGTCAACCACACACTACTGGGAATCATGGCCTAGCCAAGTTGACACATTTTTGGGGGACACAATTCAATCCATAACAGTAATCAAAGGGCAAAGGAAGGAATTTAAATATCTCCTATACTTTTAAGAATCTTTTCATTTTTCGGCATTTTCTAAGGGCTTTTTTTAAAGACAGAAATAATTATTTTTGTGGGTATCGTCCCTTTATGTTCTTTAAAATGAGGATTCTAATCACACCCTTTGGACCAACCGGCCCTGGGTCTCAGATGTCCATATATAGCCCAGCTGGAGGAAGCAGTATCATTCCTCTTTTTTCTAGTCACATTATTTATGCGGATTGCAAAATTCTAGTCCTAAATTGCAGCTACAAAAAATGTCACTGTGTCTCAGTTTTATTTTTACTGACATTTATCCCTTGTCAGCTAATTTTTCAAGTACTATATTGGGCCCAGGATATCATTGCTGTTGTCAAATGGATCATGGCTGAAAGCAGAGAATACCAGAAAGATGTTTACCTGTGTTTTATTGACTATGCAAAGACATTTAATTGTGTGACTCATAACAAATTATGGATAACATTGTGAAGACTGGGAATTCCAGAACACTTAATTGTGCTCGTTAGGAACCTGTTCTTAGACCAAGAGGTAGTTGTTCAAACAGAACAGGAGGATACCGCATGTTTTAAAGTCAGGAAAGGTGTGTGTCAGGGTTCTCCATGCTTATTTAATCTGTATGCTGAGCAAATAATACAAGAAACTGGACTATATGAAGAAGAATGTGGCGTCAGGATTGGAGTAAGACTCATTAACAACCTTCGATATGCAGGTCACACAACCTTGCTTGCTGAAAGTGAAGAGGACTTGAAGCACTTACTGATGAAGATCAAAGACCACAGCCTTCAGTATGGATTACACTTCAGTATAAAGAAAACAAAAATCCTCACAATTGAATCAGTAAGCAACATCATGATAACTGGAGAAAAGATTGAAGTTGTCAAGGATTTCATTTTACTTGGATCCACAATAAACACCCATGGAAGCAGTAGTCAAGAAATCGAAGGATGCATTGCAGTGGGGAAATCTGCTACAAAAGATCTCTTTAGAAGTGTTAAAAAGCAAAGATGTTACTTTAAGGACTAAGGTGCACCTGACCCAAGCTGTGGTGTTTTTAATTGCCTCATATGCATGTGAAAGCTGGACAATGAATAAAGAAGACTGAAGAAGAATCGATGCCTTTGAATTATGGTGTTGGTGAAGAATATTGAATATACCATGGACTGCCAGAAGAATTAACAAATCTGTCTTGGAAGAAGTAGAATGAGAATGCTCCTTAGAAGCAAGGATGGCTTCATCTCACATACTTTGGACATGTTGTCAGGCGGGACCAGTCCCTGGAGAAGGACATCATGCTTGGTAGAGTAGAGGGTCAGCAAAAAAGAGGAAGACCCCCAACAAGATAGATTGACACAGTGGCTGCAACAATGGGCTCAAGCGTAACAACAATTGTGAGGATGGCTCAGAACCCGACAGTGTTTCGTTCTGTTGTGCATAGGGTTGCTATGAGTTGGAACCAACTCGATGGCACCTAACAACAACAACATGTTGGACCCAAGCATAAAATTTTCATTTTCAAATCTTGTGTAGTCCAATATAGGGCCATAAAATTAATTCTAGTATCTGTAATGAAAATCAAAAGGTAATCATCTATTCACCAAACGTATTATGCGTAGATGTTGGAAATGTAAAGGCGTTCCTGCTTTTGCGGCCATGGGGAAAGTATCTTCATAAACCAAAGATAGTAACCTAACTGCCTCAGGACCATGGTATAATATCAAACCAGGGATTTTAATGAAATCTTATATACAGTATAAAAGGCGTGTAAATATTTGGGCAGGATCTTGACGGATTGATAGATATAATATGGTCATGGAGAAATATGGTACAATGGGAAGAGCGTATTCCTGATGAAGAGAAGTTGCATGGGCAGTAATATAGAATTAGAAAAGTAAAAGGCCTGACCAGATGATGGCAAGTAAACTGAGTTGGCTGGAGATCTAGCAGGTTGACAAGTACTAGCTATCTAATAGATAATATCTAATAGTTATTGAGTATACTATATGTGAAAGGAAATGTGTCAAGCCTTTCTGTAGCTATTAGACCATTTAATCTTTACAACAATGTATTTTTTCATTTTTTATTGTTGTAAAAATATATAACATATTTGCCAATTGAGCGTTTTTCACATGTACAATTCAGTTATGGCAATTACATCAATCACGAATGACAATATTTTGAACTAACTATTCTTATGGAAATTTTGCAATTGAAGAAGGTGAGGCTCAGAGTTTGGTCATAGGTAGGCGATGCCAGGTATTAGAAGTATTTAATCTCATGTTACGGACCTGGTACCTTTTTTTTTTTTTTTTTTTTTGGCAATATGAATTTATTGAAAGCCTTGTAGTTTGTTTTTGCTCTTTAAAAGGAAATTAATATTTAATAAAGTGTAATTCATACGCTATGATAAAGCAACTTTAGTTCAGCACATAGACCATTTTCTAATAAGAATATGATGATTATTGCTTAATTGTAGAATTTCTTGATGTGTAAAGTATTGTTTCATAACGTATCCTTTGCCAGCTCTTCTTCCTCCAACCTACTTTTAAATATGAGGTCTAGGATCTGCTTCTCTTCCCTAGCCACAATTTTCTCTATATGCTGTCATCTAATTTGATGCTTTAAAATAGAATCTAACTTCCTACCTCTCTAGAATTTATATTTCTGATCTTAACCTCTTGCATGAACTTCATTATATTCATGTGATCAGTTGAGATGCCCACTTAAGTATCTAAAAATAAATTCATACTCTTGATTAGCCTGTATTTTTTGAGTTAGGCTGCCTGTTATGACAACTACAATTATTAAATAAGCCACCCTTTTCCCCACTCAGTTGAAATACTTTGTTCATTTATTTCCTCTACCTACTTAGGTCTGTTTCTTGACCTTTTTGCTGTATAGTGTTATCCTATTTTGATTGTGCAGATTTACATTTTCTGGTTTTGGTAGGCAGAATTCTAAGATAACCTCCACTTTAACCATGTATAATTCTCTACCCTTTGAATGTGGGTGGAATCTGTGAATATGATGAATCACTCCATAATTATATTACTTTATAGACAAAATTGACTTTATGAAAGGGAGATTATTTAGATGGGCATAACTTTATTACATGAACCCCTTAAAAGCAGAGTTTCTATGGCTGGTGGCAAAAGAGAAAGAACATGAGAAGTATGTGGGCGTTTCAACAGTAGAGAGGTTCTTCTTTCCTGCAATGGAGGGGAACCACTGGACAGGGATCCCAAGAGTTGCCTCTGAAACTGGTCCTCACCCAACAGCCAGCAAGAAAATGAGGACTACAGCCCTCCTACAACTACAGAGAACTGCATTCTGCCAATAACAGGAATGAGTTCAGAAAAGACTTCAAGTTCCAGATGAGAGAATGCAGCTTGCTGAAACCTTGATTTCAACCTTGTGATACTCAGCAGAGAACCCAACTATGTAGTGCTAGACTTCTGACTTAAAGAACTGTGAATAAAATGAATGTTGATTGAATCCACTAAGTTTGTGGTAATTTGGCACAAAGCAAAAATTAATACACTGGTAGAACACATTTCCTTTATAATATTGATTTTTTTTCCCAAACATTTATTAACTCTTCTTGGACATACGTTCTTCTGTCTGCATTTTAAAATCATTTTTCTGGTTCCCAAAACAAAAACAGTAAAAATACAATAATAGGATACTGATTAAAATGGCATCGTATGTTCATTTTCAAATGGATGATATTCTTAGAATATTATTTCCCTCAAGAAAATGGAATTTCTGTCAAGCCTTTTTTATTCTTTTGATTTTGATTTTACAACATTTTAATATAACTTTACATAGTTCATTTTAAGTTTATCTTTAATATGTATCTATTTTAATTTTCAGATATTTTGATTTTTAAAATCATCACCATTGAGAATAGAATATTTTGTTTCTATAATATAATCCCCAAAGAAAGTATATGTATTTTTTGTTTTTAATATATACCATTAAATGTTTAATTTTCTCAGCTAATTGTGTTAGCTAAACAGTTCAAAATAATATTCTATGACATTAAAATTTTATTTTACCATTGCAAAGTGCAATCAACATCGCACTTTGTGAAGATTAGTTAGTTTCAATATATAGGAGAGATTGGATAAAGAAAGGTATTCAAGACAGCAGGGAGAACAGTTAAGAGCTTATTTCAGTGGCCCAGGATGAGAAAAATGAAACCAAGGGTATATTTCAAAGGCAACACAGAGGTAAAATTGACAGAACTTAAGGACAAATGGAAATAGAATATAAGAGTAGATTAATTCAAATACAAGGTTTTAAATCTATATGCTCTGTCATTGGTGATTCAATTTACAGAGCCAGGCAGGAGCATAAGAGATAGAAAGTGGAGCAGAAATCAATGAATCTAGATATAATTCCACTGAGTTTATGATGCCAGAGGGACAATGAGGTTGAGGAAATTTGTCTGTTAAAAATTAGGGCCACATAATGTGTTGAAAGAAAACTCACCCTGAGAATATGGATTTTGGGTTGGATTCTCCCTCAAACTTTGCTGTAGAATAGCTGTGTGATCTTGGATAAAACATTTAATTTTCCTCAGCTTCAGTTACCTCATGTACTAAGCAAAAATAGTTAATTCACAAACATATTGAGCATCTATTATGTGGAATATATTGTTCTAGAGATTATGGGGCGGGGTTAAAACTAAAGTCATTTGAGAGATATCAAAGAAGAGTTGGAGGGGCGGAGCCAAGATGGCGGACTAGGCAGACGCTACCTCGGATCCCTCTTACAACAAAGACACGGAAAAACAAGTGAATCGATCACATACATAACAATCTACGATCCCTGAACAACAAACACAGATTTAGAGACGGAGAATGAACTAATACGGGGAAGCAGCGATTGTTTCCAGAGCCTGGAGCCAGCGTACCAGTCAGGTACGGTACAAGCACAGAGAGCTGCTCCACCCCCCTGAACTAACCCCGGGAGGGGGACCAGCCGGTTCCACGGGCGGCGTGGGACGCAGCCGGTAGGAGAAGTCCCCGGGAGGCAATGACTGGTCTTGGAGCAGAAAGAGCAACGTCCGAGCGGGGGAACCGTCCTGCAGGGATTTGGACTGGACGCAGGTACGGCAGAAATACGGAGAGTTGCTCCACCCCCCTGAACTAACCCCGGGAAGGGGCCCAGCCGGGTTGCGCGGGCGGCGTGGGACGCAGCCGGTAGGAGAAGTCCCCGGGAGGCAGCGACTGGTATTGGAGCGGGGAGAACAGCGTCCCAGCCGGGACACTCGGTCACGGCACAAGCACGGGGAGCTGCTCCACCCATCTGAACTAACCCCGGGAGGAGGCCCAACTGGTTCTCGGGGGGGCACGGCCACGCGGCTGGAGGGACGAGAAGTCCCCGGGAGGCAGCGACTGATTTTGGAGTCGAGAGTGCACCGTCCCAGTAGGGGAGCCTTGACGCTGGGCGTGGGGCTGGAAGCGGAGGATCTGACCGTGACTCCAGCGGGCCAGACCCCCCGGGGGCAATCTCCACACAGCCAGCACACATAGGCGACGCGCCCGCGGGAATCTCAGATATAATAGTCATTCCAAGCAAGACAAGCAACTCTGGCTATATTCTGAGGTGCTACTCTCCTATCTCTCTGTTCCCTCCCCCACCCTCCCCAGGCGGCTTCATTAACATCTGAATAGCCTGAGCCAGAGGGAGAACTCTGATAGGGATCTGACTGCATTTTTTTTTTAGCGGATTTTCTGGAAAAACTGGTTTCCCAGTGATGGCTTGGAGACAACAATCCATATCAAACCACTTAAAGAAGCAGACCATGACAGCTTCTCCAACCCCCCAAACAAAAGAATCAAAACCTTTCCCAAATGAAGATACAATCTTGGAATTATCAGATACAGAATATAAAAAACTAATTTACAGAATGCTTAATGATATCACAAATGAAATTAGGATAACTGCAGAAAAAGCCAAGGAACACACTGATAAAACTGTTGAAGAACTCAAAAAGATTATTCAAGAACATACTGGAAAAATTAATAAGTTGCAAGAATCCATAGAGAGACAACATGTAGAAATCCAAAAGATTAACAATAAAATAACAGAATTAGACAACGCACTAGGAAGTCAGAGGAGCAGACTCGAGCAATTAGAATGCAGACTGGGACATCTGGAGGACCAGGGAATCAACACCAACATAGCTGAAAAAAAATCAGATAAAAGAATTAAAAAAAATGAAACCCTAAGAATCATGTGGGACTCTATCAAGAAGGATAACCTGCGGGTGATTGGAGTCCCAGAACAGGGAGGGGGGACAGAAAACACAGAGAAAATAGTTGAAGAACTCCTCACAGAAAACTTCCCTGACATCATGAAAGACGAAAGGATATCTATCCAAGATGCTCATCGAACCCCATTTAAGATTGATCCAAAAAGAAAAACACCAAGACGTATTATCATCAAACTCACCAAAACCAAAGATAAAGAGAAAATTTTAAAAGCAGCCAGGGAGAAAAGAAAGGTTTCCTTCAAGGGAGAATCAATAAGAATATGTTCTGACTACTCAGCAGAAACCATGCAGGCAAGAAGGGAATGGGACGACATATACAGAACACTGAAGGAGAAAAAGTACCAGCCAAGGATCATATATCCAGCAAAACTCTCTCTGAAATATGAAGGCGAAATTAAGATATTTACAGACAAACACAAGTTTAGAGAATTTGCAAAAACCAAACCAAAGCTACAAGAAATACTAAAGGATATTGTTTGGTCAGAGAACCAATAATATCAGATATCAGCACAACACCAGGTCACAAAACAGAACGTCCTGATATCAACTCAAATAGGGAAATCACAAAAACAAACAAATTAAGATTAATTAAAAAAAATAATAATACACATAACAGGGAATCATGGAAGTCAATAGGTAAAAGATCACAATAATCAAAAAGAGGGACTAAATACAGGAGGCATTGAACTGCCATATGGAGAGTGATACAAGGCGATATAGAACAATACAAGTTAGGTTTTTACTTAGAAAAATAGGGGTAAATAATAAGGTAACCACAAAAAGGTATAACAACTCTATAACTCAAGATAAAAACCAAGAAAAACGTAACGACTCAACTAACATAAAGTCAAGCACTATGAAAATGAGGATCTCACAATTTACTAAGAAAAACGCCTCAGCACAAAAAAGTATGTGGAAAAATGAAATTGTCAACAACACACATAAAAAGGCATCAAAATGACAGCACTAAAAACTTATTTATGTATAATTACGCTGAATGTAAATGGACTAAATGCACCAATAAAGAGACAGAGAGTCACAGACTGGATAAAGAAACACGATCCATCTATATGCTGCCTACAAGAGACACACCTTAGACTTAGAGACACAAACGAGCTAAAACTAAAAGGATGGAAAAAAGTATATCAAGCAAACAATAAGCAAAAAAGAAGAGGAGTAGCAATATTAATTACTGACAAAATAGACTTTAGACTTAAATCCACCACAAAGGATAAAGAAGGACACTATATAATGATAAAAGGGACAATTGATCAGGAAGACATAACCATATTAAATATTTACGCACCCAATGACAGGGCTGCAAGATACATAAATCAAATTTTAACAGAATTGAAAAGCAAGATAGATACCTCCACAATTATAGTAGGAGACTTCAACACACCACTTTCGGAGAAGGACAGGACATCCAGTAAGAAGCTCAACAGAGACACGGAAGATCTAATTACAACAATCAACCAACTTGACCTCATTGACTTATACAGAACTCTCCACCCAACTGCTGCAAAATATACTTTTTTTTCTAGCGCACATGGAACATTCTCTAGAATAGACCACATATTAGGTCATAAAACAAACCTTTGCAGAGTCCAAAACATCGAAATATTACAAAGCATCTTCTCAGACCACAAGGCAATAAAACTAGAGATCAATAACAGAAAAACTAGGGAAAAGAAATCAAATACTTGGAAAATGAACAATATCCTCCTGAAAAAAGACTGGGTTATAGAAGACATCAAGGAGGGAATAAGGAAATTCATAGAAAACAACGAGAATGAAAATACTTCCTATCAAAACCTCTGGGACACAGCAAAAGCAGTGCTCAGAGGCCAATTTATATCAATAAATGCACACATACAAAAAGAAGAAAGAGCCAAAATCAGAGAACTGTCCCTACAACTTGAACAAATAGAAAGTGAGCAACAAAAGAATCCATCAAGCACCAGAAGAAAACAAATAATAAAAATTAGAGCTGAACTAAATGAATTAGAGAACAGAAAAACAATCGAAAGAATTAACAAAGCCAAAAGCTGGTTCTTTGAAAAAATTAACAAAATTGATAAACCATTGGCTAGACTGACTAAAGAAATACAGGAAAGGAAACAAATAACCCGAATAAGAAATGAGAAGGACCACATCACAACAGAACCAAATGAAATTAAAAGAATCATTTCAGATTACTACGAAAAATTGTACTCTAACAAATTTGAAAACCTAGAAGAAATGGATGAATTCCTGGAAAAACACTACCTACCTAAACTAACACATTCAGAAGTAGAACAGCGAAATAGACCCATAACAAAAAAAGAGATTGAAAGGGTAATCAAAAAACTCCCAACAAAAAAAAGCCCTGGCCCGGACGGCTTCACTGCAGAGTTCTACCAAACTTTCAGAGAAGAGTTAACACCACTACTACTAAAGGTATTCCAAAGCATAGAAAATGACGGAATACTACCCAACTCATTCTATGAAGCCACCATCTCCCTGATACCAAAACCAGGTAAAGACATTACAAAAAAAGAAAATTATAGACCTATATGCCTCATGAACATTGATGCAAAAAATCCTCAACAAAATTCTAGCCAATAGAATCCAACAACACATCAAAAAAATAATTCACCCTGATCAAGTGGGATTTATACCAGGTATGCAAGGCTGGTTTAATATCAGAAAAACCATTAATGTAATCCATCACATAAATAAAACAAAAGACAAAAACCACATGATCTTATCAATTGATGCAGAAAAGGCATTTGACAAAGTCCAACACCCATTCATGATAAAAACTCTTACCAAAATAGAAATTGAAGGAAAATTCCTCAACATAATAAAGGGCATCTATGCAAAGCCAACAGCCAATATCACTCTAAATGGAGAGAACCTGAAAGCATTTCCCTTGAGAACGGGAACCAGACAAGGATGCCCTTTATCACCGCTCTTATTCAACATCGTGCTGGAAGTCCTAGCCAGGGCAATTAGGCTAGACAAAAAAATAGAAAGTATCCGGATTGGCAAGGAAGAAGTAAAGTTATCACTATTTGCAGATGACATGATTATATACACAGAAAACCCTAAGGAATCCTCCAGAAAACTACTGAAACTAATAGAAGAGTTTGGCAGAGTCTCAGGTTATAAAATAAACATACAAAAATCACTTGGATTCCTCTACATCAACAAAAAGAACACCGAAGAGGAAATAACCAAATCAATACCATTCACAGTAGCCCCCAAGAAGATAAGATACTTAGGAATAAATCTTACCAAGGATGTAAAAGACCTATACAAAGAGAACTACAAAGCTCTACTACAAGAAATTCAAAAGGACATACTTAAGTGGAAAAACATACCTTGCTCATGGATAGGAAGACTTAACATAGTAAAAATGTCTATTCTACCAAAAGCCATCTATACATTTAACGCACTTCCGATCCAAATTCCAATGTCATATTTTAAGGGGATAGAGAAACAAATCACCAATTTCATATGGAAGGGAAAGAAGCCCCGGATAAGCAAAGCACTACTGAAAAAGAAGAAGAAAGTGGGAGGCCTCACCTTACCTGACTTCAGAACCTATTATACAGCCACAGTAGTCAAAACAGCCTGGTATTGGTACAACAACAGACACATAGACCAATGGAACAGAATTGAGAACCCAGACATAGATCCATCCACATATGAGCAGCTGATATTTGACAAAGGACCAGTGTCAATTAACTGGGGAAAAGATAGCCTTTTTAACAAATGGTGCAGGCATAACTGGATATCCATTTGCAAAAAAATGAAACAGGACCCATACCTCACACCATGCACAAAAACTAACTCCAAGTGGATCAAAGACCTAAACATAAAGACTAAAACGATAAAGATCATGGAAGAAAAAATTGGGACAACCCTAGGAGCCCTAATACAAGGTATAAACAGAATACAAAACATTACCAAAAATGATGAAGAGAAACCCGATAACTGGGAGCTCCTAAAAATCAAACACCTATGCTCATCTAAAGACTTCACCAAAAGAGTAAAAAGACCACCTACGGATTGGGAAAGAATTTTCAGCTATGACATCTCCGACCAGCGCCTGATCTCTAAAATCTACATGATTCTGTCAAAACTCAACCACAAAAAGACAAACAACCCAATCAAGAAGTGGGCAACGGATATGAACACACATTTCACTAAAGAAGATATTCAGGCAGCCAACAGATACATGAGAAAATGCTCTCGATCATTAGCCATTAGAGAAATGCAAATTAAAACTACGATGAGATTCCATCTCACACCAGCAAGGCTGGCATTAATCCAAAAAACACAAAATAATAAATGTTGGAGAGGCTGCGGAGAGATTGGAACTCTCATACACTGCTGGTGGGAATGTCAAATGGTACAACCACTTTGGAAATCTATCTGGCGTTATCTTAAACAGTTAGAAATAGAACTACCATACAACCCAGAAATCCCACTCCTAGGAATATACCCTAGAGATACAAGAGCCTTCACACAAACAGATATATGCACGCCTATGTTTATTGCAGCTCTGTTTACAATAGCAAAAAGTTGGAAGCAACCAAGGTGTCCATCAACGGATGAATGGGTAAATAAATTGTGGTGTATTCACACAATGGAATACTACGCATCGATAAAGAACAGTGACGAATCTCTGAAACATTTCATAACATGGAGGAACCTGGAAGGCATTATGCTGAGCGAAATGAGTCAGAGGCAAAAGGACAAATATTGTACAAGACCACTATTATAAGATCTTGAGAAATAGTAAACCTGAGAAGAACACATACTTTTGTGGTTACGAGCGGGGGAGGGAGGGAGGGTGGGAGAGGGTTTTTTTATTGATTAATCAGTAGATAAGAACTGCTTTAGGTGAAGGGAAAGACAACACTCAATACATGGATGGTCAGCTCAATTGGACTGGACCAAAAGCAAAGAAGTTTCCGGGATAAAATGAATGCTTCAAAGCTCAGCGGAGCAAGCGCGGGGGTCTGGGGAACATGGTTTGCGGGGACTTCTAAGTCAATTGGCAAAATAATTCTATTATGAAATCATTCTGCATCCCACTTTGGAATGTGGCGTCTGGGATCTTAAATGCTAACAAGCGGCCATCTAAGATGCAGCAATTGGTCTCAGCCCACCTGGAGCAAAGGAAAATAACACCAAGGCCACACGACAACTAAGAGCCCAAGAGACAGAAAGGGCCACATGAACCAGAGACCTACATCATGCTGAGACCAGAAGAACTAGTTGGTGCCCGGCCACAATCGATGACTGCCCTGACAGGGAGCACAGCAGAGGACCCCTGAGGGAGCAGGAGATCAGTGGGATCCAGACCCCAACTTCTCATAAAAAGACCAAACTTAATGGTCTGACTGAGACTGGAGGAATCCCGGCGGCCATGCTCCCCAGACCTTCTGTTGACACAGGACGGGAACCATCCCCGAAGACAACTCATCAGACATGAAAGGGACTGGTCAGCGGGTGGGAGAGAGACGCTGATGAAGAGTGAGCTAATTATATCAGGTGGACACTTGAGACTGTGTTGGCAACTCTTGTCTGGAGGGGGGTTGGGAGGATAGAGAGAGAGGGAAGCAGGCAAAATTGTCAAGAAAGGAGAGACTGAAAGGGCTGACTCAAGAGGGGGAGAGTAAGTGGGAGTAGGGAGTGAGATGTATGTAAACTTATATGTGACAGACTGGATTTGTAAACGTTCACTTGAAGCTTAATAAAAGTTATTAAAAAAAAAAAAAGAAGAGTTGGACAAAGATGAATGGCTGAGATTGGGAGACACACTGATGAGGAAAACCAAATCTTATTTGGGAACACTGGTCCAGTGAACTGAAATAGATACGGGAATCCTGAAGTCATCCACTTGAGAAGATGAAGATTTGAGTTAATGAAAAGAGGATGGAAGTGATTTCTTTAATCAAAACCGGTCTATGCCTCCTTACTGATAAATATGAGCCAAACTCTTGGTTTGAACATTAAGATCCTCATAACTCTGGTTCAGCTTTCCACATGATAGATGCTCTATATGCTTGGTGAATTTAACACCCTTGTCCTAGCCATATTGGTATACCAGCTCCGTTTCTGTACAGTGAAGTGGAGAAATTTTACCCTACTGAAGTGAAAAATCCAAAATGTGTCCATTCCTCTTTTAAAAATCTTTAAGTAGATCACTATTGCTTATAGGATAAAAATCTAAACTCCTTAGCGTAGCGTAAAAGGTGGTTTATGATCTTTCCCTGTCTAACTCCCTAGACTACTGCTTCCATTTTCACCTTGTATTTGAGTCATTTCAACCTGGTTACTACTATGCTATTTCAAATATACCTGACCTCATACATGTTTTTCCTTTGGCCTGGAATACCTTCCCCCATCACAGCATTGCTTACTCATCCAGTGGCCATAAGACTTCAAACCAATTTGATTATCATCTCCTTTGTGAGAAGTACTCTGACCTGCTCTCTTGCTCATCACAGAATCACTCATCTATGCCACTGTCATCTCCTGTGCACTTATCTATGTCATTGCTGTTTCATGTGCACCCTTTATTTGTTATAGTTAAAACATTGTTATTTGTTCATATCTTATTTCCTACATTTTTAAAGGTAGGGTGTATGTCATATTTTACTGCTCTTATTAAATATTTGTTTTGAGTTTTTCATCTTGGAATTTATTTTTTACCAGCAATTCTAGAATCAAGCCAGGTCCTCCAAAATCATTACTAAATAAGCGTTATTCTAGACAAATCCATTTCAATTGTCTGAATTGCTGTTCCTTTAGATTCTAAACACATTTCAAAATTGAAATAACCAATTTGCCTTTCAGCTATAGAGGAGAGAGAGCTTATCTTAAGCAAGCAAAAAAAAATAAAATAAAATAAAATATTCAGTACAGAGATCAATTCACTCTTTTGGAGGCTTTATCTAAAAAACATTTTACTCTGATACCCATTGAAATTTTTAGAAAAAATATATTCAATCTATTATTTCTATAATCAAATTCTCACTTGTAGGCTTGCATCACAATTTGTTTCAATCTCAGTTTAAAGCCTTCCTCTACTAGCACATTTATAGAACTGGGACATCTGCTACTGTTGGACACTCGGACTCCTGTAAGAGCTAGCTGCAGCATACATTATTTATTTGAACAGCTGGTTGATTTGTAAGTCTTTAAAAAATTCTCTTTCTAACGCCTCAACGTGTGATATTTTCTTTTGTACTTTCCTTTTTGGTCATTTATTTCCTACATATGTGAAATTTTTTAATATAACCAGGGTAATTAAAATAATAACAGTGAGAAACCTCTAATACAATGCCATCTACCCTATAGTTTTCCATATATTTTAAAAAAAAAGGTGTAGCATTATTTAATGTTCTGGAAGTCACTTATTAAGATATCCATGTTAGAAATAAAAATATCTGTGAATATTTCAGGGCTTCAAACTTGTTCTTTCTGGCTTGAGCCTCTGCTGAGAATTTGCCTTTCCACTCCAGATATACTGAGTCAGAATCTATGTAAGAATCACCTGGGGATCTTGTTAAAATATTACTTTTGGTCTTGTAGTGTATGTACCTTTAATAATACACTGAAATAGTACATATTTCCATGCCACTGATAACCTTTTTGGCATATTATTTTCTAATGCCTGTATACTTTTTCATCGTAAGGATGAACCACAGTTTAGTCAGATCCCTGTATTTGAACCCTAAATTGTTTACAGTTATTTGCTGTTATAAATAATTCAGCAGAGAATATTAAAAAAAAATCTTTCATAGTCCGTGAAAAAATCCTTAGGATACATTGCTGTAAAAGACAAAGGAAACATTTGTCTTAGATTATATTGCCTCTTACGGCTGATTTGCTCACCAAAAAATTTGTACCTGTTTATCCTCTCAGTGATTGTAATTACCAATTTATTATAAATTGTTCTATAGTTTTATGATTTCTTTAGTAAAGAAATATGTGTTAATTGTAGAAAAACTTAAAAAATATCCAAAGAGTAGAAAATCACCCAAAAATAAAAATCAGAACTCTCTCAATTTTACTACTTAGGTAAAATCGTATGCATGTGCATTTTATATATATATAAATATAAAATATATTTATATGCACATAAATACATATATATGTCTTATATACATACATATATAACATATACATATAAACGTGCGTGTGTGTGTATATATACACACACACGCACGTTTATATGTAATATATATATTCCATGAGCATTTTAGCAACGTGGCATATTATATGACATTTTAATGTTTTTCACACATCTGGCTTTATCTGTAAGATTCTAGATTCTAGAGTGGTGCTGTTCAATATGGTACCTACTAACCACACAGGGCCTTCGAGCACTGGAAACATGACCAGTTTGAATTGAGGTGCTGTAATTGTAAAATTCATACCCTTTTTGAAGACTTAGCATGAATAAAAGGATGTAAAATGCCTTAATAGCTACAAGCGTGCTGCAGCTTGTAGTATTTGCACAGAGATAGTAGCAAAAAAATTTTAATTAAAAGGAAACCTAGATCATCCTGGAGGGTAGAGATTCTTTTTTTCCCTTCAGTTGTTTGTACACAGCAAGCCAACTAAATCATCCTCCCAAACCTAAGCTCCTTTCTGGTGCCTCACATCCTTTTGAGATTAGCCTTAAGGTAGAGCAGTAATAAAGAACAGAAACTAGCTAAATAGTACCTTTGAGGCTTGAAGTAACTATGCAGCTTCTTATATAACAGTTAGAGACTAATTTAGACCCTGTGCGCATCTAGGCAAATAAATGTTATTCGATAATGATCCATTTTGTTTGCTTTGTGTTGCATCAAGCCATGGATTTGGTTTATAATGCAAGGACTGTTAGTGATTTGACACGAGGCACACTCAAACTGGGCTGGTGTCTTTCGGGTGTAAAGTGACCTTGCAGCACAGTTGATAGGCTTTTTTCAACCTTTAGAGCTGGGAGCATAGTAGTGTCCATTTGAATGCCAAATTGTGATAAAGTAGCAGAAGCAAAATTGCATACCATAATCACTGCAATTTTTTATCGAATTGAGTGCTTTGCTCTTTCTCTTGACAGAACAGTTTATTGAACGTGCTTTTGGAAAACAAAGAAAGATACTTTTTTTTTTTTTTTTGGCTTAAGAATAGAATGGAGCAAAAATGTGCCTACTTCAAGAGTGCATTTCTTAAGTGGAAGAACACTTTCAGGTGCAAACAGACTCTTTAGAAATATCATAAAACTGTGCTGCTCAAGGGCAATTCAGTGACTGATGAGGTTTATATCTGGCAGCCCAGTCAACTTGAACAATAGAAGTTTCTTATATCTTTTATTCCCGGGAAATGGAGAAATTCTACCAGCTAATAAAATATTTTCATTGTAAAGTAGAAAGATGATTTTAACAGAAGGCTAATACATTACTGTATACATTCAATAATAAAGGGTCTGCAGGTTAAAGTTTTATGATGAACATGAATGAATAGAAGAGCAATTCAGTTGTCCAAAGCTTAAGGTAGAAAATGACATTGGGAATTTCTGGCTTTCAATCATAGCTTCCGCATTGATGCCATTTTGGGTATTTAGGAAAGTGGCTACCTGGCCTTTCTTTGCACTCTTGAATTTAGTAATCTTTGAAAATATAATCTTGCAATTTTTATATCGTGTATTTTTTTTAAAGGGGCACAATGGTATTATCACAAAATATTTTGGTGATATTTATTAATACAACAAAAGCCTCAATTTTCAGAAGCTGAATTTTATTGTTATTTGTTTTTTGTTGTTACCTGTTCCTACAGATTATTTATTCTGATATTATTGACATTTTCATTGATACTATAATCTCATACTATAATAGAAGTGAATATCAAGAGTCTTGTAACTTTTATCCTTGTGTAAAATATCATTTCTTTTTAGTATGATTTTTAACAAAAATTATAAAAATAATTGATTATTTTGTATTTTGAAAGTTTCATATTCTTCAGTGCTAAATATCTTGATCATGATATTGACTTTTTCTAAACATTACTTAGCACAAATACTGTTCTACAAAGCATTTTATTCTGGAATCCCTTCTTTTATGGATTGAATTGTGTCCCCCCGAAAATGTGTGTCAACTTGGCTAGGTCATGATTCCCGATATTGTGTGATTGTATACCATTTTGTGATCTGATGTGATTTTTCTATGTTATAAATCCTATCTCTATGATGTTAATGAGGCAGTAATACAGGCAGTTATGTTAATAAGGCAGGACTCGATCTACAAGGTTAGGTTTTAAGTTAACCTCTTTTGAAATATGAAAGAGAAGAGCCAGCAAAAAGACTGGGGGACCTCATACCATCAAGAGACAAAAGCCAGGAGAATAGCATGTCCTTTGGACCCGGAGTCCTTGCTCTGAGAAGCTCCTCAACCGTGGAAGGTTGATGACAAGGACCTTCCCTAGGAGGTGACAGAGAGAGAAAGCCTTTTCCTGAAGCAGGTACCCTGAATTCAAACTTCTAGCCTACTAGACTATGAGACATAAACTTCTGTTAAAGCCATCCCCTGATGGTATTTCTGTTATAGCAGCACTAGATAACTAAGACACCTAAGCCAAGGAGTAGAAACCATATTATGCTTCAAGTCTGGCAATGTCTTGGTCAATATGTTTTAGAAAAAAAAATCCTGTATTTGATGGAATAGCTTGAAATGCCTGGCAGATGTTTACTCTTGCCCATTCTCTTGAAATTACTTACTATCCATTTAAATCGCCATTATTACTGAAAAATCTTAAGCATAAATTAATGAAGTCTTCCCCCAAAGAGAGCCAGACTTACAGCAACAGGGGTTACCAGGAAACTAAAGTTTATCCACTCATTATGTGTATTCCATATTTCTCTTTTGTTGGTGGCACTAAAATATATGTCTACTGATGAATAAACAGTTTAATATTGAGTGTTGATATAAAATTAAGAATTTAAAGTAGAAGGGCATTAAAAAAGGTAGATGATATTGTAAGCTTTTCTTTTCTCCTCTCCACCCCCCAGACCCTTCTGCCTTTATATAGTTAGGCTGTTTCTACAATTTCATCTTTCAATCTTGAGGACTAAGATTTTATTTGGGAGTATGCTTAGGTAAAGTACAACATTTTGGGGTATCTCTATTAATGTACTGTGTCTTTAGTTCACTTAAGTGAATGGCATATGTAGAAAAGAATTGAGTAGTACAAAAAGAGTTGTCATAAAAGGTAATTATAATTAATTGCTCAGCTATTGATGAGGCTCAGATCATATGAGGAAAAGCTACACCTAGCATACTGAGATATATTTTATCTGTTTTATTAGTACGTATATTATTATCAATTTTTTTAGATACTAGATACTGTATTTTTTCTAGACTCAAGTTTTATTAAGTATATACTGTGCAAACAAAACGCAAACTACTTTTCATGGGAAATATGCAAACAATCTGTATTTTAAAATGGACTATTACACACACACAAAAAGGAGTGAAATTAATTTTATCATTTCAATTAGTGTTTCCTATGTGATGGTCATCTTTTACCTGATTTTTGAACCATCTCTGTAGTGCATTAAAACTTCCTATTGACTTGTAAATCTTAATTTGAAAAATAATTACTAATAGGTAATTTCCATGTAATTCCTTATCTCTTTTCCTGTAAATCAATATAAATGAATCATAAAATTATAATTAATTCCCTACTTTACTTCTTTGGAAAACCTGGTGGCATAGTGGTTAAGTGCTACAGCTGCTAACCAAAGGGTCGGCAGTTCAAATCCGCCAGACGCTCCTTGGAAACTCTATGGGGCAGCTCTACTCTGTTTTATAGGGTCGCTATGAGTCGGAATCGACACGACGGCACTCGGTTTGGTTTGGTTTTGGTTTACTTCTTTTGTATGAAAGGCACCAGTTCCTGATAGCACAGGATTTGTAGAATTCTTTTTCTTCTGATAGGTTGTTCCTCAAATGCTGTCCTTAGGGTATCTTCCTTATATTACTGGGGCATGTTTTTATATCAGGTACTTAAGTTCCATCCTTAGCCTGGAAAGATATAGTTGCTGCAGATTCCCCTGCTGCTTCTGTTCTTGCTCTGATGGGCCTCTACTGTTTTGGCATAAATATTGCATTTACACCCTGAGAATGATTTTCTTGGTATTTAGGAGAGCTGTTATCAAGAACATGAGGAAATCATGAACCAGAGTATATTTTTGCACTCTGTATTCCGTTTTTTATTTATTTACTGTGTGTTGTCATGTCCTCAAATCACATGATTTATTTTCACAGTGTTATTTATAGAGCATGATGTACGCTCAGATAGGCATTGCAGCAGATTTTGTTTTCTTGTGTGGTTATATTTTTATCCAATTTATATTTGTCACATTTTTTACTATTTTTGCTAATGTTTAGAGTTTTTCTTTAGAAGCCATATGTGTAGTAGAAAAAACTTGGGCTTTTGGGACAGACATACCGGGGGTTAGAATGAAGCTCTCCTCCCTACTCTGTTATATTGGACAAGTTATTTCATTTCTAAAGTCTTAGTTTTGCCTTATAGGAATGAGAATAATAGTATCTTTTTTTGAAAATTGTTATGACAATTAAATGGAATAATGAATCTAAACTATGCTGCTCTGGGAAGATAGATGTTTAACAAATCTTAGCATCCCTTCTATGCTAGGGCATTATTAAATTTTCCAAATTAATTAGTAATAGAGGAGAGAATAATACGTATCTAAATTGGTCCTTGGTAGCTTTAGTAAATAAATTCTGCAGAGACCTGTCATTCTAAACTGATTTCTTAAGTTTTTCTTAAGCATTTCTTAGCAAATGTGAAGTCCCCAGTCTTCTGGCAAAGATCAGTTGAAGTTGTAAAACTCTGGATATTGCTGAAGTAGGGTTGAGTTTATCCAAGACAACATTGATATTAAAGAGGCTCAAACTGAGCAGTTTCTTCACAGAGTACTTTGAAAGGGGCCAAGAAATCTCCACTGTTTAAAAAAAAAAAAAAATTCTTCCCAATAATTATGCCTCATCTTCACGCATTTCCCTGTGATAAAATTTGACCCTATTTTTGAAGGAGCAGGAGCCTTAACAGTGATTAAGCACTTGGCTGCTAACCAAAAGATTGGTGGTTTGAATACACTAGCTGTTCTGTGGGAGAAAGATATGTCAGTCTGCTTCTGTGAAGATTACTGCCTTGAAAACCCTATGGAGCAGCTCTACTCTGCACACATGGGGTTGCCACGAGTCGGAATCAACTTGATGGCACCTAACAACAGCAACAATTCAGATTAATATGAATTGTATTGTTATACTCTTTTCTTCTGTAACAAGGGATTTGGGCAACAGGAGTTTTGATTGAGAGTTGGCGCACATAAGAGCCAAAAAAAATTTGGTGGTTGTCCTTGGGTGGAGCAAATGATTTGCACTAGGCTATTAACTGAAAAGTTGGTGATTCAAACTTACCCAGACATACCATGAAAGAAAGGCCTGGCAGCCTGCTTCCATAATGATTACAGCCAAGAAAACCCTGTGGAGCAGCTTTACTCTGTAACACATGGTGTTGTCATGAGTCAGAATTAACTCAGTCAGTGGCGACCAGTTTGGTTTGGTTTTTGAGAAACAACCAGACAGATGAGATGCAGGGTTAGCACACTGCTGTTTATTAGGAAAGACGCTTCATCCTAAAACCATTCTAAAGACAGTAGTACTTTATTACTATACCATTTAGCCCTAACCCTAGAGAAGTTTAGTTAACTTCAGTGTCCAGTTTTATCTACATAAAAAGAATGGCCTCCAAAACTTTCCTTGTCCATCTTGTGCTCCGTCTCGTAGGTATGGGTCAATACTATAAGAATAGTGACAATCTGTTAAAGACACAGTTCTATCATACTTACGTGACTAGATGAGGCTTATTCACCCTGAGGTAACGAATAGAAAGTGGCTTTGGGGATGATGGAGAGAAGGGTTTACCCCAGTCTCATGGCCAGTATGCAGATTTTGAGAATAAGTTATATCCAAGCATAATGGGTAAGTGACAAGAGCTTACGTCCAGCCACCATGGCACTGTATTAAGGTAAGTGTTGTGTGTGTATGTGTGTGCTATATGCACAAGCATGCATGCATTCGTGTATGTAAACCTAATAAGTTTGACGAGTTTAAACACTGAAATTATATGGAAAAATGTGACTGGAGCCCTTGATTGTGCACATTTAATACATTTGAAGAGCTCTTAGCTTCTTTGTAGGAAGTATCCATGCCCCAGATTTGAAAAAAGATTTACTAGGCTACTAATTCACCACGTATTTTAGCCATTCTTGCCTGGTTCAATAAATCATATGCCAAGTGTTTTGATGCAAACACTAACTGCTGATATTGTTGAAAAGAGTGACTTATTGGATGACATAGCAGACTTCCTGTTTTATTTTGTAACTAGTACACTTGCCTTTGGATTGAAGATGCATCCCTAAGTGTTTACATAGTGAAATAATTAGAAAGAGGGAAGACACTTATAAAAGTTGTTTAGTCAGACTAACTTCAGTTTCATGATTTCTTAACCCATTAGATGCTTGAGCTTGCAGAGGAAACAGCTGTCCCCAAGCATAATAAGAAGTGGAGCCTGAAGGAAGGGAAGAGATACAAGAACTTGTAAGATTCCACTTTCATGAAACTCTGGAAAAGGCAAAACTATAGAGTGGGAAATATATCAGTAATCACCAAGTGTTCGAGGTGTGTAGGTGGAGGGTTTTTCTATAAAGGGATAACATAGAGGAATTTTCAGGAGATGGAACTGTTCTTTTGAAACTGGTAATGGATGGATGATTCCATGCGTTTATCAACATGCATGGAACTGTGCATCACAATAAAGTGATTTTTACTCTATATAAGTTAAAAAAGAAAACCAGAATTTTTTTTGAAAGATGAAATACAGACTGTGACAAATAAAATTAACTTTTTTTATAAATCAGTCATATTACCACACTGAAGGGAATGGGAAAGAAAGGAGCTGATTCAAATAAGTTTGGAAAACAGTGTTTAATTGGATACTTTATGTTCAAAAGAAAAAGGAGCTTATAAAACACTTTACTGTAGCTGGTAAATTTGTCTCTCACAAGGTTATGGGCTAGCAATTCTGAAATTATTTCTATACTTGGGTTGAACAAATAAGTATATATATTGTAGATAATGAGAGCCAAATTTCTCTCTTTCAGAGAAAGAAGTTAAAATTACAAGGAAAGAGGCAGGTTATAATAAACCATGTGGAGCTGGATTTGAGTTAGAGTAATTTCTTAGGCTGGCTTCTCTAGAGAAGCAAAACCAGGAGAGTGTGTGTGTTTATATATAACAAGGAAATGGCTCATGTAGGTGTAGAGGCTGGCAAGTCCCAAGTCTGTGGGTCAGGCTGGAGGCTTCTCCTGACTCACATATCTACAGGGGATGATGAACCCAAGATTGGCAGGTCAGGCAGCAGGTCACTGGCTCACAGGCTGTGAAGGCTGATGAATCCCAAGATTGGCAGGCAATACGGCAGGCAGCTGGCTGGAGTCCCAAGAACTGGAAGTCACATGATGATGAGGCAGGTGCAGGATCCAGAACAAGCAAGCAAGCTCTGCCAGAACGACCATATATATATATTGGATGCAGGCTACACCCCCAAAGAAACTCCCCTTACAACTGATTGACTGATCAAATCAGATCACATCGTAGAGGATGACCACATTATTATGTAACTGCCAAACTACATCATTACATAACTGCCAAACCACTGAGAAACATGGCCAAGCCAAGTTAACACAACTTAACCATCACAGTAATCAACAGGAATCATGGTGATAGATAAAGAGATAGATCTATATAGATAGATAAAATGTGTGTGCATACATGAGTTAATATCCATACTTATACTGCTAATTGAAGGAGAAAGACTGGATGGATACCCCAGTAAGTGCTTCAAGTCTTCTTCACTTTCAGCAAGTAAGGTTGTGTCATCTGCATAACCCAGGTTGTTAATGAGTCGTATTGATCTCATCTAATTCCCAGTATGATGCACTGAGAAGGACGTGTCACCTCTGTGTGGTCTTTCCAATAATTCATCTCCTCAGTCTAATCATGAGAGTACATCAAACACCCTAATTTGAAGAAGATTAAAAAAAAGCAAACAAATAGTACTCTTCAAAGGTGTCGGGGTCAGGAAAGAAAAGGAAAGACTGAGGAAATCTCACAGATTGGAGAACATTAAGGAGACATGGAAACTAATTACAATGTAAATCCTGAATAGGACCTTGGAACATAAAAAGGACATTAGAGGAAAAATTTATGAAATTTGAGTAGGTCTGTGCATTAGTTAAAATATTCTACCAAAGATAATTTCTAAGTTTTGATAGATATTCAAAGGTTAAATAAACTGTTAACATAAGGCCAAAATGAATAAAGTATCTTCTTGGTATAATTTTTACCATTTTTGAAATACTTCTTTGAGTCTAAAATCATCTCAAGCTAAGTTTTGGACTTCATTTTTACCTAAGCTGGTGAAGCAGAACACATTGTGATCAATAAACTTAGTTTTCTTTTATCATGTCCCAATTTGTTGTTTAGTTCCTTTTTCACTGTTTTCCTAATCTGCTCTACTGATATTGCTTAGAAATAGATTTGCTTCACACTGTTAGTGTTAGCAATTTACATTGGACTCCTGAAGTTTTCAGAGAAATATTTGAGTAACATTATTCCCGAGAACCATGTAGTTTTTTTAAAAAAGCATTTAAGTTTAATAAAAATAAAAAGCAAAAGCAAGACATGTGATTTTAATGTTATTCAAAAATGTTTCCTAGTTCCTAGAAATATTTAAAATATACAAAACTATATCAGCCTGAAAGGTAGCATTGTGAGCATCAATTTAAGGGTTTTTTGTTTCCTTGTTTGTTTCTAAGATATATCTGTATGTTGTATTTGGGTGATTCCTTTAAATGAGTCGGTGTTGGATGACATTTAAGAGAAAATAAATTGTAAAAATTATTTAACCATTAATGACTAGATCCCATTTTCTTAACATAAAAAGTGATGCAGTATAAAAAATTATGTGGTAACATCTCATGCCACCAAAACCAAACCAAACTCATTGCTGTCAAGTCAATTCTGACTCATAGCGACTCTATATAGGACAGAGTAGAACGGCCCCATAGGGTTTCCAAGGAGCGCCAGGTAGATTCGAACTGCTGACCTTTTGTTTAGCAGCCGTAGCTCTTAACCACTACACCACTATGCCACCAGGGTTTCCTAGGATCTCATAGCAGAGATTTATTCATTTTAGACAGCTTCAGAAAATTATGGCAGCTCTTGAAGGCTCAGCTATATCTCAGCAAGAAGATGCAGGTGGAAGGACTAATGATAATTATAAATGGTGACACTGCAGTGATGTTTGGCTGTTTACCCAACATTTTCATGTACATCATCTTATTTAATTCTCACAGCTATCCTGTGAGAAGCTTGAAAGTGTGAAAAAATATGAAATCCCTTATGAAAAATCTGAAACCCAGAAAACTCATTCCCAAGACAACTATCATTTATGAAGAAAAAGAGTTACAAGAATGACATCATCACATTGGAGTAAAGGAGGAGAAAAGATGCTACCTGTTCACTAGTCAAAGAACCTCCTGACCTCTTAACAGTCTGAAGGAAGAATGTGAGTCATGTGCAAGGAGCCAAAGTGGTGTCACTTTGAATTATTCCTTTGTAATAAAGAAAAAAAGAAAATTTAATTTGCATAGGACCTTACTTTTTTATGGTTTATACATTTTGTTGATTTACTCCCTTTTTCCTCAGCATTGGATCTGTCATTCTGCATTGTTTATTCCTGAGCTTTTCCACCAGAATGTGGAAAACAACCAGTGTAATAATTTAAGCCACAAAAATGCGTGTATTGAATTCTGTATAGAACTAGCCTCAGAAGTTTGTTTAGTTACATTGTTGTCCAGCTGAGGGAAAAAATTTGCAAGGAATATTAAACAGATGGTCTATCATGAGTATGTTGAATTTTAGCCATTCTAATGTGTATGTTGTGGAATCTCATTTTGGTTTTAATCTGCATTTCCCTGGTGATCAATGATGTTGAATAAAATTTCCTGTGCTCATTTGTCATTTTTGTCTCTTCTTTTTTGAAAAACTTGATAAAGTTTTGCCCATTTTTAAAATGGGTTGTGTATCTTATTATTGAGTTCAGAGAGTTCTTTATATATCCTGGCCGATGTCCTTTAGCAGATAATGTATTAACAATATTTTCTGTTATCTGTGGCTTGCCTTTTTCTTTTTTTAAAAATTGTGCTTTAGGTGAAAGTTTACAGAGCAAATTAGTTTCTCATTGCCTTTTTATTTTCTTAATAGTGTTTTCAAAGAGCAAAAGTTTTTTTTTTAAATCCGATGAATTAATTTTTTTGTTTGTTTACAATTTTTATATCCTATGAAATCATTGCCTATGCCAAGGTTGCAAAAACTTTTCTCCTATTTTCCTTGAGAATTATGATTTTAGCTTTTACATTTAAGACTATGATTCATTTTGAGTTAATTTTTGTGTGTGGTTTGAATTAAATGTCAATATTCATTTTTTTCTCATAGAAATCCAATTATTCCGGCAACATTTATTGAAAAGACTTATGTCCGCTGTTGAATTGCTTTGGCACCTCCATTGCAAATCACATAGCCTGGCATATGTGGGTCCATATATGGATTCTCTATTTGATTCCATTGAACTCTTTATTATTTTGGCAACACCAGACAGTATAGGTTACTGTAGATGTATAAAAATTCTTAGAATCAAGTAGTTTGTTTTCTTTTTTAAAAAAATAATTGTTCCCCTTTTCCAGATCCTTTATATTTCATATATATTTTCGAATTAGCCTGTCAGTTTCTAAAAATAAATAAATAAAAGCCTGCTGCATCTCTGAATGGGATTGTGTTAAATGTATACATCAATTTTGGAAGGATTACAATTTAAGACTATTGAATTAATACTGTTAATTATATATATGTATGTGCATATCTGTACATATATAGGTATATATATTCCACAACATAACTTTTTAAGTTCTTAAAACATGTATTTGTGAAAACATCTGAGCGAGTTTAAGAGAAAAATACATAATTTTCTGTTTAATTTTCTCTTAAACTCACTCAGATGTTCTTGCAAATGCATGTTGAGTCGGAGCCAACTCAGCAGCAACTGATTTCTGGTTTTTGTTTTTAGTTTTTTACTTCATAATTGAAAGAGGTTGCACTAAGGTTCATTAAGTCAATGAGTAAGGTTAAATAAAAAGGGGGAAATAACAGATAAAATTGCTTCATTATAGGGGTTGGGTCTGAAAAGAACTAGGGAGCGATGAAGATATGATTCTTTGAAACTCACCCTAAACTACCTTTCTGCCTTTTGTCCTAATGACTTACCTATCTAAGTCTTTCTGTTCACGCTGGCTTACTTGAAATATTTCTGAAAGTTCTTTTATTTTACTCTTTCCACATTTTCGTTATGGCCGTAATGACACAACTGGAATGCCTGACTTTTCTCAGTCTGTTGAATTGTAGTCCTTCTTCCAGGTCAAACCTACTATGTTAAACCTTCCCTGACTTTTTGGTTAGCAGCCAAGCTCTTAACCACTGCACCATCAGGACTCCTTTTCCAGGGTAGAGTTGATCTTTCTATTTTCGTAATTACATTTCTATATGATCACAGTATCATAGGATATGCTCTATTTGGCCTGGAACTATGCGCGCTTTCATATCAGCTTGGTTCTTTCCTTATGCTTTTTCACTTTAAGCAAGTTTGTTATATGATTTCACATTCGTATGCTTGATTGTAAAGACAGAAATAAATAGTAGTTGAATAGATCTCTTTATTCTTGTCATAATTTTTCATTTCTCTCTATGGCAAACAGGTTTTACATCCATACCAGTCACTTAGCAGTTGCTGTGTAAAGTGCTGTATGGAGAACGACTGAGAAGCCACATCTCTACTTAGTGGTAAAAAGTGACATAATCAATAAGCAATGTTTGCCAGAGGCTTAGGTGGTGGCTGTCAGTGTGTCAAACCTGCATTATATTATTTTCATGAAATGTGGACCTGTTCCTTTACTAGTCTTCTAATTATAAACATGGTTCAAAAGATAATTGTAGTGTTGTTAGCTCGTTCTAGGCGTAGCCTTCCAAGTATTTTTTGGTTTATAACAATGCTGTAGTCATAAATTTTGGTTTCATATGCGCACTTTTTACAATTGCATTTCTATTTCCATTAAAAACCAAGCTGATATTATGGAGCTCTGGTGGCTCAGTGGTAAATGCCTGGCTGCTAACTGAAAGTTCAATGGTTTGAACCCACCAGGCTCTCCACAGGAGAAAGATGTGACAGTGTGATTTTGTAAAGATTACAGCCTTGGAAATCTTACGGGACAGCTCTACTGTGTCCTATAGGGTCACTATGAGTTGGAGTTGACTTGATGGCAATCGATATAATGGGTAGAGAGAGAGAGAGATCTGCAATGCATACATGAAAAAGATTGGTACTTCACCACAAATAGTTTGTAAATTACTCAGCAAAAGAGCTATGATGTACTTAAATGAAAAAAAAAAAATTACAATCTAAATATGGAATAATTGAAACATGTTCCCTAGAAAGCCCCCATTATTTTATGTGCAATTTGGCAGTCATCGTTAGGGACCTGTTTTTTCCTTTAGCCTCTTGACACCAACATTGTTTCAGGTCTATTACCTACTTCAGATTTGCTGTACTGTTCACAGTCATGGTGCCTCAATTTGTTTAAGACTTGGCTAGAGACTTTAAATGTGTTGCTAAGGGAAAATAATCCATCTAGTGCAAAGGCAATGTTCACATAAATGTTTTTAGTGGATTACTGGATTCTAGATGTAAAGTCATTTTTCTATCATTTAAAACCTACAAATAATACTAAAATCTATCTTTTTAATGGCCATGGTTTAGTTTATAGTTGGTACTTACCTGCCTGTTTCAAAAACACTTTACCTCTCTGAATAATGTTTCTTACAGTTGATTATATGATAAAGAAGCCTATGAGCAACTATTAAATGGTTTGGCATATATCATAACCAGTGATTACTAGTTTCATATATTAGAAATTATTTCTATGTTGTTAATAAGACTTAAAAATTAAATGTAAATACCCCTAAAGAAATATATTACTTTAATCTGTTATCACCCAAGGCAGTTTTAGGTACACTTTTGATGATTTCCTTACTCTAAGTGAAACATTGATATAGGATACTCTTCCCATGAGCAACGACAGGGATGTCCTGTATAAGATCGTCCTTACTGGTACTTCCTTGTGTGCCAAATTCAGCAAACTTCTGCATAGAAACTACCTTTTATTTATTAACTAATTCACTTTTCAATAATGAAGTGCTTTTATGTGATAGCTTCATTAAATTTTCAATTTTCTAAATATGTCATCAAAATAGTAAAACTTTTTCTGTTAAATGTCTTGATGCATTTGAAATTTGAGCTGGAAGAAAGCTAGGAACGTTGATTATGATTTCTTAGGTCGTCATGTTCTTATTCCTTTTTTTTTAAAAATCATGTTTAGTACGACTTAGCTCATTTTAGTGTGACTTCTTTTTCTCATCAGTGCAATCTCATCTCTCAGCCACTTTTCCTCATTTTCTTTTCTGAACTACGACATATTTATCATTCTCTTTTTGGAGCTTCTGTTATCCTTTATTGACTTTTTGTCTAACATAGATTCCATTTCTTACTTGATTACTAAGACACTAGTCTACTTTTAATTTCATTATTTTTCATTTCATACTTTTAATTCCATGAATGTTTTTAATTCTCTGAATCTTCTCAAGGTTAACTATATATTACGAAGTTTAAAGTTCTATATTATAATTCTTTACTGAATTGAACCTGAATTCTGCAATATTCTTAGGGATATTTATGATGATATGTCCCCAAATATATTCTTTTGCTTTTTTTATTTAGATATTCAACAAGCTTTTCTTGCTTATCTTTTGTATTCTAGTCACTATGTTGTGTACTGGGGACATAAAGATGAATATGGTTTATCTTTTTATACCTTGTATTCTACATGAGGAAACCCTGGTGGCGTAGTGGTTAAGTGCTATGGCTGCTAACCAGGAGGTCGGCAGTTCAAATCCATCAGGCGCTCCTTGGAAATTGGTTGGGGCAGTTCTTCTCTGTCCTATAGGGTTGCTATGAGTTAGAATCGACTCGATGGCAGTGGGTTTGGTTTTTTGAGGGGTTTGTTCTACATGAGGAAAGCAGGAACTTGGTAGTATATCCTCAACATAGGACAAGCATCAAAGCAAGAGGAGGTCCACGGTTACTTTATTTTGTGATACACCTTTCAAAAGGCAACAGTGGTTATTACAGATTGGATTGTGTCCCCCCCCCCAAAAAAAGTGTCAACTTGACTAGCCCATGATTTCCAGTGTGATTGGCCACCATTTTGTCATCTGATGTCATTTTCCTATGTCGTAAATCCTATTTCTATGATGTTAATGAAGTGGGATTAAAGGCAGTTATGTTAATGAGGCAGGACTCAATTTACAAGATTAGGTTGTGTTTTAAATCAATCTCTTTTGAGATATAAAAGAGAGAAGCAAGCAGAGAGACATGGGAATCTCATACCACCAAGAAAGAAGCACTAGCAGCATAGCAGGTCCTTTGCACCCAGGGTCCCTGCACTGAGAAGCTCCTTGACCAAGGAAAGATTGATGACAAAGACTTCCCCCAGAGCCGACAGAGAGAGAAAGCCTTCCCCTGGAGCTGGCACTGTGAATTTGGAGTTCTAGCCTCCAAAACTGTGAAAGAATAAATTTCTCTTTGTTAAAGACATCCACTTGTGATATTCCTGTTATCACAGCACTAGGTGACCAAGACAGACATGTTATCAGGAGGGACCAGTCCCTGGAAAAGGACGTCATGCTTGGTAACGTGGTTTGATAAGTGTTGGCAGAAAGAATGAATTTTCTTCTGTTTGTTCTTAGATGACTATGACATGGGCATATTTGGTAAAGGGTATTTCTGTATGTAACTTTTGGACTGTGAAATTGAGATAAAAAATTAAAGAAGAAAAAGAGACAACTTGAAAAAGTCTCTGGTCTTGTCTAGGATAGAGTGTTCCTTTTGGAAAAGAGTACAGGAATAGTGGCACACTTGCTCTTTGTGCTGGTTGTTAATATAGGAAACATTTTTTAAGTCAAAACCATTCGGTATGGGTAACCTATTTTCTTAAGCCATGTTTCCTGGGAAACAAATTCTGAGATGAGATTTGTGTGCAAGAAATTTACTGGGAAGTTTTCTCAGCAGTAATACCAGTGAGGGACTGAATAAGGTAGGATCAGGCAGAGATAGAAGTTGGACTGCAATTCAAGGGGAGCTCTGGAGCTAGGTGGCCTTTCAGAGTTGTTTTAAATTGAGGCAACCAGGCTCACTGGATGCTTTCTGCCCTGAGGAAGGAGGTGTAACCTTGGGTAAAGGACCTCCCTTCAGTTGCTTCTGGGTAGCTAAAGGCAGTTTCTGGGGAGAAATTTAGCTCTGAGCCATCAGCTGACAACTCTCCCAGCTGAGGAATGAGTTCCTAGATCCTAAAGGGAGATAGGAACAGTGCATAACAATATCACCTGTATTTGTCTCCTTTGTTTGTGTTGCTAATATTTGGAGTGGTGAGGAGGACTGAGAAGTGTACTTCAGTGTGATTTTTCCTCCTACTAAGAAAAATGCTGAAATTTATGGTAAGTGAGACTTGCTTATTTGCAACTCTAACTGTTCACATAGACCGCTTTGATAATTCTTCCTACCTTATTTACTTTTCCCTTGAGTTCACCTTAGAAGCAGAGTAATGTAGCAAGTCAGGAAGAAATCATAGTATACTTAAATAATTGCTCTTTTACTATACATTACTTAAGCCAATTGTATAGATTTGTCTAGTTATTAAATCAAGAGCTTATAATAAGAATTTAATATATCCTAACTGACACATTTTAACTGACACATTTTAACTAGTTCTTAACTATGTTGAAGTTCTTGTCATTTTATAGTGACAAATAATTAGAAATAATGTCGCCTGTATAATTCAAATCAAAGTAGTATCTAACTAGCAGACCCAGTGCAGTTTTGCTCAATTTCTCACTGAAGTACTCATGAAGATACTGAAGAGAACCCTTGGTAACTCTGTTAACAGACACTAAAAGGACAGCCTAATGTTAGATTCTGGCAAAAGTTGACTATTATTATGAGTAAATAAAAATGGATTAAGTAAAATCTATACAGATTTGGCACATAATAGATCCCAGTTTTACTTCAGGAAAAAAAATGTTTGGAAAAGGCAGAGATATGCTTTGTCATTCCTCCCTGCAAGAATCTTAGAGCATGAACCAGAGAACTTGGCACTACCCTTCTATAGTTCTTGGGATTACTCCATGAAGCAAATAGAACCCTTGATGTTTTTCTTCCCATTTTCTCAACTACCATCTTTCTGTGCCTCGGCATGGACTGCCAATGTCATAAAATAACTTAGACAAGAATAAAAAGATTAAAGATAAAGGTAGAGGAAGTAGAAGATCTTGCAATGATACCAGTATATTCCAGGTTATACCCTACAATCAAGAAAGGGTATCATGATTAGATCTTAGATAACAGGGAGTTGTACACCTCAGGAGGATAGAGGTATCTAAGGTGAAAATCTGGTAGAACAAGAAGCATTGTGCACATCTTTAGTACAGGTAGTCCTTGATTTACAACACGGTTCCATTTCAACGACTGTTGTAAGTCAGTTCTGAAGAAGTCAAATACCTCATTTTTTTAATTTTTAGTTTTCATTATTATTGCCTTTTATTATCAGCAACTTTATAAATCCAATCTTTGTCTTTGGGGGTTAGAAACATTACATATAAACTTACAGATATATTTTAGCACATACATACATAAAAAATAGACAAATCATGAAAATTTACTTTGATGATGAAGAAGAGTTGAATGGCACTGGCATTTTGTTGGTTGCAGTAATAACTCCACCTGTGGAAAGTTCTGGATCACCTGGTCATCCTTAGGGATGGGGATGGCATTTCTAGTCAGAAAGTGAGTGTGGTCCTTTTCTTTTTTTCTTCATATATTTTGCAGTAACATCTGACTGTTTCCCACATCTGTCTATTGACTTTAGCAAAGTGATCAGTGTTTGGGTCCATGTTTTCAAGCAACTGAAGCTCCTGGTTTAGATTAGAAGAAACTCCAGCTAATCCTTTCACCATAAAAATTTTGATATCTTCTCTCCTTCCTCTTCCTCATTATTTCATTCTTCTTCAGCTTTTCTTTCCTCTTCAAAATCCATTAAGCCCTAATCTGTCAATTCCCCTTCTTCCTGCTCTATAAGCTGTTCCACATCAGTGATACCAAGCTATAAATTCAGCGTTCTTGCTGTATGGATGATTTTTCCACCAATATCTTCCATCATATTATCCTGATCAAATGCCCGAAGCAAGTTCACATAACTTAACATTTTTTTCCCCATATTTCCTGCATGCATTTTCCAGTAACTTCCTCCTAGGAAGATGCAATATTCTAGATACACTGACAGTCGTAAGTATGGTTCATCTAACTTGAACACATCATAAGCTGGGGACTGCCTGTATAGATCTGGACAAGAATCACAAGTGAACAGAAATTGTTTAAGTGCAAACCACTTACTCTATTGATAAAAAATAATAGTGGCCCATTTTGGGGGGATAAAGAGAATGTTTTCGTTACCTTGTGCTGCCATAACACAAATCCCACAGATAGAGTGGCTTTAAAGAACAAGAATTTATTGTCTCAGTTTTGTAGGTCGTAAGTCCAAATCAGGACATTAGCTCCAGGAGAGGGTCTTACCTTGTTGGTAGCCCAGGTGTTTCTTGGCGTTTCTTGCCTTCTCGAGGGATCTTTATATGGTGTCTGTCTTAACTCCCGGTATGTGTCTGTATCTATTTTGCAAGACACCACTCAGAAGGGATTAGGTTACAGACTCACCCTCTTCCTGTGTGACCTTATTAACATAACAAAAGAAGACCCCTATTTCGTAACTGTTGCTAACAGGGTCTTGTTTACAGGTACAGGGATTAAAACTTTAATGTAACATTTTTGGAAGATACAATTTGATCCATAATAGGAAAATAATATAACATGTTATGCAAATTATTGTTGAACAAGAAAAAGGGAATAATGTCAAAAATAAGCACAAACTTATTATAGATAACTGAACCAAAAAAACAGGTGTAATTTGGTATTCTCAAGAGCTTGCAATAAGACTTACTGTCTTGAAATGGAGATAATAGTGCATAAATAGTGCAAACGATGACACAAATGAGAATAAGAAAAATAACACAGGGAAATGAAACAAAAATCCAATACCAGAAGTAAAATCCACATTGGAAGAAGTTAAAAGTAGAATTTATGCAATGGAAATAAATTTGTAAAGTGAAAAAAGCAAGCAAATGGGAGAAGATAGTCCAAAATGCCAATGAATTAAAATGAGAGAGTAAAAGCAATTGACATGGAAAACAGAAAACAGAACGCCAATTATGTGGCTACATAGCATTACTGACTAGGACCTGAGTAAAAATGGGCATAGATATTATCAAAGAAAAGATTAATACTCTCCTGGGCTGAAGAAACACCTGTGCATGTAGATTAAAAAGAACCTCGGTGTTTTAGACAATTAACTTAAAAAAAAAAAATGCTCCAACCCTAGATATTTTACGGCCAAACTTCTGAACTATAAAAATTAAGAACATTTCTACGGATTCAAAGGAATAAAGGTAGGTTACCTACGAAGAAACAAAAGCCAGGCTGTTATCTAACTTCTCTCCAGCAATATCAAATGCTAGGAAGTGATAGACTAATGTATATAGTTTTTTTTTTTTTCCTAATAAAAGGATTGCAATCTGTCGAATAATGCTAAAGCTGACAAAAACAAACAAATGAAAACATTTTCAGGTATGCAAAATCTGTTCAAAAAAGATATAATAGAAAAAAAAGCATTCAAGAATGAAGAAATAATGGAGAAGCAAGAGCCCTCAATAAGTCCTAAAATTTAATGCAATTTTCAAAAATCATTGTGAAAAAAGATATGCATAAAGTATAGTACAATAACAATGCCTATGATATTAAGAGAAATATTTTGAGAAACTTAAAGAGATAGAAATAATATGATTTTTTAAAATACACCCTGTAAGACATTGGATAAAACTAAACAAAACATTGATTGTATATATATCAGGAGAAATAAAAACAGAAAGCCCAAAATTAAGGCTATGTAAAAAATGAAAAATGTAAATTTTTATTGTTGTAAAAAATACGTAACACATTTGCCAGTTCAACATTTTTCAGGCGTACAACTTAGTGAAATCAATTATATCAATCATGTTGTGCAGCCATTATCCATAATCGATGCCAAATTTCCCATCACTGTAAACAGAAACTCACTGCTTCCTAAACAATGGATCTCCCTGTCCACCTCCCTTTTGCCCCTGGTAATCATTAAGAAACTTTGGTCTCTATACATTTGCCTGTTTTTATCATTTTATATTAATGAGGCCACACAATATTTGTCCTTTCATAATTGACTTATTTCACTCAAGACAATTTTTCAAGGGTCATCCATGTTGTAGCATGTGTCAGGATTTCAATGAATGTAGGTTTAATAAATATGTGTAAATGAATTAAACTTCTGTAACATTAATAATAATAATAAATCTATTCAACTGACAAGATATATACTAAAACAAAGTGTCACAACACGGTAAGAATTCAAGACTGGAAGAATTTACGTGAATAAAAACAAATAATTAATGCAAATATACTTCCAGGAAGGAGAGACCCTGGTAACACTGAGCTGTAAGCTGGGAATTCAAAAGACTGTATCCTAGGAGTAAGGTTTTCTTCCAGAGACAGAAGCCAAAGTAAAGAACCAACAATCAGTTGCCATCGAGTAGATTCTGACTTATGGCGTCTCTGTGTGTGTCAAAGTAGAATTGTGCTCCATAAGGTTCTCATGGGCTGATTTTTTATAAGAAGATCATCGGCCCTTTCTTCTGAGGTACCTCTGTATGGCCTCCAACCTCCAACTTTTTGGTTAGCAGCTCAGTGCATTAACTGCCTGCATCACCAAGGGACTCCAGAGAGTAAGGAAAGAACTCTCTCCCAAAAGAGCAGCATGTTCCTTCTTGAGTAAAAAACCCAGTGCCGTCGAGTCGATTCTGACTCATAGCAACCTTATAGGATGGAGTAGAACTGCCCCATAGAGTTTCCAAGGAGCGCCTGGCAAATTCGAACTCGCGACCCTTTGGTTAGCAGCCGTAGCACTTAACCACTATGCTGAGTAAAAAAAACTCAGCGTATCTACTTCTAGATTGACTACAGGGTAAATGTAAACAGCTTTTTTTCAGACCAACCATTCTAAGCCAGTTTACTAATTCAACTTGTTATCTGTTAAACAACCCACCCTAATTTTTATCTGATAGCAAGAGGCCAGGAAATAAGTAGATTTCTTAATGAAAATATTTTAATTTTCAAGATAATTCCCTGTTAGTCCCTGCTGAGAAGTGCATCTATTCTTTTGAGCTTTCATATTGCTTGACTGAATATGACTGCTTTTTTGCTTATTTCCCAGATTTCAAACAACTTATTGTGAACTTTAGAAACTATAATAAACTTGCTATATCGGTGTCACCTCTTACAATTTTACAGTACTTGTGTTTTATGTGTGTGTAAACTGAAAATCTATTAATTTCTCTATTCCACCTCACTTTTACTAAGCCTTCTCCCCATGATACCCTCTATTTAATCAAAAAGCCAGTGATGCCAAATGGTCAAGTCAAAAAAATGAGTGAATAGTGCAAAGCATAATTCAAAATACTCATTCCCATATCGCACTATCAGTCTGCATCTGAAGGTATATTACCCACTGGGGCCTGCTTGTTGAAGCAATCATGCACTTTATGTTTGTTATTTGGTCATTAAAGCTTCTGTCTAAGCACCTAGAGAACTGTATTTGTCACTCAGATTTCCTTTTATCTATTTTCATTTTCTGTGAGAAAACATTGTAGAATGGGAGCAGCTATCCAAATTGCTTCTGGGGACCCATTCTCTAAGATTTCCTTGTTCAAAGGAAGCCATTGCAGATGTTATTCATTCCAGGGATTTGTGTCTTGAAGAACAAAAATGTCAAAGGTGAGATTACATTACATTACTACCAGATCAATTTTTTTCTCTAGAGAATTACAGAATTTTGTATAATTAGTTTTCAGAAACCCTAAATTTAAAACTAATTTTTACATTGATACTTTAATAATACTTTCTTTTGCATTGCACTTAACTTTATTCATGTGAAAACACCAAAACAAATAAATTTCATTGTAGTACTATTTGCTTGTGTATCAGATATTCATAATCATTGAAATGATGTCATGGGAGATTTCGAAGATAAACTTATTTAGGTTAAAACAATGGAGAAAATAACTTGTGATATTCAATCAACTCAAGCTTCCAGCTTGTTTAAAATAATTTATCTGGCAATAACTAAATTTATTTTGTAAATCTAAAAGCGTTTTTTTCAATGCTGCCAACATCTATTTTCTTATTAGCTAATTTTATGGGTTTTGTTTTTTATCATGCCTTTTAGAAATACTACCCTATATGTACTCACAAAATATTTAAAACTAGGTTTGAAACAGTTGACATGACTAATGTAATAGTTGATTCATTAAAAGTAAAAGACATAACAACGGCATACTGGTTAGAGCAGTGAATTACTGAAGACAGTTAATATTTTGGGATTTTGCCTCTGGGAACTTGGTCCTATCTCTGTCCAGACAGCAATGTTTGTGAGCTTTCCAGGCCAGATGGCACAACATAGAATGTTGGAAAGAAAAAAAAAAAAAATCAAAGATGAAAGCTTTTGTTTTATTCGTGTTAATTTAATTAGAATAATACAAATTCCAAACTCTTAAATACTGATTGAGTTTGCCTTATCTCTACAGACTGAATATTTCTTCTTCATCGAATATCGTGATTAGGTTAGGTTGAAAGATACAGAAGAGATGAAAGTATTGACTATTATTCCTGTTTTTTAAAAATTAAATTGCTACTTACTGACATACAAATTAAGGAAAGGTTTTACTAACATTATTTTAAGTAAGTTTTAAGAGTTTTCATCGTGACATTGTACGCTGGTGTTTTTAAGCCAATGAAGTTTAGATATAAATGATGACTAAGCAAATTGAATCTAGCTCTTTTAAGATTTACTTACCTCCTAGTCTAGAAAAGAAGCATTGAACTGAGAATTAGATAAATACGTTTTGCTCCCAAGAGCGCCACCAAATCAATCACTCCTCTCTTAAGTATATTATGAAATTATTCATCCCAGAAGTACTGAAACTCACTGAAATTTTTATAAAGAAGATATGCTGTGATACAAAGATTAGAAAGTTTAGGCTTTACTTACCAATTTAGTCTTGAATGTTAATTATTAGAATATACTCTAGGTGTCCTTGTTTAAATAAAACCATTGTGGTTTGTTTAAAAATGAAATTTAATTTCAATAGACAATAATTATAGCATATTAATGATGAAGTGCTTTTTGGAAAGCAAGATATTCTTTTTATTTGCTGTTATCTTTTGTAGTGAACTTTTTATTTTAAATAAATTTCTTGAATATATCTCATTTTGATTTCATTTAACACTTATATTTGAGGGAAAGATAAATGTAAAGGTAAAATGGCAAATTTTACAAAGCCTTTGAGGTTCTGAGGTAATATAAAAATAGAAGCTGACACTCTTGGCATATATCTGCAGTGCTAATTAAGTTGTGATCTACTGGTTCCCATATGGTTTGCTTGGCTGCCATGATCACTGTTCTGATATCTCTAGGGCTTTAGAGGAGACATGAAAATAAGTAGAGGCCCAGGTGTCCATGGCCTAATTGGAACTGGGCAGTTAGCATAAGGAAAAATTAAACATTTTACTTCTCCTTTCTATTTCCCTTATGTCACATTATTTTTAATCTCTGTTTTGGGTGGAACATCAAATGTTTCTTCTTCAAGCAAATATCTTTGCCTATTGGTAAAAGTGATTAAACTCAAATATTGAGAGAGGACCTCTTACATACAATGTACTGTGCCAGATAGTAGGGAAACAACTAATGTGGTCCTTGCTCAAGGAAATTCTAATAAATTATGAAGTATAGGCATGTGAACAAATAATATAGATACATGTTAAATCATAGTTGTTTTCGAAGTGAGCATAATCATGATCACCTAGGGGAGTCAAGTAATGAATAGAATGATTACAAAGAATATTTAATACCATATCCATTCATTGTCTCTTAAAAAAGCAAAATCCGAATCTGTTGCTGTGGAGTCGATTCTGACTCATAGTGACCCTACAGGTAAATTGTTAGTTATTAGTCAATTTTTTTTTTTTTTTTTTGCACAAGTGAAAATGCCTTGGAAAATAGAGAAGCAAATAAAAATGGGGAAGCTCTTAACAGTTACTTGAGAGTCAAGTAGGAATGTTATGTCATCCTGATTTTTTAATGCTATTGTCTTACACCCACCAAATCAAAGATGATTGTTTTTGAAATACAACCTAATAGACAATATCACATGAGACTCTGCCAAAACATAACACTGGTAATCACTAATGTTTCAATTATAAGACATAAACCTATGATATATTTGCTTTATTTTTGAATAGGTACTACATTTCTATGGAAGATACATAGTCTTTCCTTATAGAAGCAGAGGAATCTTTTTTTGTCACTATTGCTTTGACACTATCAAAGATGATATATTCTGTTTTCCTTATTAATTATATGATCTAGGCCTTCTATATTCATAATTATTTTGCTCAATGAATAGGAAAATGAATGTGAAAAGTGAATCTAAGTTGTATATTACTATTTTGTTTCAGTATATTTTCTTTTGTATCACTGATAGTTTTTGCTTCATGAATGTTAGTACCATATTATTATGCACAGATATTTGCAACTTATATTATTTTTTACACTATGAAATCATAACTATGAATTTATAATGACTCAATTTTCTATTTTATTTTGCCATTGCCATCGAGTTGATTTTGTCTTATGGAGACCCCTATTGCTAACATATCCTCTAATCCTTTAAGACAATTTTCTTCCTCCCTATCCCACTTCCTTTTTTTATGTCTACCTTTAGTCAATTATATTTTTTCTTAGAATTTACCTATATAGTATTCAATGAGCTTGTACTACTCTACTTGATATATAAGATTTAAATTATATCTGTATCAAAAAATATAATAATTACTATAGATAGGGTCTGGGTTATAGATAATTATGTAATTATTGTAATTATGATTATAGCTGTTTTCAAAGCAGACATAATCATGTTTGCCTAGGGGAGTCAAGTAATGATTGGTATGACGTATATTTGGACTGGTAAGTATAAGTGATAATGAAAGTAATACACTTGCATTACTGCCATCTTTTGACACTCTTACTGTCGGTGTCTTAGTGTGGATTCTCTACAAGAGCAAAACCAATGAAGCGTATATATATATGAATAGATATAGAAAGATTTATTGCAAGGAGATGGCTCACGCAGTTGTTGGGGCTGGCAAGTCCCAAATTGGGTCAGGAGGCAGGCTGAAGACTTTTGCTGGCTCATGTGGCTGCAGGGGCTGGTGGGCCCAAAATCTGCAGGCAAGGAGGCAGACTGAAGACTTCTGCAGGCTTACATCACAAGAACCAGAGGTCAGGCAATGAGAAGAGTGTAGGGTCAAGAAAGAGAGTGACCCTTGCCAGAACATCTATTTACAGTGAAACCTGTGAGAGGGCTCCGGAACTTGACGGGGACTGCCTTGTTTTCACAGGTCTCTCAAGTTTTCTGCCTTTGACAAGTGCAGCCTTAACCCTTTTCTATTGCTTCTTTTAGTGGAAAATATTTGTTTTCCTTCTCTGACAGGTTTCCACCTTAGTCACATTCTGTCTTTCACAGGTTTTACTCTATATACTGGAGGCAGGACACACCCCCAAGGAAACTCTCCTTTCAACTGATTGGCTGATCACCTCAGATCACATCATGGAAGATGATTACATTATATTACATTATGGTAATAAGTCTAGTGTCTGCCAAACCACTGAGAGTCATCACCTAGCCAAGTTAACTTATAACATTAACCATCATACTTACTTTTTAAACTTTTTCTAATTTTAAAAGTTTTATGTAATTTTTTTCTTGCCACCATACTTCATAGATTAGTTTCAGAGATATTATGAGAATATAATATTGTTAAATAGATGTTGTGTTCACCAGTAGTCTTATTGCTTTAGTTTTCCTCATCATCCCTAAGTTATCTAACTGATCCTTCAGGAAAAATTTCTGGGAACATTATGCCCTAAACTGTTGCATAGTTCAAACTCTTGCATGTTGCCTGGGTGTAAATTCCTAGTCATAGTTTGTTTCATTAGGAATCTGTGGAAGTTTCCCCATTATCTTGGGGCATTTAAGGTTGATGTGAAGGTACCTGAGACTATTAAAAAATATTCCTCTTATATTTTGTTTGATCTTTCTGGCTGGCTGCACAAATGATAGTTTCTTTGACTTTAAACACCAGTAACTTTAGTAAGATATTTTTCTGTGTTGACGATCTTGGTATTTTTTTTCCTAGGATCAAGTTTTTGTATCAAAATGTAGATTCAAGTCTACTTGTATTTTAAGACTTTAATTATTTCTATGTGTATGTAAATATGTATTATGTTCCAGCCTTTTTTTTTCTTCTTTAGGAATTTCCGTTTTTATGCCCTTTTATGGGTTTCTATCAGGCTCATTCCAATTCTTTCTTAATTTCTCAGTGTTTTAATTTTAATCTACATCTTCGCTGAGCTCTTTCTGTTTGTATTTTATCCCTTCCTGTTTTTTTTTTTTTGTGGTATCTTCCCTAAATTTTCGTATCTGTGACACTTTGATGCATGAAAGCTATATCTTTATTCAATTTTGTAAATCCTTCAAAAAATTATTTAACAAAGCTTTCATCTATTCCTTGGCAACCTTTTGAAAAATTGTTTTATTATGGTAAAAATATATATAACAAAACATTTGCCAATTCAACATTTTTTATATGTGTAATTAGTTGCGTTGGTTACATCAATCATGCACAATCATCACTACTGTCCATTCCCAAAATATTCTACCAACATTAATGGAAACTTAATGCCCCCCTAAGCAAAGACTCCCCTTTTCTCCATCCCTCCAGCCCTCGTAACCACTAATAAGTTTCGGTCACTACGCATTTACCTATTTTATATAAGTGGGATTATACAATATTTGCCCTTTTGTGACTATCTTTACTCAACACAGTGTTTTCAAGATTCATCCATTTGTAGCATGTACCAGGACTTCATTTCTCGTTATTGCTGAGTAATATTCCATTGTATGCATACACCACATTTTGTTAATCCATTCGTCTGCTGATGAACAGTTAGATTGTTTCTACCTCTTGGCACCTCTTTGTAGGGCGTTCTTTTCTGCTTGTATTTTGTTTTATATTTTTCTTGTAGTACTTTCGTATAGATTGTAAAAACTCTATGCTTGGTCTAACCTTTAAAGGGATTTTGCATTTTTGTTTTTGTTTTTCAATTCTGGAGAGGCTAGAAGAATTTTCCAGTCTACCAGAAATTTTTTAAGTTAATGACTCAGGGATTTGTGTTTCTATTTGTTTAACCATATCTTAAATCAATAGGTACATACAACTGTACTTTTGTACACAATAAAAAGTTTCCTTCTTCCCTGGTGCCACAGATACTGAAAAATGCTTTCAAATATGGCTTGCATGTGTGCTCCCATCCCCAGCCTATGCATCCATTACAGCTACTGCAAACGTGGGATTTAGCTTTTGCACCTCGGTTTGGTTAGAGCCTTTTTACCTATTCTGTGTTTTAGGTTTACCAAAGGTAGCATTTATATTACTGTATATTATTCTTTCACTGACAGTGGGTGATTTTTTAGAAAGACAAAGGGTATTGCCAATATCATACCACCATTTTCACACAGGAAGTTCTTTAATTATTTAAATGGAAATTCAATTTTGATGGTAGTCCAAGATGAATTTGACTCTAATTACCCTACTGGGAGACAATTTAGTCTATGTAGTCAGTTGAGGATATGAGATTTAGAACTCTGTTATCCAGATGTGAATTTTAGCTCTTCTTCCTCTTTACATCTTTTAGAAAATTACTTAACTTTCCTCTGCTTCAATTTGTTCACCTATGAAACTATATTGATAAATAGCTGCCTCTTAGAGTTGCTGAAAGGATGACATGAGCTATCTCTGTAAAGTGCTCCAGATTAGAGCTTACCACATGGAACATCATATTCATCATCGTTATGCTCTGGTACTCTTAAACACAATATTATCACGTTTCACAAAAACGAAATCTTTCAAAAGTATAGATTTGCATATACTCTTCTGAAATTTCATTTTTGTTGAAGCTAAAAAAAAATTGATTGATGTCTAGGTGACTCAAAAAGAAGCCAGTTAGTTCATGAGTTTAATTTTTATTCATTTATCATCAGTAATGGGCCTCCGTATCAAAAATGGGATCCATTTTCAAAAATAAAATACTTAACATTTTGTCTGTAGGACATTTCAATTTGAAATTGCTTTAGTTTAACTTTTATGCAACAAAGGTCTTTCTAATTCACAAAGCTTTCTTTGGTATAAAAAGATTGTGGAATTATATCCTTAGTCAATTGATAATGAGAGTTTCCTACTAAGATTATAAAATATATATATATATATTTTTTTAGATTATAAAAAAAATTTTTATTTATAATCTTTTAAATAAATATGTCTATCATTTAGCTCTCCAACTAGCATTATTTCAGTTCGTTACCACATTGTTTCATTTCTTTCAAATTATTCCATTTTTATATTTAATTTTTAGCAACCATTAGCATACATTTCCTGCTCATTTACTGTTATTGTTCACTAATAAAAAAAAAAAAATAGGTCTGCTTAAAATCGTCAAGGGAATTTAGCTTTCCCTGGAAACAATCCAGGTGTTTGCAGACAATTGTCACACTTTCCTTCTGTCTTAATCATTCATTACTCAGTAAAGTATTCCTGCTCTAATTCCATTAAGATTCCTCATACATCAATCCTTTACTTACTCTTAATGTTCTTCTCTGAATCCTCATGATTATTTTAATCTTTCCAGTAAAGAGGCACCCTGAAATGAAAGTAAAGGGAGAAATAATATTGTATAAGTCAAATAGTCCCAGTGTATTATAACTTCCTAGAGTACAATAAAACATTCATGTAAACGCTAAGATAGTAAATACTCATTTACCCCTGGACTTTCAGAGAAGGATATATTTCAGAGTATCAAGTTGGGGGAAGGGCAGCTGTGTCTTTATGCACCCATGCATGGAAGTGTAATTTGCGTGGGAGTATTATTGTTTCTGAATAACTAAGCTATTCTAGAAATATGTAGTTAATGGAAAAAAAAAATGGAAAAAATTCTATTTTGGAAACTTGCTGGAAGAACAGTCCTCGGTGTAACAGTTTTCTTACTGGAACTGAAAGGTGTTTTTATGCTGAGGTACTTTACATGAAAGTATTTAAATTCAGTGTCCTTCTGGTGAAATTGACTCATCTCATTATCTGAGATCATCTGTTCTCATTCTTTTGGCTTTATTTAGCATAAAAACTTAACTTTTAAGCCGCCAACCCTCTTAGTACAAGATGAAAAACAAAGACTAAAAAGTCTTTGAAGGAAAACTGAACTGCTATGTTGAAATTCCGGTTCCCAAAATGAAGAAAAGGAAACTGAGTGGTACTGGATAATTTCAACCAGTTAGTCTTCTATGGTTAATTTCATAGTGAATGTGAACTTGCAGATCACCATTCAAAACCAGAATCCTAGGACTATGGACCCTACCCTAGCCCAGGAAATTTTCTGCTTTTTGGAAAGTCTTTTCTCTCTCAAATGAATGGAGGACTATTTTCCATCTTAATGCCTTTCACCTAATAAATGTATATTTGACTTTATGCAGAGTAGTTTTAGGGTTGATGATTTTTAAACTATTACAACATGAATGAAGAATGTGTGTTATGATGTTTGAGCAATATTGTGTATGTGGTGATAATGCTATAGAAATTTCAAAACTTTGACACTCTGGCAAACCTCTTCTAAATCAGTGCAGCTAAGGAGAAAACTAGCTAATTTCTTGATTCTCTGCCACATATATGTAACTCTCAAACCATGTAAAAAAATATGGAGACAAAATCAATACTCAGTTGTAACATTGCCTTTATTTTTTATATCTTTTTTACTTTTTTAGACGGTCTGTGATCTGATTTATCCATATATCAGTTTATTTTGCATTACGTTTGAACTTCAAAACTCCTTATATATGAAGTGCAATGAACATATATAAAAGGATACTTTTGATAACCATATGTATGTATAATTTACAAAACATCCCATTTAATTTTTTCTCTTTAAGTATTCTCAAAACTTCTCACACACTTATCATTCAAAAACTTATGAAAATTGTTTGTTTACGTATGTTTCTATAACTGATACCAAACCTTTTATACTGACGTATTTGAGTTGAATTTTGGTCTCACTAGAGTCGGAATCGACTCGACGGCACTGGGTCTGGGTTAATGAAGCTCACACATGATACTATTTATAGAAACCTAGTTAGTCCTTCTGTAAGTTCGAATTTACAGTGAGATGCAGCTATCAGAGAAGTCTAAACACAGTAGCTTTCATCAGAGAAAAACTCACTTCTTTTTCACTAATGGTTCTGGTAGGCAAATTCAGTTCCACTGAGTTACCCAGGACCCTAAACTGGAGTGTTGGTTCTGCCATTCTCAGCACGTGCTTCCTACAAAGAGCATGAGGTATCTACTCTAGCTGTCAGTCTGTATGACAGAAGAAGGTGCACTAGCACTGTGTCCACTTTCTGAAAGCATGCTGCAGTTTTATAGCCACAATTATGAAATAATGCAGTTTCATCCTTCATAGGAACCACTTGATCTTTGCCTGTTTTCCCACCCCCACCGCTAGCTCATTTATCTAGCCTCCTCATTTGCCACTTCCTCACTCAAATTGCATTCTGACTACAGAGAGCAAATCCTAAATCCTAAATATGTCATGTTCTGTACTGTACTATTTACACATCACGGACAGGCAGGCCCTTATGGCTGTAATTCCTTTTCTTTCCTAGCCTCGTTAACTCCCTCTCAGTCTTCAGTACACAAATCTCTGTCTTTGTTCACAATGTATCTCCTAATTATATTGTAAACTCCTTATGTAGTTATGCCATTTCTGAGTTGTGTGACCATGGGCAAGCTACTTAAACTTCCTGTGCCTCAGTTTCCTCCTGTAAAATCAGTGATATAAATTGTGCTTTCCTCATAGAGTTTAGGTAAAGACTGAATGAGTTCATCTATGCAGAGACCTTAGAATACTGTCCCTTTATATGACATTCAAGACTGAAAAAACTAATACATGGTGATAGCAGAAATGTGGTTACATATGGGGGTTTGAATCAATTAGAGGGGCAAAAGGAACATTCTGGGGTCTTAGAAATGTTCTGTATCTTGATTGGATTGTGGGTTTCATGGATGTATACATTTGTCAAAATCCACGGAAATGTCACTTAAGGTATGTGTACTTTACTACATGTAAAATTTACCTCCAACCGTGTGTCTGTCAGTTTGTCGTACTGTGGGGGCTTGCGTGTTGCTGTGATGCTGGAAGCTATGCCACTGGTATTCAGATACCAGCAGGGTCACGCACAGAGGACAGGTTTCAGCTGAGCTTCCAGACTAAGACAGACTAGGAAGAAGGACCCGGCAGTCTACTTCTGAAAAGCATTAGCTAGTGAAAATCTTATGAATAGCAGAGGAACATTGTCTGATATAGTGCTGGAAGATGAGCCCCCAGGTTGGAAGGCACTCAAAAGATGACTGAGGAAGTATTGCCTCCTCAAAGTAGAGTCGACCTTAATGACGTGGATGGAGTGTAAAGCTTTCGGGATGTTCATTCGCTGAAGTGGAACGACTCAAAATGAGAAGAAACAGCTGCAAACATGCATTAATAATCGGAACCTGGAATGTACGAAGTATGAATCTAGGAAAATTGGAAATTGTCAAAAATGAAATGAAATGCATAAACATCAATATCCTAGGCATTACTGAGCTGAAATGGACTGGTATTGGCCATTTTGAATCAGACAATCATATAGTCTACTCTGCCGGGAATGACAAGTTGAAGAGGAATGGTGTTGCATTCATTGTCAAAAAGAACGTTTCAAGATGTATCCTGAATTACTATGCTGTCAGTGATAGGATAATATCCATATGCCTATAAGGAAGACCAGCTAATACGACTTTTACTCAGATTTACACATCAACCACTAGGGCCAAAGATGAAGAAATAGAAGATTTTTATCAGCTGCTGCAGTCTGAAATTGATCGAACATGCAGTCAAGATGCATTGATAATTACCGGCGATTGGAATGTGAAAGTTGGAAACAAAGAAGAAGGATCAATAGTTGGAAAATATGGTCTTGGTGACAGAAACAATACCAGAGATCAAATTATAGAATTTCCTAAGACCAGCAGCTTCTTCATTGCAAATACCTTCTTTCATCAACATAAATGGCGACTGTACACATGGACCTCGCCAGATAGAACACATAGAAATCAAATTGACTACATCTGTGGAAAGAGACGATGGAAAAGCTCAATACCATCAGTCAGAACAAGGCCAGGGGCCGACTGTAGAACAGACCATCAATTGCTTATATGCAAGTTCAAGCTGAAACTGAAGAAAATCAGAGCAAGTCCACAAGAGCCAAAATATGACCTTGAGTATATCCCACCTGAATTTAGAGACCATCTGAAGAATAGATTTGACACATTGAACACTAGTGACCGAAGTCCAGACGAGTTGTGGAATGACATCAAGGACATCATCCATGAAGAAACCAAGAGGTCATTGAAAAGACAGGAAAGAAAGAAAAGACCAAGATGGATGTCAGAGGAGACTCTGAAACTTGCTTTCAAACGTCAAGCAGCTAAAGCAAAAGGAAGAACTGATGAAGTAAAAGAACTGAACAGAAGATTTCAAAGGGCGGCTCAAGAAGACAAAGTAAAGTATTATAAGGACATGTGCAAAGAGCTGGAGATGGAAAACCAAAAGGGAAGAACACACTCGGTGTTTCTCAAGCTGAAAGAACTGAAGAAAAACTTCGAGTCTCGAGTTGCAATAGTGAAGGATTCTATGGGGAAAGTATTAAACGACGCAGGAAGCAACAAAAGAAGATGGAAGAAATACACAGAGTCATTATACCAAAAAGAATTAGTCGACGTTCAAGCGTTTCAAGACGTAGCATATAATCAGGAACTGGTGGTACTGATGGAAGAAGTCCAAGCTGCTCTGAAGGCATTGGCGAAAAACAAGGCTCCAGGAATTGATGGAATATCAATTGAGATGTTTCAACAAACAGATGCAGCGCTGGAGGTGCTCACTCATCTACACCAAGAAATATGGAAGACAGCTTCCTGGCCAACTGACTGGAAGAGATCCATATTTATGCCTATTCCCAAGAAAGGTGATCCAACTGAATGTGAAAATTATAGAACAATATCATTAATATCACACGCAAGCAAAATTTTGCTAAAGGTCATTCAAAAATGGCTGCAGCAGTATATTGACAGGGAACTGCCAGAAATTTAGGCTGGTTTTGGAAGAGGACATGGAACCAGCGATATCATTGCTGATGTCAGATGGATCCTGGCTGAAAGCAGAGAATACCAGAAAGATGTTTACTTGTGTTTTATTGACTATGCAAAGGCATTCGACTGTGTGGATTGTAACAAATTATGGATAACACTGTGAAGAATCAGAATTCCAGAACACTTAATTGTGCTCGTGAGGAACCTTTACATAGATCAAGAGGCAGTTGTTGGGACAAAACAAGGGGATACTATGTGGTTTAAAGTTAGGAAAGGTGTTCATCAGGGTTGTACCGTTTCACCATATCTATTCAACCTGTATGCTGAGCAAATAATCTGAGAAGCTGGACTATATGAAGAAAAACGGGGCATCAGGATTGGAGGAAGACTCATTAACGACCTGCATTATGCAGATAACACAACCTTGCTTGCTGAAAGTGAAAAGTACTTGAAGCACCTACTGAGGAAAATCAGAGACCACAGCCTTCAGTATGGATTGCACCCCAACATAAAGAAAACAAAAATCGTCACAACCAGACCAGTGAGCAACATCATGATAAACAGAGAAAAGATTGCAGTTGTCAAGGATTTCATTTTACTTGGATCCACAATCAACAGCCATGGAAGCAGCAGTCAAGAAATCAAGAGATGCATTGCATTGGGTAAATCTGCTGCAAAGGACTCTTTATAGTGTTGAAGAACAAAGATGTCAACTTGAAGACTAAGGTGCTCCTGACCCAAGTCATGGTATTTTCAATCCCATCATATGCATGTAGAAGCTGGACAATGAATAAGGAAGACCAAAGAAGAACTGACACCTTTGAATTGCAGTGCTGGCGAAGAATATTGACTATGCCATGGACTGCCAAAAGAACAAATAAATCTGTCTTGGAAGAAGTACAACCAGAATGCTCCTTAGAAGCAAGGATGGGGAGACTGTGTCTTACATACATTGGACATGTTGTCAGGAGGGATCAGTCCCTGGAGAAAGACATCATGCTTGGCAAAGTACAGGGTCAGCAGAAAAGAGGAAGACCCTCAACAGGGTGGATTGACACAGTGGCTGCAGCATGAGCTCAAGCAGAACAAAGATTGTAAGGATGGCACAGGACCAGGCAGTGTTTCGTTTTGTTGTGCGTAGGGTTGCTGTGAGTCGGAAGTGACTTGACGGCACCTACCAACAACAACAACAAAATTTACCTCAATTTAAGAAATGAAACAAAACATTAAAAAGTCAATGTATTTGGTGACAAAGAATGTCAAAGGACAGTTTGCTGGGTGGGGAGAGGAGTGGGAAATCAAGGGTTCGGGGTTAGGTAGAGATGTCTGTACTATATGATAACCCTTATCTGAAATGAGGTGCTGTTCTAGAGACAAATATTTGGGAATAATCTGTATGTTGTTCTATTAATAGAAGATATTGTGTCTTCTTCTTCTTCTTGTTTTTAATGGGTGCCATAGCTAATTCTTACTGTAACTTCGAGTTCAAGGTTGACTACAGGGCCAGAGTTCCGAAACTGTTAATCCTATCTCTTGCATTCTAAACTACAACTTACTTCTTTTTTGTTGTTATTTGTTTTATAATATTTTAATTTCTTGGTATTACAAAGACTTTCCTCGTTACTTTCTGATGAGAGAATATGTCTATTCTAGTGTTAGTGTTCTGAAATTAAAACACTAAAAAGACAAAGAAATCCTCAAGACTTTTATCAAGGCTTGTTATTTAATCGTGACATATACATATAGTGGAGAAAAGATGAGGTCACATAATCAAAAGAATCGAATGCTCTATTTTAGTTATAAACCATTTGCATATTACATAGAAAAATTTTCTGTTTTGGTTAGGTGATAAATGGCTAACTATCCAACACAATTATACGATTCTACTTGTTACAGGTAAAGTGAGTATTAATTTGAATTAATATTTGTTAATTTTGAAAAAATAAGTTTATTAAATTTTACCAAAAAAATGGCTTTCTGTGAAGGTTATTCTCTTGATTTGTGAATAATAATCTTACTAATTAAACTTTTAATGTTTAGTTTGTCCAAGCATGAGGGAAAAAAAGCACACCCTTACTTGAAAGACAATGTTGTATGTATTTATGTCACCTAGACTAGTGGTTTTCAAAGTGTTTTTCTCTGGTCCTGCAGCATCAGCGTCACCATCACCATCACCATCACCAGGGAGCTTGTTAGAAATACAGATTTCTTGGGCCCCACCCAGAACTATGGGATTAGCAACTCTGGGGGAGGGCCTAATTATCTCTACTTTAACAAGCCCTCCAGGTGGTCCCAATGCATGTTAGTTTGAGAACAACTGACCTAGCAGACTAACATATTTTATTATCACATATACTTGGCATCTATGTATGTATGTTCTAAATATTAGTATTCTATATGCTGCTTTTTTCACATAGGTTCTGAATTAGAATTTTTATAACAGAATTAAAGCTGTATAACATGATTTTCAAAACATGAATACCATTGAATTGTTTGGCTGGACCATATTTTTACTATCGTTAAACATTTATGTTGTTTTAAATTTTTTACAAATATGTCATGATTAACAAATATGTAGAAAGGTTTGTCGTTGTTTTTTGGTGGGTTTATTTATTTTTGAATCTCAGGTTATCCCTTAAGGCTATATTCCTAGAGTGAAATTGATAAACCAGAAAATTCAAATATTTTTAAGCCTCTTGTTGTTTATTATTTCGTGACCTCTTTGTCCATTTATTCCCAGTAGAATTTATCTCATTTCCTTATATTTAAAAAAAGTTAAATATTGTTGTATAATATGAATTATATATAACTCCATCCCCTCCCATTTTGTCATTTATCTTTTAATTTTGCTGATGGTGGTTTTCCTACAAGAAATTTTGAAAATTTTACATAGTCAAATCTATCATTTTTTTATTACTTTTCTTTTTATGTTATGCTTAGAAAGACCTTTTCCACTAAAAGAGTTTCATAAATATTGATCTATATCTTGTTCTAGTATGTTTATGGTCTCTTTTAGTGTTTAACTCTTCAATCCATCTCAGCTTATAGTAAGAAAAGGACAAATGTTTACTCCAATGAAATTGCACGATTACTTTCATTCTTTCCTCATCCATTCGAAATGGCAGCTTTGTCACATAGCTCTCATGACTGACTGGCTGTTGCCACTCTCCCCACTGCTTCTGTGGTTATCCTTAGTTAACCATAGCAGAGCAGCCAAACGCTTCGTCCTGCACAACCAATGACGTATTTGAGGGAAAACCAGTGTCATAGAGTTTTCCCTTTCTTTTCCTCCTACTTAGTTTTGCATACTCTAGGTTAAAGTTTGTGTAGCTTTTGTCCAAATGATTCTTCTTACTCAGTAATTTAATCATATTAGTTGCCTTTTTGAGGCCCTATTAATCTCAGAAAAGAAAACAAAGCTCCAATAATCCTTGTATTTACCAGTTTTTCTTTCATATGCTTTTCTACTATGTTCTCCTGTGCACAAAGGTTCATGACCACTACTTCTGAATTATGGGCTCTCTTTGTTATAAAAGTAAATAAGTTTTATCAAATGCAATGCTTATTTTTATATTAATATTGTTACTTTTGCTGTGCTTTTGTTTACTTAATATGTATTCTCCAATCCTTTAACTTCTCTGAGCAGATGATTTTGTCTTTTGTTTTAACTGTTTTATTGTGGTGTAATTGACAGAAACAGTCTCCTTGGATCTCATTTAGAGCATAAATCAGACATATTTTAACAATTCCATATTTCTTACAGTAACTATTTCTCTGAGAAGACATCCTCTAATTATTTACACATACCCGCCTTTATGTGAAACTCCAGTATCTTTTCACATGTCTGTTAATTTTTCCCTGTTTGTTGATTTTTATGGGTAAAAGTCACAAACCTCAATCATAATTAGTAACTGAGATGAGCCCTATTAGCCATCATGTGCTTTCTGCTCTTTGCATTTAGTGCAAAGTAGCAGTTTAAAGTAATAACAACGCTGTGGGGTCCTCACTCAGGGTTACCTCTGACAATTCATCTGTGTCCAGAGGACTTGGTGAGATACAGGTGTGCGTCTGCAGGGCCTTGCCTCTCCCGGTTAGGGAATGTCAATGTGGTTCTGCGATAGTGTCTCTCCTTCTTTTCCCAGATGGGCTGTCTCACCACGGGAGAAGCCATAAGTCAGCCTTTCTTTCAATCTCTATCCTGACTCCTTTATATGAAGAAAGAAGTCCTTACAGTTTCAATATGATTCCATCTGTAGTTTCTATGACTCGCACTAGGTGTTACCTGACTGCATTTCATCCCTTCGGGTGAATTTAGGGAAAAAGAGAGAATAGTTTGATGAAGTTGCTTTCTATTCAAAAGTGGTTCTGATTTTTTTTTTTAATTTGGTGAAAAACCTTATATTTTACTTTTAATTGTATCTTATTACATTTAGCTTATCATTTAAGTCTTTCAGTATATATGGATATCTTTTTGCCTATAATCTAATGTATTTTATATCCCTCCCAGTTTAACTGTGCATATAAATGTGATGAACATTTATACAAGTTATTCATCCAAATTTTTAATAAAAGGAATAGGCCTACAATTTGTCTTTAGAGGTTGTCAGCTTTCCTATCATGGTCACTAATTTTAATTGTACTACATTATACTACATCTGAGAATATCTCACCTTACCCCAAGTTGGAAACCCTGGTGGTGTAATGGTTAAGTGTTCAGCTGTTAACCGAAAGGTCGGCAGTTCAAATCCACCAGGCGCTCCTTTGAAACCCTAGGGGGCAGTTCTACTCTGTCCTGTGGGGTCACTATGAGTCCGAATCGACTAGACGGAAATGGGTTTGGTTTTTTTGGTTTACCCCAAGTCGGTTTTTGTTTTGTTTTTACATTTTTTTCCCTTTGCTAGGCTAATGCACCCATCCTGCAGCACTGTGGGTACCCGTTAATAACAACTCATGTGTGTACCATTCTCTGGAGGACTGCTCTTAGCCGTTGGTGCCCCCTCCCCTGGAAATGCCTGAGATGGTATGCCCCACACTCTTTGGCCAATAACTGTCAAATGAGGGGGTATGAATGTCCAGCCTCCTTGTCTCAAAGCAGTATGCACCCTGTGGTAAAATTCATGCTCCAGAGCTCTCTATGGGATCAGGCTGAGGCTAGATTTCTCCTGAAACCACATTGTTGCATAGCATCTTCCCATACCCTGTACAGCTGCTCTCACTCCTTTACATGTTTATCCTAAGGGTACTCCTTCAAAAAAATCCTTAACACAGCTCTACTCCTAGGGAACCTACCTAAGATAACCACTTAACAAGTCTGGTACCTATGGCTTATTGACCCAGCCATTGCTGTCCTGATTCCAAATATCCAGAAAAGAGAACTGGGTCGATTCAGGCTGAGCTCAGCCCAGCTTCTAGGTTGAAGACCTGGGCCAGGTGTTTACTCCAGATACAATCATCTGTGGCCAGGAAGGGGTCAGAGTTATGTAGTATAGAATAAATGAGGTGTGTGGAGAGAGGAGGGAATTCTCAGAAAAGATTGGTCAGTCTCTGCAAAAGTGGATCCTACCACCTGCCCTACTCTTTGGTTTTTCTTGAATTGATTTTCTCAGTCTGTCTCCTTACTCCTCACCTCTCTCCCCACCTACAATCACAGGTTCAGATTGGAGAATGAGTTTTTTGTTTTTTTTTTTAATTGCACTTTAGGTGAAAGTTTACAGCTGAAGTTAATTTCTCATTGAAAAATTTTAATATTTACCCCAATTTTTCTAAGTTTAAACCTTTTATTTCTTTATATCACCTTGTCTTCCTCTCCATATGAAAGATCTGTGATTACATTTCTTAGTCCTTCTTTATTGTTTTAATGTTGTCTTCTTTTACGTAACGACATCACTGTTTCCCTGTTTTGAGCATTTTTTTATCTTGATTTTTTTTCCCTATCTGGGTTGACATCTGGTTGCTTTGTACTATGTTCTAGCCTTGGGTTGATATCTGATATTATTGATTTCCTAACCAGAGAACTCCCTTTAGTATTTCTTGTAGTTTTGGTTTGGTTTTTACAAATTCCCTAAACTTCTGTTTATCTGGAAATATCCTAAGTTCACCTTCATATTTGAGAGACAGTTTTGCTGGATATATGATTCTTGGCTGGCAATTTTTTCCTTCAATGCTTTATATATATCATCCCATTGCCTTCTTGGCTGCATGGTTTCTGCCGAGTAGTCTGAGCTTATTCTTATTAACTTTCCTTTGTAGGTGACTTTTCATTTATCCCTAAAAATAGCCACTCTTAAAATTCTCTATTTTTGGTTTTGGCGAGTTTAATTATAATATGTCTTGGTGACTTTCTTTTGAGATCTACCTTATGTGAAGTTTGATGAGCATCTTGGGTAGATATCCTCTCATCTTTCACGATATCAGGGAAGTTCTCTGCCAACAAATCTTCTACAATTCTCTCTGTATTTTCTGTTATCCCTCCCTGTTCTGGTACTCTAATCACTCGTAGGTTATTTCTCTTGATAAAGTCCCACATGATTCTTAGGGTTTTTTCGTTTTTTAAAATTCTTTTATCTGATTTTTCTTTGAATATATTGGTGCCAAGTGTTTTGCCTTCAGTCTCACTAATTCTGACTTCCACTTCCTCAATTCTGCTCCTCTGACTTTCTGTTGAGTTTTCTAATTCTGTAATTTTATTGTTAATCTTCTGAATTTCTGATTGCTGCCTCTATGGATTCTTGAAGCTTATTAAATTTTTCATTATGTTCTTGAATAACCTTTTTAATTTCTTCAACTGCTTTATTTTTGTGTTCCTTGGCTTTTTCTGTGTTTTACCTGATCTCCTTCCTGATGTCTTGAAGAGTTCTGTATATTAATCTTTTGTATTCTGCATCTGGTAATTCCAGGAATACACCTTCATCTGGAAGATTCCTTGATTGTTTGTTTTGAGAGCTTGTTGAAGCAATCATGATCTGCTTCTCTGTGATTTGATATTGACTGTTGTCTCCGAGCCATCTATAAGTTATTGTATTAGTTTATTTTATGTTTGCTTGCTGTATGTTAGCTTCTTGCTTTCTTTTGTTTTGATATGCGCAAATAAGCTGATTGAGTGAGCTGCTTGATTATTTTCACCTTTGAAGCTCTAACATCCTGTCATCAGATGGCTAGAGCTTTACCAGGTATATGAGCCTAGGAGTCCATTCACTTTTCTTGTATGGATTCAGCTCAGGTGTCCAGGTAGTTGGTCACCAAGTGTGTGGTACAGGCTCCGTCCTACAGTCTTAGAGGGGCAGGGGTGATTGGTGTAGGTACAGGTATCTGGTTGCAGCAGGGGTCACGCTCTGAACAAGGCAAGGGGCTGGCAACCATCCCCCAGGTGTCTGTGAGGAAAGTGCATCCGTGTTCTCTAGAGCGCACAGGTGGGTGGGTTCTGCGGATGGACCATGGGCACCCAAAGCTTTTTGTTGTAAGTACTGGGAGGTACCACTTATCCTTGTACTCCTGTCATGGGTAGCTAGGCGAAATGGGTGGAACCACCAGTCGTTAGGTCCCTGATAGGGGTAGGTGAGGACCCTGTTTAATAGGCAAAGTGGTGTCAAACATTAAACACTCACCTCTCCACCACACAGCTGAAACAGTTGCAGTCTGCCAACAAGATTCTCCTGAAATGGGCCAACACAGGTCCATGCAGGGGTGAAAGGCATTCAAAGTCTGTGGACAGTTTGTGCCTAGACAGGAGCCACTTCTGTCCTGAGCTTCCCAGCTTAGTGGAGCTGGCAGATTATTTTTTCCCCTAACTGTGAATTTATTCCTCCAGGAGAATGGCTCAGAGCATGCAGCAGGACTTATCTCAGGCCCAAGGAAATTGACAACCCCCGAAGCCAGCTTGGGGGCTGGGGGTGCAGTAAAATAAATGCAAGTACTTGTCTTTTGCCAAGAGGTCCGTTCTTCTCTAGTTCCAGAGGTGTGAATAGGCTGTGTGACTCTTTGTCTCTCCTTGAGGAAGCTGCATCCAGAATGCTACCGCAAGCCCTGCTGTGTTCACTCCAGGGAACGGTGCCTCAGTATTCCTGGTAATTCAGGTCCGGCAGCTCCTCTCCACTTCTGAACCATCTCTCCCTCCCCCTGCTGCTTGGTCCGTTTTCTAACTTTGTCTTTGGTGTTCAGGACTCCTAGCTTGTTGTATGTATAATTGTTTCACTTGTTTTTTCAGGTTTTTATTGTGAAAGGGATCACCAGAGGCATCTGACTGCTTCGCTGTCTTGGCCCTGCCTCTCTCATACAAAAATTTATACACACATTGTTTTTTGGCATTAGCTGCAATCCCCATAATGTGACAGCACACTCCACCTCTCCATCCCGGGTTCCCGGTGTCCATTCAACCAGTTCCTGTCCCGTCCTGCCTTCTCATCCTGCCTCCAGACAGGAGCTGCCCATTTGGTCTCTTATATCTGATTGAACTAAGAAGCACATTCCTCACATGTATTATTTTTGTTTTATAGTCCTGTCTAATCTTTGTCTGATGAGTGGGCTTCGGGAATGTTTTCAGTTCTAGGTTAACAGTGTGTCTGGGGGCCATAGTTTTGGGGGTTCCTCCAGCCTCTGTCAGACCATTAAGGCTGGTCTTTTTAGGTAAATTTGAGTTCTGTTCTACATTTTTCTCCTGCTCTGTCTGGGACTCTGTTTTGGGCGGTCACTGGTGGAAGCTGTGCACCAACTAGTTCTTCTGGTCTCAGGCTGGTGGAGACTCTGGTTCAAGTGGTCTCTTAGTCCTTTGGGCTAATGTTTTCCTTGTGTTTTTGGTTTTGTTCATTATCCTTTCTCCACATGGCATGAGACCAATCGATCTATCTTAGGTGGCTGCTTGCAAACTTTTAAGGTCCCAGATGCTGCTCACCAAAGTGGGATGTAGAACATTTTCTTAATAAACTTTGTTATGCCAGTTGATCTAGATGTCCCCCAAAACTATGGTTCCCAGGCCCCAGCCCCAACTACTCTGTTCCTCACTGTGTTTGGATGTGTGCGGGAAACTTCTTACCTTTTGCTTTGGTCCAGTTGTGCTGACTTCACCTGTATTGTGTGTCGTCCGTACCTTTGCCAAAGTTGATCCTTATCTACTATCTAGTTACTGACTTCCTCATTTTTTTTACGGATCCACCTTTAAAATAAATTCTGATTTTAAACATGTATGAATTTGAGACTATAACCTCAAGGCATATTTAAAATGGTGTCTACCGAAGAGGTAGGGCATAGTGAATTTACAGGTGGTAAAGCTGGGTTCATGGGTGTGTAGAAATATTGGACAAGCACCCAATAGTCCACTTATAGTTTCCCATTTACCCTCAAAATGTTCTGGGAGCTTCGTTTTATATTCAACACCAGTGATCCCACATCCTGGTAACTTTGGAAGTGACATAAAGCCTTGCTTGTTCCAGGGTGATCTCATTCCTCGTGGCCCTAACAGAGAGTGTCCCTGGGTCATAATTACAGTCTGTTTTTTCTTTCCATGTGAAGAACTTTTGTAAAATAGGTATTATATCTCTATTCCTCTGCAGTATACTTTAAAGAGATGGCTGGAGTGTAAGAATAGATAATTCACTCACATTAATCTGACTTTTTCTTACTGATATTGCACATTTATTGCTGTATACACTAAAAAGTTGTATAATTGGTTCTTATATATTACTCAAAACACACCTATTATATGAACCTTCAACTTGGCATTTGGATCCCTCTATAGGGTCACCCTGGTGGTGTAGTGGTTAAGTGCTACAGCTGCTAACCAAAAGGTCAGCAGTTCAAATCCACCAGGCACTCCTTAGAAACTCTGTGGGGCAGTTCTACTCTGTCCTATAGGGTCGCTATGAGTCAGAATTGACTTGACGGCAACAGGTTTGGTTTTATAGGGTCACTATGAGTTGGAACTGACTTGACAGCAATGAGTAATGGGTATAGGTTGCTGTGGAGCCCCGGTGGCACAGTAGTTAAAGTGTTCAGTTGCCAACCAAAAGGTTGGCAGTTCAAACCCACCAGTTGCTATGAGGAGGAAAGATGTAGCAATCTGCTCCTGTAAAGATTTATAGCCTGGAAAGCCCTGTGGGGAAGTTCTGTTCTGTCCTATAGGGCCACAATGAGTCAGAATTGACTCGAGGGCCAGTGGGTTCAGTTTGGCTATAGGTTGCTATGAGTTGGAATGAGTGACGGAAGTGGGTTTTTTTTTTTTTTTAAATAGATTTAGAAACAGGAAAATTAACTATTTAGCCTGTGTCTCATGAGGCTGCTATAGCATGTTGTGTGCTTTTACATTTCCTTTCATTTGTATTTGAACGTTACACTCAAACTGTTGAGTTCCCAAACATTTTGATTTACATCACAAAAGCCATATGGCTTTTTATCTTTTCTAGTACAAAGTTTCTTTCCCTTTGTGGGGAGATTAGAGCTTAATCCAACAACTTTTTCCCAACTGATATTATCTTAATAAGTTTTTATGAAAATAAGCTTCTCCCTACTGAACTAATTTTAATCATCATCACTGGCAAATGTTTTTACATGTGACTTATTGTTAGAGCCCTGTTGTTTCCTCATCCCGAGTTTCCCTACAGAATTCACTTTCACAGCTGGTTTGTGTTTGAGGCTGTGTGTCTTCAAAACAGATATTGGGTAAAGAAAGAAACTTGATAAAAGGACGTACAAATCAGGGCAATGTCAGCTGCATAAATATCCCCCACGTACAGGTTCTCACCAGGCAATTTTCAAATATTAAATAAAACAATATACACTTTGGGGGAGAAAGCTTATCTGTGAGACAGGGTAATTAGATGTAGTACATGTACGTGCATTTGAAATGAATAGCCTGTTCGTTAGCCAAGTAAAATACCAGCAACAAAAGGGTGACTTTTTTCCTTACATTTTCATTTAGTTTATTCTGCTTCTCTTTTCTTTGAATGGAATTGTCAATTTCCTGCTTTTCCATGGGAAAAGTTTCAGTGAACATTTATGTAGACACTTTTTTTTTTTTTTTTTTAGCTAAAACTAGGTATGCAATTGTATGGAGTTAATGGATATTAAGTCTGTTTTGCAATTTTCACATATTATGTCATTAATGAAAACATTTTCACTGCATTTAATGGCCAACAATCAAGGCCACTGTCATCTATGTTTTCCTTATTTAAATTCAGAATTATTAAGCTCTTTGGGTGAAATTGCCTTACAAACCCTGATTAAATTATCTAGGCACAGCTGTATATAGAACCACAAGTCTAGTAAATATTTGCAATCCATTATATTCTCTGCTTTGGTGATTAGTAGTCCATAAAGAGATTTTAAGCAAAGCTACGGGTTTAATCTATGCAGGCTTTACGTCTAGGATGCCAAACTGAATCGGGCAGTTATAGCAGGAAGTCAATGATGCAGCCACAATTTCTAAGCTACGACAGTGAATTTTTTAAAACCCGGAGGAATTGCAGGCCCATTTACTCCATCTGTGGTACACGGCAGGGGTAGACAGGAGCAAGGGTGTGTGAGACTCCAGTTACTGAATATAATGATTCTTCTGGGCATCAAGGGCTAACAAAACACACGTTAGCATGCACTGTGGGGTTTAGTATCTTCCACAAAGTGAGAGAAAGGGGCTTTTTATATCCAAACAAAAACTGTCTAGAAAACCAATTTATTCTGTTCTGATCTTAAGTTCTTTCCAAAGCATCTAATATCTTTTTATGACCTTTTATAAAAATAATTAAAATTAATTGATAGTTTTCTATTTTGATTGATTTATTTTCTATAACTAGGAGCCTCAGTTCCATAATTTTCAATGTGCCTTTACAAAAAAAAAAAAAATAATCAACACAAGTGCATACTGAGAGTAGAATTGGTGAGGCTGTATCTTTGAAACATTCAGCAATTGCAACTAGGAGACAACAGAAAAGAGAAAATAGTACAAGGAAACAGTGCCATTATCACAGGTTATTCATGGATTCCTTTTTAGACAGTGATTTGTTCAAGCGGTGGAATAATTATATGACAGTCATTTGATTGAGGATCTACATCTTAGATACAAATGGTGTTCAGACTCAGCTATTTACCAGCCTCAGTTTAAGCGGAGTGTTTGAAGTGTTAATAAAACTGGAGGCTCTTGAGTAACAGACCATCATGATAGCTGTCAGCCTTAAAGTAGAAACAGAAAGACATTAAAGAATTTTCAGAAACAAGGCATTTTAGAAATTTATATGCTATTAATTCTACTTAATTCGACGGCATTGGGTATTAAAATTCTACTTAGCCACCTCATTGTTTAAGAGTGACATGTCTATAAAAAGAAAAGTCAATAGAATAATGGCTAAATCAAATCTAAGTTCACAATTCTTGTATTGATGTCTTGTTTATCAACTTCTTCGTTCTTTCTCGTTTTACTGCCCTTTTCTAAGTTACGAGTCTATATGTACTAGCTGTATCTTTATTTGCCTTTTTCTGTGTACATAGGAATGCTTAGTAAATGGTCTCAGAAGCCAACACAATTAAATTACTCGTATCATCTCTCTATCACCCATCTATCTATCTATCTGTCTATCTATCTATCTATCTGTCTATCATCTATCTATCTCTGTCTCTCTATCATCTCTCTCTCTCTTCTATCACTTATTATATCTATTCATTTCCTTCATATTCCAGGAATGATTTGAGGTAGGTTGAATGGGGTACACTTAGTAAGAGAGAGAGAGAAATAAACAAGGAGACAAACTGACCATTGTGGAAACTGAGTCAAAATGAAAATGAGGATAGCAAATTTAGAGGAATTAAGGCACCGATTTCCTGTACAAAATTTGTGACATAAAGTCATGCATAATGTTTCCTAGTGTTCTTAATATCATAATCATCCAAATATGTAAAGAAAGAAAGAAAAAGATTTGGCAGTATCTGCAAGATTTCATAAAAAAAATATTTCTCACAGAAACTCAGCTTTTCATATTAGTGTGAGTTGAAAGAGAATGCAGTGAACAAGGGACAACATTGTTACCAATTCACAGCAATAAACATGACAATCATCTAAGGCCTTTCCTTACAATTTCCCTCATTACAGCTTGATGGCATGATGTCAACACAATGCAGCATAAGCACTATTGGAGGGCTGTAACTTCTAACCATGCAATGCCCTAATGCTGCTTTAGACTCGGAAAGGTAATTTGGACTTCTGAAAAAATACATTCTTCAACCGATTTTCCATGAACACTATTTCTCATAATGGGGCTTTTATCATCAATAATTGAGCAATTATAGATTTCAGAAAACAAAAAATTATAAACATGAAGGCTCTGGGAAAATTAGATAAATCTACATTCACCAAATAATACAAAGAAAAATTTTTTAGATGTATCTTAAAATCATTTTAGTATCTGTATGTATTTGCATAGTATAGAATATGTGCTTAAAATATTAAAATATTTCAACTTTAAAGGTCCAAAACCCAACATTCAATAAATATCTGAAATAGATGGGGCTGTCATTATTTCCATTTTACAGGTCATTTGTGTCCTTGACTTTTTTGTTTGTTCGTTTGTTTTGTCATTTGGAATTTTACATAAGTGGTTGGGCAGATTTTCATGAAGGAAGAGAAATCTATTCTAAAAACTCTTAAATGGTGAGCATCATGTCAATTTTGGTCAAGAGGGTATAATGAATTATTAAAGGCATGGTTTGTAGGGATATAAAAGAGGAAGAAGTGATCACTAAAAACAAGCATTAATTCAATAATAATATTCTGGACTATCTGTATTTCCATATTTAGAGATTTTAGTCTTAAAATTAGGGAAAGATAGTATACATAATGTATTCAAACTTGAACAAAGTATGTTATACTGTCCTTCTTCCTGTTCTTGAGAATAATATGGTACGTTATGTCACTTCCAAAGGCACCAGCATGTGGAGTGGTAAACCCCTGGGAACACTCATGTTGACTATAAAACGAAGCTCTTAGAACATTTTGGGGGTGAGTGGGAAATTATATGGGAACTATTGAATGCTAGTCCAATATTTCTACACACCCATGAGTCCAGCTTAGTTTTATCACCTATCTCTTTGGTAGTTATATACAATCCTACTTAGGATAATAGAGAGTCTTGGTGGCACTATGGTTAAGAGCTTGGCTGCTAACAAAAAGGCTGGCAGTTCGAATTCACCAGCTGCTCCTTGGAAACCCTATGGGGCAGCTCTACTCTGCTCTGTAGGGCTGCTATGAGTTGGAATCGCCTCAACGGCAAGGGGTTTTTAATGGGTTAGGGTGGTTTGGATTTGGGAAAAGAAATATAAACTCAAAGCATGTATAAAAACAGAATTTATTTTAAAGATGGCTCTGTGAAAAATGAGAAAAGCTTAAAAATGTAGAAACAAAATAAAACAAAACAAAAAACTCAACTTGGGGTAGGGTAAGATATTTTCAGTTGTAGTAAAATGTTATTGAAATGATATTTGGATTAACTAAATTTATTTCCATATCTGGAGTAGGAATCTTCATTCTAACATTTAATTAGCATGTCACCCATAAATCCCAGGTTTTCTTGGAAAGTCACAATTGCACTTCACATTTATATTTTTATTGGAGTCCTCAAGCCATGTGTCCAGTTAGCTGGCTGGAAATATATGTTATTATAGGTATTGGTAAGGTGACTTATTTTTTTCTCCCCCCCCCCCGTCCTTTGCTTTAACTTAAAATTTAAATACCAATCTATTTTAACTTTTTGAATTTGAGTAGGTTAAAGGATATTTAAGATGAAGAGTATTTGGAAAAGTAGATTTTTTTAATAGTATTCTAACTAATCTGAGTTTAGCAATGCCTCTGCTAACTTGATTGTTAAACCACTTTTTCTGATGGAGTGAGTGGATTAAATTACTTTCTAACACTACAAAAATTAAGGCAGAAGTTAAATCTTATTTTTTTTAATTTATGTTTGTGAGAACTTTCTGTTTTTCATACAGTCTGTTGAATTAAATCCTGTCGTAGGTTTAACTTTATCTTGCTGAGGAAACTCTGTAAAGAGATTCAACTAAAATAATTTTGGCAAAATATAAATAAAAGCACAAGCACAGCCAAGTAGCTACAACTTACCATAAAATGGTCCCACAAGAAAAAAGAAAAATCTATATATTGAGAAAGGATTCCTGGTGGCACAATGATTAAGAGTTGGCAAAGTATATATAGACAAAGTCTCGCCATCCTTGCTTCTAAGGAGCATTTTGGCTGTACTTATTCCAAGACAGATTTGTTCATTCTTTTAGCAGTCCATCCTATGGTCATCATTCTTCGCCAACACTCTAACTTATAGGCGTCAATCTTCTTTGGCCTTCTATATCATTGTCAAGCTTTCGAATGCATGTGAGGTGATTGAAAACACAATGGCTTGGAGCAGGCACACCTTAATTCTTAGAGTGACATTTTTCTTTTTTTTAACACTTTAAAGAGGTCTTTTGCAGCAGATTTGCCCAGTGCAATGCGTTGTTTGATTTCTTGACTGTTACTTCCACGGACGTTGATTGCGGATCCAAGTAAAATGAAATCATTGACTTCAATTTTTTCTCCCTTCATCATGATGTGGCATATTGGTCCAGTTGTGAGGATTTCTGTTTTCTTTATGTTGAGGTGCAGTCCATACTGAAGGCTGTAGTCTTTGATCTTTATCAGTAAATGCTTCAAGTCCTCTTCACTTTCAGCAAGCAAGGTTGTGTCATCTGCATAATGCTGGTTGCTAATAAGTCTTCCTCCAATCCTGATGCCTCGTTCTTCTTCTTATAGTCCAGTTTCTCGGATTATTTGCTCCACATACAGATTGAAAAGGTATGGTGAAAGGATACAACCCTGAAGCATACTTTTCCTGATTTTAAACCATGCAGTATCCCCTTGTTCTGTTCGAACAACTGCCTTTTGATCTATGTACACATCCCGCATAAACACAATTAAGTGTTCTGGAATTCCCATTCTTCACAATGTTATCCATAATTTGTTATGATTCACACAGTCAAATGCCTTTGCATAGTCAATAAAACACAGGTAAACATCTTTCTGATATTTTCTGCTTTCAGATATTAATTTCAAAAGGGATATTGGAAACAAAATAAATAAACAAATGTAAGGTAGTGGTTTAATAAACTTTACTGCAATTGTACTGTGCAATACCAAAAAGCGTATTACAGGAGTATGTTAAAACAAAATATTAAATAGTAAATATGGTTGGAGAAATAGTTTCAAAAGATAATTCTTTAGGTTTGTGAATAAAGTCAATTTTCACATCCCACATTAACATTTGAATTGAGAAGCATGAAGCTGATACTGTTTTTCTGCCTACTTTCATGCAAAAGATTTGAGTTTGCCCTTTTCTGGTTCAGTATTAAAGTAAGCATCTAAAATTAGCAACCTTGTTATGAGTTTTGTTAAGGAGAATTGTTATAAATTTAGTTAAGGAGAATCTCTAGGAAGTAAAGCGAGAATAAAAATAGCTTCAACATTAACAAGAAATGATAATTGTTAACATGTATCAAGCAATTGTTATATAGCAATGATTTTAAAATGCAGGGTCTCATTTAATCTACAAATATATACTAAATTCTGATTTTCATCCCATGTTAGAGACAAGAAATTGAGGCTTAAACCATCTAAGTAATTGGCCAATATCCTAGTTGGTGAGTGTGGAAGCCAAGGTGTGAACCATGTAGTTTGATGCCAGTTAGCAAACTCTTAACGGCTAGTTGTAATGCCTTCATGTGTTGTTGGATTCATAAATAAGGTTGTTGGATTTGTAAATAATAGTTGTTGCTACTTTATGCACTTCAGAGGAACAGAAATAGAGAACTGAATGATGTAACAGAGTATTATGAGGAAAACAAAGTAGAAGGCAGCCAGAAAAAAGTTATAAATGCAGTAAAAAGCTTGATTATTTTCCATATCCAAGGACAATATTTATTTCCTGACCATTGACATATCAGCTGAACACTCAAATGTGAAACATCCAAATTCATCTTAAATCAACAAATACGTAGAGTATGTATTATGTGCAGACAACTTTCCGGGAATTGGGATGCGAAATACCGACTCCCAGAATTCAGAGTCTAACTATAGAGACAGCTGGTAAAATAAAGTGGGACAGAACATTGAACATTACCCACTTACAGAGTGCCGCTATGAGTCCTGTAACTCAGTCTAAGGATTAGGAAAGACCCTCTGTAGGAAGTAAATTGCGATTAATTTTACAGAATAGGGAGAGGTTTCAGAAAGAGGAGGCATCATGAGCAAAGACAAGGAGATTTTGAGAGTGAATGTTGTGCTTGAAGGACCACAAGTATGTCTTGCGAGCAGGGTCATCATATGTGAGGTGGAGGGATGTGAGATGGGGCTGTCTAGAAGTGGATAAGAATTACTTGAGGAAGGCTTTGGATGCCCTGTTAAAATGTTAAGCTGTTTTCTTAAAGATAATGGGAACCTCCAATTTTTAGCTGGAGGGAGGAGAGGAGGAAGATTAGCTGTCTGTGTTAAAAATATGGTTTTGACAGCAGCCTTGAGAGTGTATTGCAGAGGTGTTTTCTAGAGTCTGAAAGACCATTTCTTTCTTCTTATTTTTTTAAGTTATGTTTTAGGTGAAAGTTTACACAGTAAATTAGCCAAAGCCCAAACCTGTTGCTGGAGAATGGTACACACAGGAGTTATAATTAAAGGGCACTCACGGCAACTGCAGGATGGGTGCATCATCCTAGTAAAGGAAATAAAATATAAAAACAAAACAAAACAAAAAAAACAACTTAGGGCTAAACCAAAAAAAAACAATCTCATTGTCATCCAGTCAATTCCAACTCATAGAGATCCTACAGGATACAGTAGAACTGCCCCATAGGATTTCCAAGGAGAGGCTGGTGGATTCAAACTGCCCAACTTTTGTTTAGCAGCCATAGCTCTTGACCACTGCGCCACTGGGGCTCCACACAGTAAATTAGGTTCCCAGTAAACAATTTTTGTATAAGTTGTTCCAAAACATTAGTTAAAATTTTCAGAATGTGTCAGCATTCTCATTATTTCCATTCTCTTTGTTCTGTTTCTATTTATCTAGCTTCCCTGCCCCTTCTTGTCTTGAAAGACCGTTATTTCTGAGGTTAGTAGGTCCAGTGTCAAATTTATGAAAGTTGAGTTGGAAAGGAAAGGTCTAACTTAATTAGAATTGGCAGCCCCCATTCTAATTGAATGGAAATGCTAGTGGCACAGTAGTTAAGAGCTACAGCTACTAATCAAAAGGTCTGCAGTTGGAATCCACCAGGCGCTCCTTGGAAAACCTATGGGGCAGATCTATTCTGTCCTATAGGGTCACTATTACTCGGAATTGACTTGACGGTAACGGGTTTGGTTTTTTTGGTTTTATCCTAATTGAATGGTTTACAGCCTAGGGGAAAATGAGTGTAAACTTAATTTTTTTTTATTTTATTTCTCCAAAATCTTTAGATGTAGTATTTATTCTGAGTACTGTATCTGTATATTCATCCAGTTGGCCCCTTAACACATAATTCTTCCACATCACTGCAAAATGGACCTCATATCCTCACTCCCCAAATTTCTCTTCCTCTCACATTTCCTATTTTGAGTAACAGAGATGTATGAATATAACTGAGATTCAACAGAAGTAAAACCACTTGTAGAATAGAAATTTAGTAGTATCTTGCCTACTAAATGAAGACTGGCCTTATTTAAGTTGTTTTCATATTAACAAAAATTAGTAAGAAATGAAGACAGAACCATGTGAGGCAAATAAATGGTTTATTTTTTCCACATAAATATTGGTATGTTTGAATAATACAAACCATCATGACTGCAATATAACTATTTAAATACTCATCTTGATAATGAGGAAAAGGTTTTTCTAAAAATATAACATAGGTAGATCTTAAACCAATATTCTCTTTCATAAATAATTTTTCAGAGCTCATTAACTCAATTGTTAATAACTTAGTTGAGTGTAAAATCTTTCTGTGAAGGTAATACATTAATTGAAAAACCCAGTCCTCATTCTATAGTGTAACTTTCCATCAGATAATTAATAAAAATATATTTGACATCAAATGATTCAATTATTTCTAGTCTTCCAAGGGAGCTTTTTGTCCATTCCCTACAAAATATGTCATGTATTACCAGTTAATTACCACTAAATATTTTTCCTCTTTGATGGGGAGAATGACTGCCATAATATATTTGTCTTTTTCTAATAAACTTATTTGATAGTTTAAAGTATGAAAGCACAGTTTAAAAGTGAAAGTGAACAATGGATAGGATACAATGCTGTGAGTGTTAAAGTGGACAATGAAGGGATGTTTTTTATTAGATTAGAAATACTGTTTCTTACAACTGAAGATGAAAATTATGTTGTGCTATAATGTTCCTTTCTAGCACACAGGATAAAATTTGCATATCTAAATTGGATCAGGCCAAATGGGTTTGCCTGGTCTCTCCTTTTCTCTTCTGAGCAGCAGCCAACTTGAAAAAGCCTGCAGGTGGATCCCAACAGTGAGTTTTAAAAAGTCCTTGTTCAAAAGTCTTCACATATGTGTGTATGTGTATGTGTGTATGCCTGTATATCTGTATGCATATATATTCAATTTATTTATTTCAATTTTAATTTCTTAGTTACACTGACAGCAAATTCCTCTACTTCCTTATAACTTATTTGCTTTACATGATTTTTTCATTCTGTGCAATTTTCAGAATCTTCTTTCTGCTCGTAGTGCCCCACACTGTTTTTCTTTCACTAGAATTTCTCTACCAGTTGATTTTTCAGAATGTGATAAATATTTTAAACTTTAAATTCTGAATGAAGTTATCCTTATATATTAATAAGTTATGCTTTCCTTTCCATTTGCATTTAAGGAAATAGCTGAAATATTTGATAAGGAATAAAATGGATTTTCCTGGAATATTTGTTATCCAAATAGATCCTATGTATTATTTCTTAAGTTCAAATTATTCGTTTTGTTTAGTCTCTTTATCCATAACTAAATTTTCCAGATAATCCACTAATAGGCAGATACAAACTTGACCCAAAATGGAATGTGCTCAAATTTTCATATTTGCATATATATTTGTCTTAAATTTTCATTTTTAATGAAATAAAAATGATATTTGTATTTCAAGAACTTTGAAATCTTATCATGGTTAATTACCCTCACACATTTTTAAGTTTAGAGAAAATGAATACAACGTGGAAATAATGCACCTCTTTGTTAGAATTCAAACAAGAATTCCATGTTCAAAACACTTGACACTAACCAAAACAAACCTGCTGCCTCAAGTCGATTCTGACTCATCGGGCCTATATATTTTTAAGCATTAAAATAAATCCAAAGACTTATAAGCCAAGACTATCTTATGCTCTTTTAGTGTTTTTAAAAGTTGGAAATGTTTTTGTTATTCTATTATATATGAGATGTTGTTGTTGTTAGGTGCCATCGAGTCAGTTACGACTCATAGTGACACCATGCACAACAGAACGAAACACTGCCTGGTCCTGCACCATCCTTACAATTGTTGTTATGCTTGAGCTCATTGTTGCAACCACTGTGTCAGTCCACCTCATTGAGGGTCTTCCTCTTTTCTGCTGACCCTTTACTCTGCCAAGCATGAGGTCCTTCTCCAGGGACTTATCCCTCCTGACAACATGTCCAAAGTATACAAGGTGCAGTTTCACCATCCTTGCTTTTAAGGAGCATTCTGACTGTACTTCTTCTAAGACAGATTTGTTCATTCTTTTGGCAGTCCATGGTATATTCAATATTCTTCGCCAACACCACAATTCAAAGGTGTCAATTCTTCTTCAGTTTTCCTTATTCATACATGTGAGATACTCATATATTTGTGAATAGAAAATAATGTTTTATTCAAAAACAGGTAGTCCCTGACTTAAACAATGGGATTCCATTTCAATGACTCTGTGGTTAACTGGGTTCAACATATGTGGAACACATCATTTTTTTTTTTTTGTTTTCATTACTGTTGTCTTTTATTATCAGTATTTTTATAAATTTGATCCTTCTTTGTCTTTGAGGGTTGAAACATTAGATATAAACTTACAGGTATATTTTAATACATACATACATTCATAAAAAAATACACAAATCGTAAAAATTTACTCCAATGATGAAGAGTTGGACAACATCGGCGTTTTGTCAGTTGCAGTAATAACTCTACTTGTGGAAGGTTCTGGATCATCTGGATCATCCTTGGGGATGGGTATAGCATTTCTAGTGAGAAAGTTAGTGAGAGTTTTCTGTATAGTCCTTTTCTTTTTTTCTTCATACATTTCATAGTTACGTCTCACTGCTTCCCAAATTTGCCTATTTGACTTTAATAAAGAGATCAGCATTTGGGTCCTTGTTTTCAAGCAACTGAAGCCCCTGATTTAGTTTAGAAAAAACTCCAGCTAATCCTTTCACTGTAAAATTTTTGATAGTTTTTCTCCTTCCTCTTCCTCATTATTTCTTTATTCTTCAAAATCCACTGAGTCCTGATCTGCTAATTCCCTTTCTTTGCGATCTAGGAGCTGTTCCACATCGAGATATCAAGTTCTAAATTCAGTGTTATTGCATGTGGACGATTTCCCACCAATCTGTTCCATCATATTGTCCCGATCAAATGCTCAGAGCATGTTCACATAACATAACAATTTTTCATATCCCCTGCATGAGTTTCCCATAACTTCTTTCCTGGAAGATGCAATGTTCCAGATACACTGAAGAATATTATAATTCTTCCAGAAACCGCATAATGTTACCATACCTCCACCTGTTGCAGCTATTGTCTGAGTAAACATAGTCCATACGTAGTATGCGTTGAAGGTGGCGATTGCACCTTGATCTATAGGCTGAATCACGGCTGTCATACTGAAAAGTAGATCCATCACTTTCACGTCTTGATTTAGATCATCTGAGATCATATGAGAAGGATATCCTGGGGCATTATCAGATAGCAGCAGGATCTTGAAAAGAATACCCTTTTCAAGGCAGTCAGCATGCACTTCTGGGATGAAACAATTAAAAAACCAGTCTTCGAATAACACAATTGTCATCCAGGCCTTAGAGTTACTTCTGTACTAGACTGGCAACTTATTTTCATCAATATTCTTTAATGCCCTGGGGCTTTCAGAATAGTAAACAAGAAAAGGTTTTAATTTAAATCCAGCAGCATTCCCTCCAAGCAGGCATCGACTTCACATCTTTGTGAATGTAAGTTCATTCTGGATCCTCTCCCAAAACAAGCATGTTTTATCCACATTAAAAATCTGCTCTGGTGGATATTCTTCATCTTGTATTAGCTTGTCCAGCTCATCTTTGAATTTTTCGGCAGCTTCAACATCGATGCTTCCTGCTTCTCCAGTTATACACATGTTGTGTAAACAAAATCTGCCTTTGAAGCGATGAAATCAGCCCTTGGTGGCCTTAAAGTACACATGGTAGTATTCCCCTTGCTGTTCCTCCAAGTTTTCAAAAAGGCTGGGTGTTTTCTTTTGAATTGTAAGTAAACTCATAGGAATCATTTTCTGGATTTGGTCTTCTATCCAAATCATCAATAGCTTCTCCACCTCATAGATTGGCCCTTGCCTCTTCTTTGTTAAAATTGTCAATTTTATGCTAAGCGCTCCTTTAACTGCCTCCAAAATCCTATTCTTATCCTTAATGACTGTCTAAACAGTCGAATGAAACAGTCCTTCCTCACATGCTATTTCACCAACTTTCTTTCCATTATCATAGGCCTTAATCATCATCATCTTTCTATCCATCTGCAGGGCTTTCCTCACCTTCTTTTTTGGATCAGAACTTTCAACGTCATGACTTCTTTTGCTAAACATATTGCTAGGGGTATAAGCAGTGCTCTTGTGACATACAGTTAGAGAAACTTGAATAACTGGACTTCAAATTAACAACTGATGTTTCTTATGGTACAAAATGCTGAATAAGATCATTCTATAGGCCTGGCCTACAACAAAGTTGGCCTCAGCGTCCTAACAATGAATTCAGAGTCAGAATGGTTGTTGGGCATCTGGTCAGTTCAGCTGTCATGTGTTGTTGGAATTGAACATTGCCCAACTTTCTATCCATTACGACTCCCAACACTGACACTGACTTCATTGTAGACTAGGCCATAGCCTGGTATATAGCTGTTTTTCGAACAGTAAATGATAAAATCGAACATCTTTGAGTGATTATCTGAGAATAACATCAGCAAATTACACACTGCAACATTGTATGCAGTACATACTGCTAATGATAAAAAAACCAAACCCAGTGCCGTTGAGTCGATTCCGACTCATAGCAACCCTATAGGACAGAGTAGAACTGCCCCATAGAGTTTCCAAGGAGCGCCTGGTGGATTCGAACTGCCGACCCTTTGGTTAGCAGCTGTAGCACTTAACCGCTATGCCACCAGGGTTTCCGTAAGATGTATTAAAGAAAACCTAAATGGACAGTTGTCAGTGTAGTTCATTGTAACTTGAATACATTGTAAATCAGGGACTACCTGTATCATAAAATTATGCCTATGATGCCTGTCTTCATTATTCATAGATAAAACGTCCAGTTTGTAGATCACCTATTCTTTAAATTTCTCAATTTTCATCAAAATTTACCTTTTATCCAATTTATTTCGGACTATGTATTTTGCTTTATGCAGCCTTGTTTTAATATATGAAGGATAAGTTAATAAAAAATTATCGCTTAAAATAGTGTTTTGGTTTCTAGTAAAGTGGTAACTTCATGATTTGAAAAAACTTTTGAGAAAAAAAAAAAGAAGAAATGCAACAATGCAACACCAGTACTACCATTGTTTTCATTATTTAGGATGTAGTTGACCCCAGACCAATTTGAAAATTTTGTTTTATAGAGTGTATTCTCCAATGTTTTTGTACCATATCTTCTGTAATTTTTGTTTTTGTTTTTTAGTGGCTCCTGTACTATCTATATACCCTCAAGTTCCCCAGTCTTAATTTCTGTTCCTACTTCTTTTCTTCCAGGGAGTGAGGGAACTTAAGAGAACTCTTCGTATAAACAAATAGATCATTTTTAAAAGGAAATATTTTAGGATATTGGAAATTTTCTATTGTACTCTGTACTTACTGATGCTATACAAGAGCAGTAATCTACCTAGGACATATTCAGTGTGTGTTATTTGTGATAAAGAAGTATAATTAATATATATATGCATGCATGCATATATAATTAGATAACATGTTCTATTATATAATATAAGGAGCTCCGGTGATGCAGTGGTTAAGTGCTGAGCTGCTAACCGAAAGGTCAGTGGTTCAAACCCACCAGCTATTCCTCAAGAGAAAGAAGTGACAATCTGTTTTCGTAAAGTTTTACAGCGGTGAAAATCCTATGGTGTAGTTCTACTCTGTCCTATAGGGTAGCTATGAGTCCAAATCAACTGGACGGCAACAGGTTTTTTTTTTTAATATGTGTATATTATTGTATATATATACATGTATATATATTTTTAACTTACCTATATGCTAAGTTGCTTCTAATTATTTAATTCGTATGAGTACTGACTTTCAACTGGGTTCTAGTTTCATGGGTGTGTGGAATGTTCTATTTTCTTCTGGTCAGATCTAAGTCCTGGGCAGGGGGTCAATACTGATTTGGTGATTCTTTGAAGAAGTATGTAGAAACAAATTGACATTGGCAAAAATGTTTAAATATTATGAAATCAACTACAACTGGAGTATATTTAAAAAGACATTTTTGGAGAGTAACTTGGCAATATCTGGTAAAGATGTACATGCAGGCAACAATACCATGTAGGGGTCTTCAATGGAGAGACACTCTTGCACATGTGCACAGGAAACATACACAAAGGTGTTCAGGGTAGTGTCATTTTTAATAGCAATATATTGGACTCAATTTAAATGGTCACCAAAAGGAAAAATATATGTTTATTCAATAGATTTTAAAGTGAGTAACGTGATTTATCATCAGTGTCAATGTGGATAAGTCTTAAATTCGTAATGTCGAGTGAAAAAGCAGGCTATAAAAGCATGTATACAGTCTGGGACCATTTTTATAAATTTTGGAAATCTCACAATGGTTACACATGGGTATGTGTCAATATAAAAAATATGGATTAGAAGGTATATTAGTTTCAGTTGCTGAGAAGTTATCCTGAGACAAAGCTTTTAATTGCAGGTAGTTTATTTTGGAGGTGACCCCAGGAAACACCAAAAGCGTAGTGGGGAAATGAAACAGGGTAGGAAAGAAAGCCAATAAAGCCTGTGTTATCGAGTTCCACTGTGGGCAACTTGAGCACAATCATGTTGGGGAACTCTAGAAGACTGTTTGGAAAAGGTACCTAGGAGTTATCTCACTTAAGGGACCAGGGACACCAACTTGCATCAGTTACTAGTTAAGGGTTGCTAGAAGGTGGGGAGAAGGTGGCCTGTTTCTTGGGACTACTGACCTGCTACATACACATGGGGTAGGCAGAGTGGACTCAAGTGGTCAGAGATAGCGCTAAGCCAAGAGATGCAGGTGCTGGCAGTTGAGTCAGACTAGTGGCAAGTGCCTGAGGATCCCCCAGGGGATACCTGTTAAATTCATGACTGATTTTGCTGGTGGGGATTTGGATGGGAGAGGAATGGCATTGGGTCTGGAAACAAATTCAGCTTATATGATTTTCTTTCTTATTTAGTTAGCAAAAATATTTCTGTAAATATGGCAACAAGTTAATGATTTTCAATTATGGTTGTGCATGCACAGATGTTTGTTATGGTATATTTAAATATTGCTATAACATTTGCAAAAGTTCTTAAAATAAGGTAAAATAAAAACCAAAAAAAGCCATTTAGGCTTTTTATTATTTAGCAAATATGCAAAGGCTTAGAGTAGAGATGTGGATTGTGAGCTCCTTGATACTTGACATCATCCTACTTTGATTACCAGGAAACTTATACAGAATCTTGGAGTAAGTTTATAAAATAAATGACAGAATCAATTAATTATGGATGCTGGTTGATAAAGCCATGACTCTATAGGCATTCTAGGCCAGCTATGAGTCAGGCTTTTTGGCATTAGCCACTATCAATGTAATTGTCTCTAATTTCTCTAATGGACTTTGGCATTGACTGGGTGAGAAATTTAATGTCTATTCTTAATTGACCTTAGCATCCAATACTGGCATCTAAAAACATAGGTCTTGGATAATTGCATTTCCTCTAGGGTATGTGAGTAAGCAAGAATATATTAAGAAGCCAGTTATTAAAGATTCTTGACAATGCTCTAGATATATGACAGTAAGTCTTTGAAGGTGAGTTGTCCTTTTGTTTGTTACTTTGAGAAAACCATTTTAGATTGTATTGTGGCAACACCTTAATCCGTGTCCTTATACAGAAGTTGCTAACAAACAATACGTACATGTGCTTTCTTCCTCTTTATTTGTTACTATTACAGAGGTGGCAGCCCTGCCAAACATTTCCTCTGAATAGTAAAAAATGCAAGGAGAGATGAGTGAATCATGGGGCTAACCCTATTCCAAAAAGTAACCAGAAAATACCCCAGCAGCGCATGAAACCTCTTTGAAACAACTCTTGGGCAGAAATCTACTTCATATGAACCAGTTCATACTACATTGTCCAACCAGCATGAACTGAATTTTATCAGCCTTACAAATAGCTATTCTGCCTTTTACCAAAGGCTATATAACAAAATTAAAACCAGTTTCTATTGAGTCAATTCCGACTCATAGCGACTCTATGGGACAGAGTAGAACTGCCCTATAGGATTTTCAAGGAGCACCTGATGGATTTGAACTGCCGCCCTTTTGGTTAGCAGTGGTAGCTCTTAACCTCTAGTATGTATTTTCTTTGTTCTTTTTAAGGGAATAATAGAGGTGATAAACACAAAATGTAAAGTAGGGAAATATAAATGCTTCAAATTATACAGGTAACTCTACCTCATAGAAAATATTGTTTGAAACAAAATCAAGTCCTTTTCATTGAAAAAGAAACACGTCTTCTCTTCCTTACATAATTACAATGTGAAGGAATTCCCTTTTAGAATGAAAACTGCTTTATGATTCCAACACCAAGAGTATTTTTAAGAGTTGTAAAAATGTAATGGTTTTCAAGATACTGTCTAAAACTAAAGCATGGCAAAATAAAATTTCAAAAGTCTACAGGGCACATAACATTTTGTGTTTACGTAATTTGCAGGTTTAAAAACTCACCATTTGTTTTGCTTTGATCCCAGATAACAAGACACGCTTGCAAAAGTAGAGGACCAAACACCAGCCCCAGACTTCCTACTGATTTCAGTTTTTGCCTTAGGCAGTATGTAATGCCAGTGTTTTAGATTCTAAATATAAAACTTTGTTTCGTTGTCAACATCCTTCAACCGGATGTAGTGTGAGCTTCACCTAATTAGTGATTCTGAGCAGCTCTGAAACACAAACTGCTGTGTTTGTCTATCACATGCTCCTTTGCCACAGATTTTTTTTGGTATGGAAATCATAAGCAAGGATGATTTATGCTTGTTAACCAGTAAGTGCTGAGTTTCTCCCAACTTTTCTGTATGTTTGTAGCACATGATTAAAAGCTATCAAAGCATTATAATTGAACATGGGATTAGAAATCTCTAAGAAGTACTCATTTGTGTATGTACACATGGCTTGTATCCATGATACCTATCATGAAGTGTGGAACCCATTTTGTACAAAGTTTTAGAGCCTAATGATAACCTTTTTTTTTTTTTTTAATTGTGCTTTAGGTGAAAGTTTACACTGTAAATAAGTTTCTCAATCAAAAATTTGTGTACAGATTGTTTTGTGACATAGGTTGCAATCCCTGCAATGTATAGCACTCTCTCCGTTTCCACCCCAGTTTCCCTGAGTCCGTTCATCCAGGTTTCCTGTCCCTTCCGGCGTTCTCATCTTTGTGTTAGGGCAGGGGTTGCCCATTAGGTTTCCTATATTTGATTGAACTTAGAGTCACTTTCCTCATGTGTGTTATTATTTGTTTTATAGGCCTGTCTAATCTTTGGCAGTGAAGAGGACTTGAAGCACTTACTGATAAAGATCAAAGACTACAGCCTTCAGTATGGATTGCACCTCAACATAAAGAAAACAAAAATCTTCACAACTGGATCAATGAGAAATGTCATGATAAATGGAGAAAAGATTGATGTTGTCAAGGATTTCATTTTACTTGGATCCACAATCAACACCCATGGAAGCAACAGTCAAGAAGTCAAATGACATATTATATTGGATAGATCTGCTCAATATTGAATATACTATGGATGAACAAACCTGTCTTGGAAGAAGTAATGCCAGAATGCTCCTAAGAAGCGAGGATGATGAGACTTTGTCTCAAGTACTTTGGACATGTTATCAGGAGGGACCAGTCCCTCGAGAAGGACATCATGCTTGATAAAGTAGAGGGTCAGAAAAAAGAAGACCCTCAGCAAGAAGGATTGACGCAGCGGGTGCAACAGTGGGCTCAAGCATAATGACAATTGTGAGGATGGGGCAGGACCAGACAGCATTCCATTCTATTGTAGATATGGTTGCTGTGAGTCGGCAGTTCATGGTATATTTAATGTTCTTCACCAGCACCATAATTCAAAGGCATTAATTCTTCTTCAGTCTTCCTTATTCATTGTCCAGCTTTCACATGCATTCGAAGTGATTGAAAATACCATGGCTTGAGTCAGGAGCACCTTATTCCTCAAAGCGACATCTTTGCTTTTTAACCCTTCAAAGAGATCTTTTGCAGCAGATTTGCCCAATGCAATATGTGGTTTGATTTCTTGACTGCTGTTTTCATGGGCATTGATTATGGATCCAAGTAAAATGAAATCCTTGACAACCTCAATCTTTTCTGTGTTTATCATGGTGTTACTTATTGGTCCAGTGGTGAGGATTTTTGTTTTCTTTATGCCGAGGTGCAGTCCATACTGAAGGCTGTGGTCTTTGATCTTCATCAGGAAGTGCTTCAAGTCCTTTTCTCTTTCAGCAAGAAAGGTTGTGTCATCTACATATCACAGGTTGTTAATGAGTCTTCCTATAATACTGATGCAGCGTTCTTCTTCATATAGTCCAGCTTCTCAGATTATTTGCTCAGCATACATATTGAATAAGTATGGTGAAAAGACAATCCCTGACACCCTTCCTGATTTTAAACCGTGCGGTATCCCCTTGTTTTGTTTAAACGACTGCCTCTTGGTCTATGTACAGATTCCTTATGAGCACAAGTAAGTGTTCTGAAATTTTATTTGCAATATTATTAATAATTTTTCATGATCCACACAGTCAAATGCCTTTGCATAGTCAACAAAACACAGGTAAACATCTTTCTGGTATTCTCTGCTTTTAGCCAAGATTCACCTGACATCAGCAATGATGTCCCTTGTTCCAAGTCTTCTTCTGAATCTGTCTTGAATTGCTGGCAGTTCCCTGTAGATACTGCTGAAACAGTGTCATACAAATATTACTTACTTATTCTTAGTTAAAATTAAAATATCTTTGGAAGACAAAAAATAGGCAGTAAGTGTCTCCTAGGGTCGCTATGAGTCAGAATCGACTCGACGGCACTGGTTTTTTTTTTTTTTATATCTTACTTCTTATATGTCTTACATATTTATAATAAATCTCATAAAGGTTTGGTTAATGAAGGGTATATTGCCCTTAGAATTTTGATAAATGTTCCCAGACCCTGCAAAGATGTTGTACCTCACCATGATCCCACATATAGAGCATGGGATTGTAGGGTTCTCCACAGCATCACCCGAGAGCATTTCGATGCTCCTAATATTGGACTACAGGAACCGTTAACCATCCCATTGCAGATATTGAATAGCCAACACTACAATAAATTTGAGTATGGTACTTCACTAGGAAGGATTGCTGGACAAAGAAGTGAATATTCCATTAGATGTTATTAAACATTTTTAATATGTGCTAATATGATGGGTAAAAACTGGCTTCTCATTGCTATTTTATATTTCATTTTTAAAAATTATGAATAGGATTGAATGTTTTTATGTCTCTTGGTGTCATGGATTGAATTGTGTCCCCCCAAAATATCTGTCAACTTGGCTATGTCATGATTCCTAGTATTGTATGATTGTCTACCGTTTTGTTGTCTGATGTGATTTCCCTATGTGTTGTAAATTGTATCACTATGATGTAATGAGATGAATTAGTGACAGTTGTACTGATGAAATCTACAAGATTAGATAGTATCTTGACCCAATCTCTTTTGAAATATAAAAGAGAGGAGCAAGCAGAGAGACAAGGGGACCTCATACCACCAAGAAAGCAGTGCCGGGAGCAGCATGTGTCCTTTGGACCTGAGGTTTCTGCGGAGAGAAGCTCCTAGACCAAGGGAAGATTGATGACATGGACCTTCCTCCAGAGCCAATGGAGAAAGAAGGGCTTCCCCTGGAGATGATGCCCTGAATTTGGACTTGTAGCTTATTAGACCGTGAGAGAATACATTTCTCTTTGTTAAAGCCCTCCACTTGTGGTATTTCTGTAATAGAACACTAGATGACTATGACACTACTGTACATTTTACTGTTATAGATTGAATTGTGTCCCCTCCTCCCCCAAAAATGTGGCAAATCCTATACTTATGGATATAATTCCATTTGGAAACATGGTCTTATTTGTTCTGTAATGAGGCCATATCAGTTTAGGGTGTATTTTAAACCAATCACTTTTGAAATATAAAAAGAGCAGATTAAGCACAGAAGCAAGGAAGCACAGATGGAGGAATGTAGATGCCATGCCACAAGAAGATCACCAAGAAGCCAAGAAACAGAAGCTGAGAAGAGATAAGGACCTTCCCCCAGAGCCAAAGGAGAGAAGAAGCCTTCCCCTAAAGCCAGTGCCCTGAATTCAGAATTCTAGTCTTCTAAACGGTGAGAGGAGCCCTGGTGGTGCAGTGGTTAAGAGCTCAGCTGCTAACCAAATGTGGGCAGTTCGAATCTACCAGCCGCTCCTTGGAAACCCTCTGGGGAAATGTTAATCTGTTCTACAGGGTCGCTATGAGTTGGAAAGGACTCGATGGTGATGGGTTTTAAACTGTGAGAATGTAAATTTCTGTTTATTAAAGCCACCCACTTATGGTATTTCTGTTACAAGAGCACTAGGAAACTAAGACACTGTCACTTAATCGTATAGATTAATATAAGGAAAATGTGTGTAATGTAAATTGATGAGCATGTAAAAGAATTTAGGGGTAAAACCATCTGCTTACATTTAAGTAGGTAAGCCTTTTTCTTTATTTAGGATACTCCCTCAGGAGAATTCAGATTTTCATTTTATACAGGTTTTGTGCATTTCTGATTGATTCCAAAGTATTTTTAGTTCATCTCATTTATTAATTTATGGATGGGAATCCCTTTAATCGCATTTTATAATCAATTGTTCTTAGTTTTAAGGAAATAAACTTTTTACGATTTAAACATTTAATTTTCTGAATTATCTTATTGATTTTAAAGGTTTTCCCATTTATAAATTGGGTTTCATAGATATATGCTATTGTAATTTGCAATTACTTACAATTTTCACTCTTTGTAATACTTATCCTTCATTTCATTCTCTTCTAATTATATTTGCTTGTACTATTAGAGTATGAAACTTCAGTGGCAATAGTGGTAAAAAAAAAAATTTGTGTCTTATTCACTGCTTTGGTGAGAATAATGTTCTGTGAATAAGAATATAATTGCCTTGTGGTAGTGGCGGAATCATGCATTATATCATTTATAAGAATATTCATTTATTCTTTAAATTTTTCATAAGAAATGTTATCAAGTGGTTTTTTGGCATCTTTTATGATAATCACAAAACATCCTCTTTTTCTCTATGAATATGGGGAAATAGATAATAGATATCCTAGTATTCAACAATCCTTGTATTCTTGGCCTGACTCCAAATAATATTGTTGTGTTATTCTATTGCTGATTAAGTAACTCAATTTACCAGTATTTTATTTTAAATTTTTGCATCAATATTTATTAGTGAAACTAGCTGGCAGTTTTATTTTTTGTCACATCTAATTATCATCATTATCTTATTATTGTGCTGGCTTTAGTGAAGCAAGAAAACACAATGTTAATTACATTTAATTTTTAATAAATTTAGGGAAGATGACAAAAGAATATCTATTTTGTCAAGACCTTGCAAAGGATGCAAAATTTTCTAAAATTATCGTATTTTTACACAAATAATGTGTGCCTTCTACATTTGTTTAGCATCCATTCCCTTCCTCTGTGAGATATTTTCAGAAGTACCGTTATGCCAATTTTTTTTTATATGTTGGTGTAAAAAAATTAGCATAGCACAGTTTTGAAAATGCCTTGTGGGAGGAGGGAGCGGTTGGCAAACAGATGTAGAAGGTGCTTGTTATTCGCGTAAAAATATGATAAATAACAGGTCTTGAAAACTAATTTTTGTGGGGGAGGGTAATAATGCCATTTGGGGATATGGAAGGCCATAGTAACGTACGCACCATTTCATCAGAGATCTTCATCCTCAGTGTGTGCTGTTAGGCTTGGTGGGATTGAAGGTAAGATGACTTTCCAAGCAACTGCATAACTTCTTGTTGCCCCCTTCCCTTGCTCTACCCAATCTCATTTTCCTAGATTACTATGATTTGCCTGTATTGTTTTATTTAAAACAACATTTATCTTCATGAGTCAGGTGGAAGTTGTGTGGAGGGTGTGACTCATATTAGTTTATTTAAACTTAATTTCAAATGGCAGAAATGTAAGATACCCCAACTAATACATAAAAAAATAAAAGAGCTTGTATATATATACACACACACACATACATAATAGTTTAGAGGATAAGATCATATCTTAGTATACTCTATCCTTTCTTTGTTGCGTAAGCAGATTAACCTTCTCTCAGCACCTATGAAGAAACACAATCCTTTATTTATAAAGTATTTCTGTACACTAGCCATCATCCTTTTATATGAGATCTCAATAATTTGTCATTGATATTGCCTATTCTGAACTAATTATTAAACTATTTCAACATCATGGTAAATTGCAATGGTTTTCCAATTATATTACCTTAAGAGAATTTGATTCACTTTGAACTTTTGAAATGAAAGGATTGCTAAGGCAACTAACTAAACTTGATTTGCAATAAAAATTTATGCTTACTGTAATGGGACAGCATTTCAATGAAAGTTTCCTATTTTTTAAAATATCATTTTAATTCACATTTATTAAGTGAAATAAATTTTACTTTGGTCCTGTTTTAACCAACACAGGGCAGTGATGGAATTTGGTTACAAAAATGTGTTACAGTTAAATGCTTAACAAACAAGAAGGAAAATGATTTTTCTTGAAAGCAATTGCTAGGAAAATATGAGTTTTATAGTTGTGCCTATAAAAAAAAAAGCTATATGAAATATGAATTAATATTTTAAATATTTCAAGATATAACACCTTGAGTTAAAGTTATTTACTGACAAAATGAACTTGGATACCTCTATAGATGTGTGGAGGTATAAAGAATACTCATATCTAGGTAAATAATGTTTATAAAAAGTTAAGTAAAAAATAAAGAAATGCCATTTGGCATATTATTTTTCACTCTGAATTTCATACACTTTGAATTCAGATTTATATTCTGTGAAACTATCTTTTTTTACTGTTTCTATAATCTGCAGGTAATTGTCCTTAGTTTCGTTGCACTTGCTAACTGGACTAACATCTAGATTAACAAATTGTAGATATTAAAAACATCCGTACAACAAGGTCAGTTTGCATTTTAAAATTATGCTTTGAGTTGACAATTATGAAGATAATACATAGTTTCCAAAACGTATTAAACTTCTTGATGATTTAATGGTCTCAAAGTGAGAAAAGGAAGACAGTAAGATAATAGAAGCCTGTTAACATCCAGGATGAAAATTACAGATATAGAATGAAGCCTAATTTAATAATAGTTTTATTTTCTATCTGCCACTGATGTCATAGATATAAGTACAAATTATACAAGCTTAAATATTTTAAAGTTTGTGATTACCTGATTGTTCCAAACACATTTTAGAGGATTCATTTATTTGTAGCATCAAGTTCAGAAAGTTGAAGGAGTCTCACATGGACCACATTTGTCAAACCTGTAGTATCTGACATTGTAGGATGTTAAATGGGTCTGTGTAATGCTGTGACAATTTAAGTTCCTTGCAGGCATGTAGGGGTATTGTTATGGATTGAATCATGTCCCCCAGAAATGTGTGTCAGTTTGTCTAGGCCATGATTCTAGTATTGTGTGATTGTCCTTCATTTTGTCATCTGGTGTGATTTTCCTATGAGTTGTAAATCCTACCTCTATGATGTTAATGAGGTGGATTAGAGGCAGTTATGTTAAAGAGGCAGGACTCAATCTACAAGATTATGTTTTAAGTCAATGTCTGTGGAGATACAAAAGAGAGAAGCAAGCAGAGAGACTGGGTGACCTTATCCCATCAGGAAACAAGAATCAGGAGAATAGCATATCCTTTGGACCCAGTGTTCCTGTGCTGAGAAGCTCCAAGACCAGGAAAAGATTGATGACAAGGACATTTCCCCAGAACCAATAGAGAGAGAAAGCCTTCCCCTGGAGCTGGCACCCTGAATTTGGCCTTCTAGCCTCCTAGACTGTGAGAGAATAAGTTTCTCTTTGTTAAAGCCATCTACTTGCAGTATTTCTGTTACAGCAGCACTAGATAACTAAGACAGATATCAAAGTATAGCTTACTTTTTGGAGCAGTATGCAACCATGGCCTTTGTGCTGCACAGTAAAGGTGCTGCAATAACCATTTACTCAATAAGAATCTTAACTAGAACATAGACAATTAAATGCATATTTCAATGCAGAATTTCCTAATTTTGAAGATTAGACCCTTAATTGTAAGAAATTATAATCAGCCCTCTGTTGTTGCTATTAATAGACTGCTCTTTAATACAAATTGATTTTGGGGATTTAATTACCATGCTTATATTATTTCACTAAAAAATAAGTTACGAAAATCTATTGATTTGGGTTCTTATGAATGTTCCTTTATTGGGTGAATGAAAGATCTTTAAAGTTTCAAATTAACTGGGCAGGAAGGAAAGCTCACCACCATTCTGGTAGCCACAGCCAACAATGAAATAGTTTTACTTTATTATATTAAGAAATCAAATAATATTTTGATAAAATATACATGTAAAATAAATATTTTTAAAGGAAACCGATTGTTCAAATAAACCAATTAGAAAAAGAAAACCCTGCATCACAACCTCTCCCCCTTCAGATTTCAAATGCAACATTCTTTGTGATAATCTCTGGGTCACTATAGTTATTAGGGAAATAAGATTACAAAAATGTTAATTAAACGTAAAATAACCATTTTACTGGAAAATACAAGATAACTTGGGTAGTCTGCGATTATCTTTGATGAAACACAGATTTGGTATTTTGCAAAGAAATCATTTGTTCTGCCTTAGTGAAGTTAATTATTCTCAGCATGCAACCCCTGTTTCAAATTGCAAAAGGCACATCGGCCTTTGCTGTATGTTGCAGGAATTAAAACCCAATCAAATGAGATAATAAAGTGCATACAAAGAATATGATCCCACTTTTGCAATGCAATAAAAGTAAAAGCCATTTAGAGAAATGTTGCAAAAATTATAATTTAGAGAGAAAAAACATGCTGTAAAGCACATGTTTACTATTTATTTTAATTACTACTTAGAGGTAAGCCTTAGGTTTATTTATCATGTGGTTAAGATTCTTCATTTTAATGATTAAAGAATGTGGTGGCTAACAGTCCAATATAAAGCAACATAATGCAAAGCTTATTTTGTAACTTTATAAGAAAACTAAAGAAATAGTCCATATCATGTCATGAATGAAGGTAGACATTTGTAGGAATTTTGTGAAAATATGTTAAGAAACTGGTTATTAATTATGGACGAGCTTTTTGTTGTTCTCTGTGTAATTTGAAAGAATAACATATATAAGTGCTCTTATTTATTAAAAAAAAAAAAGATCTGATGTCTACCACAACACACTACTCTTTTAAAATCTCTCCTTACTCTATCTTTGTGAATGCTGTTTTTTTTAAGGCAATGTAATCCATTTGTTGCCCCCACCCCAAAATTGCCAAATAAGCTAGTGAAATATTATTGGGTCTGTGTCTGTTTCTTTTCACTGAAGAGAAATCTCTTGTAAATTAAACCCATTGAGTTAACTTATTATTATTGCAGCTTTGTTTTTATTTTTGTTTCCTTCCACAGTAGCTGCTTTCAGTCATGTTTCCCACCCCCACCAATACCACTTTTCAAGCCACATGTGGTAAAAGTAAGGTAGATTATAGGTTTTGTCTCCTGCTTGATATGAGAGAAACCGGAACAAGCCTCCCTCTTAGCTGCCAAGAATGTGCAGTCATCTCAGCAGCCCAGATTGTGAAAACAGCAGGATTCAAACATCAGCAATGACAACACAGACAGCACCAAGTTTCTGTTTATTACTCAGGGGGGAGAGGAGCTGCCTGTCTGGAGCAGTTTACTCTGCAAAGTATTAATTTGAGGATAATGAGTACTGTTTGCTATTTACTTACCATCCCAATATCCTAAGTAAAAAACTAATATATTAATGGGCTTTTCTCTTTGACTCTGTGTTCCTTCTTTGTATTGCTCTGTGTCTTTGTGTATGTATCAGTCATATAAATTATGTTGTCCTATGGTTGGGAAACACTCAGTTTGGCTTTTGCATGTACAGTGCCAAATTCAGTGCCACACGTATATGAAGGCTCAGTGAGTAATGTATGAGGTATAAGTCACTGTATTCCCACAGCTTGACAGAGTGCCTGGCACATAGCAGGAGCTCAATAAATGTTTGCTCATTGAATGAATGGGTGAATTTGCATCAGAGGTTTGATATGCAGGACATAATGAAGATCATGTAAGAATAATAATAAAGTAAGTGGGTACTATGGATTTCTCCAGAACCCCATCTGGACTTTGACTCAGCAAGCACTGGGAAGAGCCTGGCTGTAGATGTTTTGGCATGCACTGTTTAGATGGTGTTGCTGTTAAGTCAGTGTTAGGTTCATATGTTTAATTGAGGGAGAAACATTTTATATTATTTCAGTATAAATGTTTCTGACCAAGGGCTTTTTTTAAAAAGCTGTAGATTTTTTGTTTGCACCAAAAATTTGACAGTTACATAATATTCAGACAGCTACAAACTGTGATTTTTATTTGTTTTAATTTAGAGGTGCATGTGTTTACAAGGGCATTTTGTCCTCACTCTCAACCCTGTTGCTTTGGGTGCTTACAATAATTGACTAAGTGAAGTACGTTGAGAATGAAATAGTCCTGCCTGCTAAATAGTTTTGAGCAACTGCATTTAGTCATATCCCAGCTTAGCTGCTTATGTTCATCCGGAGTCAAGTAAGCATAGATGGCAAGCTATTTTCAGCCAAAGCTTGACATCTTTCAAGCCTTTATTCAACTAGAAGCAGAGAAAGAAATAAAAAATTTTTTTCTTCTTGTAAGATCTGCAACATTTTCTGTGCCATTGATTAGCAAATGAAAGAAAAATTATTTTCTCTGTAAGTTATAAAAGGATGCAATTGTATGTTGAGAGAGGTTAGCATCTGTATCTCAAGGGAAAAACTTTTGGAAGTAGCAGATCTGCCAGTAGCAATTAATTAGAAAGCTTTTCATACTGTTTTCAGTTACAGACATGTACTAGCAGTTTGAGAAAATTGGTAATGATGTCTGCTCTCACCACAGAGTAGTACAATGGATGAAGCTAATTTACTGACATTTGCTTTTTTTTCCCCCAAGGTGTCATATCTTTATCCTAAGCTGAGTCTGATTTTCATTGCCAAATGGTTGAATTCAGCATTATATGGATTTTTTAAAAAAGCATAATGCATGGTGTGTGAGATGTAAGCATATCTTAGTGCATAAGAATGAAGTATCTCACTCTTATGAATGACAAAATGCATTGAACAGCTGGTCTCTTTTAACCGCCTACTAAGTAGGAGAAGTATAAAAGAAGGCCACTCTTTTAGGAGGCAGAAAAAGATATGTCAACTTAAAATATCAAATGCAAGACAGTCAAAAAATTATTTGTCAATTTTTCTAGAATAATAACTTTTATACAACAAATTGAATTTTATCTGAAGGGTAAGCTTTACTCTTTAGCTTATTTTAGGAGTTATAATGTACACCAAGATTCATTACTTTCTTTGGAAATTATTGTTCTTGACTTCATTCTGCACACCAGTTACTGGAAAATTTATTTACTTTCCTCCCCAATTACTAAATAAAAAACCAGTTCCTTTTAAATATCAGACATGTTACATTTATTTAAACGGTTTCCCTCTTTTGCGAAGTATAGTTCTTGTGTCTATTATGGATCTTGGATTACTCTAAACAAATTTGAATTGAACAAGAGATAACCCACTGCTGTTGAGTCGATAACAAGAGATAGCCTCTGATTATCTCAGAGATTCTTGAGTGTGTGTGCATGTGTGCTTTAATACTACTATCAGATCATGAACTCAATGGCTTGCCAAATTGTGTGTGGTTGTTAGCAGACACCTCTGTCATCCTTACTGTTGCTATAAACCTATTCCTGTCTCATAATTGATCATTTAAATTCATAAGTATAAAGGAGAGCAACTTCTTCATAAATCTACTGTTAGCCAAGTGGAATTTTTAAACCAAGAAGAGAAAAGAGACAGAATTAGGAAGAGAATAGTTACTCTGCGTATTTGTGATTATTCTATTTTTTCAGTAAAAACATTCTATACAGGAGTAAATGATTTTAATAAAGCTGTTTCTGAATTTTGTAACACAATAGATAGGGAAAATACGGCATCCTACTGCTAACCTACTTCCAAACTCACCAATAACTACATGGGGAAGTTGTTAAACCTTTAAGTCTTATGTTTCTCATCTACCACATAAACAGTACATTCCTCACTCACTCCATATGATTGTTATAGATTTTACTGACATTTTACATGTGTAGTGAACACCAGGAAACCCTGGTGGTGTAGTGGTTAAGTGCTACAGCTGCTAACCAAAGGGTCGGCAGTTTGAACCCGCCAGGCGCTCCTTGGAAACTCTATGGGGCAGTTCTACTGTATCCTGTAGGGTTGCTATGAGTTGGAATTGACAGCGCTGGTTTTGGTTTTTGGTTTTGGAGTGAACACCAGTAAATTAAGTGTTAAAGTTTTGTCTTTGTAGTTGAGAAGAAAAATATAAAAAAAAAGCATTCACTTCCAATTAAACATGATAGAATAAATATAGGAGTTTTCTCTCCTGTATCCCCGAAACCCACTTAAATATCAGCAGAAGAATTTGAAAGTATGAACACATATGGCAAAACATAACAAGAGAGGAGAGGAGATAATACCAAAATTAATTGTGTCAAAAATAATTTAGAAATTGGAACAAGAAGACTTTCTATAAACCTTAGCTGAGCTGGGGAAGCTGAGACCCTATATGCATCTAAGAGTAAAGCAAAAGCTATGTGTCAGGAAGCCTCAGAAATCAGAAGTATCTTGTATTCTGAAGGTGGGAAAAAACAGGGCTGTTATGTTGCAGACTCAGGGAAAGCCATTCACAGTGTAGCTTACGTGAATGATGTCTGAGGGAATATGAAGTGAAGTTTGATAACCTGTTATAATGGCATATCAGATAAAAACCTGAGTCTGAAAAAGAGACTTAAAGGGATAATATAACATAGGAAATAATTATTCATTCACTTCTTTAATCAAAGCGGCATGGATTTTAGAGTTCTAACATTGCCAACTTAATTTTTGCTAACTTGCTAGAGAACACACCCCAAATTTTCACCTTTCAATGACTGTTAATCCACTATTGCCTACCAAGCTACCTAACAATTTGACCCATAAATATGTAGATGGTTATAACATCTAGGTAAGCAGGCAAAGCCTTTTGTGGGACAAAATTGTCTGAATGTGTAAATCTGTGGCAGTGATAATACTATGTATTTATCAAATCCATTCCATCTTCTTGGACTTACCCCCAAACCAAACCCATTGCCATCAAGTCGATTCTGACTCATAGCAACCCTATAGGATGGAGTAGAACTGCCCTATAGAGTTTCCAAGGAGCGCCTGGTGGATTCAAACTGCTGACCTTTTGGTTAGCAGCTGTAGCTTTTAACCACTATGCCACCAGGGTTTACCTTGGGCCTACAAGAAGATAAAATTTCCAGCATCTCTTTAAATTAAATTATGGCCATATGATTTGGTTCTGCCCAATGGTATAGAGAGTGTAATTCCAGTCATGATCCTTAAAAACATCTCATAGGACTCTCCTATCCCTTCCTTCTCTTCAGTGGCAACCATGAAGGCCATTTGTCAATATGCTGAGGCAAATGATGGAATAGCTTAGATCCCTGGAGAGTATAACAGTTAAATCAGAAAACCTGAACATAGATCAATAGAAATGATCTCATCTGAAAAACAGAGAGGGAAAATTATATATATATATATATATATATATATATATATATATATATATATATATATATATATATAACCTATTGCCGTAGAGTCGATTCCGACTCATAGTGACCCTATAGGACAGAGTAGAACTGCCCCATAGAGTTTCCAAGAAGCGCCTGGTGGATTTAAACTGCCGACCTTTTCGTTAGCAGTTGTAGCAGTTAACCACTATGCCACCAGGGTTTCCTCTCTCTATATATATATATATAATGAACTGAGCCTCAGAGACTTGTGACCTAACATCAATCATGCCAAGAAAGGCAGCAGAAGAAGTATATTAAGAGAAGGAGAGGAGCAAGAAAGGGACAGAAAAATGTATGTATTTGAAGAAATAGTAGTCAAAACTTCCCAAACTGAATGAAAAAACGTTAATCAAAACACAAAGAACCTCAGTGAATCCCAAGTAGAATAAGAGATCTGCATCAAATACAACAAGAAAAAAAATTATAAAGCAGCCGGAGAAATATAGCTTATTATATACAAGGGAACCACAGTAAGATTAATAGCAGACTTCGCATCAGGAACAATGGGCCACAGGCAGTGGAATGTTATTTAGTAAAAAACCCAGTATCAACCATGAAATCTTTATGTAACAAAATCATCCTTCAAAAATGAAGGTAAAATAAAGATATTACCATATTACAAAGTCTGAGAGGATTCATTACTAGAAAACCTGCCTTACAAGGAATACTAGCAGAAGTCCATCATGCTCAAACAAAGTGAAAACAGAGTAATTCTAATCCAAAGGAAGAAATGAAAACTGTAAGAAATTGTAAATATGTGAATAAATCTAAGTATTTTAAAAATATATTTTCTCGTATCTTCTACTTTCTTTAAAAGATACTAAATTTTTAAAGCAATAATTATAATGTGTTTTTGTCAGGCTTACAGCATATATGGGTTATACATATTGATTATATATACATATATGCAAAATATGCAAAAGATAAAGGAGAAAAAGGAAATATATAGGAAACAAGATTCTTTATTTTAAAGTAGTAACTTAATAATATTCTAAAGTAGACTGTGAAAAGTTAACATAGATGTTCAGTCCCTAGAGTGACCACTAATATATCAACTCAAAAAGTGTTTAAAAAGAAAACAGAAAGGTCAACATGGTATGCAATAAAACAAAAAAGAAAACATGAAGAGTAATAGGGAACAAAAAAAGATATGTGATGTCCACAAATGTTCATAGCTACATTATTAAAAATAGTCAAAAAGTGGAAAAAACTCAAATGTCCATCAACTGATTAATGTATAAATAAAATGTGTTATATTCATACAATCAAATATTATACACCCAAAAAAGGAATGAAGTCCTAATACATGCAACACTACAGATAAACCTTGAAAATCTATGCTAAGTGAAAGAAGCCATTCACAAAAGGCCACATATTTTATGATTCTATTTATATGACATGACTAGAATTGGCAGATAACATACAGGCAGAAAGTAAAATAGTTGGTTTTCAGGGTCTGGTGGAAGGGGGGAATAGAAGTGATTGCTAATGGGGATAGGGCTTCTTTTGGGGTTGATGAATACATTCTAAAATTAGATGGCATTAATTGTACAAATACCATGAATAAACCACTGAATTGTATACTTTAAATTAGTGACTTCTTTGATATGTGAACTATATCTTGATAAAACTGTTATTTAAAAAAAAAGATAAATAGAAAATAAAGAGCAAATTGGCAGCCATGAGTCTAACCATATCAATTATTACATTAAATGTGAATAGACTAAATATTCTGCTCAAAGGCAGAGATTATTGTACTGCATGAAAAAATGAACTCAACTATATGCTGTTGTAAAAATGGCGTGGGAGCGATGTCAACCGTCCTCTAATTTCACGAGGGGGAATAAGAATCAAGGTCAACAGCCCAAGGTTGATTTCTATGAGGCGGAGGTCGGACATGCCTTCTCTCTCCGCCACCTTTACCAGCTCTGACACCAATTGTTCCTCCCATAGCACTCTCTACTGGGTTTGATAATTCATTGTAATACAATTATGGGGTTTATTAGGGAAGTAACAGGTTACAATTCAGACTCAGGAATGCTCAAGTATACAGCTCTTCCCTCAGGACAGCCTCTTCCCAGCTGTGCTCTCAGGCATGCCTCTCCTTGGCACTAGGCCTTTGCCCAAAGGCACTAGGCTTTCTCTCTCCATAGGCTGGGAAGCCCACCATGCCATCTCCTGCTGCCGGGTCTCTGCTGCCGCTTCTCCCTGACTTTAGTGTTATAGTTCTCTCTTTCTGTCTCCTGGTTCTAAGAAGCTTCTCAGCACAGGGATCCTAGGTCCAAAGGATGCACTGGCTTTTCTTCCTTGATGGTGGTGGTATGTTTTCTTCCGGCCTCTTGGGTGTTTCATCTCAAATCCAGCAGGATGGCAAAACTGACCAATCCCTTTGATGGGTCACAATTACCCTATCACACAGTTCCACGCCATCACTAGGGTGGAAGGTACAAGATCATGGCTAGAAAGGCCTCACAAAAATGATCTGTGGCACCACAGCTGTCTACAAGAGAAACACCTTAGATTCAAATGCACACATAGGTTGAAAATTAAAAAATGGTAAAATATATACCATGCAAACAGTAACCATAAGAGAGCTGAAGTAAATATATTAATATCAGAAAAATAGACTTCATGGCTAGAAAAGTTAGTAAAGACAATGAGAGACATGCACTAATGATATAAATGAACAATAAATCAGGAAGGTATAATAATCAGTGTATGTATACACATGTAACAATAAAGTCCCAAATTATTTGAAGCAAAAACTAACAGAATTAAAAGGAAAAGTAGACAATTCATCGACAATATCTGGAGCTTTCAATAACTGATAGAACAACTAGACAAAAAATCAGCAAGGATATAGAGCAGTTGAACAACAGTGTCTACCAACTTCACCTAACTGACCTTTATACTACACCCCACTCTATGTCTAAACAATACATTTTCTTTTTACGTGACTATGAAACATTCTGTTGTATAGGCCACATACTGGTACACAAAACAAGGCTCAAGAAATGTAAAAAATTTTGAAATCATTCAAAGTACTTCTTACCCCCCCCCCCGCCCTGCAAAATACATTCTATTTCTACACCAGAAATGTTGTTAATTGCCACTGAGTCAGTTCCAACACATGGCAACCCATGTGTGCAAAGTAGAATTGTTCCACAGCGTTTTCAAGGAAGCAGATCCCCAGGCCTGTCTTACAAGGCGCCTCAGAGTGAGTTCAAATCACCAACCTGTGCTTACCAGGGTCTTAAATTTCATGTCCTTATAAAGTGCCAAGTCTCCCTTAGCTAGTCTTGTGTTCTGAACTCTTTAATCAAACATTCTCAAACTCCAGTCTCATGAATACTCCTGGCTCCCACTAGTACATGTTGGCTAATTTTTGCAGCTCCATTGCCGTATAGTCTTTCTGGTCTCTTATCAGGCCCAGAATGTCCTAGGCTGATTTATGCTGCAACTTGTTCATCAGTCTGGAACCCAGGAGAGGAGGGGCAGACAGATCCCGAGGTGGTCTCAGTTGCCTTGCAGGGCAGGAGGTGTGCCAGCTTTTAATAGGGAAAGGGATCACCACTGAGGGCTGTGAGAGTTCAGAGGAGTCTGCGGCTATCCACTCAGACAAATGTAGCCTAGGTATCCAGGTCCCAGGTTTTCCCAAGCAGGGCCCTGATGTTAAAAAAACAAACTTGCCTCAGTTAATCATCTTTGAAGCTTGGAGACTCTTGTGTTCTGAGTTTGGTCTTTAGCTTTTTCTTCTCTGCACTGGAGGAGGTAAGATTTTTGTTGTTGTTATTAAAAGCTGCCAAAGTGGACTTCTGACCATATTTAGTTTTCAATTTTTTTGTTAAAAGCTCATACCTTTTCATTATTCCTCCGTTGAACAGCATCAGAATTAGTGATGACTAGCCAATTCTATTGCTCTTATATACATTGTCCCCGTGTATTTTTCAAATGCCTAAATCATTCCTCAGCCAGTTGTTCTCCTCTTTGAAAACATGCTCCCAGATCACCACTGGTGGAATTGATTTAGCAATTGAACTCTTTCCTTGCGCCGGGGACTGCTTATGCCTCACATACCACTTGGGATGGGATTCTCCTTGTCAGGCCTGCAGTGAGTGAGCCAGTCTCAAACCCTGGAAGGATCTCAACCAAAATATTGTACATTTACACTTGATGCTCAAAACAAGAGTTTCAACTGTTCCTGGCAAATCCTGTTGTTTGCTTTGAAACAGATTTAGTTATGAGTAGAATAGAGATACCATGGAATTAATTTTCTGTAAAACTATTAGAAATTTAGAATTTATCCTTCCCTCATCACACATACCTACAAACCAGCAAACCAATCAACCAACCAACAAAACAAAGTGGCTCTAAAGAAAAAGGAACTGGAAGGAAAAGAGAGGGTGAATATTAATCAGAGTTAGAAAAGAAAGTAAAATATATGGCTATTTATTACAAAAATTATGAAAAGTGAAATATCTAACCTCTAATGGTTTGGCTTGGTAGGTGTGGTAGGGGACAAGGGAGGGATAGAAACAAGCCCTAAATAAATCTTGCCTAACCTAAATCTTGGTCAAGTATGACACCTAGAGGCCACACAAACAGAATTCCTTTGGGTGATTTGTTTTTTAGGATGCAAGATGCATTTATTTAGGGAAAATTATTTAAAGTTTCTATTTCAAAAAGGAAACCTTGATGGTGTAGTGGTTAAGAACTACAGCTGCTAACCAAACTGTTGGTAGTTGAAATCCACCAGGCACTCCTTGGAAATTCTATGGGGCGGTTCTACTCTGTCCTGTAGGGTCTATAGGGTCACTATGAGTTGAAATCGACTCCATGGCAAAGGTTTTTTTTTTTTTTTTAATTTTAGGGAGGGCATCCTTAGAAACCTTCCCTATATAACACTATGTCAGTGAATAGCTTTGTTTATATGCCTTTATTTATTCATTATATTTATTCATAAAAACTGATGATATTAAAAGCTGTTTTCTTTTTTGTCAAGTGATGAATTTTTAATCATTGGTTTTAAATACTAGTATTAATCTTTGTAAATCATTGTCCATGCATCTTATGGGTCATGATGTATTTTTATGTTTGTGTTGTAATAGAAGATAAAACACGTATGTATATATATGTACACACCCTCACACTCTAGAGTTTAGAAATGACGGCAAGGATAATAAAGTCAGATTCATTATACCACATGAGAGGTGATAGGTTCAGAATTGTCTCATTTCTAAATATTAAAAAAAATGCTTTGCATTTTTCATCCATTGGTTTGGAAAACTTTTATAACCCTGGCTCATTAATGCTTGAACAGTTCTTCATGAAAAATGATGAACGATTTACTTCATGGCAGGCTGTACAGATGGTCAATTTAATCTGCATCCTTGAGACTTCTCATGACTAAATTTTGACATCATGTCATTAAGCATTTGTGTATTATTTATATCATATTCTAGAAAACAAAGATTGCTATCTCTTGCCATCTATCAATTTTATTGATAGGATTTATTCAATTGGACACTACACCTTTTGCAAAAGAACATGTATCTGAATATATGTATCACTTCTCTCTCCTCAGAGACCCATACATTAGTGTCCTCAAGTGCAATAATGACGTTATAGAACAGTTATGGGGCAGTGGTGGAGACAAATGTTTATATGTCCTAGATTCTGTAGACTTGTCCAGAGATGTCTTAACCACTAAGTGATTTTATATATAGATATAGGTACAAACTTATTGCAAATACATGTGTGTGTGACCGTTAAGTTTTGTATAAATTTAAATTAAAAGAAGGAAACTGATTTTGGGCCATTGTCAAAGAGTACTGCAGAACATGTCACCCGAGGTGTCTATTTTAAACAACAGCAAATTTTGACTCAGAAGTTGCCCCTGGCTCTTATGTATAATGCTTGAAGTTGTTGAGCAGTTGAGTAATTAGACAACCATGGATAAACATAAAGATCAGAATCTTACATTTTCTTTTGGCATTAAGCTATTAAGTATAGCATCTGGTGGCTTTTCGAAGGTCTAGGTATTTACCCTGCACATTAAATTGTATTAACTTGTCTCCTTAGATTCTGTCTTCTCTTATATAACGAGTTTCCACTTGGTGAATTGATTTCAGGCCTTCCAAGAATGCTCAGAATGGGCTGATGTTAACAGAGTGCTTCCAGTTTGAAATCCTCCCTGTACCAGAAACCCAGACAACCAGTGCCCTGTACCAGAGTTGGAGAAATTTCAGGGTTTAATGCGCTACTAACAGCAGCTCAGAAATATAAACAAACAGGATAGGAGAATGCTTCCACTGTGGAGTGGTATCACAAGTTTTTCCTAAGAGGACAGAGCCAAGAAAGCAACAGCAGGTCCGGTTTTCCTCTGTGGTGTAACTCTCAAAACAAGTGCTCCTTCAGGGAGCCATACATTAGTTAGGATCGGATCAGGCTTTCTTTGTGTCCCTTATCAACCCATAATCTTTTGATTGTTGCCTGTTTTTCACCAGTAAAGAAACAGTAATCCACGCTGGTTTATCTCTCCTAATCACAGACCCACAGAGCTAGGGCTCTCTGAGCTTTTAATTCCCTTTTAGCAGCCTAACACAGTGGAAAGTAAACAAAGACCAAATTTGCAACCTTCAACATTGCTAATTTCCTCTGATGTCAGAATACTTAAACAGGCAAGACCTGGGAATTATTTGATCAAAACTGCTTTTAATCTAATGCATGCAGAAGGGCTGTGTCTGGAAGATCTACAAAATGACAGGCGTCCCAAGAGAGCCTTATGGAAGGTTTCCTCTTTCAGAAACAGTAGCTTCCTCATTTTAAACTCTTGGGTTGCTGTGTTGTTAGAATAAATTCATAAAGGGTAGTTTTCCTGCTTTTTAAATTTTATATCATTTGGCTGAGATTTGCTGACTTGATGAGAATAGCTTTAACTTTCCATTTGCAGATTTTTTAAATTGACTAAATGCCTTGATACTATTTTGGTTTTACTAGGAAAGGAATTAATAATAAAAGGTTATTATTGGAAGAAAGGGAAAAAGAGAGGGCAAAACGTTATATGACTTCATACACATTTCTTACTGTGGTGATAAGAAAGTGAAAACACAAAGAACAAAAGACTCAAGCTCATTTGGTGCTTTATTTAGACTATGAAAGGCATTTTCTACAGTGAGAGTTAAATTAGCATCTGGGATGTTTTAATAATTTACTAATTTGGAGATATCCAAATAATGTTACTGACTCAATTTGCCCTTTAATTTTACTCACAATTATCTAGAAGCTTAAAGATGACAATTTTTTGACAGAAAGAAGGTAAATGGATAGCACTTTTATTCACTTCGTACCTGATATATTAATTTCATGAATAGTTTTTGTAAAATGTGATTCATGCAATAACACTGAATACATATTAGAATGCAGGTTAAAGGCTATTAAAAGACAATGTACTTTAATCTGTCAAAGTAAATCAACATAGCTCCTATTTTATTTAGAACAGATAAAGTTAAAAAAAAATTTTTCCAAAAGTGTTTAAGTGCATTTCGACAAGTTAACGTGCCTGCTGTCTTACTGTTTTTCACATCTAGTCATAAATCTATCCGCATAAAGTAATTTCTAAGCTCCAGCTTAAAAAAAAAAATTATAAACACTGATGCTTCGTGTAAATATACAGTAGGAATAACATGCCACTAGATCTAGCATTTGACTACATGGGTGACAATGAATTTCAATGCCTGTTATTTGTCATTCTGAAGCCAGCCGGGTGATGATTCTTTTTATTGGTGTATCCATCCAAACATATTTCATCGCACCATGTGCACGGGAGTTCTCTGGGAGGCTATGTTGGATCTGGGTGCCGCCCGGCTGCCGCCCTCTCCCCTTCGCTCTTCCTCGCCCTCAAGCTCTCGCCTCCCCCTGCCTTCAGCCCCCTCTCGCTCCTTTCGGCTCACGCCCCACTTCTCTCTCTCCAGCTGGCGGCGGGGGCTGCGCTGCCTTCCAGGCCTCGCGGACCTGCTCAGTCAGCTGGGGCCTCCTGCGGACGGCTGCCTCCCTCGCCGCTAGGACCTGCCACTCTGCGCGGAATGGCAGCGGCAACAGCATCCGCGCCGGCAGCGGCGGCGGCGGCCAGGGCCACCGCGGACGCTATTGTTCCCCGGTGTTAGACGCGCTTTCCCTCCTTTTCATCTGAAGCGAACAATAGCAGGAAAGAGCTTTGCTTTCTGTACTCCTTGGGAAGACCTTCTCAGGGCGAAGGAAAATTCCTTGCCGACCGTGCTACGGCTCTGGACCCTGGAGCGGCTGCAGGCGGCATGGGGCTGCAAGCCAGGCGCTCGGCGTCCCGGAGTCCGGGCGCTGCGGGGCCGCGCCGGGGCGTCCTGCCCCTGCTGCTGCTGCTGTGCCTGGGCGCCTGCGGGGCTGCGGCGCAGGGCGAGGCGGGGGCGCCCACCCCCTATCTGTGGAAGACTGGTAAGTGGGACAGAGTTCCCCCTTCTTTCCACTCTCACGTCTGGGTCCACAGTTAGAAGCTGCTGGGTTTCTGAAGGGTCCTCTGGTGCTGACGGCTCGGTCGTGCTGGGATACTAAGGTGAAAAAGTAGGATACCAGGAAGCAAATCAGGTCACGCCCGATGCTATTAGAAAGGAAAAACACAACTAAGAGCCACCAGTGAGTCACCGGAATGATATTTCTCTAGCAGCCCTGTAGTTAATGAGGGCAACGCTGCACTTTCATAATGAACTGCAATATTTTTAACCTCTGGATTCTCATTCTGCTTGGAGTTTCTAAAACGTATTTCTAGCAAAGAACAAGAAGACAGCCTAACCCCAGTCTATATCCTGACTTCAGGGAAGCAATATGTTCAGTGTCATGATATATGTGGCTGTAGAGTTGGATTTGTTAAGTATATCGGTGTGATATGTGGGACACGTGGAAACACGCTAAGTCAGGGCAGTTTCAGCAATTAAAGGCAAATAGGGGCTCCATGGGCACTTGGCAGACTGTCTAAAGCTCGAGTCTTAATGAGGGAATTGCATGATTTTTAAAGTGCACAGCTGTCAGAATGTTTAGGTTTAAACTTTTCCTTTCTTAAGAATTCTTTTGTTTTCAACTATTCAACCAACATAAGCAGCAACTAACTACTGCCACTCAGAAGCTCCCGGCAAAACGCTTGGAGTTCTTGAGGGTGGGGGTGGGGGCAATGACCGGCAGCAAAACAATACCGAGGGGCAACTCCGCTCCCTTGCTGGCCCCTCTTCTCGTCCACTAAAGGACGCAGAACTGTGAAACTTCACATATTTATAGGAATAAAAGTGGGAAAAGATTATTCCTGTTGCTTGGAACTAGAGATAAATTAAGAGTTCCTTTGCAATATACAAATACTAAGAGAAGGGGATAATAGAAAGGGAAAGCATGTATTCATCATGGGACTGCAAACAAGTTACAGAGAGTGAGTCTTTTTCCTGGCTTCAGCTTTTTCTGGTCTTTTGCTGCAGAGACAGATCAATCTACTCTACAATTATACCAATATCCTGAATTTTTAAAGAAGTTGCATCTATCCAGGAACTCAATGAGGAGATGGAACAGAAATTTATTTAAAGCCAAAGCAGATTATTTGCCTCTGAAAATTACATCACACACACACACATCATTCTTGCTAACACTTTGTTTAAAAATTAGTTGCTTAATGAAAGCAGATGAAATTAAATTAATATATTTCAATGTAAAACAAAGAGCTGATGATTTTTTCTAGTTGTTTTAAAGCCATGGTTTTACTTTTCAAAATCTGATTCATAAAGACAAACACTAATTAAACTATAATTTGCTATTGACTGCTATTCCTTGCATGCTTAGTAAGAGCTTTTCCAGTAAGTAAGTGTTGGACAAAATAGTACTTACCTGGTTAAAACTTGTACCATCAAAGTAACAGGAGCCAAGCACTAATTCAGATGGAAGAAAAGCCTGGGCAACATTGACTGCAGCATCTGAGGTGCCAATATATGTCAACATAAACGTCATGGGGGGAACACAAGCCAATAAACAGATTAAAATAGTGGAAGGCTCTCAGGAGCAAGGATATGGGGACCTTGGTTCCAGTGCCAGTTGCAGCTGTTAGTAGCTATAGCAATGCTGGGAGTTGATTTAACTTTTGACTCCCAGTTTTCTCTACTGCATATAAATAAGATGATACCTTCTGTGTTGTTATGAACACACCACAGTTTTGTTGTGAAGTTCAAATGAGTTATGAGAAAGTAATTTGTAAACTTTAAGTTCATATGCTTCTATGATGAGGATGAGGTTGATACCTTCTTTATAATATCTTTAGTTTGATCAGGAAAAAATGGTGAATTAAACGAGAGAACAAGAACAACAACCAAATGCCCCCTTTTTTGTTCTTTTCTCCAGAGCGAAAAGGAGACTTTACAATATCTTTAAAAGAGTTGAGAGTAGTTCTCTGAGAAACTAGAGCATATTTAAAGGAGAGAAATGCACTTATAAAAATATAGAGGTGACAGAATCATAAGTTTCTTATTTGATGAAAATAAAGAAGTAGGACAGGAATTAGGAGAGAAAAGGAAGTGAGACAGCCCAGGTTGTCTATTCCAGTGGGATGAGCTTAGTCTTGGTGAAGCAGATTATAGGGAGTGACATTAGTGGTGAGATCATTGGATTAAAGTGGTATAGTGAAAGGTACACTAGACTAGGATCTGGGATATGATGCCTACCCCTATGTATGTCACTAATAAGCGATAGAACTTTGGGAAAGCCACTTAATGACTTTGGCCTATTTTGAATGATTAGGAGAGATGACATCTAAGGGTCTTTCCAGTCTTAAAGTGCTTCATATACATACATATGCATAGCCATACACCATACACATACACGCATATATACATGTATGCATATATAGTATATTATATATGTGCGTATACATAATACATATTACGTATAATTTATATTTGACATATAATGTATAACGTACATTATGTGAAAGGTTTATTAAGTCAGCTAACAACAAAGAGTTATGGAGGATCTAAAATATACAGTCTTTGTAGTAGAAATTGTTTAGGATATTATCATTTCTGACCTTGGGAAACTCACAACTGACCAAGACATATAAACAATTACAACATGCCACACCATATACATGAACAAAATACCACGGGAGCAAAGAAGCTACGGAATTGATAAATGAGGTTGTGGAGGGCTCAAAGAGAAGCTAATAGTTTATCTGAGCCTTGAAGAAAGAGCTGGATTTTTATTGAGGGAGGAGTGGAAGACAACTCCAAGCAGAGAGAAGAGAGAAAATAAAAGTGAAAAGGCGTGGCAGCATTCCAAGGTCTTGGAATTCCCTGTGGTACACTGTAGCTCTAGTTCAGGATATTTGGTGGGAATGACAGAATTTAAGATCAGTGAGGTGACTTGGGACCAGATTGTAAGAAAACGTTTAAAAAGTGGTAAAGGTGTTGCAGTTTAACTTGTAAGCAGGTGGAAGCCACTGGAATTCTGAGCAGAAGATTGGCAACTTTGCACAGAATGGAGAGAGTTGAGCCTAAAGGCTAGAAGGCCAGTAAGCAGCAAGGTGAGTGACAGGCCACACGAGAGACAAAGGAGAGGCAAACAAGGGCCATAGAAGTTATAGTGGAGGGGAGAGAAGGGCTTGGTATCACACTGCGGAAGTGTTAGCTCAGGTTCACGGTGTAGGAGAACCTACACCCAAATGTCTTCCAAGGACAGTAGGAACTGGTGCTATCAAAGTTTCTATCATGCCTGCACTCACTATCTTGAGGCACAGTGTGTAAATGAAGGAAGAGCAGGTTTCTAAGGCTTAGGAAAGAACAATATCGGTTTAATTCAGATATACTGAACTTGAAGTAAAAATGACTCATTCAAATGAAGGGACTAATGGGAAAATTGATGAATGCGTGAGTAGTTCAGGAGGATTAGGCTGAAGGTGTAGGCTTGGAACATAATAAATACATAATCTATCAAGTCTTGGGAGTGGAAAGAATCATTAATGAAAGCAAAATATTGAAAAGAGACATCAAGATACTGCACAGATAATGAGATTTAAAGGGCCACCTGGGGGAGAAATCAGTGAAAGGCTGAGGAAGTGTGGTCAGAAGAGGACCAAGGAAAATGGAGTGAAGCACTAAATAGAAAAAGGCATTTTATTAGAAAAATGGTGGCAAAAAGTATTAAAAAATTTCAGAAAAGCCAAGGAAATGGATTATGAAATATTTGAGAGAAGATCAACTACAGTGAGGAATAGGTAAGACAATGAACAGTGGTTAGGGAAAGGACATTTTATTATTTATTTATGTATTTTTTTATTGTGCTTTAAGTGAAAGTTTATAGTTCAAGTTAGTTTCTCATACAAAAATTTATACACACATTGTTATGTGACCCTAGTTGCTCTCCCTACCATGAGACGACACACTCCTTTCTGCCCTAGACTCCTGGTGTCTATTCAACCAGTTCCTGTCCCTTTTTGCCTTCTCATCTCGCCTCCTCACAAGAGCTGCCCATTTAGTCTCATGTATCTACTTGAGCTAAGAAGCACTGTCTTCATGAGTATCATTTTTTGTCTTATAGTCCAGACTAATCTTTGTCTGAAGAGTTGGCTTTGGGAATGGTTTCAGTTCTGGGCTAACAGAGTCCAGGGGCTGTGTCTTGTGGGGTCCCCCCAGTATCAGTCAGACCATTAAGTCTGGTCTTTTTACTAGAATTTGAGTTCTGCACCCCACTTTTCTCCTGCTCCATCGGGGACTCTGCTGTGTTCGCTGTCAGGGTGGCCATTGGTGGTAGCCAGGCACCATCCAGTTCTTCTGATCTTTTGGAGTTTCTGGTTTATGTCGCTCTTTCTGGGCTAATCTATGGTGTTCTTCATTCTCCTTTGTTCCAGGTGGGTTGGGACCAATTGATCTATCTTAGATGGCCGCTCACTAGCTTTTAAGACGCCAGCCTCCACTCACCAAAATAGGATGCAGAACATTTTCTTAACAAACTTTATTATGCCAGTTGACCTAGATGTCCCCTGAAACCACAGTCCCCAGATCCCCACCCCTGCTACTCTGTCCCTTGAAGTGTTTGGTTGTATTCAGAAAGCTTCTTAGCTTTTGATTTAGTCTAGTTGTGCTGACTTCCCCTGTATTGTGTGCTGTCCTTTGCTTCACCTAAGATAATTCTTATCTACTATCTAGTTAGTGAATACCTCACTGCCTCCCTCCACTCCCTCAAAACCATCAAAGAATGTTTTCTTCTGTGTTTAAACCTTTTCTTGAATTCTTATAATAGTGGTCTCATACAATATTTGTCCCTTTGTGACTGACTAAACACACTCGGCATAATGCCTTCCAGGTTCATCCATGTTATGAGCTGTTTCACAGATACATCATTGTTCTTTATTGTTGCATAGTATTCCATTGTGTGAATATACTATAATTTGTTTATCCATTTGTCAGTTGATGGGCACCCGGGTTGTTTACATCTTTTTGCTGTTGTGAACAGTGTTGCAATGAAAATGTGTGTGTGTGTGTATCTACTCATGTGATGGTTCTTATTTCTCTAGGATATATTCCAAGTAGTGGGATTTCTGGATCGTATGGTATTTCTATTTCTAGCTTTTTAAGGAAGCACCAAATTGATTTCCAAAGTGGTTGTACCATTTTAGATTCCCACTAGCAGTGTATAAGTATTCCAGTCTCTCCATAAGCTCTCCAACATTTATTATTTTGTGTTTTTTGAATTAATGCTAGCCTTGTTGGGGTGAGATGGTATGTCATTGTAGTTTTGATTTGCATTACTCTAATGGCAAATGATCATGAGCATTTCCTCATTTATCTGTTAGCTACGTGAATGTCTTCTTTGGTGAAATTCCTGTTCATATCCTTTGCCCATTTTTTAATTGAGTTGTCTTTTTTTTTTTTTTGAGGTTTTGCAGTGTTTTGTAGATTTTAGAGATTAGAGCCTGATCAGATTTGACATAGCCAAAAATTTTTTCCCAGTCTGTAGGTTGTCTTTTTACTCTTTTGGTGAAGTCTTTTGATGAGCATAAGTGTTTGATTTTTAGGAGCTCCCAGTTATCTAGTTTCTCTTCTGGTATTTGTGCATTGTTAGTAATGTTTTGTATACTGTTAATGCCATGTATTAGGGCTCCTAGTGTTGTTTCTATTTTTTCTTCCATGATCTTTATCAGTTTAGATTTTGATTTTAGGTCTTTGATCCATTTTGAGTTAGTTTTTGTGCATGGTGTGAGGTATGGGTCTTGTTTCATTTTTTTGCAAATGGATATCCAGTTATGCCAACACCATTTGTTAAAGAGACTGTCTTTTCCCCAATTAACGGACTTTGGGCCTTTGTCAATTATCAGCTGCTCATAGGCGGATGAATTTATATATGGATTGTCAATTCTGTTCCATTGGTCTATGTATCTGTTGTTGTGCCAGTACCAGGCTGTTTTGACTGCTGTGGCAGTATAATAGGCTCTAAAATCAGATAGTGTGAGGCATCCCACTTTGTTCTTCTTCTTCAGTAATGCATTACTTATCCAGGGCCTCTTCCCAGGAAAGGAGATTTTTAATAGAGTGGGAGAGTTAAAAACTTGATTGAAAAATAAACAAGATAAAGGAAAAGATATACAGCATTGATAAAGTTGAATGACAAGTGGTATTTAAGTGTGTCTACTACACTGTTGTTGCTTTTATAATAGGGAAAGATCCAGAATTCAAGATACTAAAAGTATTTATTGAATGTTTAATTCCTTAACAGTTTTGTTTTAGTCATCTGTTTATTTGTGTGAATAATTGGAAAATATTTCATACATGCAGAGGTATAGCACTTATATTATTGGAAGATGCACAATTACTAATACTGATAACTGTTTGACAGTTTTGTACATTTTTATTACTCTAGTGGATGGAATTCTTTCAATAATAAATGTGGCTTATTACATTCACCTGGCCATTCCAAATGAAGAATATCAATGCATTGAGCATTAAAAAAAAATTAGACAGAAAATATTGAATACATCCAACTTTTATCAGCTCTTTCATGGAGATATATCTTCAAGAAAACACTAATGAAGTCATTGGATATCATTTTTACAATAATGAAATTACATTGCTATCTAAGAAATAGGTACACGCTAGCCGTTATTCAGAATTCAGGTGACAAAAGATTTACAGGTGTGAATTTTCTTTCAAGGAGAATACTTTCCATGTTCAGTACTTTTGAACTAGGTTCATCCCATTCATACTATTACTGACAGAATCGCTGCAGCCTTTACACAGTTAAGTACATATAGAATAGTTTCTTGGTTCTTCAATTAAAAAAAACAAGTATCATTCTTTTCTTTTTCTTTCATGTTCTTGTACTAAGATAGCTTATTAATCAAATATGAAATATTCTGCAGTGCATATGGACAAAATAAAACCTGTTGCTGTCAATTCTCACTCATAGCGACCCTATAGGACAGAGCAGAACTGCCCCATAAGGTTTCCAGGGAGTGCCTGGTGGATTCAAGCTGCTCATCTTTTGGTTAGCAGCCGTAGCACTTAACCACTACACCACCAGGGTTTCCATGGACAAAATAACTATCTTAATTCTACCATTCACTAAATAACAAAGGAGATAGGAATATTATTCCGGGTAGTATTAACATAAGAGTGTCATCACCCTAATATAAAAAGTTTCTAACTTAAATTGTGCTTAAAATTTGTATTAATTTGGAATGTGGTAAGTTTGCTCATTAAATTGAGGAGAAGTACATAACAGAGGGAGCAGAGCAGGGGCTTCAATATCAATCAGTTTGGGGCAGTGTGGATTGAAAATTTTTTATCCATGTCACCAATGTGATTATTCATCACTTGAACCACTTAGTTTCCAAAATGGATTCATAATATCTATTTTATAGGAATTGTCTGAGGATTAAATATGATAACATATGTAATTTACTAGTAGAGTGCTTAGCACATAATAGAAGTTTGATAAATTATAGTTTTTATTATTACTATTATTATGTTACATTATACAGTGGCTGCTTAATTTTATGGCCTGAAGTAAGGAAGTCCAGTAATGTACTTTAGCTTTCTCAAAAGCATCTCTTTTTTTTTTTTTTTCCAGTAAATGCACTGTTGTTGTTGTTGTCGTTAGGTGCTGTTGAGTCTGTTCTGACTCATAGCGAACCTATGCACAACAGAATGAAACACTGCCTGGTCCTGCACCATCCTCACAATTGTTGCTATGCTTCAGCCCATTGTTGGAGCGACTTTGTCAATCCATCTTGTTGAGGGTTTTCCTCTTTTTCAATGATCCTCTACTTTACCAAGCATGATATCCTTCCCTAGGGACTGATCCCTCCTGATAACATGTCCAAAGTATGTAAGACATAGTCTCGCCATCCTTGCTTCTAAGGAGAATTCTGGTTGTACTTCTTCTAAGACAGATTTGTTAGTTCTTCTGGCAGTCCATGGTATGTGCAATATTCTTCGCCAACACCACAATTCAAAGGCGTCAATTCTTCTTTGGTCTTCCTTACTCATCATCTGACTTTCACATGTATATGAGACAGTTGAAAACACCATGGCTTGGGTCAGGAGCATCTTAGTCCTCAAGGTGACATCTTGGCTTTTCAATACTTTAAAGAGGTTTTTGCAGCAGATTTGCCCAATGCAATGTGTCTTTTGATTTCATGACTGCTGCTTTCATAGGTGTGGATTGTGGATCCAAGCAAAATGAAATCCTTGACAACCTCAGATTCTTCTTTGTTTATCATGATGTTGCTTATTGGTCCAGTTGTGAGGACTTTGTTTTACTTTATGTTGAGGTGAAATGCGTACTGAAGGCTGGGGTCTTTGCTCTTCAGCAATCAGTGCTTCAAGTTCTCTTCACTTTCAGCAAGCAAGGTTGTGTCATCTGCATAACTCAGATTGTTAATGAGTCTTCCTTTAATTCTGTTGCCCCATTCTTCATAGAGTCCAGCTTCTCAGATTATTTGCTCAGCATACAGGTTCAATAAGTATGGTAAAAGGATACAACCCTGACACACACCTTTCCTGACTTTAAACACAAGGTATCCCCTTGTTCTGCTCGGACCACCACATCTTGATCTATGTACAGGTTCCTTATGGGCATAATTAAGTGTTCTGGAATTCCCATTCTTCCCAGTGTTATCCATAATTTGTCATGATCCACACAGTCAAATGCCTTTCCATAGTCAAGAAAACACGGGTAAACATCTTTCTGGTATTCTCTGCTTTCAGCCAGGATCCATTTGACATAAGCAATGATATCCCTAGTCCCATATCTTCTTTTGAATCCAGCTTGAATTTCTGGCAGTTCTCTGTTGATATACTGCTCCTTCCTCTTTTGAACGATCTTCAGACAAATTTTACTTACCCACGATATTAATGATATTGTTCAGTAATTTCTGCATATGGTTGGATCACCTTTCTTGGGGATAGGCATAAATATAGGTCTTATCCAATTGGTTGGCCAGGTAGCTGTCTTCCAAATTTCTTGCATATACGAGTGAGCACTTCCAATGCTGCATCTGTTTGTTGAAACATCTCAGTTGGTATCCCATCAATTCCTAAAGCCTTGGTTTTTTCCAATGCCTTCAGTGCAGCTTGGACTTCTTCCTTCAGTACCATCAGTTCCTGATCATATGCCACCTCCTGAAACGTTGAATAACGACCAATTCTTTTTGGTATAGTGACTCTGTATATTTCTTCCATCCTCTTTTGATGCATCTCATTTTGTTTAATATTTTCCCTGTAGAATTCTTCAGTATTGCAACTTGAATCTTGAATTTTTTCTTTGGCTCTTTCGGCTTGAGTAATGCCAGGTGTGTTCGTCCCTTTTGGGTTTCTATCTCCAGCTCTTTACACATGTCAATGCTATACTTTACTTTGTCTCCTCGAGCTACCCTTTGAAATCTTCTCTTCAGCTCTTTTACTTCATTATTTTTTTCTTTTGCTTTAGCTGCTTGATGTTCAAAAGCAAGTTTTGGAGTCTCTTCTGACATCCCTTTTGGTCTTTTCTTTCTCTCTTGTCTTTTTAATGACCTCTTGGCTTCCTTCATGTATGATGTCTTGATGTCAATCCACAACTCATCCAGTTTTCGGTCATTAGTGTTCAACACATCAAATCTCTTCTTGAGTGGTCTCTAAATTCAGGTGGGATTTACTCAAGGTTGTACTTTGGCTCTTGGGGACTTATTATAATTTTCTTCTGTTTCAACATATAAGCAGTTCATGGTCTGGTCCACAGTTGGCCCTTGTCCTTGTTCTGACTGATGCTATTGAGCTTTTTCATCGTCTCTTTCCACAGATGTTGTCAATTTGATTCCTGTGTATTCCGTCTGGTGACGAGTTTAGTCATCATTTATGTTGTTGAAAAAAGGTGTTTGCAATGAAGTTAGTGTTGCAAAATTCTATCACGTGATCTCTGGCGTCGTTTATATCACCAAGGTCATATTTCCCACCTATTGTTCCTTGTTCTTTGTTTCCAACTTTCACATTCCAATCACCAGTAATTATCAGTGCATCCTGATTACATGTTCAATCAATTTCAGATGGCAGAAAGTGGTAAAAATCTTCAGTTTCTTCATCTTTGGTCTTAGTGGCTGGTGTGTAAATTTGAATAATAGTTCTATTGTGGTCTTCACTATGGGCTGATGGATATTACCCTATCACTGACAGTGTTATACTTCAGGATAGATCTTGAAATGTTCTTTTTCACAATGAATGCAATGCCATTCCTCTTCAAGTTGTCATTTCCAGTATGGTAGACCATATGATTGTCCGATTCAAAATGACCAATACCAGTCCACTTTAGCTCACTAATGATTAGGATAGCAATGTTTATGCATTCCATTTCATTTTTGACGACTTGCAATTTTCCTAGATTCATGCTTCGTACGTTTCACGTTCCCATTGTTATGAATGTTTGTGGCTGTTTCTTCTCATTTTGAGTTGTGCCAGATCAGTAAATGAAGGTCCCTAAAGCTTTCATCCATCCACATCATTATAGTCAACTCTACTTTGAGGATGCAGCTTTTCCCCAGTTGTATTTTGAGTGACTTCCAACCTGAGGGGCTCATCATCTGGCACTATATCAAGCAATGTTTCACTGCTATTCAGAAGGTTTTCACTGGCTATTTCTATTCAAAAGTAGACAACTGGGTCCTTTGTCTTACTCTGTCTTAGTCTTGAAGCTCAGCTGAAGCCTGTCCACCATGCGTGACCCTGCTGGCATTTGAATACTGATGGCATAGATTCCAGCATCCCAGTAACACATATACCACATAGTACAACAAACTGACAGACGCGTGGGAGAGTAAATGCACTAGAAATTACAAATTGATACAGTTAACTAGAGCTGTTAGATACGTTCAACAAATTGTAAGGGATGCAGCATTGTAGAATGGAAAGAACGTGGACTTTGGGATCAGACACACAAATGTTTAAATGTTGCCTCTACCCAACTGATCACATTACTTAAACTCTCTGACTTGTTTTCTCATCTTAGAATGATGATAGAAGTTTCTATTTCAGAAGGCATTCATGATGTAACAGGTAGTAGATAGAAAGTACTTAGCACAGTGCCCTAAACATTAAAAAATGTTAATTCTTTTCCCATTCTTTATCTTTTCTACCCCTAAAAATGACATAGTATTTAGGAATTCTACAGATCCAAAATTCTTACCTGTTTTCTTCAACTAAAGAATACTATGAAAAACAAATAAAATGAGTCTAGAAAGAGAGGTTATTTTTCTATAGACTTGCCTTTTTTATTATCCTGGTGCTTATATGTAGACAGCGTGGGCCAAAGACCATAAAAATAGTTTGAACAGGGAGTTCAGCATGAATTATGTCAATGGAATTTTTATACTTCATTTTGTATTGTGTCTAGGGTGATTTCTCAATAATATGAAATTGTACATTCTTGAAATTAACATTTTCACCTATCCCCTGCAAATTCAGTATTTGTGTTTTATGCGTTGTTTTGTTTTACTTTTTAGGTGGTTATTTCAATACGTTTTTATTTATGTCTTGTCTTTCTCTCCTGTTTTCTTGGTGCACATAGCACAGTTAGTGCTCAGAACTCAGTAAGAATTCAATAAGAATTGATAATTTGGATCAAAAAGTCAAATGCTCAGGTGGTTTTGTGAAGTGTTAATATCTTAATGGAACCGTCGTAACTCAGGCCACTCCTTATGCAAGTTATGGTTAGCTACCTGGTCTGCAAAATGATGAAAGCCCCAATCCAGACTGAGGTTAAGAGTGCTTTGGGCAGCACATGACCCAGATTTTCTACTATCCATCATTCTTATATAGGCAAGTGGCCTGATGGCTGTGGAATGAGATGCTGACATTCTAAGTTGGTTGTTGCAGAACTGTGGTTGTGGTTTCCATCCTTTTATGAGGAAACGAAGTCCTCAGCCTCTGATGTAAGTTAGAATGGTGACACTGGACAGTGGGAACTGTCTGGGAAGAAGAGTGGAAGCCTTTCATCTTAGCGAATAGGTAGAACAGATTCCATTAGGATTAACATAAAGGTACATTAGAGTATCCCTTAGTTAAAGAAGCATTTGGGAAGTGACATCTGGGAAAATACATCTTTTCTATTGCGAGGAAAGAGTAGAGTGTGAATTAGAGGTGCCAGTGAATCATAAGGTAGAAATCCTTTCTAATTTCTTTCACAAGAACTTCATACTTTACACTTTAGAATGCACTAAAATGATGTAAAAATAAAGCAATTTGCATTTAGAACCAGGTACCCAAGCAGTAAGAAAGTAATCTCTGTGTTCTTTCTGATGCAATAGTTATACCTATCTTAAAAAAAAAAAATTGGAAACCCTGGTGGTGTAGTGGTTAAGAGCTACAGCTGCTAACCAGAAAGATTGGCAGTTTGAATCCACCAGGTACTCCTTGGAAACCATATGGGGCACTTCTACTCTGTCCTATCAGGTCGCTATGAGTCGGAATCGACTCAACGACCATGCGTTTTTAAGGGGATATTGTCTCATCCTCTAGAAGAAGTATTGAGCTAAGTGACATTTTACATTGTTTAATATGTGGATTTATAATTATTGCAGTATTATTTCTATTTGTTACTTATTATTGTATCAAAGTTATACTATGGGAAGAACAATGAAATAAGGGCATATCGGGGGAAAATCACAAGTGAGCTCCTTCATACAAGTATGTAGTATTGATCACAGGGGTTTCATGTCACAGGGGATGTCAGAGTGAGATGGTCAGCATAGAGGGAGTCACTAGTGAATTCAAGGAAGCTGTGCGTGACCGCTAACACTTGGTAGGAAACTGAGACATTGTAAGAGAATGATTTACCTTCTTTTAATCACATGAGTAAGAATAACGGCAGCATTTGGGGCTCGTAGGAGGTGGAGTTCAAGGTCGTAACCCAGCACAGTCCATTTCCTGTTTCCCTGACAATGTGATCCACACTAAAGATGTTTCTTTTGTAATAAAAAAAAAAACACACAAGGGAATTAAGCAAAGAATAATTGGAGATGGGTCTACACAGTGTTTAGTTTACTTCACCTTGAGGGAGGACTGGGGCAGAAGGACTAGCAGAGAGTTTGGAAGTAATGAACAATATCTTGAAGTGAAAGACAATGTATGATAAAAGTTAAATGAAACATGGGAGCTTATGATATTTTCAAGTACATCACCCACCTGCTGTATCTCTGACTCTGGTCTGGGTAATAAATCATGCAGTTATATACCTGCTTTTCTGTGCTCTTGCAAGGAAGAAGCCATGGGCTCCTGGGAAAAGGCAGAGGTGCACTCTCCTCCTAAACTTCTAGGAAAACAGGTATCCTTAATCCCTGGTAAATTGACCTGGAATCTGAGTTGTCAGGCAGCCTAATATTGAGATTGCTCCCACTGACCTCCTCATGAACACAAAGTTTTGAACTCCCCCAGAAAGGGGGTAACAGGACAATGACTTAGAAGCGAACTGTTTGATTGATAGGGGTAGAAATATAGCATCATATCCAAATAGCTAGACTTAGAATTATATAGTGAGCTTGAAGAAAAATTAAGTTGCTCAAGAGAATGTATCAAGCACACACATTGATTATAAAGTTGGAATAATTTAACTTATGGTATATGGCTAATGGGTTCTTTCTAAAAAGTTATCCCTTTGACTATTACAGCAGCAACAATAGCTAAGACATTCTGGATACTGTAGATAGGTAAGTGTAACGTGTCTGTAAAAGACTGGCATCAGAACACAAATATGCCTCTTTGGATTATACTACTTAAAATTTATTTTTATTTGGTTTACCAAAATCAGGGAGAGCAACTGTAAATGTCAGAGAGGTCCACTGTCTTCAGGTACCTCCCAATTAAAGTGAAAGAGATTCGTTGCACAGAATTGAGCTCACAGCTAGGAATGAAAGAAGCACTGATTTCTAAGTTGCTGTATCTATCTATGTCTATATCTATCTATATATAGTATGTGTGTGTGTAACAAGTAAAACAAGATGTTCAAGAGCGAAGATTTTTGAGTAAGACTGGCATGAATCTTGACCTAGTTTTGTCATTTATTAAGAACATGATTTCTTATCTCTCTGTGTTTCTCATTCTTCAGTGATACTGTAAGTACGGTATTTGTATTGACCTCTCCGGGTTATTTTAAAGTTATTTGAGATAAACTTGTAGAGAATTTAGCACAATGCCTGGCAGAAGTCAGTGCTGCATACCCGTTATCTCTTACTGGACTGTGATCCTAGTGTGAACTGTAAAGTTTCCTCACTGGGTTAGTCTGTCTCCTGGCTTGGTCTGATCTGCCTGAATTCTTTCTTTCCTCGTTTGATGATTCTTCGTGCTTGAATCTGCACTTGCATTTCAGTCTTCTCTACAACTGACATCACTCTGTGTTCTACCTACTGTCAGAGCCAACAGAGAAACTGCAAAGCCGTCATCCTTGTTGTTGGCAAGGTTGTTCAAAGTACAGTTTTTATGTACAGAGACATTCAGCTTCTAGTTTCATTTTTACTTGTGATTGTGCATATCTTTGCTATGTAGGAAATGCTGGAGGTGTGACTCTTTAAATGGAACTGTGCTTTCCAAAATCCCTTTGCCTGGAAATACCTGAGAATATCATTGACAAAACTTTCTTGTGATACTGTGGGTGAAAGGGTATAGGAAGTGTACAGTGAATGATGAGGTTTCCTGTCCTAAAGTCAGGGACACCTGCCTTCTAGGCTAAGTGCATTATCTTTACAGAACCCTGTAATCTACAGCATATGTATATATGTATGTACAGATACCAAAAAAAACCCATACCAAACCCGTTGTCGTTGAGTCAATTCTGACTCACAGTGACCCTGTGAACAGAGTAGAACTGCCCCATAGAGTTTCCAAGAAGCACCTAGTGGATTCAAACTGTTGACCTTTTGGTTAGCAGCTGTAGCTCTTAACCACTATACCACTGGGTTTATATATATATACATATATATATGTATGTATAAAAATATGTATTTATTTGTATACTCATTGCCGTCAAGTTGATTCTGACCATAACCTAGCCTAAGGGGCTTCCAAGGAACAGCTGGTGGATTTGAACTGCTGACCTTTTGCTTAGCAGTTGAACACTTAACCACTGTACCACCAGGGCTCCCTTCTTTATATATACACATACAAATATTCTACTTCCAAACCTCTATATATGTAGCGATGTAGCTTAAGATCTTCAGATTGAAACAAAAATTTGACGTTTCATGTCCATTACGACCCATTTACCCCTACGTTTTGTAAAATTTATGTAGCATTCATAAACTTATGATAGCATTACAATAATAATTTAATGCAGCATGAAAAGCATACACACACATGCACATGAAGACGTACTATAAATGCGTCATTTGTGTATGTCTGTATGTATATGCCTGTGTGTATACAGGCACACACAAATGACGCATTTATAGCCAAATGAGCACACAGAAATTCATATTTTATCTGGTATTGTGAGAATTATTGCACCTCCTAGGAGCCCTGGTGGCACAACGGTTAATCACTCAGCTGCCAACAGGTTGTCAGTTTGAACCCACCCAGTGACTTTGCAGGAGAAAAGACCTGGCCATCTGCTTCTGTAAAGATTACATACAGTCTACAAAATCCTGCGGGGCAGTTCTACTCTCAAGTGGGGTCACCGTGCATCGGAATCGACTCAGAGGCACACAACAATGTATTTGAAACATAGTTTTCATAGTTGTGACTTTTTAATATGTGTGCAGTTTGTGCATATAAGCATTCTTTAGTGGTGCCTTGAAACTTTTCACTAAAATATTAATTATACAAATTTATGTTAAAATTTTAGTTACTTAATAAAATTTTGTGCCTGTCTTTGTAAGAACCAGCTCATATAAAAGCTCTTAATATACCCAGACCCAGTGCCGTCGAGTCGATTCCAACTCATATCGACCCTATAGGACATAGCATACAGGTTGTTACATGATCTCCCACTAACTTATAGCTTTTATTTTAAGATCCTCTTATGTCTAACCATCTTCCTGTGTTTGCCACTTTGGTGCCTGGACAATGTCTTCAAACTGTAGTGCTTGCATAAAATGTCTAAGAAGTACATTTCTTCTAATAGCATCTGCCTGTTAGTATGTCTTTGAACATCATTTATATAAAATATTACTTGGACATAGTTTACATTGATTACGTCATTAAGTCAGTACAGACCCAGATGGAATAATAGGGGTTCACTATTGCTTCATATATGAATATATATGTATGTATATATTTTTTCTTTTTTCCTTTTCTTTTATTATGGGAGTCAGTTCATCCAGAGCCACCATATTGCACAATTTCAATGGACTCCATTCACAGACAGAATTAGGTCACCTTTGTCTTCCTCAGTTTGTGTTGATCAAGTTCAAGTAAGTAAAACTGGAAGATATTTAGTTCCTATTCTGTGCGAAGCTCTATGCTAGGTGCTGGGAATCTGACATGAACAGCACATAAGCTCATCCCTCCAGCAGCTCTCTATCACATATAACAAAGTAATTCTAGTCTGTCGAACTTATTGCAAAAATAGAAGTATATGAAGATATAAAGTCAGAGAAGGGGTGATTATCTTGCCCAAAATTACAAGGAAGGAGAGATTTCACAAAACACAAGTTTGGAAAATAAATGGTTTACCAAATGGACAAAGGCTAAAAAGAGAATTACAGGCAGAGAAGGAGCAATTGTGAAGACATTAAATGTCATTGTGTGTCCAGGGGCAGGAAGGAATTCCGAGGCTTAAAAAAATAGGGAATGGGTTTGGGTGGGAAATGGTAGATACGTTTTTAGAGAAGTGAGTGGATGGACTAAATAACATCTGCGATGAGAAGACCTTGTCCTTTGTTGCTGTCTGCTTTATGGAATCTAGGAACCCAAGCCTATTTGGATTTATAAAATATTATTAGGAATTAAAGAATATATTTGTAAATGTTTAGTCAAATGAGAATTCAGGAACTTTATATCTTTGTTGCTTAAATGAACTATTAGAATTCTTTCTGTCCAGATATTTACTTATTTGTTTTATATGAAATTCCTAGTAAGTATAAGACTATGTATCAGTATTTGTTGTCACTAGTCAGTTTTTTATAGTTTTGATAATTTCTTCTGATTTACTTTTAAAAAATACTAAACTAACCAAACTTTCTATGATAAATACTGTCTTCCAGTAATTCTAATGGAATGTAGTTATTTCAATATTATAGTGTTCATTCTGAGCCCTGGTGATACAGTGGTTAAGAGCTCAGTTGCTACCCAAAAGGTTGGGCAGTTTGAATTCACCAGCCACTGCTTGGAAATGGGTTTGATTTTTGGTTGAGTATTCATTCAGGTTTATTAATAAGAGCAATTTTATATTTTCCTTGCCAGTTTTGATTAGACCAGTGTTAAAATTAATAAACCTCAAATCTCTATATGTTTTCTGTGCTTAGGTCAGTAACAGAGAACAGAAATAGGTTAGGTGGGTTGGACATGGTATAAAGGCTGGTTGTACTCAACTTCTTTTGATTGTGGTCATGGGTAACTCAAGAAGCAAGCAAATCATTTAGAGGTGGGGTTCAATTAAAAAAAAAAAATCCCATCAGAGACAACACCGTGTTGGCTAAATACAAAGTCTGGTGAGCCAACTTGGTTTATGGGGCACTAGTTTGCAATTTTTGCTGTTTAGCAATCATATCAGGTCTTCAAAAACCTAAAGTTTAAAAATGGGGGCAGAAAAGATATCCAACAGATACTTTCTCTGAGGATTAGAGAATGACTACAGGAGACTGTATGGAACACCAAATTCAAATTAAATTATCCAAGTAGCTAAACTTTCAGCCAACGTCAATGTTTTCCTCCATCTCTCTACACACTGTGCTTTATTAGTTCTTATTAGGAAACCAACCTTGTGGGATGAGAGGAGCTATCAGGATCAGGGCCATGCTGCTTCTGAGCTGGTGTATATAATCACAGAAAAGCAGCAGAGATCATAGAGTTCAATCACACTATAAAACAGCTTCCTCTGACAGTTTACAGTGGTGACTAACATATCTCTAATGGGAGAGCCATCAAAATGGATTTGGATTTATGGAATCAAATAATTCATAAGGAAGCTTTGACTGCTGCTAAGAAACATTTCTCTTCCTGTCCCTTACTGGAAGATTTAATGTAACTTTGTCAGTTCCCTTGGCTTGTTTTATAAGAGAACCGACTTTGAACTGCTTCAGCTGTGAAAATTCCACAGGAAGAGAATAAATGTTACAGAGCAGACAAGGTGGTCTTTCAACCTTGGTTGATCAAGCGCTGCAGAACCACGAACATCACAATGTCCCAAATCGTAATGAAAGTTTTTAGAGCTTTCAGCATCATCTTGAAGTAATTTTCTATCTTGATAGAATCACCTAAAAGCTGTATTAATTTATTTAAGGAAAAATGTAAAAAGTAGAGGAAAGAGTAAGTTTGGTCACCATGTTGTTATATATAAAACAAATTTTCTTTGTTGGCTGTATGCTGAATAGGTGGGGTGGCTATTGCAGAGCCATATTTTTTTAAAAAAGTTTTATTGGATATAATTTACATACCGTATAATTCATCCATTTAAAGTGTATCAATTAATGGCTATTTGTGTGTTCACAGAGTTGTGCATCCATTGCCACAATCAATTTTAGAATATTCTTATTAATATTAATTCTCATTAATAATTACCTCTGTATCACTTAGCTGTCACCCCAGTATTCCCACTGTTCCCAGTCCTGCCCAGCCCTAGACAACTACTAATCTACTTTCTGTCTCTATAAATCTGCTTTTTTAAGACATTTATTATAAATGGAATCATATAATATATGATCCTTTGTGACTGACTTCTTTCACTTAGTATAGTGTTTTCAAGGGCCATCCACCAGTTTCAGTACTTCATTCCTTTTTATTGCTTAGTAATATTCTACTGTGTGGATATACCATATTTTATTTATGCATTCATCAGTTTATGGACATTTGAGTTTTTTCCACTTTTTGGGTATTATGAATAATGTTGCTATGAACATTCATGTACACATTTGTGTGGACATATGTTTTCACTTACGTGTGTACCCAGGAGTAGAATTCTGGATAGTATGGTAACTCTATGTTTAACCATTTGAAGGACTTCCAGACTGTTTGAATCATGTGTATATATATATATGTATAGCAAACAAAACCAAACCCATTACCATTGAGTTGATTCCAACTCATGGTGACCCTATAGGACAGAGTGGAACTGTCCCCATAGGATTCAAACTGCTGACCTTTTAGTTAGCACCTGAGCTCTTAACCACTGAGCCACCAGAGCTCATATATATGTATGTGTGGAAGGTAAACAGAAAATACAGTGCTTTGGGGGACCTAGTTCATAATTATAAATGCACATTTAGGAGGAAAATCTGCTTAGGTAACCATGGGGGGACTTGATAGGATGGCTAGAAGAAATTCCTCCTGGGTTTTTATCTGATCATAAAGTGAAGGCAGGCAGAAATAAAAAAAAATAATAAAGTGGTTGGGATGGAAGAATAGTGATGACTTGGTGGTGCAGTAGTTAAGCACGCTCAACTGCTAGCCATAAGGTTGGTGGTTGGAACCCACCAGACATTCTGCAGGAGAAAGATGTGGCAGTCTGCTTTCCTATCTGTAAAGACTTATAGCCTTGGAAACCCTATGGGGCAGCTCTACTCTATCTTGTAGGGTCTCTATGAGTCAGAATCGACTTGATGGCAGTGGGTTTGGTTTTTCCTGCGTTAAAGAAAAAGATGATGGTTTAATCATATGTGTTTAAAAGATGCAGAGAAAACTAAGTGATACTAATGAAACATTTAAATGTTGATGCATTTTAGGTGTTGTCCACTTGGTTTTTACAGCTTAGTGGATGGAATAACAGTATTTGCTTGCATTCTCATGGTACTCTATTTATAATTCTTTTGTTTTGTTTTTTGAACATTTTATTGTGCTTCAGGTAAAAGTTTACAGAGTAAATTAGTTTTCCATTCAATAGTTTGTATACAAATTGTTTTGTGACATTGATTGCAATCCCCACAATGTGTCAACACTTTTCCTCTTTCCAGCCTGGGTTCCCCATTTCCATTTGTAAGGTTTTCCTGCCCCTTTCTACCTTCATGTCTTTGCTTTTGGTCCAGAGTTGCTCATTTGGTTTTGTATACTTGATTTTTCCTCATGAGTGTTATTGTTTATTTTATAGACCTGTCTAATATTTGACTGAAAGGTGAACTTCGGGAGTGGCTTCAGTTTTGTCTTAGAAGAGTGTTTAGGGGCCCTAGCCTGGAAGGTTCCTCTAGTCTCTGTCAGACCAGTAAGTCTGGTCTTTCTTGTGAATTTGAATTTTGTTTTAACTTTTCTCCTGCTCTGTCGTGGACCCTCTATTTTGATTCTGGTCAGAGCGGTTGGTGGTGGTAGCCAGGCACTATCTAGTTCTACTTGTCTCAGGCTACTGGAGGCTGTGGTTCATGTGGTCCATTAATCCTTTGGCCTTATTGCTTCCTTGTGTCATTGGTTTTCTTCATTCTCCTTTGCTCTGGACAGGATGAGACCATTTGTAACTTAGATGGCTGTTCGAAAGCTTTTAAGACCCCAAAGTGGATGTAGAACATTTTCTTTATGAACTACGTTATGCCAGTTGACATAGATGTCCCCTAAGACTATTTGTAATTCTTACAGCACTCATGCTCACATGTTCTTTTTCCAAGTTCTTACAATTTCTTCATTAATACAGGGAAGGAAGTAGTGTTTTTCTTTTATGAAAGAGTTAATGCAGTTACCTGAGGAGCAGGTGATTTGACCCAAGCTACGTTCTCACTGTAAGACTAGTGGCCAAAACAAATAACATGATACCCTTTCTGCCTGACAAACAGAAATTAAAATTTTAAGTAATAACAGACTTGGGTCTCATACTTTCAGACAAGCATAGGGAGATAGAGTAAATAATTATAGATTTTAGTTTTGATAAATATTTTGACAATTAGGTATGTTGACTGGACGCATGGCTGTGTTCTTGAGATTCTATCATTTCCACTTACAGGTTTCTTCAAGTATGTGACATATAGAATAGTACTATATTTTATTTAAACAATTCATTTCTCTACAATCACATATAAACATATTTTCATATTGTTCCATGATGCAAGGAATTTTGCTATTGAAAAGTATAAAATCCTGCTTTAAGTCATAAATCAGTATTCTATTTTAGCATATTATCATTTTCTTTCTTTTTAAAGAGTTAAATAGATTTTTACTGTGGACTTTCTTAACAGTATAGCACTAGTGCTTACACTGTATACCACACAACGAAACATCCTAAATCTCTCTTCACCTGTACATATCCCCACGTATACCACTGAAATTCAAGCTTCAATCAGGCTCTCTCTTTATCTCTCTTTCTCTCACACACACATTTACATAAAATCTCATTTCCCTCTCCCATATGAACTCATGTTTTTTTCACTCTCTTTTTAAAGCTCTCTCATTACTGCTAAGCTCTTTCCCTCCTCTTCCATCTTCCTTGTCCCATCATGATCATCAGATAGTCTTTTTCAAGTATGTAAACTGATATAACTTCTTGGATAGTAGTAATTCAGTCCCTGGAGAAGGACATCATGCTTGGTAAAATAGAGGGTTAGCAAAAAAGAGGAAGACCCTCAAAGAGATGGATTGACACAGTGGCTGCAACAATGGACTCAAGCATAACAATGATCGCGAGGATGGCACAAGTATGGGCGGTGTTTCATTCTGTTGTACATAGAGTAGCTATGAGTTAGAACTGACTTGATGGCGTCTAACAACAAAAACAACAACAATAGTTTAACAATAGAAATGCTGACTTTTGCACTTTTCTATACAAGGAGTCACCATTCATCTGTCAGTTTGTAGTGCTGTGGTGGCTTTTGTGTTGCTGTGATGCTGGAAGCTATGCCACCAGTATTTCATGTATCAGCAGGGTCACTCATGGTGGACAGGTTTCAGTGGCACAGGAAGAAGGACCTGGCAATCTACTTCTAAAAAAATTGGCTAGTAGAAACCTTATGAATAGCAGCAGAGCATTGTCTGATATAGTGCTGGAAAATGAGCCTCTAAGGTTGGAAGGCACTCAAAATATGACAGGGAGAGCTGCCTCCTCAAAGTAGAGTCAACCTTAATGACATAGATGGAGTAAAGCTTTAGGGGCCTTCATCTGCTGATATGGTATGACTCAAAATGAGAAGAAATGGCTGCAAGCATCCATTAATAATCAGAGCATGGAATGTACAAAGTATGAATCTAGGAAAATTGGAAGTTATCAGAAATGAAATGGAATGCTTGAAGATAGATAACCTAGGCATTAGTGAGCTGAAATGGACTGGTATCGACCATTGAATCAGACAGTCATATAGTCTATTATGCTGGGAATGACAAATTGAAGAGGAACAGCATTGCATTCATTGTCAAAAAGAAAGTTTCAAGATTTATTCTGAAGTACAACACTGTCAGTGATAGAGTAATATCCATACGCCTACAGGGAAGATCAATTAATGTGACTATTATTCAAATTTATGCACCAACACTAATACTAAAGATGAAGAAATTGAAGATTTTTACCAACAAATCCTGTAGTCTAAAACTGATCAAACATGCAATCAAGATGCATTGATAATTACTGGTGATTGGAATGCAAAAGTTGGAAACAAAGAAGAAGGATCAGTAGTTGGAAAATATGGCCTGGTGATAGAAATGACTCCGGAAATTGCATGATAGAATTTTGCAAGACCAATGACCTATTCACTGCAAATACAACATAAACAGTGACTGTTCGCCTGGATGTTGTCAGATGAAATACACAGGAATCAAATCAACTACATGTGGAAAGAGATGATGGAGAAGCTCAATATTATCAGTCAGAACAAGGCCAGGGACCAACTGCAGAACAGAGCATCTATTACTCATATGCAAGTTCAGGTTGAAGCTGAAGAAAATTAGAACAAGGACACGATAGCTAAGATATGACCTTGAGTATATCTCATCTGAATTTAGAAACCATCTCAAGAATACATTAGACACATTGGACACTAATGATGAAGACCAGGTGAGTTGTGGGATAACATCAAGGACATCATGCGTGAAGAAAGCAAAAGGTCATTACAAAGACAGGAAAGAAAGAAAAGACCAAAATGGATGTGAAAGAGACTCTGAAACTTGCTCTGAACATAGAGTAGTTAAAGTGAATGAAAGAAATGATGAAGTAAAAGAACTGAACAGAAGATTTAAAAGGGCAACTTGAGAAGACAAAGTAAAATATTATAATGAAATGTTCAAAGACTTGGAAATAGAAAACCAAAAGGGAAGAACCTGCTTGAGATTTCTCAAGCTGAAAGAACTGAAGAAAAAAATTTCAACCTTGATTTGCAATACTGACAGATTCTATGAGCAAAATATTCAGTGATGGAGGAAACATCAAAATAAGATGGAAAGAATACACAGAGTCACTATACCAAAAAGAATTGGTTGGTGTTCAACCATTTCAGGAGGTAGCGTATAATCAAGACCCGATGGTATCGAAGGAGGAAGCCCAACCTGTACTGAAGGCATCGGTGAAAAACAAGTCTCCAGGAATTCACAGAATACCATTTGAGATGTTTCAACAAATGATGCAATGCTGGAAGCGCTTACTCGTCAAGAAATTTGGAAAAGAGCTACATGGCCAGCCTACTGGAAGAGATCCATGTTTGTGTCCTTTCCAAAGAAAGGTGATCCAACAGAATGTGGACATTATCAAACAATATCATTAAAATCACACACAGGTAAAATTTTGCTTAAGATAATGCAAAAGCAGTTGCAGCAGTACATTGACAGGGAATTGCCAGAGATTCATGCCAAATTTAGAAGAGGACACAGAACGAGGAATGTCATTGCTGATATCAGAGGGATCTTGGCTGAAAGCGGAGAATACCAGAAAGATGTCTACCTGTGTTTTATTGACTGTGCAAAGACATTTGACTATGTGGATATAACAAATTATGTATAACATTGTGAAGAATTCCAGAACACTTAAGTTTGCTCATGTGGAACCTGTGCATAGAGCAAGAGACAGTCATTCACAGAACATGGTTTAAAGTCAGGAAAGGTGTGCATCAGGGTTTATTCTTTCACCACACTTATTTAATGTGTGCTGAGGAAATAATTCAAGAAGCGGGACTATATGAAGAAGAACACGGCATCAAGATTGGAGGAAGAGTCATTAACAGCCTGCGATACGCAGATGGCGTGATCTTGCTTGCTGAAAGCAAAGTGAACTTGAACCATTTACTGATGAAGATCAGAGACCACAGCCTTCAGTATGGATTGCACCTCAACATAAAGAAAACAAAGATCCTCACAACTGGACCGATAGGCAACATCATGATAAAGAGAGAAATGATTAAAGTTGTCAAAGATTTCATTTTACTTGGAACCACAATCAATAACCATGGAAGCAGCATTCAAGCAACCAAACGACATACTGCTTGGGGCAAATATGCAACAAACAGACCCCTTTGTTAGAAAACAAAGATGTCGCTTTGAGGACTAAAGTGTGTCTGACCCAAGCCATGGTATTTTCAATCACAGCATATGCTTGTGAAAGCTGGACAATGTGTAAGAAATATTGGAATACTGAAGAAGAACTGGCGCTTTTGAATTACGGCGTTGGTGAAGAATGTCGAATATACCATGGACTGCCAAAAGAACGAACAAATCTCTCTTGGAAGAAATACTACCGAAATGCTTCTTAGAAGGGAGGATGTGAGACTTTGTCTCAAATACTTTGGACCTGTTATCAGGAGGGACCAGTGCCCGGAGAAGGACATTATGCTTGGAAAAGTAGAAGGTCAGCGAGAAAGTGGAAGACTCTCAGCGAGATGAACTGACACAATGGCTGCAACAGTGGGCTCAAACATAGCAACAATTGTAAGGACTGTGCAGGACCAGGCAGTATTTCATTTTGTTGTCAGGGGGCTGTTATCAGTCAGAACTGACTCAATGGCACCAAACAACATGCAAAGGAACTTGCTTTCCAGCTGTAGTGTTCCTCTTGTTTTTCTCCCCTAGAAACCGACAAAGTGAAAACCTGCCAGCATTATTATATTTGTCTGCAAGCAGCTAAACTGTGATATATTCAGTGTAGACTACTCTATGGGATACAGCTGTGAAATGAGCTAGAATTTATTATTGCAGGTAAAAGAGCTAGTGTAAATTTATTCAAATGAAATCCTGCGCAAACATCATAGTAATAGGATTTGGAAACAGTCTCATTATCTTTTGTACTTTAAAGAATGACTTTTCTGATAATACTATATATTTCAGTGCAAGTTATGAAGGATATGAAAATTAGGACTTTTAGTATTCAGGAATTTATACGATGGGGTTTCTTTTACCACCAGTGCTGTAAGATTTTTAATTTCCATTTAAATCTGTGCTTATCTCCTCCTAAATATTGGTCCAACGTCAAAGTTCTTGACCCACTGGATGACTGTTGTTTTTAGTAGCTGTCAAGCCGATTCTGACTCATGGCGACCCATGTGTGCAGAGTAGAACTGAACTCCATTGGATTTTCAAGGCTGTGATTTTTCAGAAACAGATCACCAGGCCTGACTTTTCAGGAGCCTCTGCTTGGGTTTGAATCTCCAACCTTTCAGTTTATAGTCCAGTGCTTAACCATCTGTGGAACTCAGGGAGCAGGGATTCCTAAATGCATTGTGATTACATTGTAGAAGCATTTTACTCCTTAGAAACAAAATATATTACCAGATAGCAATTTTACCCTGCTGGAAAAATTAAGTTGGTGTATTGTTTCCATTTTAGAGGTTATTTACATAATTTGTGTACAATATATGTTTTGGTTTAAGTTGTTTGTGTGTATGTTCAATAATTCTGTTGCTTAATGTGTGCAGGAAATTTGGTGTCTTAGTCAAAGTCTAATTAAGGGGAAGAAGAGACATTACTCATGAATTACCACATTTTAAAATATTATAAAACAATAAAATGTACTTAGCACTAACATCATATTGCACATAATTTAATATGTAGTTTTCTGAAATGCAGAAATGCCTTCAGAAAGCTGAAGTGCGCCAGAATCTTCATTATGAGCAAAAATGCATTGCTGTAATGGAGTTGTGAAGAAGTTCTAGGGAAATTTTTTAGTTTACAGGACGCTGTATTAAACCATATTTGAGAAGTCTGTTAGTCTTTCTAATTTAATCGTGACCTTTTAAGGAATATTTGACAATATCAGTCATTCAAAAAATTTAGAGGGAAACATGTCACTCTACTCACGTCTACATCTTTGAGAGTGGAAATTAAACCATCCTAGAGATGTGTTAATATTTTCAAGGATTTTGCTACATATACGTGCATATGTTATTTCTCTTATTGTAGCATTGTATTAATGCATCTGAAATGGAAAGATAAATTTGGGATGACAAAGTGTTTGCTCCTTCAAGCGAAGCTGTTCTCCCCTGTCTGTTTTATTTTATTATAAACAGCTCAGTGATATCAGCATTAGTTACGGAGCCCTTGGAGCCTCTTCATTTAGTGAACAAAGCTACTGAAATCTGGGCTACAGACTATTCTGTCTAAGGCAAATATAGACACATATGATTGGGTCCTTTGGTCACTGATGAGCTCGTATCTTTGAAGGAGATGCATAGATGGCACAACCATAAGTCTGTGTGATTAGGACTGTGAACAAGGCATGTCTGGATTGCTCTAAGAATATGTAAGAGGGAGTGATCATTTTCCTCTGGGATGGGGAAAGACAAAGACCCGACAACTCTGACAGAGGCATTTATGGCTATGCTGGGCCCGAAAGGATGAGTAGAAATCTGAAATATGAGAGAGATGATGGGATATCGCACAGTAAAGGCAGCTTCCTATTGGTGTACTCAACAACCTCAGTGATTTTGCCAATTTTACCTCTTGTCCTTCCTAAATCTGCCAGCTGTATCCTAAAGAGCTCTGAGCTTTCACCTGGTTTTTACTTCTTTGCTAAAAGACTCAATCTTGTCTGTCGGATTCCCAACTCCAACTTTATTCTTGATCTCTTTATTTTTACATGTTCCTTGGCTTCGTGGTCTCTAACAAAATGGCCAGTTCAGTTCAGCTTCCTTGTTCAACCTATTGTTTCAGAATCCCTACCCTGAACATGAGCCCAGAAAAATCAAATAATTAAAATTTGATAATAAATACAACTTTCAGCTATATTTAACATGAATCATGTGTTATATCACTTACAGTTTGGTACATATCAGATCCATTTGGGGGCTTGAAGGAGAAACCAACTAGAAGTTGTGTAGAAAAATATATTACTAGTGTCTCCATCAGTCATAGAAATTAAGCAAGTAAGCAAGTTCCAGAATTACTTGAAATAGTTCATTTGAGTTTAGAAAATGTCTTATGCTATGGCTTATTTGATTATATAATTTTGTTACTTTAATATTTAGCATGGCTAATTCTTATCGCTTGATTTCACATAAAGTATAATTTGGTACATTTGTAAGACTGTGATCATAAGGCTGTGAATATCCTCCTACAATAAGTGAGCCAGGGATTTTTTATACTTACAGGCAAACCAGACACAAAGAGAGGGTTCATTGGGAGTAGTCAAATTTAATCTCTTCTTTGAAGTGCCTGGTACATAAGCAACAGACAGCCCTAACTATAAGGCTAGAAGATTAAGGAATCCAAAAACTGACCTTCAGTGAAGACTCAGCTCAAATGCTACTTTGTCTCTGAAGCTTTTGTGACCTTTCTCCCTGACTTATGGTAGCACTTTAGCAACAATACTCGATTCCCTGTTCTTTGCACCCTGTGTTTGGAGTATGTGTCTATAACAGTTTTTTTTACATCGTTGCTTATATGTCCATTTTACTCTTACTATTAAAATGTGAATTCCTTGAAAGAGGGGTTGTCTTAGTCATTTTTGTTGCTCAGCATCTATCATACACTAGGTGCCAATATGTAGTTGATGAGTGAATATATTTCTGAAGCTTATTTTAGTTTGCATAATTTTATATCTCATGCTTTTTACTTTATAACATCTAACATGGTTTTATTATTTTATTAACTATCCTTAGAAAATTTAATACTTGATAGAGTATTTTTTTATCATTTGAAAATATGGTCCAGTTACTTAAAATTCCTTTAATACTGGCCACTTAGGTTGTTTCTTTTTTATCTTAGACAAGGTGCTGTGAATTATATTCTTGTAAGTATATATTTCTTGCACATCTCTGAGTATTTTCTTATGAGGCATTCCTAGAAGTGGAGTTCAGTTAAAGGACATGAACTTCTTCTGAGATTCTTAATACAGATTATCAAATTATTTCCATTTATACACCCACCAGTAAGGAATGAGGGTGCTTTTTTCATATGACCAAATTTGGGCATAACAGTTTACAAACCTTTGCCAGTATGACAAATCTTGTTTGTTATCTCAATATCATTGTACTTTTTTCCAGTTATACCTATTAAATATGGCAGAGAAACACATATTTTTCAATTTTGGTGGAATTTCGTTTTTCTAAACTGCCCTGGGGAAGGTGTGGGATTGGAGATGCTCCAACCTGGCATATTCACAATAGCTCAGGAAGGAGGAGGGAGGCAATGACTTGTGTGGAGCTGGGTCTGGATAGGTAGAGTGGGGTAGGAGAGGCCTCCTGGGGTTGCTTGGGGCAGGGGAACAACGGGGCACTTTGAAGCCCGGTCTGGGGTGTCTGTCAGTATTGCCCTGACCGTATTTTTTTTTTTTTTCTCAGTCATGTTGGTATTATCTAATTTAGAATCATTGCCCCTAGTTCAATCTGTGAAAATAGTGTTGCAAGAGGCTAGGCCCCCTGCCTTTTTTTTTTTTTGGTTTTAGCAAAAAATAAATAAATAAATAAATAAATGAATTCAGGCTTATATATTGTAGCTGCAGCAAAATATTCATTGATTTAAAACATATGTCAGGAGTTCTTTACCAAGAGTGAACTGCTCAGACCAAGCCTTAAAAAAAAAAAAAAAAAAAAGCCTTAGGTGCTATAAATATTCTCCTGAAAAATAAAAAGCATTTTGAATGAACTTCAGTCATAAGTTAATATTGTTAATAATTCACGTCACATTTAATATGCTTTTTTCAAAATGAGTTTTATTTTTGATGGAGCTACGATTGCATTATTTAATGTTATCCCACTTTGGTTTATAGTTATATAAATTTCCAGATGAACAAGGTGATAACATCAATAACTTGCTTCAAAATTTTACCTTTGTTGTATTGTTTCTTTTCATATTATTTACACAGGTAAGAAAGCAGAGTTTTACTTAGTTAAAAATACAATAAGTAATTATGGACTCCCTTGACACCCAAAATAAATAGTTTATGTGTATCTTTCCCTCTCACATGTATTTTAGGTAGTTACCGTGGCCATTAGCTGATTACTGGTTTGAAATATTGATGCAAATAACTTCCTCCCTTGAGCTTCCCAGACCCACTCCCTCCCGGGTCTTAGTTCCAGGCTCCTATCATGCAATTCCTGTGGCATTTACCAGAGAGCTGCACCCACTTCCTACGTGCAGTGGAGGACTGAGAGTGGAGAAGACAGCTTCTACATACCTTCCATAAAGTGCAAAAGGTACATATGGGGAACAGTGGTTTCTTAAAAATGCTTCATAGTGAAAAGGCAGTTAGTAGCAGTTACGTGGGTTCATGTCGTAGTGCCGGCATAAAATTTTAAAGAAAACAAATTATAAATCCATAGAATACCCTCACACATGAGTGCAAGCGTGCGAGACAGAGAGACTGAGAAAAAAGCGTTACAGGGAATATGGAATGGATTCATGGAATTAGAGTGAGGGATTATGCCTGAGTCTGAGGTTGGCAGTGGAGGGGAGACATAAAGATCCAAGGGTCTTAGATGGAGAAAGTAAAAGGCCTGAAACACAAACCTGCAGCAGGAAGAAGAGCACCTGCATCTCCCTAGCTGCAGGCCAGGTACCTCCCTTCTCCCAACTGTCTGCTCACCCCCCTGCCCCGTGAGCCTTTTCTGCTAGCTTCTCCTCAGGTTCTGAGCAATACACTGTTTATCTGAAATCACCAGTGATGAGGTAATCATCCAAGAATCAATCTATTTTAATGGGGAACCATTTTCACACAAGAAGCCCTGAAATACTCCTACCTCATTTATTTTTCTAAAAAAAAAGAAAAGACTAAACCAATAACCGTTTTAAAATTCTGTTGGCTAAAGTTAAAGTTCTCTATTTATAGATCCTAATATTTTTCCCTTTACCATTTTAAATGGATTTCTTTATGAAGATGGACCATATAGTCCATATTCCAAAAACCCACTGCTGTGAGTTGATTCTGACTCACAGTGACCCTGTAGCACAGAAAAGAACTGCCCCATAGGGTTTCCAAGGCTGTGAATTTTATAGAAGCAGACTGCCACATCTTTCTCCAGTGGAGTGGTTGGTGGCTTCCACCTGCCGACCTTTCTGTTAGCAGTCGAGTGCTTAACCACTGTGCCACAAAAAAAACCCCAAACTAAACCCGTTGTCCTCGAGTTGATTCTGACTCATAGTGACCCTATAAGAACAGAGTAGAATTGTCCTATACGGTTTCCAAGGAATGCCTGGTGGATTTGCACTGCCGACCTTTTGGTTAGCAGCTGTAGCTCTTAACTACTATGGCACCAGGGTACCTTATATTCCAGAAGGTCTATATTTTATACATTGGATGTTTTAATTCCTGGTGATATTTTTGTTTTGGTTTTATTTTTTTAAATCAAGTATTAAATTCTGGTTTAACATGTTTTAAAAAAATTAATCTAGGAAATTATTTCTCTTAATATTTTTATTCTTCATAAGGAGCAAAAAAAAGTATCTGTGGGATTTAATTGCACAAATTGAGGTTTGAACACAATTAAAAATAAATATTTAACAAAATTTTGGTAGAGCAACAGTTTTTGACTCTGATGAAGACATACATGAATTATTCCATTGATCATATGCCTTTAAATAGTTCTGTTTTGCTTATAAAAGTTTAAATATTCTTTAGGGTTTCACAGAGAAAACCTGATATGGTAAGTGTTGTAGGTCAGAAAAGGGTGACAGAATTCTTTTGACTTTTGAATGAAGGTCAAAATAAAAATAAGGAATCAATCACTGAATAATTTTGTATTTTGTCCTTGCAAGCTTCTGAAATCACTCAGTAAGGCAAATATGAATTCATATTAAGGTCGGTACTACTGTTATCCTTTAGAAAAATAAATTGGCTATAAGTCACACTCTGTTATTGTAGCGTGCCACTGAGTTGATTCTGACTTATAGCGATCCTATGTGACGGAATAGAACTGCCTAGAGGGTTTCCCAGGTTGGAATCTTAATAGGAGCAGATTGCCAGGTCTTTTCTTCTGTGGAGTGGCTGTCAATCTTCTGGTTTGCAGCCAAGGCATTATGCCACAAGGGCTAAGTTAGACTCTAAATAAGTGAAATTCAGAGTGTAACTTAGCCATATTTTAAAAACAGTGAGGTATAAATGATGTTGAATGCAAGCAGTTTATAACAAACCATTTCTGAACAAGTTTGTACAGTTTTTATTGTTCCAAAATGCTTAAAATTGCATATATATGATTGTAAGTTTGTCTTAATGTTGAAATTGCTATTTTTTTTTTTTTTTTACAAATTATGCCACTAGCTGACATTTCAAAATCATATGATCAGATGTGAATCACTAAAAGTTATCAATGAATCTTGTCATCTGTGCATTACAAAAGGATATTGTGTTTTATAAATCAACTTTATTTTTGTTGTGTGCCATCAAGTCGATTCTGACTCATAACCCCTCTATAGGACAGAGGACAGAGTAGAATTGCCCCATAGGGTTTCCTGAGCTGTAAACCTTTACAGCAGCAGATTGCCAGCTCTTTTCTCCCATGAAGCAGCTGGTGGTTTCCAACCACCCACCTTATGGTTAGCAGAAGAGTGCTTAACCATTGCACCACAAGGGCTTCTAAATAAACTTTCCAAACCAAAACCAAACCTACCGCCTTCAAGTCGATTCCGACTCATGGTGACCCTATAGGACAGAGTAGAACAGCCCCATAGGGTTTCCTAGGTTGTAAATTTTTATGGAAGGTGATTGCCACATCTTTCTCCTGTGGAGTGGCTGGTGGGCTTGAAACGCAGACCTTTCAGTTCGCAGCCAAGCGCTTTAACCATTGCACCACCAGGGCTCAAATAAACTTTAGGGAGGTGTTAAAGGATTTAATTGGAATATTACTCATAATATATAAACGAAAGTGTGTGGAGATTTTTGTCTGTATGTATTTTTGTTTGTAAACACTGCATAAACAAGATGTAGAATTGTATACATGAATACTTTTATTTGGTAAATAAGGATAATAACATTTATCACATTATAATACTTCTGCTATAGATGCCAGCAACAATAAATAAAGCATAATATGTCAATTAGTATTTTGATAATTATGGAATCATTCAGTGGGATACAGAGTTACTAAGGAAATTTTAGAAAATACTGATGTCCAGACCCTATCTAAGACAATTAAATCAGACACTCTTGGGGAAATAGATCTGGCATTGGTATATACATTAAAAAGCTGCCAGGTGATTCTAAGTTGTAGTTACAAATGAGAAACACCATCTTGAATAAAAGATTTCCCTAAGTTTTGTTACAGTTTATATTAAGGTGGATTCTTACCTAGTACAGCCATGAATGAAATAAAGAACCTTCATACCTTCTATTTATTTGCTGTCATAAATGAGTATATCTGTGCCCAAAGCAAAATCTTGATACGTAAGAGGGTATATTCCACTTCACCATTCCTTTCCCCTTTTTCCCCCTCTCCTAGCGTTATAGACGTAGGTCCTTCCTGATGCCAACTCTTCTTCTATTAATTCAGGAGAGGACTTAACATTATTTATACCTTGAAACACATGTATGCTCAAATGAAGAAAGAAATCATAGACTTCGGAATTGAACTAATGGAATTTCCATTTTAAGTTTACTGCTCATTACATTTCATAGGGTCACTATTTGTCGGAACCGACTCAACTGTAACAGGTTTTTTGGTTTTGCTTACATATTTAAGTTTTCTAAGCTTCAGTTTTCTCAAATCGAAAATATTTATGGAAATTTCTAATGTAAAGAATTGTGATGATTAAAGATAAAATCCCTAGCCAGCATGGTCACCAATACATAAGAGGCATTTATAGTAACCCCAAGGCCCACACACATGCTGTTTTTTTTTTTCCTAAAAGGTACCCACCTGTCCCCATCCTCATAACTCCTGCTCTTTCTTCAGACTTCTCAGAAAAACATTTACCACTCTCTTTCTGTCAAATCCTCTTATTATAGATTCTTTTAGCTCCATCTATCTCTTCTTTTCTAGACTTACCACTGATGTGCGATTATTTGATTAACATTAGTGCCCTTCGCAAGACTCTAATCTTCCTAAGCCATGTCTAGATTTCCTCACCACTGTTTTTTAATAACAAAGCATAGAGCCTGGTACATTTTAGGATGCAGATTCTAGTTGAATGCGTGGATGACTGAATGAATGAATACATATTAATGGAAATATTTAATGAGCATTTAATAAGTTTTAGGTCTTGTATACTGAGATGATTAACAAACACACATGCACAAATCTATAAATTAGGTACTTTTATGTCTAAATTTGGAGCTCTGGTGTAGCAGTGGTTAAGAGCTTGGCTGCTAACCAAAAGGTCAGCAGTTTGAATCCATCAGCTGCTCCTTGGAAACCATTTGGTGTGGTTCTACTCTGTTCTGTAGGGTCTCTATGAGTCGGTATTGACTCGATGGCAGTGGGTTGGCTTTTTTTTTTTAATGTCTTGATTTAATTATAGAAAGGTGGACTAATTTGCCCAAGGACATGCAACTTGTGAACAGCAGAGCTGGACTGAGAACCCGTGACTGTGTCAATAACTTATTACCCTCCCCACTCTTAACTTGGCCTCTCTTTATTTGCCTTTTATTTATTCTACTTATTGTGAAATCCAAATAAACTGCCCCAAGATTAGCACATGCTAATCCTCCCACAGTATAATGATCACACATTCATAATCTCAAGTCCTTTGTGGCCGTGTTTCCAGTCTCAAGGTTTCCAACACACAGACGATGTTTTTCAAAAGTTTTTCCTGCATTAGAAGCCCTTGAGAAAATATTTAAAATGCACACGCCCTTTCCTTACTTCAAGAGGCTTTAATTTAGCAGCTCAGAGGCCCATTTTTATGAAATCCCTGGGTGAAGCTGATGCAGGGACGGTGCCTGATCAGCGTTAGAGGAAATTGAGCCCAAGGGAGTATAACTTCGGGAGGGAAACAAGATTTTGAAGGGCTTCTTAGGTATGGAAATGTCTTTGGTGGCACAAATCATTTGTGCTCGGCTGCTAACCTAAAGGTTGGTGGTTCGCATCCACCCAACGGTGCCAGGAAAGAAAGGCCTGGTGATCTGCTTCTGTAAAGATGATAGCCCAGAAAACCCTATGGAGCAGTTCTACCCTGTCATACATGGAGTTGCCCTGAATCCGAGCCAACTTGATGGCAACAGGTTTGATTTGTTTTGGTTTAGGTATGGAGCAGTTGTGAAGATTCCTGGGCCCCAAAACCAGGAAATGTCAGCCTTGGGGAAACAAACTCTCACTGTTGGAAACTAAATAGTTTGTAAAGAGAACAGAGGTGCCTTTGTGGTTAGATATTGCTATGTCATACACAACAGGCAGAGAAGCTATCAGTACTAACAGCCTTAAAAAATCCTGCTGAAGTACTGACTGGAATGAGAAATCTTCACGTTGTAGAAGTTACACTAGAATTATCTAAGTTAACTGCTTAAATATATTCCTCATAACTATGTCGCCTGATAACACGCATATATATATTTTTAAACATGTGTCAGTAATTTTGTAGTAAGTTTTGCCTAATTAGAACAGTACACTGTGTACATAAACTCACAGACTTTTTAAATTATTGCTCTTGAACAAGTTAGAAAAGCATGATTATAACTTACAGGTTTATTGTGGTTATTTTATTTTTTTTTGATTTGACAATTTTTTAAAATTTATTGTGCTTTAAGTGAAAGTTTACAAATCAAATCAGCCTCTATTGTGGTTATTTTTGTTATTGTTTTTGTTGTTTATTTTTTGCTCTGGTACTAAAGAAAAATTTTATAGCAGTTCACTTTTACATAATTTACTCATTCCTTCTAATTCTTTGGGAAAATCTTTTACAAATTTAAGGTTATGTATCCATTCGTATATGGATAGGACTAATTGTGTTTAAAATTATGCCACACTCGATAATATAGACTCCATTAATTTGTAATCCGTGATAATTTGAGGGGTGATGGACATTGTGTACTCATATACACCTAGGTTAAAATTCTCTTTTTGCCACTTTCTAACATTGTACCCTGAGTAAATTCTTTAATCTATTTTTGCTGTACTTCACAGATTTTCTGTTAGTATTAGGTGAAATTACCTATGTGAAAGCCTTACTATGGTTCTTAGCAAAGAGTAGGTTCTCAGTTAAAAAAAAAAAAGAAGCAAAAAACAACAACAAAAAAAACCGTAAGGCAGTATAGACGTCCTGTGACATATCCAGCACTGCAGCTTTGAGAAATGCTGCAAGGCAGTGGGTTTCTCTTAACTCCTGGGTCCTTTATCTATAGCCCAGTGTGATATTTAAGGTTGTGTGTCAAGTTGGCTGGACCATGATTCTCAGTGGTTTGGCAGTTATATAATGAGGTAGTTTGGCAGTTATGTAATGATGTAGTTTGGCAGTTATGTAATAACATACTTTGGTAGTTATGTAATGATGTAGTTTGGCAGTTATGTAATGATGTAGTCATCCTCCATGATGTGATCGGCCAATCAGTTGTAAGGGGCATTTCCTCCGGTATGTGGCTTGTAACCAATATGTATATAGACATTCTGGCAAAGCTTGCTTGCTTGCTCTGGATCCTGCATCTGGCTCGTCATCATTTGTTCTCCAGTTCTTGGGACTTGAGCCAGTGGTCTGTTGTCTTACCTGCCACACTTGGGATTCATTGGCCTTCGCAGCCTATGAGCCAGCAGCCTGCTGTCTCACCTGGCAATCTTGGAGCCTCTGCAGCCTGTGAGCCAGTGGCCTGCCATCTGAGCTGCCTATCTTGGGCTCACTAGCTCCTGTAGCTACGTGAGTCAGGAGAAGCCTCCAGCCTGATGCCTGACCTGTGGACATGAGACTTGCCTACCTCTACAGCTGCATGAACCATTACCTTGAAATAAATCATATATATATATATGTATATATATACACACACACACATATATGCTTCACTGGTTTTGCTTTAGAGAACTCAGCCTAGGATAACCAGTATACACACTCCTCTCCCTTGGGATCCTGTGTCTCTTATGTGTGATCTTGACTCTATGGACTTCATCCCCTCACATTGCTATGCTTCAGCTAATCATTTTCAAAAGCTATTCATATCTCACAGTAGGAGCATGAATGCTTCAGTTGATATTATTTTAAAATATGTGTACTATGGTAGCCAAATCTACAGCTCTGCTGCTAATTAACTGTAATCTTGAGCTTCAACAACTATAACAGAGTGAACTGAATTTTTCTCTTTAGCCATATCCAACTGTTAAAATCTCTAATTCTATAATGATTCCTCATGTTGTAATATTGTCCCAATTTGGATCCATTTTTGTATAGGAAAAATTAATTTGTATATGAGTAGTTATTAAGTGAAAAATTAATTATTTCAATATGTATAGGAACTTAGATAAAACCCCAAATGATTTTGTTCCTTTTACTATCAATGAACAATGCAGTTGAATGTTTTAGGATGACAACCAGGAATATGATCTAAGGTATGAGTGAATTTATTTGTAGGCATACTAATTTATTTAAGAAGGTTGATGAAGCCTATTAGTATAAAATATTATTTTCTAATGAAATACATTATTAGTTCCTCATGTTATATAAAAATGCAACAGCTTTATTAACTGAACATTAATGTTTTCCTATGCAGTTATGAAGTAATATAATTTGGAGCATAATGTAGTTTAAAATCCATGTAAATAAAAACAATGTATTATATTAAGCCATCACAAATAAAGCCAGAATCAGTGCTGTAGAATTTTCCCCACTGGAAACTAAAGAATTTCCAAAATGCCTCTGGGTGGATTTGAACCTCCAACCTTTTGGTTAGCTGGTTAGCGGCTGAGTGCATTAACTATTTGCAACATCAAGGAACTCCCTAAGCATAATTTGGAGTATTAGAGCATGTGATGATCAAAATTTTATTTTAAAATAGTTGATGGGTTGACTTTATATAAAGAGCTTATATAAAATTTTGAAGCTGATGAAGTTCTGCTTAGTTTTTTGCTGAATCCTTCTTTGGGTGTTCCTTGATCCTGTATTTTTACTCCTCTTCTCATTCCAAATATCCTTATTTCGCAGGACTCCTCCCTCTAGCAGTTCATTGTATACTGTGGCCCATTGTTTCAAATTTTTGGTATGCATCCTGTGAGGGGGGAAGGGATAGAAAATATTTTAATATATGTACATTTATTTGTAAATTATATGCATGCGCTTCTGTGATAACACACATACTTGAGGTATAATTAAATATCTTTGTTTCAGTTATGTCTCTAAAACACAAGTAAACCTACGGACTAATAAAATGTGGTATATTGAATGGAGCCTAGAAATTGGGCTAGATCTTTTTATTTTGTTTTCATCAGACCATTCCCACAAAAGTGATTGAAGGCCATCTATTATTTGTGAAACATTAATGTGTGATTTCCTATGTATAGGCTAGTATCACTTTATGATAAATCATAAATGGTTTGCTAATGCTAGTGGGGTTGAGGTCAGGACTATTAGGATATTACTATGACTCTTGAGGTATTTTCTCTTTAAAAAAATAAGAGTTATGTGTATGCATGTGTTGTATATACAGGCATGTATATATATCTATATATACACACACTTAATATATTTTAAGATTTTAAAGTATAGTTAATTTTCTTGAGAATGCAGTAATTTCCTTAAAATGAATGGGTGTATCCCTAACGTTTTGCAAAACCCAAGGGTAGACCTTGTTGCTGCAAAGTGTTCCTGCAACATTTTGTTAAAATATAGTCTATTAAAAAAAAAAAAAGCTCACCACAAATTTCTCTATCTTCTAGATATAACAGTGTTCAATTTGTGTTTTGTTTTGTTTTTCCATTAATTTCTCTATCTTCTAGGTATAACAGTGTTCAATTTGTGTTTTTTTTTTCCCACTAATTTCTCTATCTTCTAGATATAACAGTGTTCAATTTGTGTTGTGCATGTTTGAAATTATTCTAGAAGACAAAAACCTCTGAAAGCCAATGATAATATTTGTGAAGTATGTAATTTGGTTCATTGTTCTGGGTACTTAGAAAAATGAAATCCTGTTTCTGGTTCCATTTGTGTCTTATTGTCCTTAAATATAGCACAGTCAAAAATAAATAAAGAAAGAAACTTCTAGTGTACAATGCTCTGACATAAAGGATTTGCTTCTATTTTGAACAAGCCAACAATGTCATGTGTGCTTTGTATGATAGAAGAGTTGGTGGGGGGGACGTTGAAAAATATCTCACTGGCAAAGAGACTTATGTTTCAAGTGACTAAATGAAGATGAGCCCCTCATTATTGATTCTTAGGTCTTAGGCGATAACGTTAAAGCTTACTGGAAAATTAAACAAGCTTAAATACCAGTACAGACCCCTCAGCAAGCTGCTTTTCCATTCATGCTGTGGATTAGTAAGAGATTGACCTGAATTAAATCCTTATATCTTATTCGCTGGTACAAAAGAAGCAGGAGGGAGAAAAGGACATGGATGTGTAGAAGAGAAAAGATTTTCACTTTCCTTTATGTCTGGTCTGAAAGACATCACTAATGATCATTAATTCTGAGCAGAAGTTTGATATGGATGTAATTCTAGGCCAAGAGGCTGCTATTCAATTTGACTTAATAAGAAATTTTCAATTAAATTATGCAAGGAATACTGTCAAGCTACTGTGTAAACTTTGAAGTATTGACTGATTTTTCAGATTCTGCGTAGAATTATGATTTTATACATCTCTATAGTATCTTCGGAAACCCTGGTGGCATAGTGGTTAAGAGGTACGGCTCCTGCCCAAGAGATTGGCAATTCAAATCTGCCAGGTGCTCCTTGGAAACCATATGGGGCAGTTCTACTCTGTCCTGTAGGGTTGATATGAGTCAGAATTGACTCAACAGCAACAGGTTTAGTTTGGGTTTTGCTACAGTATATCCTAAGGAGCGCTGGTGGCACAATGGTTAAAGTGCTCAGCTGCTAACCAAGAGGTCAGTGGTTAGAACCCAACAGCTGCTCAGCAGGAGAAAAGACCCGGCCAGATTACATTAGCTAATCTGATCATTAAACCCTGGTGGTGTAGTGGTTAAGAGCTATGCCTGCTAACCAAAATGTCGGCAGTTTGAATCCACCAGGCGCTCCTTTGAAACTCTATGTGTCAGTTCTACTCTGTCCTACAGGGTCGCTATGAGTCGGAATTGACTCTATGGCAACGGGTTTGGTTTTTGGTTTAACCTGATCATCATTTTGAAAATACTTCTGTACATTTAGTTAGTCTTGATTTTTGGGGGTTCTTGTCTTTTCTCAAAAATTTAGAAAAGAAATATAAATAAGCAATAAAAAAGTATAATATTACAACTATGAGGCAACATGATTAACATTAAAATTGTTTTTTTATTCTGTTTTACTTATTTTTTAAAATTGTTGGAAATTTCTCCATATAAATTTTTGTATCTGATTTTTTACTTGACATTTCCATGTGACTTTTTTTTCCTTGACATTTCCATGTGACTTTTAAACAGCCTAATTATCTCACTTAATATCTATATATTACTTTTTTATTATTTTTATAATTTTTTGACATTTGTATTTATCTAGCTTTTTTATATTAGACCAATATGATATTTTCTTAGACTTTGTTTCATTTGAGACTATTTCCTTAGATTAGATTTCTAGAAGGAAAAAAAGAAGTATTTTTTACCATAATTTTCCTATTTTCAGTTTATTTTTTAAGTGTAAATTTTGCTTTTATTAAAATTTTTCTGATTTATTCCTCAGAGTAAGATAGGGAGCAAGGCTCTGAGATCAGAGGGTGCCTGTTTGAGGAATAGCAAAGAGACTGGTGTGGTTAGAGGAGAAGCAAGTAAAAGAGAGACAGGCTATACTATCAGGGAGATAATAGAGGGTTGGGTGTGGAACCTAGGGACTTATTAAGACAGGGAACAGAGGGGCCCCAAATCTGCAAACAAAGTAAGAAGAAATGGGCCAGGGCACAGAAACAAAGCCATTCCCCAGAACAATGGGGCAGGGTATCAGAAAATAGCCCGCAAACTTCTTTAAAGTTGTCTTTCAGAAGCAGCTGGAGAAAACAGTCTCAGGAACATGTGCAGAACATCCACCTGTGACTGCTGTGTGACCTTCCACTAGGGGCAGTGAGGGGCTGTAGCAGCAGCCTGGAGACTGCGCAGGCACGACACCCCATAATAAGTCCTGCTACGAATCCCAGAGGCTCCAGGGACAGGAGCCATCTTGGGAAGTTGCTGCATGGGTACCGTCGTTAACATATCCCCGCCTATGTCTGTGAATAAACATGAATCTTTTCCCGCCCAAGAACTTTTAAAAACGCAGGCTAGTCTTTTGTTCTGTGAGACGGGGCTGAGACAGTGCTAAGCATTGCCTTAGGCCCTCCTCGTCTCTGCTTGCAAGCCTCTTCAATAATGCTTTGTTTGTGTGGAAAACTCTACTTGCCTTACCTGCTCATTCTTGACCAGTGAGAGGCAAGAACCATATTCTGGTAGCAAGGGCAGAAATATTTTTCAAGTTCACTCTTCACTCCCTGACCGTAGCTTTCTTTGCCATCACCTTCTGTTTTTGCATTACCTGCTGAAAGAATTATTTTTAATTTTTCTTTTATGACTGCTGGTTTGAGCATCAATTTTTGGTTTAGTCTTACTTAAAAACTAAATGTAATTCTGCCATAAAATTTTGGTGTCTTGGAATACTTGTTACTTCCTCTAACTTCCTCTAGCTCCCTTTTTATTGCTTCTTCTTGCCTTCCCATCTCATCTTCTCAGCTTAATCTCTCCTTGTGATTCTCCTTCCTGTTGCATAGAAACTATGTGATTATTATATTAATTTGAAGATTAAAGTGTTATATAATTTTTTTTGCCTTTTTCTGATGATAACTTATTTAACACACAACAAAATCTTGATGGATTCATGGGAGTCTTACTTTGAAATCATAATTCTGTGGTATACAGGAAGAGTTGAAAAGTACAACCCATAGGCCAAATCAACCATTGTGTAAATAAACATTTTATTGGCACAGAGTCATGCTTATTCATTTATTGTTTATGGCTGTTTCAGTGCTACAATGAAGAGTACATACAACAAAGTACATACAAATATTATGGACTACACAGGTTATCTTGGCAGGAAGGCTCAGTAAGACAAATTGCATTTTTTTCTTTGGCATGTAGGCTGGTAAACTGGGTTTGACTGGCTTGAGCCACACCCAGTGCTTGGAGGACAATGGACAGGAGGGGGCAGGTTCCCCTTTGTCTGAACAGCTCCGAATTGAGCCACACCCAGTGCTATAATTTAAGGCTTTGTTTGATAATGGCTAAGCAGCTCCTGGCTGCTTTGGTTTTCAGTTCTGCTCTGTCCTATAGAGTCACTATGATTTGGAATCTATTCCATGGCAGCAGGTTTGGTTTTGGTATAGTAGAAGCACTTATTTATTTTTTAAAATTCTTTTGTTGTTGTTGCTATTGTTTGCCTTTGGCTACTCATCCTCTCTCTGAGGGCTTCTGTAATACTGTACTATACTGATATTTCAGTTTCCTCATTGGAATCTGGAAGGTATTATATTCATTCTGTGGTGTTAATGAATGACCTTGGCTAGGCTATTCAGATGTGCTGCTCCTGGAATATGAATTTGAATGGAATCCATTGAGTGGTGAGCTCTGATTAGATTGCATCTACTATGAGACTAGCTATAAGATAGATGCATTGGGAGAGAGTAGAGTTGGTAACGAACTCAGGAAGATAAAGGTTGGAGTTAGGAATCAGATTATTGAGAACACATGTACCATGAAGTTTAGTTTGCAATGGGCAGCCATCAAAGACTTTTCAGTGAGAGAATGGCATTCAGGTTTATGCTCTAGGGCAGGCAGATCACTTTGCTGACTGTGGAAAAGCTCTGCTGTAAAGTCGAAAAGCTTTTTGTTACCAGCAGAATGATCAGTGTGATTTAGAATAATCCAAGCCAGAAGGAGTAAGAAACTTGAAGCATTAATGGTGGAGATGTGATAGAGTACTATTTAGTAAAAGCAATGATAGGTAAGATGGAGAGAGTAAAATGAAGAGAGGGGAAAGGTGGTTCTAAGGATCTAGTCTCAACAACTGAGTTTATGATAGGAAATGCACAGAAAAGAATGGTTTTAGTAAAAAATAAAAGTTCATTGTTTAGGCTTATTGGGTTGAAGGTCTCTGGGGGTATGTAGGTGAAGTTATGGAATGAATAGATTACCAGTGAGTAAGAGTAAAACTAAAATACAGTCACTGGGATAGCACCAAGAAATGCCCCAAAATAGGGGTTAGTCGAGGAAGGAAAGGCAGTAAAAAGATCAGGATAAAGCATCCAGAAAAAAGAACTAGTGCAATACCCTATTACTTTTGTTAACCTGACTAAACTTAACCCAAAATGGAGCTGCTTGTCCTGAGCCCCAAGTCAGCAAACTGAAACCTAAATTTCCATTTCTTGTAAATGCCTAACTTTGCCAGGAGCCAAATCCAAGCCAATCTCCCTGAAAGGAAACCTCAACTAGCCAGTCAGGACTTGCTTACTCAGTTCAACCTAGCTCAAAATTCCCCCTTAATCCGAAATAAGGAAAGAAAATGCCCTCCAGCCAATCCAAAATTTGCCCAGCATAGCTTCCTTGTCCCTGTGCGTCTGCTGTTAAAGAAGCCCTGCCACATTTGGGAACTCTTGTCTGACCTCCAGACCATACAGTTTGTGGACTGAAAAGTAAAGCTTATGAATTCATACACAAATTTAATATTGTGAAAATTTTATTTTTAACAGTCTTAAGTGCCACTTATTTCATGAATCTTCTCTTTGACTTTAAAATGTAGAAATTATTTTTCATTTACTTCCATGAAAGAAAAAATAACCTTGGGACTAAAGCTTTGAGATTCAAAATACTAGGCTATATAGATCATGCCCTATTTTTGTCTAAGGAAATTATTAAAAAGAAGGCAACAGTAAACACCTGGCAGCTATATAATTTTCTAAGGTATTTTCTCAATAAAACATTTGTTTCTATCAGCAGATAGAACTTCACTTTGTAATATACTTTATAGAAAACCCTTAACGATGACAATCAACTCAACTTTGGGAAACTGGAACTTTCCTGAACCTTCAACAGAGAGTCAACATATCTAATTCTTTGCTTATACTCCAGAGATTTCCCAGGAACAGCAGATGAAGGGGAAATAAGATCTTTTTCATTATGAGAGGGAAGCAGCCCAACAAAATTTCCATAGCTATCTACGATAGGAGATAACAAATGCCAGTCATCAATAAATTGAACTGAAGGTCTCCTGCTGATAGAGCAGGCACTGCAGAGCAGGCTGCTGAGACATGCAGTCTTTGAGATTTTTGACTACCATCTCAAACTGCATTAATGTATTGACTGTGTCATAGCAGGCCAATTAGGAACACATCATTGAAGTTGTCAGATTACTTCACAAAAATGAAAGGCTTAAATACTATTTTTTTTTTTTATTTTTGATCTTGTAAAATTATAGTAGATAAGAAAATTACATAAGGTTTGACTTCCAACCTTCCTCACTGTATTTTTCATTCTTCAGAATATCATAAACACAGTTGCAGAATATAATAGAATATAGAGGACTGTTTGCGATGGTTTCTTTTGAAAACATGGTGGGAGGAAGATGTGTGTGAATAGTGTTAAAACAAAAATTATATTAAGTCAATAATAGAAATTGATTGAAGTTCATTGGATATATGATTTGCAAATTGGGGTAACAATTCGACTAGGGAGTCAAAAATGTTCTGGAGATGAAAGAATTCCCCCAAATTCTTATACCCCATCTTACCAACATTGCCATGGAAAAGGGCTAGAACAGTGTTTATATAATAACAATTTACCCTAAACACAGCTTCTAGTCTGACTTTGGAGTTCCTGTTTCCCTGAAACTGACTGAATTCTTCACAAGAACACCATGGCCAAGACAAAATGGTTTTTATTAATTAGCAAAAATATCATTTGACTTAAAGGTGACTTTTAGGAGACCAGTCTGCTCAAAGCTCAAGGTTCAAAAGGCTGTCTAAGGGCAGTGGACTGAGTGGGTTACCCCAACACCATGGGTCCCAGAAATCTGAATTCTAGAATTAAAACTGTTTCTCAGTAGCCAACCAAATAAAAAAAGTTGATTTAATATCTTGTCTTTTGTATAAAAACTATAGAAACAAAAATTTAAATCACGTATTGCATGACTATCTTCTAAAGATGTATTTACCAAACTTTATTTGTATTCATTTTTTACAGATTGGTAATAATATGTATGGGTGTTCATTTATATATGTATACATGTATAATTGAATCTTAATTTTTAACATAAGAATCATTTTGTAAAAATTTTTCTAGCTGCTAAATATATATTTATCACTATTTGCCAGCCTTATAGTCTTTAACTTTTTTTAAAAATAATTTTAAGGAAGAATTTGAAGTAGAAAACTTCTCATGTTTTTATCATAGTTTTAATTTCCTCATACAGAAATTTTCCTTTTATCTTTCATTGCTGTTGTTAGGTGCCATTGGGTCAGTTCTGACTCATAGAGACCCTATGTACAACAGAATGAAACACTGCCTGGTCCTGCACCATTCTCATGATAGTTGTTATGTCTTACCCCATTGTTGCAGCTACTGTGTCAATCCATCTCGTTGAGGGTCTTCCTCTTTTTTTGTCAACCCTCTACTTTACAAAGCATAATGTCCTTCTACAGGGACTGATCCCTCCTGATAGCATGTCCGAAGTATATGAGAGAAAGTCTTGCCATCCTGGCTCTAAAGAGCATTCTAACTGTACTTCCTTCAAGACAGATTTGTTTGTTTTTTTGGCAGTCCGTGGTACATTCTTTCATTACAAACCCAAAACCCACTGCCGTCGAGTCGATTCTGACTCATGGCAACCCTATAGGACAGAGTAGAGCTGTCCCGTAGAGTTTCCAAGGAGTGCCCGGTGATTTTGAACTGCTGACCTCTTGGTTAGCAGCTGTAACACTTAACCACTACGCCACCAGGGTTTCCATTCCTTCATTAGGAAGGCTTTATTGTACAAACCTTGCCTGTGTGCCAAAACATTTATGAACAAACATATAAAAATCTAAAGTTCTTAAGTATGAAACCATTTAGTTTTAAGGAATTGGTAGCTTTTTTTCTGAAGCTGCACCAAGCCTCTCTACAATTGCTCTATTGTTTTTTTGTGTGTAAATGTTGCAAATCAGAGGATATTGGTTTACAACTCACTCCCCTTAAATATAGCTTGTTGTTATTTTATTTTCTCTACAGTATTGCTTACCTAACTGCCTTATGTGGCAGTCACTACCATGCCCTTTTCTGTTTTATTTATTTTTATTTTCTGTACAGTGCAGCAGTATTTGAACCGCTCAATTTGATTTTCAACCCAAAATAATTTGGTTCCTTTCATTATAAAACACTCAGCATTTTTAGCTTCAATCATGTATGCTTTTATTTATACTCTGAAAAGCCAATAAATACTTAATTTACAGTATTTTAGACTTTGGAAAGAGAATTCTTTACATGTAATCCTTGATTACAATATGCATTTTATGTCTCCTTATCTCCTTTCATTGTATCTATGTGAAATTTTATTTTCAACTAAACATTGAAAGAAAAATAATGCAATGAAAAGATTTTCCTATTAATATTTCATAGCATTTTGGTATTTGGTTCCAAAAAATATACAAAATTATTTTCACTAGCAATTAATTATGACACAAAATTAGACACACATAAGCCTATAGCACATAAATCCTGTCCACAAAGAGCTTATAGCATACTTAGAAAGGAGGGCACCCAAATGAACAATTATCCACCGAGTGACATAGGGAAGCACACATAAACGGCAATTTAAACGAGGAACAGTAGAGTCTCTGTAGCAAAGGTATTTTTGGAGTTGTTCTTAAAAGACAAATAAGATTTGCTTACTTGGAAAAGAGGATAAGGGGTATCTTTCTTTTGCTGGTTGACTGCAGTGGCCTTTTGACTGGTGTTGCCTCTTCCACACTTGCTCTCCACATAACCATCGGAGAGATCGTGTTATGTCCTTGCTTAAAATCCTCTAAGGGCTTCCCATTTCTCTTAGAATAAAAGCTTAACTTCTTACGGCAGCCTGCAGTGCCATACATGATCAGTTGATGGCCTGCCTCTCTGTTCTAATCTCTTGCCTCTCTCCCTTCTGCTCAACAAAGTTCCAGGCACACTTGCCTTTATGATGTTCAAACAAACCTCTTGGGACCTTTGCACTTTGCTGTCCCTCCTGCTTGAAAGGCCGTGCCTTTGGATCTCTGCAGGGCTGGAGATATTTGGTAATCCAGGTCAGCGCTTCAATGGTACCTGTCCACAGAGGCCTTCCTTGATCATCCATTCAAATTTTCTGTTTAAGCGAATTATGATCTACCACCCCACTTGATTTAATATTCCTCATAGCCCTTGTTCCTATTTGAAAAACCATCTTATCTGTGTAATGACTTGCTTCTCGTCTCATTTTTCTCACTGGAATGTAGTGATAATAGCAGCTTACGTCAAAAGACTTATTTTCTAGCACTTAATCTGTACTTAAAGGAGCCCTGGTGGCACACCGGTTAAAGCGTTAGGCTGCTGATCGAAAGGTTGGCGGTTTGAAACCACCAGTGTCTCCATGGGAAAAAGATGTGGCAGTCTGCTTCTGTAGAGATTTACAGCCTTGGAAACCCTATGGGGTCACTGTGAATCAGAATCGACTCATTGGCAGTGGGTTTGGTTTGGTTTTGACTCTACTTATTTAGTGCTAAGTAAAAGCATATATTAGCTTATTTAAACTTAATAATAATACCAAATGGTTGGTTATATTATTATCCCCATTGTACAGATAATGAAAATGAGTCACAGAAAGATTAAAAATTCATCCAAGTAAGCGTAAAAGCAGTCTAACTTTAGAGTTTATCAACAACTCCATAATGCAAACCCCAAAGTCTCTCTGTTTAATGTCTTTTCTGCTGAAGTCTAGGAAAGAACATGTCTCATTTTCTGAACTCAAATAATTGTTAAAAATTTAAAAAGCTGTTCTGGGCCCTGAATATCATATATGGGCATACGTATCATGTGTAGAAGCTGGATGGAAGACATTTTCTGCAGTGAGTAATACCATGTGTACAGGCTCTGAGGCAAAAAAAAAATGTTGCCCAAGTGCAGGAAATACTGAATACTTGAGAAATTAAGTAACAGGTGTAAATCTGATCAGGTGGATTTGGGCTAGACTACAGAGGTACTCATATGCCAGATAAAATGAAGTAGTGGAAAGACAGTCCAGGTAGTTGAGTAGGAGACCACTGGTATCAAATTTGTGTTTAAGACAATTAATGTGCAGAAGCATCAAAAAGGAACTATGGAAAAGATATTAAAGATGGCTGCATCATTATTGCAGTAATTCAGACAAGATATGTTAATGGCGTTAATACAGTGGGTTCATAGAAATGGTTGAATTCTTCAAAGGTTAATGCTATAGTATTTGGCTCCTAATTGGACTGAAATCTGAAAATGGAGAGAGTAATAGATGAAACCTTGTAGGATGCTTGTAGCAATAGGAGACAAAGGGAAAATGAGGATAAAAGAATTTATAGGGAAGATAGAATTTGGTTTTGGCCATATGGACTTTACAATGATTGCAGGACATTCATCTGGACATTCCAGCTTGTGTTGGAAATATGGAACTAGTATTTGAGCATATTAAGAATGGAAGTTAGGAGTCTGTAAAAGTTGGTCCATCCTAAGTCATTTTCTAACACAGCAGATTAGGAGTGGATAGAGAAAGAAGATGAGAGATTCCAGGGCAACATGTTTGGGGGCAAGATCAGAAACAGAAACCAGAGAAGGAGGAGAACAGGGACAATTGATCATTAGGGAAGGGTGAGGAGGAGAGAGAACCTAGGAAGAGCGGGTGGTCAGGAGTGACAAGTTCCTACAGAATTTGAGGAAATTAAGAGCTGGGAAGAGTATTAGGGTTAGTGATATGCTCATTGGTAATACTCTAGAATAATTTTAGTTGATTAGTGAGGGCAGAATCCAGACTGCAAGTGGTAAATGCCTGTGGAGGGTAGGCATGTGACGTAAATAAATGAAACTGGCCAGGTAGGGATGGTGATGGAGAGGAGAGTGTTCACCTCCATTTAAAAATCAGCTACTGCACAGATCCAACAGAATATAGTGCCCTGGAAGTATCAATCAGTCCAGTGTTCCCTAATGTTTTGATTTTTTTTTGATGAACTCAGAAATCCAAAGAACTGAAATTTTCTGATGTTTAGGCTTTGGTAACTAATTTATAACTCGTATAAACTCTCTGGGAACCAACATAATGCCTCTTGTCACTAATGTGCCCTGAGAGCCACCCGTCGTGATCACTGCTTAAGTGTGAATGGTTGGTGACATATAGGCATAGTGGGCACAGATATTTTGTTTAAAGTTTTAAATTTTGTCATTTGGGTGGGGAGGGGAAGAGAGATCAAAGAAAGGTGCCTGTTAATATCATGTTGACTTGCAAGTAATAAAAATGAAGCTATGTTAGTTTCTTTTTTTAATGGCCATTTATTATTTCATTAGAAAGAAGTTTGCACTAAGATATCCAAGGGATTCTGTGGCTGAAAAATATATCGAGAGCCCAGATGCTTTCTGCTTCTCTACTTCACCTTTCTTACTTAATAGACTTTTTTTTTTTTTTAAGTCCTGGCTTATGGGTGCAAGACAGCTACTGCACCGGTAGACTTAACAACCACATTCCGGGCAGAAAGAATCGGGGAGGCAAAGAGACAAAAGTTATTTCCCTTGGCAAGGCTTTCCCCTTCTATTTAATGAGAGAATTTTCCCCCAGGATTTTTTGGTTACATTTTATTGGCCAGAACCATGTAGCAGGGCTGTTCTTGGCTGCAAAGGAAGGTGTATGATTAATTTGATCTTCTTGTCTCTATTGTACAACAAGTTAGGGACAATCAGTTTAGTGATAGAGTATTTGTGGCGGGTCCAGTATCTGCCACAGTGTAGTGTTAGGTTGTTGTTGTTCCACGGAGTTGATTTTCAACTCATATCAACCCCATGTGACAGAGCAGAACTGTCCTGTAGGATTTTCTGGGTTGTAATATTTACAGAAGTGTTAGGATAGGATGGGAGTCTAAAAAATTAACCAAAATATTCTAGAACAGGATGAAGAAATTGTTGAGAAGGAATTATTAATGATGCAAAAAAATATGCAAAAGAAAGGAGAATAATTAGTAAAACAAATCATTCCTTGAGATGAGAAGGAAGAAAGAAATGGGTTAATATGTAGAGACATTCTATAATGAATAAACCAATTTAAAGGAAATTATTTCAGATTAAAACGAGAAATGAGATCCAGGATAAAAGCAAGGAAATGTCTCAAAGACCCAGTGAAAGAGGGGTTAAAGATGACAAATTAACAATAAGAGCCCAGTTAAGTTTTGGGAAAATTGTTTTGTAGAGCAAAATATTAACCTATTATTTTCTTCGTTAAAGCTTGGCAACCTGAATTTTAGATGAGGGTAGGGTTTGTGATTGTAAAAGCAGATATGGTATAAAATGCATTGTGTGAATTCAGGGTGCTTATTGGAATGTTATTTTAATAACCAATTGTAGAGTCCATGAATATAGAGAAAATAAAAGCATAATGAGAACACATAATGTGAGTAGGAATAAGGGAATAGGAAATATTTGAAGGATATTGGTAAAAAATGGAAATGAACAGTTGAAATGAGAGATAGTATTTCACACACTGTGATACAGTAAAACGAAATCCACTGCTGTCGAGTCGATTCTGACTCATATAGGACAAAGTAGAACTGCCTCATAGGGTTTCCAAGGCCATAAATCTTTGTGGAAGCAGACTGCCACATCTTTCTCCCGTGGAGTGGCTGGTGGATTCAAACCACCACCCTTTCAGTTAGCAGCCACGCACTTAACCACTGCACCACCGGGACTCCTTCTCATACAGGGTTACTTGTTTCTCCCAGTTTCATAGCTTTGTTTCCTGCCCTCAGATTCCTGTAAAAACCCAAGGACCTTGATTAATAAATTTGTAAACACTTCAGCTCAGCCTTAGTTTCATTGTGTATTTAACCAGTCTCGTTTTCAACCCTATGTTTTTGGTGCTTCAAATTTCCTTTCCCTTCTAATGAGCTCACCCCTACACTTAATGTTAGATGATATTTTACTAAGCATTTCCATTTTGTAAAGGGAGGTTTTTCATGACATGTAGTTTCATGATAGGTAGGCCTTGGGTTTTTACATGAATCTGAGGGCAGGAAACAAAGCTGTGGAACTGTGTAGAAGGAGGCAGGTGAAACAAAGACTTTTCACATAAAACTTGGAGACTTGAAGGGCTACGCTCATGAATAAAGAAGGGTGTTATCACAGACCTCCATCTCATATGCTTGAAGTTCACATTTACACTCAAAGTGAGAAATTAATTTATAGTGATTCCACCTTGGTAAATCTTTTAGGATACTTGGTAAAAGGAAACACAAACCCAGAATGTAAAGAATTCCTACAGTCAGAATATTTGCTCATAGCCTAAAAGTGTAAAACACACTAAAACTCTGTAGAAACTATAAATAACTAAGAATTTCAGTGCAGGCATTATTGACTTCAACCTTTAAAGTATTTTTTAATGATTCAAATAATTAAAAAAAATTGAAAACTTAATAAGAATAGAAAAAGATATCATCCTAAAAGACCAGGCATATTTGAAAAGGAATAAAATAAACCTTTTAGAAACAAAGAAGGATGGTAATAATTAAAATTAAGAATTCAGTGGATAAAATAACAGCAGATCAGACATGGATGAATAGAGATTTAGTTAACTGAAAGGTGAAATTAAATTGAATGTAAAAGAATTTGGAAATTATGAAGAGATTAAGAGACATGGGGGATAAAACAGAATCTAACATACATCGAATTGAAATTTTGGAAGACCATATTTGAAGAAATATTAGTTGAAAATTTTCCGGAACTGATGAAAGCCATAAATTTTCACCTCAGGGAAGTGTAAAAAATCTCAAGCAGAATAAAAAGACACATATGCAGGGATTTCTGGAAGGAAGCGCAAGCAAATATTAACAAATCTGTTCTTAGAGAAACTGGGGAGAGAACCTGGGATAAGAGGAGAAGACTGTTCACTTTTGATTTTGTCTCTTTCTGTGCTATTTGAATTTGTTAACAGTGTAATTTTACAGTCAACAGGGATGATGGTTTTTTTTGAAACTTATTTATGTTAACAAAAAATGCCATAAAAATAAACATTCTAAGTGTGTAGTCATGGTTTATATATTAGAAATTAATTAACTGATGATCTAAAAGGGATTTGTTTTGCATTTTTCTTTTCATTGGATTCTCCTAAAAAAAATTTAGTGCACTTTTTATACGTAGAGACAACTATTTCCTCTTTGCAACTAAAAGAATATATCTAAGAAATCAATGTAACACTCAAATTTCTGAACAGTTATATTTTATTGTTTGTATGAAATGTAACATAGTAGATGCTTTCAGTGGCCCATATTTCTTCTAACTCACTGGTTAGTTGAATTCTAGTGACCAGAATCTGCATTTATTTTCTGAAGGGCCTTCTCTGGCCATTGATGTCTGCTTTGCCTCCTTGTGCAGGAGGCCAGAAGTGTCAGAGAATTAGTGTTTCTGACAGCAGTCCTCAAACAGTTACTTACGAAGGTTGGGGTAGAGATACCCTAGCTCCCTTGTCCTTCAGTGGGATAACTTGAATCAGATATTCCATACTAGCTCCCAGAGTTTTTCTATCAGGATTAAAATTCAGTTGCTCTCAGTGGCTTAATAACATACTTAGTATTGGCCCCTTCTCCTTTTCACTTCCCCACTCCCCTATCAATGTGTCCTTTCCCAGAAAATTAAGTGTGTGCACCCAAATCATTGTTTCAGGGTCTGCTTTTGCAGGAACTCTAACTAAAACAAAAATAGCATAATTTTGCTGTTTTTGTAACACAGGTTCTGGAAAAATAGACCCTTGCAAATCATTCCCGGAAAGTGAAAACATTTATGTAAAATGAGCATTTATTGTAGAAAAGTTTCCAAAATACTTTGTGATATTGCCAGGTAGTTTCCAACACTGCAAAAAAAAAATTCCCTTTGCTTTCCACACTTACTGGTGCTACAGGAAAGACATACTGAATGGCAGAGATATCTGTAAGCCTAGTTAGTAGAAGAGAATCAGAAACACACTTAATTTTTATTTTGTATTTATATTTCTGTTTTAAGTCCATGTTAGAACATTTTGTTGTGTAAATTTATTTGAGACCTTTGATTAATTTAGGTATGATTAGTGTTCACTCAGCTATGAGGTTTTGACAAAACAGAGGCTTGGATTGTAATTTCTGACAACCCAGTGCTTAAAGAAAAAAATTTTTTTTCCTTTCTGAAAGGATAAGCTTGTAGTTCATTTGGGCACCCTCTAGAAGTACTGAGAATGAATGGTTACTTTTTAAATATATATGAAACCCTGGTGTCTGAGTGGTTAAGAGCTACGTTTGCTAACCAAAAGGTGGGCAGTTTGAATCCACCAGGCACTCCTTGGAAAATTCTGTGGGGCAGTTCTACTCTTTCGTATAGAATCACTATGACTGGGAATCGACTAGACAGCAGCAGGTGTGGTTTTGTTTGGTATATATATATAAGAGCTTTGTTTATCTTTGATGATAAGAACATCCCAGGCTCATCTCTAAAAATATTTTTTCCTGTTAATTCTTAATGTCAGACTGATCATTTGTGGCAATCAACAGATTATTATAACTATGGTAGATGGCCTCAGACTCTTTAATCAGAAAATCTCAACTGAAGGTTCTGGATTTTCTTTCTATTTCATCCTTTGGCCTAAAGTGCTGTAGAATAGATGGGAGTGCTCCTACTTGTTGCTATTAACTTATCTTTTTCAGTAGATGTTTATAAATTGTCTTAAATTATCATGTCTATACCAGTGGTTCCTAACCAAGGATGATATTTGCACCCCAGAGGACCTTTGACAATGTCTGGAGACATTTTTGATTGCCACAAATTAGAGGAGTTAGAAAGGCAAGGGATGCTGCTAAACATCCTGTCATGTCAGGAATAGCTCTTCCCAACAAAAAATCATCCAGCCCCTAATACCAGTATTATCTGTTGCTGACTCGTAGCTACCCTATAAAAAAAAAAAAGGACAGTGTAAAACTGCCCCAGAGGGTTTCCAAGGCTGTAATCTTTACAGAAGCAGACTGCCACATTTTTCTCCCCCAGAGTGGCTGATGGGTTTGAACTGCTTGTCCTTTGGTTAGAAGCCGAGTGCTTAACCACTGCACCACTAGGGTCCTTATATCAGTATTTTTTTTTTTTTTCATTGCTGTCGAGTCGACTCTGACTCATAGCGACCCTATAGGACAGAGTAGAACTGCCCCATAAGGTCTCCAAGGAACAGCTGGTGGATTCGAACTGCCGACCTTGTGGTTAATAGCTAAGCTCTTAACCACTGTGCCACCAGGGTTCCATATCAGCATTAGAGGTTTGGAAACCCTAGTCTATGTGTTATAAGAATTTGCCCATTTTTCTCTTAATGTACAATAATTGAGAATATTCAAATATAATTTTTGTATTAAACTTTTGGAAATGGAACCCTTTAAGAGCTGTATTTCAAAATAGAAAAGAATTGGGTTAGTGTGAATGTAGAATCTCCCCTTCCCCCCATTTTTTAAAAATACCTAACACAGCTGCTCTATGAACTTGCAAATAAGAGAAATATGTGATGAGGCAGATATTTTTAGTTTAGGGTCAACCTAGGTTTTGCTAATATATAATTTATTTGTAACAAACATAAACTATGTATGAAATAAAATGGACTGTGGGGAAGGTTGTTAAATTGTATTTTTATGTGAGGGAGAGGGTGTATAGCATGACCTCTTTCTTTATCTTCTGACCTTGAAAAGTGCTTTGTACAGTGCATGCTTCCACTGCCTCATACCTATCACTCATGTTTTGATTTTTCATCCATAATATTTTATTCCTACATAATTCCCCCACCCCCATAAAATTAAAAATCTCCTTGTATTACTTAGCCATTACTGTATAAAAATTACTCCCAAACTTAGTGGCTTAAAAGAATAAACATTATCTCACTCAGTTTCTGTGGGTCAGGAATCTGGGGAGTGGCTTAGCTGGGTGGTTCTGGTTTAGGGTCTCTCTTGAGGTTGCAATTAGGCATTGGGCAGGGCTACAGTCATCTGAAGGCTTGACTGGAATCCGCTTAACTTTGAACCCACTTCAAAGGTGGCTTACTCACTTGCTTAGATCTGGTTGTTGGCTAGTGGCCTCGTTACATGTTCCTCACCAGATGTACCTCTCTTCAGGCCTTCTTGAATGTCCTCAAAACATGGCACCTGGCTCCTGTCTGTTGCCATGATCTTGAACTACTGATCCAAGAGAAGCCAAGTGAAAGCTAGAATGTCTTTTATGACTTAGCCACAAAAGTCATGTGTCATCATTTCTGCAATATTCTATTGGTTACTTAGGCCAGGCTTATTCCATGTGGGTGGGAACTATACCTTACCCATTGCTGTCGAGTCAATTCTGACTCATAGCGACCCTATAAGAAAGAGTAGAACTGCCCCATAGGGTTTCCGAGGCTGTCATCTTTATGGGAGCAGACTGTCACATCTTTTTTCCATGGAGCAGTTGGTGGGTTTGAACCACTGACCTTTCAGCTGGCAGCTGAGCGCTTAATGCAACGCCAGAGATCCTGAAGGAGCTATAAACCAGAAGAAAAACAAACCCATTGCTGTTAAGTCGATTCCAACTCATAGCAACCCTATAGAACACAGTAGAACTGTCTCATGGAGTTTCCAAGGAGCACCTGGTGGATTCGAACTGCCAACCTTTTGGTTAGCAGCAATGCACTTAACCACTACGCCACCAGGGTTTCCGAGGGAACTATTTAAAAAAAAAAAAAGGGAACTATACAAGGGCATAAATACTAGGAGGCAGAGAACATTTGGGAAATCTTGGATTCTGACTCCCACACTCATGTTCTGATAGATTTCATAAAATTTTGGACAATATTTCCAAAGTTTTTACTTCCTTCTGTAAGCCACAGTGTATCTCATAAATTATTCAGCTGTGTTTTGCAATAATAATTCTGAGACCCAATGATTGGTGACTTGAAAAGGAAAGAGATTAGGTGTAGGGAAATAAATAAGCAAGTTAATATAATGATTCATGTAAAGAAGGGTGAAGACCAGGACTTTGGAAGCAGCAATAGATACTGAGTGGTGGGAGAAGAATGGGGGGATAAAAGGTTGAATAAATAAGCTTTGAGTATAAGTTAAAGATGTTAACTGAAGATGATTCTGAGGGTTTAACCCTCTGCTTGTAGAAAAAAGGTGACCTTAAGAGACAAAGCCCACGGTAATAAGTACTTTTAGATATTGAATTCAGCTTTGATTCTCACGACTTGAAATAAGTTCATTTAAATGCCAGTAAGGAGTTGGAAGTATGGGTATGTTGTACAGATGAGGGCACCTAATTAGAAATCTTGTTTTCAGAATTGACTGCTAATAGGGATAGTTAAGGTGTATGAAAACTGCAGAGAGAGAGACCCTGTAGAGCACATTAGCACATCGACATTGAGCTGCACTAAAATTCTGGGTAGGAAAACTTTTGGAAAAGTGCTGGAAGAATATTTGTACATTACAGGATTGGTGTGGCAAAACTCCTTTTCTAATTAAAGTAACATGGTGTAATGAAAATGGCACCACATTAGACGTCAAATCTATCTATCTCTGGTACTAACTAGTAGATTGCTTCCACAAATCATTTGATTTTACTTGGGCGTGTTTTTCTTGCCTGTTAGAGATTTAACCTAGGAAATCTCTACAGTACTTCTAGGTCAAAAAGTTAATGACACTAATTACGTATAAGTTTGTTATATGTGAATATTAGTGGTCTAGTTCTTAGGATTTGTATAAGAACAAAAGAAGATAATATATATGAAAGCACTTTATAAGTGTAACATTTTAATGCAGAGTCCGCGTGGTGTTTAAAATTAATAAGCATATTTTACGCTTTGTTTTTGTATCTAGTTTGTAAAACCATTGATACTTCTCACTATATGATTTCAGTGTGACACTTTCTGTTCCCATGAGAATATTTCTAATAAATTATAGTCTGTAGTTGTTTTCTTTCACTTGTCCCTCTAGGCCTGAAAGTTGGAACTATGACATCTGAATATAGATATCATTCCTCATAATTTTTGAAGTGTTTTATTTTTTAGAAAGATACCTTTATTTCAAAACTGGTGAATTTTCTAAAAGAAACACACTCTTCCCTTCTTCTTCTACCCCTCCATCTTCCATCTGGCTTCCACTTGGTTTGACCTTCTCAGAAGTAAATTGGGCCTTGATTTATGGAGTTTATTTTGTTGGCACTATTATCCAAGTACAAGTCTTTAACATTAAACAAAAAATAAAACCAAACCAAAACAAAACAAAATCCATTATGTGGAGTCGAGTTTGACTCGTAGTGTCCCTATAGACAGAGTAGAACTCTTAAGATTTCCAAGGAGCAGCTGGTGGATTCGAACTACTGACCTTTTGGTTAACGGCCATAACTTTTAACCACTGTGTCACCAGGGCTTCTCTTTAAGATTAGATATGAAAATATACCCATCAGATAAGTGTCACAACTTTGTTAATCATTACAACTTGGTTAAAGCATTATCTAGTGAGTAATAATGTAAGACGTTATTTGGAGAAGGATTTTCTTGTTATAAGGAGTCCTGGTGGCTCATTGGTTAAGTGCGCAGCTGCTAACTGAAAGTTCGAACCCACCAGCTGCTCCAAAGGAAAAAGATGTGGCAATCTGCTCCTGTGAAGATTACACTCTTGGAAACCCTATGGGACAGGGACACTATGAGTCCTGTAAGGTCGCTATGAGTCAGAATGGACTCGATGGCAGTGAGCTTCTTGTTATAGGAGCAGGTACAATTTTAACAGCTTCCATGGTGTAATATAATCAGGATTATAGTAAGAAAAAAAAAATACCAGTTTCAAAAGTGAGCTAAGGCACAGTTCCTATAACAGTTATTTCATCTGTATTAAATATTATTAATTTAACCGCAAGTTAAAGTGTTTGTGTGTATGTGTATGTGTGTGTGTGTGTGAACTTAATTTACATTTGAAACATAACTTTTGTTACACTATTGTAATAGAACGATGGCTTTTCATGTCAGTTTATTGGGTCAGTTGGCACTAGTGCTCTCTGCATTTTTGGACATGTAAGCATTATCTTCATTGAATTATTGAACTTTTGGCCTTCTTGTGAAAGAAATGTAGTGATTCTCTTGAAAATTTCATTAAATGAGATCAAATGTCCCTTTCTGTTACTAGTTCACACCCTGTAAAGGAAATGGGCTCTTTAGAAATTGAACTGAAGAACTTATATTACTTTTTGCTTTTATTCCTTCCACATTATCTCTGGTGATTTGTTATCATGCAAAATAAGCATCATTTTACATTCTGTCCTTGAAAACGAAAAATTATATCTTCAAATGCTTTTATAACAACTGTGACTATACGCAGAAAGAGTGCCTAGATGAACAAACGTAGGGTGGTTAAACTTCTTGATATTAAATCAACTGTAAAATCTATAGCAATGTTTCAAAAGCTAACAGCAGTTGTCATTAATGGCTAAGGCACCTTAAATTTATACTGGGCCTGATGAGAGAGATAGAATCCATTAATATTGGCACTTCCCAATTTTAAATAGCTATGAAATACTTTAAAGCTTTTCAATGTTAAGACTTTCATTTGAGAGAATCGTAGGAATTATCAGGGTGCATCTTTGTCTCCTTAGCATTTCAGCAGGTCGTACAATTGAACTTAATGTCTATATTTTCAGAAGCTGATTTTTAAAAAAAAAAAATTTTGTAGACCATGTGTGAAGAATGTAATGATGAAGTTCCAAGTTTTACAAAACATAATGAACATTAAAATGGACGAATCCAAAAGAAATAAATCTGCTGTAGTGCTTCATCCCCTATAATATGCATTTGAAGAAGGCACTGTATAAAGTCATAAAATAAAAAATGAGATCTGATTATAATGGACCACCCCCTTTCTTAGCAAATGAGGTTGTGAAGAGTGACCACATAATAAGGGAAGGCCTGTTTTTTGTTTCTCTGTCTCCAAGGAATTCTGAAAAATTATAAAGCCTTCAGCATTTTCCTCCCAGGCATTTTAGTAACAGCAGGTTGATGTGTTCCATTATTTGGACTAATTTTTCATATGCAGATTCAGTCTCTGGGGCAAAATTTCATACGTGAGGTTAAAACAGCTTCTTCTACAAATTTGTTAGCTGCCCTGGAGGAAAAATGAAACATATGCCACAACTTTCATGTTTTAGATCTTTGGTGGTATGGAAAGAGGCAATTTTCACCCAACAGAAGCTATCCAAAGAATCATTTTCAGTTTGCTTCATGGAGATTGCAACTCCCTTGGGTCAGTCATATCTTAGGAAACATCTGCTTCACCATAGCAAGAGGTCCAGCCTCTGTATTATCAACTTACCTGTTAAAAGAATATGAAATCTCATTTATTTTACTTGCCAGATGGAAATTTATATGATGGTAGTGAATGCATTCTTGTGAAAATGTAGAAAATATGGTAACTATTTCAATATTTGAATGTCCACAGTTGTTTTAGATTAATCTACGGGATATTTAGTTTGATTCCATTTTTTTTCATTACAGATAACGTTACACTAAACAATCTTTTACTTAAATATTATATCATTTGATTTTCTCAAACTACATTCCTAGATAGATATTTACTGGAACTAAGGGAAGGCTAGTTGTACAGTTCTTGACAAATTGTCTTATAGAATTATTATTTTAATTTATACCCCCACCAGCAGTGCATGAGTGCCACTTTCACCAAATCCTTACCAGTACTGAATATTATTATCATTTTATTATGTTAAGTTTAGGTAATTTAATGGTTAGAAATTAGTTTTCAAATTATTATTATATAAAGTTGGATTATTTATAATTTGACTAATTGTACATGTGGTATGTGTATGTTTGCATGAGTGGTCATGACATTTATTCCTTATTCTGCATGGTTTAGTTTTCCTTTTTTTTTTTTTTCCTTCTCATTGAAATAAGGCTTTCTATTCACCACCTTATATGTAGTTTTTCTACTTAATAACTTTTATGATTTTAATACAAAATGTCAAAATTCAAAGCTTTCTGTAAATACGTTGATTTTCTTCATTTTGGTATAGTTGACTTCATACTTAGAAGATCATTTTTCACCATCCAACACAATTATTACATACTTGTCATAATGTTGTTGTTGTTTAGGTTTTGATTTTACATTTAACTGCTAAATTTATGTGGCCTTTATTTTTTATTATGATGGACTCTAAGGAATCACCTCTTATCACCTCAAAAACATCCTTTCTTTCCCCACAAATGTTTGATAACATTTTTTTACATACAAATTCTTAGGTGCATTGAGCCTTAAGTATGGCCTTCATTAATAATATCACTGATTATTGCATGAGGGTCAGTGTTAACTATTGTAGTTTAGAAATTTCTTTTAAAACTCAATTTGGAATAATTACTATACTTCTTCAATATTCTGTTGGCTATTGTTAGATTTTTATTCTTCAAGATGAACTGTAGAATTATTTTTCCAAACTTCAGAAAAAAAAAAAAAAGCACTGGAATTTTTATTGGAATTGCATAAACTGAGAATAATATCTCTAAAATATACAGACTTCTTAACCTGGTTATTTGTAGATTAAAATTTGATGGTTACTGCTTCATTAACCAATGTTTTAAATTAGCTATTTTATATGGGCTACATTTATGTACTGGGAAACCCTGGTGGGGTAGTTGTTAAGAGCTATGGCTGCTAACCAAAAGATCGGCAGTTCGAATCCACCAGGTCCTCCTTGGAAACCATATGGGGCAGTTCTACTCTGTCCTATAGGGCCACTGTGAGTCGAAAATGACTCGACGGCAACAGGCTTGGTTTGGTTGGTTTTATGTACTGAACTATAAATATAAACTAACTGTCTTAGTTATCTAGTGCTGCTATAACAGAAATATCACAAATTTATTTTTTCACAGTTTAGGAGGCTAGAAGTCCAAATTCAGGGTACTGGCTCTAGGGGAAGGCTTTTTGTCTCTGTCAGCTCTGGAGAAAGGTCCTTGTCTCTTCCAAGCTTCTGCTCCTGGGTGATCTTCATGTGGCTTGGCATCTCTCTTCCTCCATCTCTGCTTCTTTTGCTTGCTTGTTTAATCTCTTTTATGTCTCAAGAGAGATTGATTTAAAACACACCCTACTAAATCCTGTCTCATTAACATAACAAAGACAGCCATTCCCAAATGGAATTATAACCACAGGCATAGACATCAAGATATACAGCGCATATTTTGGGGGGACACAATTCAATCCATAACACTAACTTTTTCACAATCCCAAACTTTTCTTCCTTTATTCATAAGATCTTTAATGACTTCATATTTTGTGCTATTTATATATATATATTTTTAATAAGCATTAAATTAAAATTCTTTGGTTATTATTAGTAGTATGCTCAGTATGTAATTGGTACAAATATTTATTAGATTTAAAAATGCCAATATTGGTTTTTTTTATAATTAATGGAAAATGCTTTTAAATCTGTCTATGGAATTTTTTCATTATATATGAAAAAGGTGTTCCATAATATGTGATGAAAAATCTCTTATGGTAAATTTATTTATCTGTGTATATTTACCTCAGGTTTGAAAAATTGACCATTGGGTTAAAAAAAATATGAAGGAAAGGTGTTACGGGATACATATATGAAGAAATTATCTTTCTGTTTTTAGTCCTCTTTTTGTGCCTCAGAAAAAGGAGCTCTGGTTGTGCAATGGTTAAGCGCTTGGCTGCTAACTGAAAAGTTGGTGGTTTGAACCCACCCAGCTGCTCCAAGGGAGAAAGACCTAGCAATCTATTCTCAAAAAGATTACAGCCTAGAAAACCCTATGAGGCAGTTCTACACTGTCACATGGAATTGCTGTGAGTCGAAATCGATTCAATGGCACCTAGCAACAGCAACAAATGTCTCAAAAAATGAAAACATGTTTTAAATGCCCATATCTTTGTTAAGCAAACTTATTTAGACATTAGTGGGTTTTATCCTTTCACGTATAACTAATATCTTTGATTAAAAAAAATTACAAAGAATGCATTTTTTCTATTCTATTACAATGATTTCATCTGTCCAATAAACCTTTATTGGAATATTTCAGTATATTCAGCCTATTTTGGGATGAAATGTATTAGCCCCACCCCCCCAAAAGTTTTTTATTGTGCTTTTGGTGAAGGTTTACTGAGCAAATTGATCCCAATTCAATAGTTTATACACAAAATATTCTATGACGTTGGTTGATTGCAATTCCTACAATGTGTTAGCACTCTTCCCCTTACCACCCTGAATTCGTCATATCCATTTGTCTAGTTTTCCTGCCCCTTGCTGCCTTCTCATCTTTTGTGCCTATGCTGTTCTTTTGGTCTCATATAGGTGATTGTTCTAAGCAGCACTTTCCTCATGTGTGTTATTGTTTATTTATAGGCCGAAAGGTGATCTCCAGGAATGGCATCAGTTTTAAGTTAGAAAGGTGTCTAAGGGCCATAGTCTCGGGGATAGCCTATAAATATTGACCTTGCTTTAACATTAATTTTTTGCCAAGTGTACATGAATGTTCACTATTGGGGAAAGAAAAGGGGAGAGATGACATGCTTATTTTTCACCCCAAAATTTTGGAAGTAAAAAAGAAATCTTTTAAATCACACAAGCTAGAATTACCTATGATAATTCAATTTAGGATTTAAATTTCATGCTGTCTCTTTAGTTCTTGGAGTAGAATAGGGATTTCTAGGAAGATCTGAGTAATGACAAATTTCAAAAGTCAAACCGAAACTCTGTTGATTTCCTCCTGACAATTTTAGTCCTTTTCTTAAGGAACATTTGATAAAATTCACTCACTATCACTTTTAATTCTAGGACAAAAGAAAATGTTCCTGTAATTTCATATAGAATGGCTTTTTGAAGATCAGATTTTGAGCAAATTTAAACCTAGGATTAAACTAGATTATTGCAATTAGGGTTAAATACAATTCTAGGAATGCTATTATTTCCCGTTAGCAAAAAGCATTTTGTTTTGGCTTTTGAGCATAACATTAATTAATTAAACTGTAATCACTTAAAATTAACTATGATCTAATTCTGATCTTTTTATTGGTTAAATAAATCCTTGAGTATGACAAAAAAATCAGTTGCAATCAAGTCAATTCCAACTCATAGCAAAACCCTGGTGGCATAGTGGTTAAGAGCTACGGCTGCTAACCAAAAGGTCAAATCCACCAGAGGCTTCTTGGAAACTCTGTGGGGCAGAGTTGGAATCAACTCTGTCCTGTGGGTCACTATGAGTTGGAATCAACTCAACTGCAATGTGTGTGCCTGTGTGTGTGTGTGAGTATGATAAAGTATAATTCAACTGAATGATGAAAAAGTAAAACAACTTTATAATAGTATTCACAAGGACAATTTGATGTTATTTTTTTTCAAATACTTTTTTACTCTACTTACATAAAGATCAGAGAATTAGGTGTCAGTTCGTTATGTAAAACAACACGTAGAATAGTGATATTAATGTTAACTCACCACTATTCTTAGCCCACTTTGACCATATGTCCTTTGACATAGCTCGTAATTTTTGTATTAGGATCAGATGCAATAATGACAAGAAGATGCAATAATGACAAGTAAATGCAATTTAAGATTAGAAAAAAAAAATCCCTTGCTGTGGAGTCAATTCCAACTCATAGCAACCGTATGCGACAGAGTAGAATTGCTCTATAGGGTTTCCAAGGAGCTACTTGGTAGATTCGAACTGCTGACCTTTGGGTTAGCCGCAGAGTTCTTAACCACTATGCCACCAGGGCTCCAAATAATATAAATGAAATATCCAGTTTTGCAAAATGTTGTTTTTGTTATATTATTTAATTTTAAAGATCCTTGAAATCATATATATGTATATAAAATATGATTTTAGATTAAAATTAATACGAGATCACATTTAAATATTTCTTATTTAGAATCCAAGTACTAGTAAGTAAAACTAAATACGCAAATATTTATTACATATCAACTAGATATAACTAAATAAAAAGAAAGTATGCAGTAATGGATTTATAGATAGTAGGTGCTCATAACTATTTGCCAAAATTAATAAATAGGACAGAGAGGATTACATTGGGGGCAGTAAATACCTCAGTGTGAATACAAGAAATCTTAGCTAAAATACGTGATAGAATTTTGCTTAGAAAAGTATGTTCTTCTAGAGACCATTTCTCATGGGATAGCTTCCTGAACAAAAGTGATAAATAGTTAAATTCATTTATCATCATAAATTAATATTTATTAATATCACATGCAAGTAAAGTTTTGCTGCAGATAATTCAAAAAACAGTTTCAGCAATACATCAACAGGGAACTGTCAGAAATTCAGACTGGATTCAGAAGAGGATGTGGAATGCTGATGTCGGATGGATCTTGGCCGGAAGCAGGAAATATCAGAAAGATGTTTATCTGTGTTTCATTGACTATGCAAAGGCATTTGACTGTGGATCATAACAAATTATGGACAGCATTGCTAGGAACGAGGATTCCAGAACACTTACTTGTGCTCATGAAGAACTAGTACATAGACAAAGAGGCAGTTTTTCGAACAAAACAAGGGGATAGTGCGTGGCTTAAAATTAGCAAAGGTGTGCATCAGGGTTGCATCCTTTCGCCATATTTATCCAGTCTGTATGCTGAGCAAATAATCTGAGAAGCTGGGCTATATGAAGAAGAAAGGGGCATCAGGACTGAAGGAAGACTCAGCAACCTGTGATATGCAGATGACACAACTTTGCTTGCTGAAAATGAAGACGACTTGAAGCACTTACTGATGAAGATCAAAGACTGCAGCCTTTAGTATAGATTACACCTCAACATAAAGAAAACAGAAATTCTCACAACTGGACCAATAAGCAACATCATGATAAATGAGAAAAGATTGAAGTTGTCAAGGATTTCATTTTACTTGAATCCACAATCAACGCCCATGGAAACAGCAGCCAAGAAATCATACAATGCATTGCATTTGGCAAATCTATGAAAAAAAGACCTTTTTAAAGTGTTCAGAAGCAAAGATGTCACATTGAGGACTAAGGTGAGCCTGACCCAAGCCACAGAATTTTGAATCACCTAATATGCATGCTACACCTGGGCAATGATTAAGGAAGACTGAAGCATTGATGCCTTTGAATTATGGCATTGGCGAAGAATATTTTATATGTACCACGGACTGCCAGAGGAACGCACAAATCTGTCTTGGAGGAAGTACAGCCAGAATGCTTTTTAGAAATGAAGATGGTGAGACTTTGTCTCCCACACTTTAGACATGTTATCAAGAGGAAACAGTCCCTGGAGAAGGACAACATGCTTGGTAAAGTAGTGGGTCAGCGAAAAAGAAGAAGACCCTTAACGAGATGGTTTGACAATGTGGCTGCAACAATTAACTCAAGCTTAGCAACAATTATGAAGATGCCACAGGACCAGGCAGTGTTTCATTCTGTTATACATAGGGTCACTATGAGTCAGAATAGACTCAATGGCACCTAATAACAACAGTAGTCACAAACTAATGTTAAATGGTAGCACAGTGAAAAATTTATGGGTCATTTCCTTAAATCCCAAACAAGGGACCTACACAATTGATTATTTAATAATCAACTCTTATTTGGTTATAAATGTCTTTGAAATGAATTTTTCAGAATAGGCTACAAGAGATTATTTTAAAATCCCTTAAATGTACTCCAATAGTCTCTGTGTTTAAAGGACAAAGAATGAGATGCTTAAGTTAATTGTGATCCAGAAAATTTATTTGTAAACCAATCCAAAAAAATCAAACCCAGCGGTGTCGAGTCGATTCCGACTCATAGCAACCCTATAGGACAGAGTAGAACTGCCCCATAGAGTTTCCAAGGAGCGCCTGGCAGATTCTAACTGCCGACCCTTTGGTTAGCAGCTGTAGCACTTATCCACTGTACCACCAGGGTTTCCGTTTGTAAGCCAAGTGATTGTAATTCAAAATATATTTTTCATATAAACATGTTCTTAGATGAGACTTTAAGAACAATGTATTTTATATTATAAATTAACAATGGACCATAAATTGTACTTCATTTTTTTTTTAAACAACTAATCTGTGTATTAAAATCATGGAAAATCTCCCAACGCTTTCAACGAAACCATTTAAAAGTTTTAGTGTCCTTAATTCGGGAGGTCTGTCCCTAAATTCAGACTGTATGGGAGAATTGGAGATCACTTTTGTCCATACCTATCACTAATCTCTTAAATATGTCAAGGAGAGGAAAAGCAAGAACCCAATCCATATCCCAAGAAGAAGCTTCATACCTTCCTACCTCAAAATCCCTATACGTCTTTCTCTACTCCCAGACAGTTTAAATGACTCCGTGTTGCCTCATGGATACTTTGCTTGCCAATTGGTATGTAGTCCCTATGGTATTAAGCCAGTTTGTGATTGCATGCCTGATGTTAATAGTTAAAATATGAACTCATTAGGAGACTTTGAGAAACATATTGTTCCATTTAGCCAGCATCCCCAGTATATTGTATGACAGCAGTGATAATGGCCCAAGCACTTTTGGGAGTGAGTTTTGAAGGCAGGTAACATGCAATCTGAAACATGAACATAAACATTATCATGGGATAAGGATACTAAATAGCCCCAACAAGTATGGTCCTCTTCTTTAAATTCTGATGAAATATTTCTCCCACATTACTTATAAATATTTCTTGCACATCACACTGGATTATATATATATTCTAAATCCTTCAAATTGTAAATGATCATTTCCACATTATAGAGTATCTAGAAAATGGTGAATATATCTATTTCACTCCTTTTTTAGTTCTTTACTCATATTGTTAAGTGAGCAAATAGCTGTGATTACTGTGCCTTCAGGTCGTCTCTCACTCTAACTCCTTATTCCTGGATTTTCTCCCAGTCTTCTAGCTCCCTGTGTTGGAGCTGCTTCCTCCTTGGAGCTTTTCCTCTCCCTAACCCATTATGCTCCATCACAAAAGAGGACTCAGATCTTTCATTCTCTAACTACAAGGAAAGCCATGAGGCTGTTCATTTACTAAATTTTTGTTAAGAATTAATTAAGCACACCTATGTGCCAGAAACTCATCTAGGCTTTCAGTCAACAACAACAACAAAAATCCATGCCCTTTTGGAGCTTACTTTCAAATGATATGAACAATGAAATGAAAATACTATATAATCAAATGTATAATGTATGCAAACAAACAGACAGAAGTACAGGAGATTAAACTGAATTACAATTTTAAATAAGTTGGTTAGAGTAGATCTCAGAGTGGTGTCTTTAAGTAAGGAATTAAAACAATTAGGGTAAGAATGTTCCAGGCTGAGGGAACGGGCTGTACAAAGGAGTGACTGGCATGTTTCAGGAACAGCCAAGGAGCCAGTGTGGCTGGTGTGAAGAACCAAAATGAGAAGTGCTGCAGGGAAAGAGGTCAGAGAGATTGGAGGAAACAGATCATGTAGGGCCTTGTAGGACATTGTAAAGACTAGCTTTGATTCTGAACAAAGTGGGATGCTGTGCATGTTTTTAAGCAGAGGAATAACATGACCTGATTATTATTTTAAATTAATTTTTTAAAACCCTATAAGGAAACCAAAAGAATGTATGGCTGTTTACGTCTTACCTAGATTCACGAACAGTTCTCTTCCAATAATTGTTCAGTTTCTCTCTACACACACACACACACACACACACACACACACACACACACTTTCATTTTGCCAAATCATTAAAGGTTGGCTACAAACATCATGGCACCCCCCCTAAATATTTAATCCTGAATTTCAAATAAAGACATTCTCCAATACAGCCACATCACCATTATAATACCCAAGAAAATAAACAGTAATTCGCTAGCATTTTTCAAATCTCATACATTTTCAGATTTCCCAAATTTTCCTCAAAATGCTTCTTTCAACTTGGTGATTGTCCTTCAACTTTGGATAAAACCAAGTTCCATTCATTGCGTTGGCTGAGATGTCTCTTTATTCTCCCCGGTCTGAGTCTGAGTCCTTCTGCCTCCCTGTGTTCTTCATGACATTTAATCTGAAGAACCTGGGCCTGTTTTCCTGTAGATCACCTCACATTCTGGATCTGTCTGACAGGCTCCTCGTTAATAGGTTCAGGTCATAATATCATAATACACTTTGCTGTTTTATATAGTCATTGGCTAGCTTGGTAAAGAGAGTAAAGTTTCTCATATTTACAATGTCCACTTGACATTCACTCTAATGAACTCTGTGAGGTCAAAAGTTTGAACAACAGAGTTACATCTAAAAGTCATCGTTAGTTGGTCCACTATGATTTTAGATTCAATACCCTGTGGGTTTGCCTTGGAAAGTTTTGTCTTATTTACCTATATTATTTATCCCATAAGGCAGGTGGTTGAATTCTAAATTTTGGAACATTCTAGTTAGATGGGTTATTGATGAAATCACTGTTTAGATCTGATGACAATTTAATATAGAACAAAACTGGATTGAGTGACCTCTCCTGCAATTGACGTTGGCCTTTCTTCTTTTTAAGTGACTGGTCAATTTATCTAACTTATAGGAAATATTGTGATTGCTAAATGGACTGTCAAAGATAAAGATATACACCATTCATCTTGAAAAGGTTCAGTGGGCAATAGTAATAACAGAAGGTCAAAGGACAGGGGCCTTCATAAACCTTTAAAATTCAATGTCCTTCCAAACATAAGTAGTTGAATTTTTTTTCCACTTTTAACTATTTACTCAGAGTTCAGTATCACTCAACAGATATTTTGCATACCCAGTGGTTAGACTATGTTTTACTAGATCGTTACAAAGTCAACCTGTTTAGATTTCTGTTTTAGAATAAAACATAATCTTTGTTTAGTCTTTGATATGAAAATTCAGGCACAGATAATAATTATTACTGCTGTTAAATTGGTCAAGTTCTGGGCTCCTTCAAAGGAAAATTGGATTTATTTTCTTATAGTGCCATATGTGGTCAGGGTATGTGCAGCCTGAAAGGGGTAGGACTGTATGGGCATAGCTAGTTTGTGTATAAGATATAAAACCATTGTTATATACTTGTGTGAAACTGCACACAGGAACCAGCCCTTGTTCAGGAGAATCAAAGCAGGTAAAATGCATAATATTCTCACTTAGTGACAGAATTTGTGCCTAAAATGAACTTAGAAAATGTAGTTTGAACACAAAATTTAAGTTGGTAGTAGCTGAATTTCTTTTTCTAGAAATGATTCTGTAAGCCACATATATTTTAAGTATTGTTTATTCTAAGCAACTTTTAAGGAGTAAAGCATTTGTTTTTGACTTAATATAATTTGCTGTTGTTCATAAGCAACTTGTCACAGTAGAACTGGTAGAAAGAGTTGTTCTTATTTCTATTGACTGGTACATCTCTTAAAAACATGCCAAAGCAAGGGAAATTTTTCTTGATCTTTATAATTATAAAGGATATTCATGAATCTATGATGAAATAACCTAAAGTAAGATAGCAAATTTAGATATGGACATCAAAACTCATATTTGTATGGGCTAAAGGATGATGAACTAGAGTTTATCTTTCACCTTTATAGCAAATTCTTAGCTAGTGAGTTCCTGAATAATTTTTTTGTTAAGGAATCTGTATTTTTCTATAACCCATTTATGCATTTGCAAGTATACATTTCTCACAAAAGTGAATTTTCATTTGATGGATTTTCCCTATTATCCACTTTTGATAAAGTATTTGAACATCGTTTACCCTACACATTTCGGTATATTTAAAGTTTCTACAACCTCCATCATTTCTCAAGATTATTTTTAAGAGTTCCCGTACTGTTACATAATTTCAAACCATTCTTCCGTACGTGAGGGTGTGATGTGATATTAGTCTCTTGAAATCCTTGTCCTTTTTTCCAAGTTTTTTATAATTTTGGATTTAATGAACTATGTAACAAGAGAAATTCACTAAAATTTTCTGAAATATAGTTATTTCATTAGAAATACCACTTTTGTTAGAAGGCTGAAATTAAATACGTTAACTGAGTTCTTGACATTTCTTTTAGGTGCTATGCTCTATCGTTGTTAGGTACATTAGTTTACTATACTGTTTCATTCCATATTTACTCAAAATTGTAGCGAAATCAGGATTTATGTTTTTAAAAAATATTTTACAATATTGATTTGATTCTCTTTTTGAAGTTTTTACGAGAAACTATATGCAGAATTATGTTTTCATTTGCAAACCAAAAGAAAATATTTCACAATTTCTTTCCCTTTATTTTCCTATTTATCTGTTTTTTATAGTAGAGGTTATTTGTAAATATCATTTATTTAATTCTAAGCAGTAAAATAACAAAGACAATCTTGTTGTTAAATACTGACTGTTTACCTATCACTTTTCTACCTTAGTGTGAATCAGTTTCTGAGATATATGGTAATACAACAAAAACAAACAAAACCCGTTGCTGTTGAGTCAATTCCGACTCATAGCAACCCTTTAGGACAGAGTAGTACTGCCTCATAAGGTTTTCAAGGAGCCACTTGTGAATTCGAACTGCCAACCTTTTGGTTAGCAGCCATAGCACTTAACCACTGCACCACCAGGGCTCCATACAGTAATATAAGATTGAATAATCTTGTAGTAAATTAAATCTCTTAAGACAATAAAGTAGTAATTATGTGTTTAAGCAAAAGACTTGCAGGATTTCCCCCATACTCTGTATATACTCTTTTTCTGATTTTGAATGTGTGAAGAGGAAGAAAAAACAGGGAAGAGAAGAAACAATTTAAAAATTAATAACTGATCTTGCAATGTAACTTCAAGATTTTGTAAAATCTAACTCACTTTCAACCTCTTAATACTAATCATAGTCTTATAGCAGCTGCCTCACAAAGCAAAATTTATATTATCCCTCTAACTAGCGTATAAAACCTATCAGCTTCGAATGACCATAGAGTGAGCAATAAACGAGAGCTTTGAGAAAATCTAAAGCAATTATTGAAACACCTTTTTCTGGAAAGGCAAGAACCATATTTAATGACCAGCCATGAATTTTTGCCATACTCATTAAGGGAAATTATGTTTTAAGGATGAGTCAAGGTGGTAAAAGCTAACCTGATTTTTTTATTGTTAAAATTAAATTAGAAGAGCTAACAAGCCTTATTATTAATCTATCTACTTGCCTTTTTAAATAGACTGTTTTCAGGTCCCATGCTACAAGCTCCGATACATATACACACACATGCACGTGCCCATGCACATGCGTATACACACATTAACAGTACAATGTAAAAATATGAACACAAGGGAGGACCCAACTCAGCTAAATGAAGATGTGGGTAACAAAGAATTACCTCAAGAGATGACATTTTAACTAAGACCGTAAGTATCAATAGAATCAATATGGAAGATGAGGACAGAGACGGGTGAAGGCATACCAGGCACAGAAAACAGCACAGGCATGTGTCTGATTATGGGCTGAGATGGTTTCCAGTAGAATCAGACTGAAGTGTTTATCGAGAGAATAGTTGGAAAGGAAGATACTGAAGCAATTGACAATGGTCTATGTGCCATACCAAAGTGTTAGAGACGTAATAAAGAATTTTGAGCAAGAGAAGTACTCATTAGTTTGCATGTTAGAAAGACAGCTCTATATCAAAATGGAGAATGGCTTGAAAGGATGTTTGTGGCAAAAGTAAGGGAGTTTTAGAAATTGTCGTTTTGCAACTCTCTCACCATAGATGGTAGGTGTTAGGAAGTAGTCACAAACTCATTCATATGTTTTTACAGCTGCCTCATGGAAACAGTTTATATATACAATGAAATAATACCCCTTACATAAAAGATCCATGTTAAAAGTATTTTCCTGAAATAAGAGCTAAGAAAATGTGTTTCCGTATCAATGATTCTATCTGCAAGTGAGTTTTATATTGAACAGAATTGTAATGGTCAAAAATATTATATCTTTTTGAACCTTAGAATAACAGATTTTAGATTTCCATTTCCCCCACACAAAAATTTATCAATATTTCTATCATGGTTAACTACTAATGAGGTATATGTCCTTAATGAAAACCCAGAGTCACTTTTGAATGAGTCATGTCTCACTAGTACATTAGTATATGCCAATGACTAAACCCTTGCTAGAGTCGCTATGAGTTGGAATCGACTTGACTGCAAAGGGTTTGGTTTTGAATTTTTATTTAGAAAAGGATTTACATTTTTTGTTGAGTATAAAGATCTTGAAAAGTGTTCAGTGTGAATGAAGTTCTCATCAAGTTTTAGAAACACCAATTTCTAAATTTTTATTTGTTTGACATATTTATAAGTTTATGCAGGATATATTATTGTTTATCACCATCTTAGTGGTATGAGAAGTTTCCATTAGACTTGTAAATTAGAATTAAATATTGTTTTTCAGTAGTTTTTGTGTTCTAAAATATATAGAATTAGTGGAAAATTAGCTTTTGACTAAGTTTTTTTTGTTAATCAATGATTAGTATCATATTAGAACAAATTTAAATTCATAAATTATTTCCAGTTAAAAGTAATAGTTTTTATTATCTGGCTTTTATTGGTTGTTTGCTGTTATTATTAGCTAAGTATGCCATGCCAAAGGTACTTGTACAGCATGAAAGCTGTAATAAAATCTACTGTAAACCATCCATGAAGGGGGACTTTTACAGATGTTGTGATTATGTGAGCCTAGAGGCTATATTCTTATAATTGGCCTCCTGTGAGGCTGGTGTTCTGCAATTGTTCCTGGAAGTTCAGGGAGCAATAAGATTAGATTTCACAATGTTTACATTTGTTGACTGTTGATTTGAGTTACCATCATCCACATAATGATGAACAGCAATTCATACTTGCAACATGGTTCTTTGGATATAAGATGGAAAATTATATCCTGTTTTTTTTTCATTATAGATTCAGGTATGTTAGTATTTTTGAACCGAATATCTAGTAAATATTACCATATTGAATGTATTAAATACATGGTCAACATTTTAATTAGGAAGAATTATGCTATGCAATTGATCAGTTTTATTAAAAGGATAGTTTTTAAAATTTTTTCCATAAATTTTGACGGACCAAACGGGTCTTCTTGCCAGTTGTTCAATAGTTGGAGATGAATATGATCTTAGAGATTATCTTCCGCTCTGTTGTGACTTGTGGGGTGTTTGGCTGCCACCCAATACCTTATCTACACTTCCCTCCTCCCATTATTATTTTTTTTTTCTTCCTAAACTCATGAGCAAGATCCAGACACTCAGTTTGTATCAAATAAATTTAGATTTTGCAACCTGGCAATCAACAATCTTCAGGTTCTGACATCGAAGTGAGGGAATCTGAGGGCTGCATGGTGAGGGCAGGATGGGGACTGGCAAAAAGAAAAGAAGCTATGCCATTGTTTTGAGGGACAACAAATACATAAAAAGTTGTTTTCACATTGCTTTCTCTTTTGATTTTTCCTCAGGGTCTAATATTAGCTGTGGGACGAGAGAAATTTTTGACGTTTTCTCACTGATGTATTCCACACACTTCAGGGTGCCTAGTACATATGTATTTCTTGAATGCATGAACTGGTATATTTTGAAGGTAAAGCCAACAAGATGTGCTAGCAGACTGGATGTAGTGAGGTAAGAAAGAACAATAGAAGTCAGAAATAGAAAAGATGGGGTTGCCATTTACGAAAAAGAGTGGAGCCTGGGAGAGAAATAGGTATACAGGGAAAATGAAGGGTTCAATTTAGGACATGTTAAATTTGAAATGTATATGAGATGCTGACTCACAGTGGATATGTAATTCGGGAATTCAGTGGGAAAATAGGGACTAGAGATACCATTTGGAAGTCATCCATGTCTGAATAGCTAATGGCTACACTGGACAGCAAAGGATTCTCTGAAGGGCATTTGTTAGGGATGGGGTATGCTTTCAGATTATTTTGGCAACAGTGCAAAGATTGTAAGAGAAATGAAGAAACTACTTGAAGTGGGAGATTACTCTGATATTTTAGGCAAAAGGTAAAGTGGTCCTGAGCAAGAACAGGGCAAGAGGGAAAGAAAGGCAGGACTGAATTTATGAGCACTTAAGGAGGGGGAATCTTCAGGTTTTTAATAACATACTAGATGTGGAGGGGATAGAAGGAAGGAATCAAAGGAGTCACAGTGAATAATCTGGTACATTGGCTGTGCACATAAACTGGAGTGTGGAGATCTCATAAAGCAGAAGTAATGGTAAAGATGTTTTGAGTTAAGTGGAGTTTAAAGTGCCTTTTAAAAGTTGAGCAAATTTTTAGCTGAAATTTGGAAATTTATAATTGTATGCAAATTTTATTTGAAAATGACAGCCTTTTCAGAACCATTTAAAAAATGTGTCTGGCATATTTTTCTTATTTCTCTAAAAGTTATTATCAATGCATAATTACATAATGATTCTTTCCTACTTCATTTCAATTTTTTTTTAAGTAAAAACATCTAGATTTCTTTCCAAGGAGTACTTCTTTGAACTGAAACATATTAAAGTATATCTAACTTGTTATTGTCACAAGTGAATTATACAACTCATATGCCTTGAATACATGCATTTACTAACTTAAGAGTATGACTAAATTTAATCATAAAAGCTCAAAATAAATAACACAGCTGATTTCCTAAATATAATGCTCTATCTTCTTTTTGCTGTTAGAGAATATTCTTTTTATTGTGTTACTGAAAGTAATGGTAAAAGAAGAAAAAAAAAGTTCCTATTGAATGATTTTCGAATAATTATTGTGATGGTCTTGAAGGTGTATTGTTCAAACCTTTCTTTCAGAAAATCTGCTCTTGCCAGAAACAAGTCTGATTGACAGACTCTAGTTGCCACACCTTTGGAACCACTGTCGTGTTTTTGCCAAGATCATGCTTCCCCTAAGCAATTCCCAACCAGTGACTATGCATACAAGAATACTAGAGCGAAACCACTCTGTCCAACATGGAACTCCTCTAATTGGCATTTTTTGTCCAGATACTCCCCATCATCATGAATGAGATGTCTTCAGAATGGTGTTGCAGTCTGAGGCTTTTTCTACACAAATCTTTGTTACCTATCTCTGTCACAGATGAGAGACTTACATTAGGATTAAAGGCTTGCTCTGACTTATCTTGCCACTCCCCTTTTATGCATAGCACCCACTCCTCAGTTATCAGCATGGTTGGTTCCATTATGTGAAAATGGAGGGTGACCACATCAGATCACAAATGGAGGATGGCTACGTCATTACATAACTGCCAAACCACTGAGAATCACGGCCCAGCCAAGTTGACATATAACCTTAACCATCACAGCCAGTGTTACTCTCACATGATGCCTCTGCATTTGTTACTGCCAGACGTACACTGTTAAGGTGCAAAACATTCAGATAGTAGAGTATTTGCTATTGTTGTAAATGTGAAATGTTGAATAATGAGATAATCAATAAGCAAGGAGTGGGTGTAGAAGCATTTCTCCCGATAGAAACCTTGAATGTCCAATTCTGTCTTAGCATCTGCTTCTTGGAGAACCCAAAGTGACACAAATATTTTATGGAGTTTTTAAATTTATGATTTGTGTTGGTAAAGAATATTGAATATACCGTGAACTGTCAGAAGGATGAACAAATCTTTCTTGGAAGAAGTACAGCCAGAATGCTCCTTAGAAGTGAGGATGATGAGACTTTGTATCACATACTTTGAACATGTTAGGAGGAGGGACCAGTCCCCGGGGCAGGACATCATGTTTGGTAGAGGATCAGGACATCATGTTTGGTAGAGGATCAGTGAAAAAGAGGAAGACCCTCGACGAGATGGATTGACGCAGTGGCTGCAACGATGGGATCAAACACAGCAATGATTATGAGGATGGCAAAGGACCAGGCAGTGTTTTGTTCTGTTGTACGTAGGGTCACTATGAGTCAGAAATGACTTGATGGCACCTAATAACAACAATAACCTATGACCACATAGTTTTCATGAACATGCTTTTACTTAGTATTATAGTAACTTGATAAGAATGTTTACCATTTTGCAAAATACTTTATTCAGAACCTATGTGAAATATTGTCCTAACATATACAGTCATGTGTCACTTAACATCCACGATATATTCTGTGAAATAGGATGTCATGTGATTTGGACATTGTGCAAACACCATATTATATACCTTATAGAGCTTTCATTGAAATGTGGCTGGTAGAAACCATCTTGGGTTCAGAAGAGTTGAGTGTATGTCACAGACCAGTCTCCAAGTGAGTTGGTTGGACCCCAAAGAGGCTGAGATCTTGATATTTGGGCGGCCTTATTATCAGGAAGAGCCCTGTAGTGTAGTGACTAAGAGCTCGGCTGTTAACCAAAAATGTTAGCAGTTCAAATCTGCCAGCTGCTCCTTGGAAATCCCATAGGGGCAGTTCTACTCTGTCTTTTAGGGTCGCTGCAAGTTGGAATCAACACAATGGCAATGGGCTTTTTTTTTTTTGGTATTATCAGAATGACGTAGCCAAGATGATCATGAACTTGGTCAACTATCACCACCAGTGCTGGGTGCAAAGTTCAGAGAACGGTCCTGTTCTGAAGACTGGCACCCACCAGGCTCTGGAGGCAGCCGCAGAGGCTGGCACCCAGTAGGCTCTGGACACTGCATAGGACTGGGTTACCTAGCTTTGAAGGTAGTTGTGCCCTGGGTAGGGAGCCATGCAGAAATTAAAATGGAAGCCCTTTCTTGAACCATGTTCTTATAGGTCCTGCTTCTACCCCCTGGGTTAAGAATGATGGGGTGTTTTTTTTTTTTCTTATCCTATACTAAATGTTTGCAAATACAAATTTTAGGAGTTCTAATGAAGAACAGAATTAAAAAAAAAAAACCTCTGACGTGTATGTGGTCCGTTGCCCAGATGTTATGTATCACATGACTGTACAGTGTCCCAAGACTAGAGCTTCTCAACCTCAAGCACTATTGACATTTTTGACTGGATAATTTTTGTTGTGGAGGACTGTTTTATGCATTGTAGTAAGTTCAGCAGTGTCCCTGGTCCCTCTATTTACTAGATAACAGTAACATACACCCCCAATCTTCAAGTCACCAGTCATTGCCAAATATATATCTGTGTTGGTGCCAGTGTTTGTGTATGTCTATATCTAGCTCTGTGTTTATATTCATGTCCCTAAGAATTTGTATTTACTGTGTCTGACTATCTATGCTAGATAATCCTTTCCTTGCAGGTAGAGACTGTTCTCATGTATGCTTCTCCAGCACTTAGGACAAGGCTTGACGCATTGTAGACATAAAAATGTTATGGATAAAAGAAAGAATGAATAACCCCCAAGAAGCCAAATTGATAAAATTAAATTATATTTCAAGAATAAGTATGTTGGTACTAATTTAACAATGTGAAGAAATTTCTATATATTTCAGTGTTTCTTAGTTCACTTTATTTTTAATTTAAACTTGCTTAAGGGAGAGGTATTTTGGTTCTTAAGCTCTCTAGGTGAAGCAGGACAAACACACATCTTTGTATCCATGCCTAGGGCAACCTCACAGGCTATCTTTGGAGAAAGAAAAATAAAAATGATTGTACAAAATGCTAAAGGTACATGACACTATAAAAATATCTGATAAGTGTAACGTGATTTTCTCATTACAGGTGTTCATATCTGCTAATAGTATTTTAGATTCTCATTTTTAGATGCAAACTCTTCATTAAAATATGAAAACTAATCATTTCAAAAGGAGAAAATACATTTCCTTTCTTTTATGGAAAGTTAAAGAGGCCATTAATTGATAAAAAAAAAAAAAAGACCCTCAAAATAACTTTCACTCCAAATTACTTTGTAAGTAGATGCACTCATATAGGAGTCAGTGACATTCATTTCTGGAAAATAGACATCATTGACATGAGACAGTGGCTCTATAATCAATAATCAATATCAACATGTTAAAAAAAGGAAGGGCAAGGAGAAGAAAAATCTTCCTTACAGAAGAATACCAAGTAATGTATACGCCCCCTTCCAGGTGGTAGAGCTTAACCCATCCCCTTGAGTGTGGGCTAGAGTTAGTGACTCACTACTAAACAGCAGAGTTAGAAAGGGAAAAATAGTAACTTTACAGTGGATAATCCAGGCAACAGTACCTTAACCAAATGACCAAGGTTAACATCACCAGGATAAATCATGTTGGTATCTGGTGCCCCTTATTTATTGTGATGAGAGAGGTACTTCATCTCTGTAGTATTTGTCCATAAAACCAATAAGTCTAGGCTTTTTTTTTTTTTAATCATGAGAAAAACATCAGACAAACCTGAAACAAGTGGTATTCTACAAAATGTCTGACTAGTACTCCTCAAAACTGTCAAGGTCATCAGAAACAAGGAAAGTCTGAGAAACAACCAGTCTAGAGTGGCCTAAGGAAACGTGGTGTCTCAGTGCAATAGGGGATGCTGGATTGGGTTCTGTAACAGAAAAAGCACATTTATGGAAAAACTGATGAAATTTAAATAAAGTCTGGAATTTAGTTAATAGTACATACCAGTGCTGGTTGCTTAGTTTTGACAAGTGTACCATGGTAGTATAAAATGTTACCATTAGGAGAAGTTGTTGTGTGATAGGTATATAGGAACTCTCTATACTATCTTTGTAGCTTTTATGTAAATCTATAAAAATATAAGGGCCAACGCAACAATTTAAAATTAAAAATGGCTACAGCATAGGATATAGTCCTCTAATCTGACAAAGGCTATCTAGATCTTCCAGTTAATTAAAAGGTAAATTAAATCAAGTATTATAAAAATTGGTACAACACAGGTTGATCTAATTACTTTAAGTGAAAACAAATAAATATGTACATTTATCAATCTTTTGATGTAAAAGCAAGGTTTGCTCTTTAAATTTCTTGTTGCATATTTTGGTACAATAGTCAGTATGCTTATCAGAAGGAATAAAGGGCTTAATTTTAATCCAACAAGTCAGTTACATGAAGATCAACAAAGAGAGCTTCTACACTTTCAAGAACTGGATAGTTATTGTGTAAAAATGTTGTTGTTAGGTGCGGTTGAGTCTATTCTGACTTATAGCAGCCCTGTGTACAACAGAATGAAACCACTGCCCCATCCTGAGCCATCCTCACAATCCTCGTTATGCATAAACCCATTGTTGCAGCCACTGTGTCAATCCATCTCATTGAGGGCCTTCCTCTTTTTCACTGACCCTCTACTTTAGTTCTCCTTATTCATTGTCCAGCTTTCACATACATATGAGGTGACTGAAAACACCATGGCTTAGGTCAGGCCCACCTTAGTCTTCAAAGTGACATTTTTGCTTTTCAACACTCTAAAGAGGTCTTTTGCAGCAGATTTGCCCAATGCAACGCGTCTTTTGATTTCTTGACTGCTGCTTCTATGGGTGTTGATTGTGGATCCAAGTAAATAAAATCCTTGACAACTGCAATCTTTTCTCTCTTTATTATAATGTTTCTTATTGGCCTGGTTGTGAGGATCTTTGTTTTCTTTATGTAGAGGTGCAATGCATACTGAAGGCTGTGGCCTTTGATCTTCATCAGTAACTGCTTCAAGTCCTCTTCACTTTCAGCAACCGTGGTTGTGTCATCTGCATAACGCTGATTGTTAATGAGTCTTTCTCCAACTCTGATGCTCCATTCTTTTTCATATAGTGCAGCTTCTCAGATTATTTTCTCAGCATACAGCTTAAATAGGTATGGTGAAAGGATACAATCCTGACACACACCTTCCTACTTTAAACCACAACGTATTCCCTTGTCCTGTTTGAACGACTGCCTCTTGGTCTATGTACAGGTTCCTCATGAGCATAATTAAGTGTTCTGGAGTTCCCATTCTTCCCAGTGTTATCCATAATGTGTCATGGTCTACACAGTCAAATGCCTTTGCACAGTACATAAAACACAGGTAAACATCTTCCTGGTATTCTCTGCTTTCAGCCAGGATCCATCTGACATCATCGGTGATATCCCTAGTTCTACATCTTCTGAATCCTGCTTGAATTTCTGGAAGTTCTCTGTTGATATACTGCTGCTTCCTGTTTTGAATGATCTTCAGCTAACTTTTACTTACTTGCGATATTAGTATTGTTTGATAATTTCCACATTCGGTTGGATCACCTTTCTTGGCAATAGCATAAATGATCTCCTCCAGTTGGTTGGCCAGGTAGCTGTCTTCTAGATTTCTTGGCATAGGCTGCATCCATTTGTTGAAACATCTCAATTGGTATTCCATCAATTCCTGGAGCCTTGTTTTTCCCCAATGCCTTCAATGCAACTAGGACTTCTTCCTTCAGTACCATCGGCTCCTGATTATATGTTACCTCCTGAAATGGTTGAACGTTGACCAATTATTTTTGGTATAGTGATTCTGTGTATTTCTTCCATCTTCTTTGGGTGCTTCCTGCATCATTTAATATTTTCCCTATAGAATCCTTCAATAATGCAACTCGAGGTTTGAATTTTTTCTTTAGTTCTTTTAGCTTGAGAAATGCCAAGCATGTTCTTGCTTTTTGGTTTTCTATCTCCAGGTCTGTGCTTATGTCATTATAATACTTAAAATATATTTTGTCTTCTCAAGGCACTCTTTGAAATCTTCTGTTAAGCTCTTTTACTCCATCATTTCTTCTTCTTGCTTTAGCTACTTGACATTCAAGAGCAAGTTTCAGAGTCTCCACTGACATACATTTTAGTCTTTTGTTTCTCTCCTGTCTTTTTAATGACCTCTTGCTTTCTTCATGTGTGATGTCCTTGATGCCATTCCACAATTCTGGTCTTTGGTCATTAGTGTTCAACTCGTCAAGTCTATTCTTGAGATGGTCTCTAAATTCAGGTGGGATATACTCAAGGTCATACTTTGGCTTTTGTTGACTTGTTCTAGTTTTCTTCAGTTTCAACTTGAAGTTGCACAGGAGCAACTGATGGCCTGTTCACCATTGGCTCCTGGCCTTCTTCTGACAGATGATATTGAGCTTTTCCATCCTCTCTTTTCACAAATGTAGTCAATTTGATTCCTGTGTATTCCATCTGGTGAGGTCCACGTGTATAGTCACCATTTATGTTCGTGAGAAGAGGTATTTGTAATGCGGAACTCATTGGTCTTGCAAAATTCTATCATGCAATTTCCAGCATTGCTTCTATCACCAAGGCCATATTTTCCAACTACCAGTCTTTCTTCTTTGTTTCCAACTTTCACATTCCAATCACCAGTAATTATCAATGCATCCTAATTGTGTGTGTGATCAATTTCAGACTGTAGAAGTTGGTAAAAGTCTTCAATTTCTTCATCTTTGGCCTTAGTGGTTTGTGTATAAAAATACTTATCTGTAAACACCAAGCATGGGGCAAAAAAATCACGAGATGTTAAGTTTTCATTAACAGTGTTTGGATTACTTTTGGGTTCCCTAGAAAAACAGAGCATCTCTAGAAAGAAATATCCTAAAAAAAAAAAGAACCACTCAAATGCTATATGATGTCAGGCCATTGTATTAAATGCCTGAAAACTGGTTTATGTTTAAAGTTACAGGAAGGGGAAGAATATGGTAGGTGCCATCAAAAGTTATCAGTATTCCCAAAGTTCATTTGAATGATGGAATGTTCTGCTATCATTCATTATTTTTATCTGCAACTTGAATTTTTCAAAAGTCAAGACTTCGTTATTATTTGTGGGCAACAGGAATATTCACAAAATAGGCAAGATATGCTTTTTTGAAGAGATTCCTAAATGCAATACAGAGCAGTTTGTTGGTGTCCATAGCATAGGATTGGGGAAGTAATATAAATTTTCACTTAACTTTCCACTTAGTCTCTATGTGACCATGTTGTAGTTTGCTTCTAAATCAAAAGGAAAGTGTTTCCCAGAGAAAATATATACTCAGAGAAACCCATCATACACTAAAAGGAATGGATTAAATTCAGTAATTAAAAAGAAAACCTGAAACCAGAATAGAAAGTACTAGATTACAAAAGGGCATATGATGTTTTTTCTTAATTATTTGATATTCTCAAAGAAACATTGCTCCCCGTGGACTCTCCCCAACATCGATGGGCTATTTAAAGAAAACATAATATGTAAATTTGATCTCTCATGCCTTGATGAGTATTCCCAGTGCATAATAAATTTATTTCCAATTGCTATAAATTTTAGGTCTGAAAGATAAGGAAACATAGTACCTGTAAAACCAAGTTTGGTGTTACATTCTAAACACCTCAACTATTTATTACTGAGCTGCCTTGTAAAGATAATGAAAGTCAATAGAGCATTGCTAAGCATCTCATCTATTAGGACCATAAAATATTTGTATGCTTTCATAAATGTTAATGAAAGAGAATAGATAAACAAATGTCACTGACTATAAATTAGAGCTTGGAAAGGCAATAATATGTAGTATAGCATTTTAAATCATAAGATTCCTCAGTCTTTATTCATTGAATGAAACTTGATGTAGTAGCATATTTCTTGAATAAGGGAAAGGAGTCATGACTCCTAATTGCAGAGATGTGCTTCTAACCTTGATGGTAATATCACTGAAGAATTATATGAGAAAGTGGCAGTTTGTATTGTGAACCTCAATGAGCAGAGTCATAATGCCACAAAAGACAGCCATTAATTAAGTATGAATTACTATATTTTAAAACTCTGGCTGTGGAAGGAGAAATGCCACCTTTGAATGAATGGCTTTCTCCCTCTGATCTGACCTCCTCCCATTTAGATGTGAAGGTGATAAATCACTGAGCACAGGAACAGCAGGGATCCTTATTAATAGCAACCTCCAAGTCTCCTGGCAATCAGCGCAAGCGCAAATGACGCGCACAAAGGTTTTCCTTTTCAGCTGGAAAGACGTGCATTTTTTCTGAGAATTTCTTAGAAATGAACATAGAATTTCTGGGTCATGCATCTGAACACTTCATCTATTAGGCAATGTAAGGGTTCTTAGAAAGTGCTCCACCACTACATCAAGCTGTCACTGTATTATCATAATGGCTTGGATTAAAGATTTTATATTATTATAGTAGCTATATTCTTGAAACAAAGGAAGAAAAAAACACTTGAATTTATTTCTCTTTAAATGCAACGAAAAGTGAGGCAATAGGCAAAACAGCCAATTTTTATCACATAAAGAGGAATCCAATTTTAAAATGACCACCAAAAACTGTATATAGCTATTTCCCTCTCTCCCTCCCCAATTTTTTCAAAGCCTCATTGTTGGGCCTGATCATGTTTTTATTATCTTTGTTATTCCACTGCTTGAGTTTAACAACTTCCTTGAAAGAACCCAGCCAGATGATAAACTAGAAGTAGTGAAGTTCAATTTCGATTTTGAAACTTTTTTTAGTACTCCTAGTTAAAGACTTTTTGAAGGAATAGGAGTGTGAATATAGTATGTATGGGTTTAAGTCCTAGATTAATTCTTGTTTGACCTTGGATCAGTAACTTCACCTGGAACATCAAAACTAAAAAGAAAAAACTAGCATCTGTAAAATAGATATGCCAACATTATCTAAATTAAGGGATTTTTGTGAGAACCAGAAGAAACAATGTAGCTTTGGAATTAGTAAACGAATATACAAATATACAAATTTAAGGTAGTTTTATAAATGTTGAAGAGCCCTGATAGTGCAGTGGTTAAGCACTGGCCTGCTAACCGAAAGGTCGGTGCTCTGCTGGAGAAAAATGTGGCAGTCTGCATTCATAAAGATCACAACTTTGGAAACCCTATGGGGCAGTTGTTCTCTTCCTATACATCACTATGAATTCAAATTGACTCGTTGGCAGTGGGTTTGGTTTGGTTATAAATATTATTGTTGAAGAAAGAGCAAAATTAATGACACAAAGTGGGGTAATATGAAAGCTTTATATTCTTCATTTCTGTCATCGACATAATTAATAAAAAATTGTATTGCATAGATAGTATATATTTGCTTTACTCTTTACTTCCCTTTTCCCCTTCTGTAGGTTTTAGCCTTAAATTTCTTAAAATATATAGTTTTTAAGATATTCTTTTAACCATTCCATTTATATGTCTAATATTTTATCTAATATAAAAATAATACAACATTAGTGAACTTGACTAAAAAAATCACTCATAAACTTGTTTTTAGTATTCATTTTATTCAGTGCTTATATAGGATGTATAACTGTGATATTAATAATAAAATGTATTGAATATTTTACTGGTGTGGGAGGGGGCGGGGGAGGATAATGAATAAAGATGTACTCAGAACTTGGCATGGCATGAATGTTTTTGGATGAAGAGAAATCTGATTTCCCCTTGGATCTCTTAAGTAGGGCGTAACTTTTCCTGCCAGATGAAAAGTATTTAAAATGGTCTTTCCTGAGTCAGGACCACAGAGCAGGGTAATCTTAAAGACAGAAAATAAACATCTTGCACCACCAGGGGGGAAATTTATGGTGTATTTAAACCTAGCAATGTACTTAGGACACAAGTGTGACTATATATATGCTCACTGTTCTAGTGTAATTATTAATAGTACTTCCTTACACTCTTCCAGTTGAACAATAAATTAGATGATTACTTACATGGTAGGCACTTAACAAACGTTAACGTATTTTTCATTGTCCCAGCTGAATAATAATTTATATGGTCACCATTTAATAAATGGCAAAATCCTTTTCTTCTGTCAAAGTCTTTTTTTGCCTAAAATTACTATGGTAAAGCTAAAGTCATTTATTCATCCATTTAGCAAATATTTATTGAATGCTTACTGTGTTTCAAGCACTGCCTAGGTGCTGGTAAAATAGCAGTAAGGAGAAGTAGATTCTAGAATAATAAACAAATGCATAGATAACATATGTTCAGCTAATGACAAGTATAACATAAGCTGAACACATGTAATTGAAAATTAGATGTTGTGGGAGGTGGTAGGTACATTTAGATAGGGAAGGCATCTTTCAAGAGGTGACATTTGAGAAAAGAGCAGACGACCTGAGTAAGAGTACCATACAAGTATCTTAGGGAAGGATATTTCCAGGAGAGGGAATACCTGAGTGCCTAGCCACTGAGATGAGAATAAAGCTTGGCATGATTGAGGAACAGCAAGAAGACCAACATAGCTGGAGCAAAGTAAGGAAAGAAGAGAGTGGGAAGAGATGGGGTTGGAGAGATGTCAGGTACCATGATAAAGTGTGAATTGTATTAGAAATGCAGTGGAGAGCTATCAGAGATTTACTTTCAACCTTATTTAGCTTTTAAAATGATCATTGTGGCTGATCTGTGGGGCAAAGACTACAGAAGGGGTGTATTATATTCATCTTATGCTCTTCATTAGATACTCTCAACTGCACCTGTGTCTGGGACCAGTGACCACTAGATTCACCCAGCCACCATGGCTTCCAATATAACGTGGGCATAATATTGCCTTTCTCTTTGCCTTTGTCTCATGCCTCTCACCTCCCATTCTAGGGCTTCCCTAAAGCCATTGAGGTGTGAGATACATGTGACCTTAAAAGTTGTAGGGCAGTTAACATTTTAGCATGGTCTTTCACCCATAGGAGAAGGGAGCCAGTGGATAAATTCTTCTCTCTCTCTCCTTCAGGACCAACTTTTTTGAGATGGAGTAGTTCATGTGGTCTCTTATAATGTCATCCCAAAAGAATGAGCAATCAGTTGTGCTTGATACCAAGCCATGGTCAACATGATAATGCATCCTCCTATTCTTTCTTCCTTCTCTGCATGACCTACTTACTCCCTCATTCCTGCTTCATTGGGATTATACTTCCTAATACAAGGGAAACACATAAACTTTTTTCCTGGCTCAGCTTTCTGGGGAACTAGGCTAAGATAGGGACAAGAGGAGAAGTAAAGTAGTCTAATGGTACAGTTGTTAAGTGCTCAGCTGCTGACTGAAAGGTTGACAGTTTAAACCCATGAGCTGCTCCATGGGAGAAAGATGTGCCAGTCTGCTTCTGTAAAGATTACAGCCTTGGAAATCCTATGGGGCATTTTTACTCTGTTCTGTAGGGTCGCTATGGTTGTAATCAACTCCATGGCAATGGTTTTTTGAGTTGTATTTGTCTAGTATTCAAGAATGTGATTTCATTAAATATAGCCTTTCTTTATTTCCACTTTCTTTATTGCCATACTACCCACCTGAAATTCTTTTGCCATTTTGCTTGTAAGACTGAGATGCTCTGTCTCTTTTTTTTTTCCCCGTCTCTTTCCCCTTCCTCCACAAGCTTTTTAATTTTTTACTCTGTCATTCCAGTGCTCAGCGGGCACTGGAATAAAACCTTCAGTTTATCACCATATTAATTAAATTCCTTTGCTGATATTTCAAGACCCTCCACAATCTGGCTCCACTAAATCTATCCAAATTTATATCTTATTGCTTAAAACATTATATCCTCCTTAGTGCTCATAGTGAATGCTCTCATTCCTAGCATCACACTTATACACATGTTGCTACCCCCATATAGTCAAATTATGTCCATCTTTCAAGGTTTACTTTGTTCATGAAGCATACTGTATTTTTATACAAATAATGTGTGCCATCTATGTTTGTTATGCAACTGTACCCCCCCACCCCGTGAGATATTTTTGTAAGCGTGCTATGCTGATTTTTTTTACAGCAACATGTAAAAAAATTGGCATAGCAGTGCTAATGAAAATACATTGTGGTAGGAGGGTGCAGTTGGCAAACAAACATAAAAGGTGTGCCTTATTTATGTAAAAATATGGTATACCATCTGTAACCTGGACCACCCAGTAATAACAATAATTGAGCCAACACTTATCTTTATGCTTTTCATATATTACTCTTTTCAAAATCTCTATTAGGTGCCCATTAATATTGTCATAGTTTCCTATTACTACTGTAACAAATTACCATAAACTTAGTGGCTTAAAACAAATCTGTGGTCTTCTAATTCTGGAAGTCACAAGTCTGAAATCGGTGTCACTGGGCTAAAATCAAGGTGACAGTAGGACTTTGCTATTTCTGGAAGCTGTAGGAGAGAATTTATTTCCTTTCCTTTTCCATACTCTGGAGGCTATCTGCATTCCTTGCTCATGGCCACTTCTTCTGTATTCAAAGCCAGAAGCATGACATCTTCAAATCTCTCTCTGATTGACCTTCTTCTTCTGCCTCCCCCTTCCATTTTAAGGGAACCTTGAGATTATACTGGGCCCACCTAGACAAATCCAGGATAATCTTTCTACTTTAAAGTCAGATGATTAGCAACATAATTCCTCTTTGCCATGTAACATAACATATTCACAGGTTTCAGAGTTTAGGACATGGACATCTTTGGGAGGGGGGCATTATTCTGCCTACAACAAGTATTATCACCATTTCCAATGAGAAGTCTGAGGCACAAAGAAGTTAAGTAACTTGTCAAAGGCCACAAAGGTAGTAAGTGGAGAAGCAGGTCATCAGCTCAAAACCTGCATGCTTAACCATTGAGTCATACTGCCATCTCTAAAGAAGAGTAAGGCTTTGTTAGTACTAAACCAAAACCCACTGCCGTTGATTCGATTCTGACTCATAGTGACCCTATAGTTAGTACTGTCTTATAGTTTTTTGATTCACATTCAATTAACAAATATTTGTTGAGATGCTATTATATTACACAAATTGTGAAGTAGCATGCTAAATGCTGTCATGGATATAATGTTTAATTGAACATAGATCCAGCACTCAAAAAGCCTAGAGTCTAACAGAGGAGAAAAAACATATTATGCTATTTATCATGAGTATGATAAGTATTGTAACTGGGAAACATTTAAAGTGCCATAGGCACTCAGATGAACGAGATAGTCATGTAGTTTAGTCCATTTCTCCAGCTATGTTGCTATCCCCTTGATAAGTCATGTCTTATATCTCTCCAATTGTCCATTTATTATTAAATTCACAGTTACACTCATTGACCACAGTTGCTGCCCTTATCTGGCCATAAGCCCAGATTTTCTTGAAAATATTTACTGATGGCAAGCACTGTATGAGCGCAGTAAATTTATCCTTGGGAAGTCTTGGAAAAGGCCACAGAGAAGGAAACACAGCCAATCTTGCATGGCTCTCTGCCTTGTCCTTCGCTCTACCCTCCCTGCTTGGTGATCTTCTACAAGCCACTGCCTAGTCGAGGCACCCCTCCCCAACTATGTAAGGCCCAAAAGAAGTGTCATTAGTTCGATCTCCTTCTTCCTACTCCCACTAACACAACAGCTTCTCACATGAAACAGCATCTCTCTTTAGAAACAGCCGCTCCTCTCAGTCTGATCTGACCTTCCCAGTGCTTTTATATTGTGGTATATTAAACATTCTCCTTGTTATGTCAGCAAAAAGAAATGAATGCCAGAATATCTTCAAAGTCATTTTCTAGCCTTCCTTGAAGACTACGAATGAATTTTTGTTTTTTCTTTAGTACTTCTAAGCTGTGTTTTCTACTTGTATGTAAGAGGATTGTGGGGGTAATTAGTCTTTTTCTTTTGAGTATCAAGAAAAATTGTGATTTTATGATTTTAAAACCAAAAGAAAAAGCCAGTATTTAGAGCTTTCTTATTGCAGGTTCGTTATAGCTTTGAGCAATTCTAGAAATAGAAACCCTAACTGAATCTTATGTTTAATATGCCAAACATATTAATATAGCTAAAGATGGAGAACATTGTTCTGACTTCTCCCACATGGACCTATTTTGTTATTATTAAAAATACTATAATGCTTATATAATCTTAGCCAAATCCTATCTTCAATTACTCTATATACATTCATCTTTAGAAAAGGATTCACTCAATATCCATAGACAACATACTTGGGGCTTCTTAGGCCTTGATACTAATCTGAAAATTTAGTTGTAAATTGGTAATATAAACTGTGTTATTGAACTTTAAGAACTACCTAAGATTTATCGGGTGACTGTCTTTTGATTGACATTCAAAAAACAAATATTTGTTGAAATGCTATTATATTACACAAATTGTAAAGTAGCATGCTAAGTGCTGTTATGGATATAATGTTTAAAATTTAACATATATAAAATATGTTGAATATAGTATTTAAAATAATAAACATTCTTTTAGTATAAGAAATCAGGTAGTACTTGTTCCACTTTTCTGGTCATTTAAAACAATTTTTAATACAGAATATTTCAATGTGTGTGTTTGTTTTCCATCTATAGCTAAGTATGTACAAACAAGACATTTATATCATAAACTGAGCACTTTGCTCTTGATGCCTTCCCTTGGGTCAAATTTTTCATTGTCCACCCAGCCATGAATGATACAAAGTTTGGCATCACATGAGACTATCTCAAACTATTGTTTCTTGCATAATTATATGAAACAAAAAGTAGTTTTGAGACTTTCATCCATAAAACTTGTGTTTGAAAGCCAGTTATAACATATGGCCCCTCCTCTCTTTCATATACAAGTTAAAAATTCTGTCACAATATTATTTAACATTTTTGGCACTTCAAAAAATCTCACCCATTAATATATTCTTAAATGTCATACAAGCAATAAATTGATGTGACAAAGAAGAAAAGAAAAAGCCTGCACAGAATGATTTGGAGAGACTCCAATGGAGGACTAAGAACTTGAGCTGCAAATGTATTTGAAGTAGCTAGGTCAACCGGAGGGTGGAAGGTGTTTCAGGCAGAGTTTCCGAACAGTTTAGGAGACCTGTTTGAAGAAGCAGGGAGTTGTTACTGAAAAATGTTGAAACTCATAAAAGTTATAACCCACGTTCAAACAGCACTTTTAAGTATAATACAAGAGGGCTGGATTTGGTCCTCTAAGCAGCAAAAAGTCATTTACTATAAAATCCTATCAAGTGACTATAAAATCAACTGGATAAATACTTTGTTGACAAATGGAAGTTTGTTCATTTACTCCCTTTCTTGATGTCTCTTTATGCCATGTGTGGGATAAAATTTTAGTAAATTAAAATACTAGTCCTTGGGAGCAATTTCCCTCCTTAGGAAGTTTGCATTCTAGAAAAGGAAATAATATATACACAAATACTAGTAATAGATGAAAAGTAATTAATTATTAGTGCTCAAAGGGAGAAACCAAAATAATGTACAGGTGTTCAAAGGAGAGAGAAAAGCTTATTAAGCTAGAAAAGGGCAAAGAATAATTCATCATGGAGCTGGTATTGGTATTGAGTACTTAAAAGTTACTAGGATAACAGAAGGTGAACATTTTGAAAGAGTGAGAAAAGAAAGGCTTGACACCACATATGTGAGACAGAGTTGTCAGTTTTTCTGGAGTGTGGGGCATGTAAAGGCTGTAGCAGGAGACAGGTTAACAAAACCAAACCCATTGCCATCGAGTCTATTCCAACTCATAGCGACCCTATAGGACAGAGTAGATCTGCCCCATAGGGTTTCCAAGGAGCAGCTGGTGGATTCAAACTGTTGGCTTTTTGGTTAATAGCCAAAAAAGTAAATAGTTTTGAAGTAAGATTGTAAACACATTTAGTTTCATACTAGTAATTTCAACTTTATTCTTTAGATAATAGAAATTCAGGTAGTTTTTGTTCAAATGATAAAGGGCTTTGCATTACCTGGCCGTGATGTAAAGATTGTTTGGGGAAGGGCAAAAAAAAAATTTTTTTTATGACTTTTATTGTGCTTCAAGTGAAAGTTTACAAATCAAGTCAGTCTCTCACACAAAAACCCATATACACCTTGCTACACACTCCCAATTACTCTCCTCCTAATGAGATAGCCTGTTCTCTCCCTCCACTCTGTCTTCATGTCCATTTCGCCAGCTTCTAACCCCCTCCACCCTCTCACCTCCCCTCCAGGCAGGAGATGCCAATGTAGTCTCAAGTGTCCACCTGATCCAAGAAGCTCACTCCTCACCAGCATCCCTCTCCAACGCATTGTCCAGTCCAATCCATGTCTGAAGAGTTGGCTTCGGGAATGGTTCCTGTCCTGGGCCAACAGAAGGTCTGAGGGCCATGACCACTGGGGTCCTTCTAGTCTCAGTCAGACCATTAAGTCTGGTCTTATGAGAATTTGGGGTCTGCATCCCACTGCTCTCCTGCTCCCTCAGGGGTTCTCTGTTGTGTTCCCTGTCAGGGCAGTCATCGATAGTAGCCGGGCACCATCTAGTTCTTCTGGTCTCAGGATGATGTAGTCTCTGGTTCATGTGGCCCTTTCTGTCTCTTGGGCTCGTATTTGCCTTCAGTCCTTGGTGTTCTTCAAAGGGCAAAATTTTAAGTTAGAGTCCATTAAAAGATTTGGGCAACAAGAAATTAATATTTTAACTAGAGAAGTAAACATGGAAAGAAATATTTTCTCAAAACATTTTACAGCTGAAATTGCTGGGATTTGGGGGCTAATTGGATATGACACCTAATCAACAGGGAAGGGTCAAAGCTAACACTAAGGAGTCTCCAATGAAGTGAGCCTGAAATATGTGAGGAAGGAACACCAAGAACGGAGCCCTGAGAAATTCATCTTTAATAAGTGGAAAAGGAGGAGGTACTGCCAAGAAAATATAGTGAAATAAGAAGTTAATATTAATTAATAGTATTGATAGGAGAAGATTACAGTCCATAGTATTATTAACAATGCATAAATTATTTCAAGATATTAAACTGAAAAATATCACTGAATATCAGATAGGTAATATCAGTTTTTAGTAAGTGAAAAAAACAAAAAAAGACTGGTTAAGGTGTTTGTGAACTTAATTTCTACACTATCTAGAGTTATCTATTCATGATTGTTTTATTCAAAAGCCAAATCTTTCTCAACCATGTTGAACGGTTAGGACTGACTTAGAAAATGACCTACTGCTTCAGATCTCTACCTTCCATCCTCTATTTAGAAGGTGCCTCTTGTCTACTGCAGAATTTATCTTTCTTTCCCAGTTAGAGTCAGCATTCCTCCAGTTACATCAATCTCATTACTACTTCTCTCTGCCTCCAAAAACCGACGTGAAAGTGATAGAGAACTGAATTACAACAGTGGCTCTTTAGATTCTAGGATGTTTGAACACATATTTTCTGTCTTTTTTACAAGCCTTATGTCCAGGTATTTCCTAAATTTTGATCATTACAAGTTATTTCAGATGTCCCAACATAAACATGAAGGTGTTTTGGTCAGTGCATATAAATCAAGATGTAGTTCCTGACTTTTGGAGCTAACAAATGAAAATTCAACAATGGGTTAACAACAGGCTTGATATTAGAAAACTGTGAAGTGGAGTAATCCACACCTGTAGTATGTGGATATGTAAGACTCATATAGGCATTAGTTTCGTGAGAAACACTGATTCCCTGAGGATTTTTCTAGGGCATAGGATTCAGCAGAGGAAAGTAAATGCCTTATTGTGAAGATGAGCTGGGATTGACTAAACAAAAGAAATGTCATCAGAGATTGTCAGTGTATTCTCATAATAGTATATTTCAAGTTTTGGCTAATTAACATTAACCACTACTAGTCAAATATTTATGTTCAAGGATCTATGTTTACTGAAAGTTTGTAGTAATATAGGGTAGATGAATGCTGCTAACCACCATCTGTCTGTCAGTTGGTAGTACTGTGGTGGTTTATATATTGCTATGATGCTGGAAGATGTATGTCACGAGTATTTCAAATACCACCAGGATCACGCATAATGAACAGGTTTCAGCAGACCTTCCAGGCTAAGACAGTCTAGGAAGAAAAGCCTGGTGATCTACTTCCAAAACCAGCCAATGAAAGCCTGAGAGATAACAAAAAAACAGAATATTATTGCATGTAGTGCTGAAAGATAAGCCCCCTGGGTTGGAAAAAAAAAAATTTTTTTTTTTTCTGGGTTGGAAGGCACTCAAAATACACAGTGGCTGCGACCGTGAACTTGAACCTACCAACAACGTTGAAGGTGATCAGAACTGGGCAAATTTTCCTTCTGTTGTACATGGAGTCACCATGAGTCAGAGCTGACTCTGATGCTCTAAATATGCTAAATATGTCCTGGACCATCCCAATGTACACATTTCTTTGAAATCATTAAAAAAAATCTGTGAAAAGTATAGACTACAACTTTGAAAATGATTCATCTGAAGAAATAGGCTTCTGATCATGGTTCATATAGTCTCACCTCCATTTGATAATTCTTCAGTAAGGTCACTGTCACAGATGTCTTACATGTACTTTCAAAGACATAAAGATAATTAACTCTGGATCCAACGTTAGGCAATGCTCTATAGATGGATTTCAATGCACATTTATTGTTAATGGTGTTGTTGCTTTATAAATAATTGAAAGGTCTTTACCACGTGTGTAAATGCTTTGTTTTATATATTATATACCGTAGGAACAGTCTAAAATATTTTTTTGCTTTAAAATGTACTGGAAATATTTTTACAGATTACAAGCTTTGAAGGGTAACCCCTTTAGAGTTAAACTCATGAATAAGAATTAATCTCATGTTTAACATGGTTTCACTCACTTTGCACTTTGTGTCCGTCCGCAGTATGCTGCATGGCTGACTGCACTGGGTTTTCATCACTTTACATTTCTGAATTGTGGTTCACCTTTTTACATTTTAAGATGAGGCATTACCAAACTTGAAGCAATGCATGCTAAATTTTTCAAACGCTAACTGTAAAGAGATTACTAAAGGGTGCTGTGCCAGTCTTCTTCTGTTAAACTCAAAATAAGTGTTCATATTTACAAGAGAGCAAAAATGTGTCCATGTGTTTGATGCTCAATAAACATTATCTCTTTTCTTGCAGCTAAGTATATCTCTGCAGTGAGGATTTCTCAGAGATGCCTTTTACAATCCTTAAGTAATGAATGACATTCTTAATACATGCATAATTATGCAAATACTCATTTGTTAATTTTGCTAAAATGCCTGTACAGCATGGTGGAGTATATCATAAACAGTGGTATACTGTGGATCGTAACATAAACAGAAGCTGGACTTACAATGCTATTATTTATGATAATGATTAGGTTGATCAAGTGTAGAATGCTCTGAATAACACTTTTGAAGCAGGAAGATAGAATGCCATGTCTCATAATTCTTTTATCAACAAGATTTCTCTGCTTCTATGAGCACAAATTAGATTCCTTTGCAAAGGCTGTCTGAGGTTTAGCCTATAGCTTGATTTTCTCTGCCATTTCAACTAGACTCCATTTCTGTTTTACAGGTGCATTGATTGCTGCCTGGCTCATTGCTTGTATTATTTATTTAGATCAGGCAATAGAACTTACTGTAACTCCAAAAATGAAATAAAATAGACTACAAGCTGCAATAGTAAAAAAAAAAAAAAAAATTGAGATATTGGAAATAAGACCAATTTTTAAACTCAGGCAATTGACTTTAAGAATCCACTACAAACTTGTAACTTTTCTTAATAACTTTAAGTTGTTAGAACTCTTAATTTTAGGATTTACACATAAACATATGCACAATACATACTTTATAAATATTTCCCAAAATAATAACCTTTATTAAGAAGCATTTATTCTCTGTCAGATAACATGTTGAGCATCCTTGGGAATGCACATTAATCCGCAAGGATATCTGCCCTCAAGGAAGTTAAAAACCACATAAGAAAGGGGTATTGTTATGAAAAGTAGTAAAATAATTAAGTATCAATGAATATAATGGAACAGCAATACAATAAGATAATGTATGTACGTGGCAACAAGGGACTTAGTGTTAAACTATCTGTATAGGGAATACATGCTATAGGATTTCAGGAAGAGAAGAAATAACTTCAGTATATTAGAAAGGGACAAAGTAAAATATAAACTGCCTTGAAGGAAATAAATTAGTTAGATATCCAGAGAGGCCAAAAAGAGCATTTTAAACAATGTAACGATTGAAGTAAATTGAGACTTTCTATGGTGTGTCCTTGGGAAGGTTGAGAGGCTGTTTTAACTGGAGCTCCTGGGGGATACAAACAGTTAATATGCTCGTCTAACTGAAGGGTTGGAGGTTCAAGTCCACCTACAGGTGCCTTAAAGAAAAAGCCTGGTGATCTATTTCTAAAAAGTCAGCCATTAGAAACCCTATTGAGCACAGTTCTACTCTGACACATGTGGGCAGCCCTGAGTCTGAGTCAACTTGATGGCAACTGGCTGGTTGAAAGGTTTAGAATTAAATTTAATATTTGATTTAATGTCTCTCCGGGGTGCAAAATGAATTTCCAACGAAATAGGTGAATCCAAAAGTAAAAACCAGATCATTCTTCATGTTTACAAAGTCACAATATTCATTTTCAAATTTACTCAGCAATTATATGAAGTATGATGATGGTGGTGGTGTTGAAATTTAGCTATTTATATCTCGATCTTTGCTAATGTCAATCAGTTGTTTGGGCAAACTAATTGGTAGCCCTTTTTTGGGGGTGGGGGATCAATTTCTTATCAGGTATGACTAGATTGTCATTGTTTTTACTCTACAATATGGCTGAAAAAGAGCTTGTACTAGACAAAAAAAAAAATAATTTTGCCTGTTTCTTGTTCACATACTTTGTTTCTTGTTTGCACACTTTGTTCCATCTTTAGTTCATGTTTTCTTTGCACTTTGCAAGCCATGTATTTGTTTTGTGAAGGTTGGTTTATGCTACTCTAGATTGTATAAGCCTTCAATCTGCTTATCAGCATATTGGGAAACACCAGTACACTACAACAAGCAGAGAGTGAAAGTAAGATTGAGCATGGCTTTGCATTGATCAACTCTGACCTTCCCTCAGAATTGTGTATATACAGAGTGAATTGAGTGAGGCTGCCAGTATCAATTTGTACACTGAATATTAGGAACACTTAGCGTGTTTCTTCTTAAAATATGAGTAAAAATTATAATGGTTTCTTCTAACAGAGTTCCCTAAATACTGATGTGCACATGAAACACCTGGAGAACTTTTTGCAGATTCTGATGTAGTAGGTCTGGAGTGGAGCATAAAGAACATGTTGGTGTGTTTCACTTTTTTAAGATGCAAACTTTGTTTAGTGTTCTACATCTAACCCTTGTGCTAAGTTGGTAACAGCGACCCTATAGAACAGAGTAGAACTGCCCCATAGAGTTTCCAAGGAGCGCCTGGCGGATTCTAACTGCCGACCTTTTGGTTAGCAGCCATAGCATTTAACCACTACACCACCAGGGTTTCCCAGTGTATATTAATTACTTTAATATTTTAGTCCCCAAAATAATTTTGAGAAAGAGTAATAAGTGGAAGTATACCTTATAGTAGGTATTTCTGTAGGGAATATGGAGCCCTGGTGACACAGTGGTTAAGAGCTTGGCTGCTACTCCAGAGGTCAGCATTTTGAATCCACCAGCCACTCCTTAGAAACCCTATCAGCAGTTCTGCTCTGTCCTTTAGGGTCACTATGAATTGGAATTGACTTGATGGCAACAGGTGGTAGGGAATATACTTGTTAACTTTTTCCACCATTGGATCATTGTTTTGAACTCTTCCTTCACTTCATTGTGAGTGTCATCATTTTGAGATTTCACACTTTCTTGGTAGGAAAGGGGATTGCCGCTCTTAGGATGAAAATGTGATGGCCTGGAAAGGAAGATGGTGGACGAGAGGAGAAAGTCAAAGAGATGGTGGGGAAGAAATGAATGAGGGGTTTAAAAGAGTTGAAATTGAATATCTGGTGACAATGGGAGCTTCATCTTCATGACTCAGTTTCACAAATATGTGTCCATTGCCTGCTGTATTCCTGATACAATGACAGAGTACAGACTTCTCTCTGTCTGCTGTAGCCTACATTTTCATTAGAAAAACAATACCTGTAGTGTGAAATAATATCAGCACTGGGGGCTCAAGATTAAATGAAAAAATAATTTGGATGCCTCTGAAGTGCACCTAGGAACTCTTATCATCCAGCCAGTTGTGGGTGTGTCACGTAACTCTTATCAGAGCCCCAAGCCTTGTCAAGAGCTGTGCCCCCAACCTCTGGTTCTCATTATAAGAAAGAGAGACTGAATGGACATAAGGTATTATTCTTAGATGACTAGAAAACATGAGACCCACTAGGCATAGTGTATTTATGTTTTATGATTCCCAAGTCAGTGCTATTTTCCTCAGACTATGAATGGCAATAGGAGAGGAAAATAAGTTAATTTCAGCACTACTCATAGGCTGCTCAGGATTCATATGGCACTCACAGATAAAACAGCCAATGTGGAGAGAAATGTCGGTCCAAATTGCATTTCTCCTTGATTCGGGTATACCATGAGGGAGTCACAATCCATTTAGAATATCAGTGCAATCATTGTCCACCTCAATCAATTTAATGCAAAGGGGAGAAAGGGAATCATTAGGGCACAAAAAAATCAATTCTGGGCATCTGTCTGCATGCAGACCTTAGGCCAAACCAGATTGAGTACCGAAAAAAGTAGACAAAAGGGAAATCCCGGGTTTCATTGTGCGATTCTTTGGTGCAGCTCCTATTACGTGACTAATGAACCCTCCATTTTGAATCGGTGTGTCTTACAGCTGCACATAATCATTGTTTCTGAGACCTAAAACTATGATGTGTGGCAAAAGCTGTAGAGGAGGTGAGGCGTGATGGAGTGTCATTGTCAAATTATTAATAGAAAAGTTCATTTTATATTAGAAGTATAAAATGTGATATTTTATTCACATCTCCCTTTTGAACTCTGGTTCCAGCTGCAAAAATGGACTATAGCATTCAAGACTGAACAACTTTGTCAAAAGATGAGAGGTTATTTAGCAATACATATATTAAAATCTATTTTATTCTAGCTCTTACAAAAACTATTTAGCATTATTTTGTTTCCCCGTAAAGCACAAGGAAACATTTTTTTCTAAATAATATTAACATGTGATTAAACAGTTTGGTAACCACAATGAAAGAAGAACAATTCAATAACTAGTGAGCCTTATTTCTATTGAAATATTAATTGATAAGAATTGTTTTTAAGTCACTTTCAATATGTTCATAATATACCTACCTATTCTGTAGAATTTAATTATTGCAACACTATCAATTATATAGTAGATGAAAAGACTGAATGAAACTCACAGAGGATAAATAATTCATCTAAAGAAGACCAAGCAAATAAGTATTGAAATTACAATTTGAATGAAGTCCTGAACTGAAACCTGGTATGGTACTCTTGGTAATGAAGGTTCAGAGAAAACAAGAGCTTTGCACCAAATGTCACACAGCTGGTTTTAGGTCTTTAGATCAATATTATATGTATATCTACTTCATGCACATATATAAAACATGGAAAAATACCATGAACATCTCAACATGCACAAATAAAAGCTGATTTCAAATATATAACTAAGCTTATTTTTTTATAAAAGTAACCATTTAAAATTCAATCATAGAAGTTGCATATCACTTTCTGTTTTTATATGACTTTATAAGGAGCCCTCAGAGCCCTGGTGGTACAGTGGTTAAGAGCTCAGCTGCTAACCAAAAGATTGGCAATTTGAATCCACCAGCCGCTCCTTGGAAACCCTACGGGGCAGTTCTACTCTGTCCCATGGGGTCTCTGTGAGTCAGAATCAACTGCAAGGCAGTGAATTTCATTTTGGTTTGGTAAGGAGTCCTGGTGGTACAATGATTAAGTACTCTGCTGCTAACCAAGAGATCGGTGGTTCGAACCTATCAACTGCTCCATGGGAGAAAAGACCTGGCGATTTGCACCCATGAAGATAATTGTTTAGAAAGCCTAGGGGGCAGTTCTACTCTGTCCTATAGGGTTGCTGTGAGTCAAAATCTAATCGATGGCAGACAACAATAACAATAACATCGACTTTTCACTTTACAACCTGAGTTCTAAATTGATGCAGAATTACTTTACAGAATAAGAAAGTAGTGAATCTTAGTAGATTCTGTGCCATCTAAAGCAAAACAAGCTAAGTATTTTTTTATAACTTTAACAGCAAAAACACTCCAGGAAACAGTATTTCTGAAGACATATGACACAGGACTTTATCTTAAGAACCGTGCTCCATGCTTAAGCAAGCCCCATCCCTGTGTAGTTTTTGGTGAGGACATCTCAAGTCTAAGAATCTGAATGTTAATCCTATTTCATTACATGTGTAATTAAGTTAACAAGCAGTATCAAGCATCCTTGGGCATCAGAGAGTAGGCTTTTTATTTTTACTTTTTATTAGTTTTGGCTATTAGAACTTCAGCATCTTATCATAAAACAACAAAGTAATGTTATTAAAACTCAGATTTTAAAATATGTTATTTTTCCATGAATCTTATTTGTTTGCATATGAGTGAGATTTTAAGGTGTGCAAATAAATGATAGAGTTAAAGGGCTTTCCTTTCCAGCTGTTTCTTTGCTCTTAATTTTAAGGAATTTCTTTAATTTATGCATTAACCTTCTTATAGGTCTTGCCCTGAGAAGTTGTCCTTAGGGATAAAATAAGTGATTAGGTTGTTTCCTAGTTTGGATTGGTAGAAACTCCTAAGTGGTAGTTACTTTTGATTACTGCATTCACGGCTTCCACAGCAGACTTGATAGATGTGTTTTAGCTGTTACATTTACTTGCATGTAGATTCTCCTTGTGTTCGCGTACTGATTTGGTATTCAGATATTATCATAGTGGTCTTAAAATAAAATAACTCTTTTTCTTAACCTAAAAAATTATTTTTTCATTTTAGAACTTGGCTTCCTTATTGTCTGAAATAAGTTGAAAAGCTGTTTTCTTTTCTTTACTCAGTACCAAAACTTAGGCTTAATAACACATGATTTGGATGGGGGGGTGTGTGTGTGTGAGGGGGGAGAGTTATATACACTTTTTTCCTTAATTAAATATTTGTCTATGTTTGATTTCTAGTGATATTAAACATGCACAATTCTAAGCAATAAAGTCAGTATAGAGCTCTCCCTTTGTCATACCACAGAACCATGCCAGAGGAGAGCTACTTGGAAATGTTTAATAAAGAGATATTTTTAATACTGACACTGAATATGCCAAAAAAATGAGGCTGTCCTGACCTGGCTGCAGGAAGACCTTGCACTATGTCGAATTCTTAACTAGAAATTATTTATTATCATTTGGCTCCAGAACAACATTCAATTTGTTGTTGTTAGGTTGAGTCAGCTCTGACTCATAGTGACCCCTTGCACAACAGAATGAAACACTGCCTGGTTCTGCATCATTCTCACGGTCATCGCCAAGCTTGAGCTCACCGCTGCAACCACTGTGTCAGTCCATCTCCTTGAGGGTCTTCCTTTTTTTCGCTGACCCTCTACTTTACCAAGCATGATGTCTTTCTCCAGAGACTGGTCGCTCCTAATAACCTTATTCTCATAACCACATTGAATCTATTATTAACTTATATGGGCTCAATTTTCAGAATGTCTCCCCATTCCTACTGCTTATGCCACCTCTATTCCTGTTTATTTTGTCTTAAACCACCATCATCTCTCACCTAGATTATTGCAATAGCCTTCTAACAAGTCTCCCTGATTGCACCCTTGCTACTTTGGGATCTATTCTAAATTTAACATCTATACTACACACAACGTGCCCTTTAGTGTCCTATAAAACTGGTCCATTTATCTACCTGACCTCATTTTCTGCTAATCTCTTGCTCATTCTGCTCCAGTCATACTGACCTTGTTATATTTGAAACACTCCAGTCATACTTACCCCTCAGAGCCTTTGGACTTGCTGTTCCCTCTGCTGAAATGCTCTACCATCAGATATATATGATCAGATTCTTACTTCCTTCATATCTTCACACAAATGAGAACCCTCTGGTCACAGCTCCAGTAAAACTGCAAAACCAATTAACCAACCAACATATAACCAAAAGTGATGTTTCCCATTTTGCTTGTCTGCTTTATTTTTATTCTTAGTTCTCATTGCTATCTAATATACTATTTATTTTACTTATTTATCTATCTAATTTTCTGTCTCCTCTACTAGAATGCAAACTGTGAAGGCGGGAACTTTTACTTTTCTTCATTGCTTAAGCATTTTGAGCAGTGCCTGACACATAGCACATAGTCAATATCATTTGTAGGAATGAATGAATTCAGTCGAATAAGACAGCTCATAGGAAAATGTACGGGTTCTATTTTTGCATTTATTTGGTAGATAATCAAAAATCTTACCAGGATATTTTGGGGAGATGATGAAGATAGCAATTGTATTATTAAAAGGTAGTTTGGCAGATGTAAAACATTTTAAAGACATGTATTTGTCCTTCTTGGCCAGTATTTAAATTCAATTTACTGGTGTATCTAAATTCCTCATGAAGGACACTTCAAGTTGTTCAAGTCTTATGAAAATGGCTCAAATAAGGAAATAAAGGAAGCAAGGAAAGAGAATTATGCTACCTGCAAATGCAAATTAACAAGGAAGCAAATTCATTGTATGATCTAGCAAATTACTTACATTTTTGGGCCAACTTTTCTACATTTTGTAAGAGAGGATGTTGAAAGAGATGACTTCTTTGATCCCATACAGCTGGAAGATCTTTTTTTTTTTTTTATTAATGCATATGGAATAGAACTTTGTGCTCATTTAAGGTATACACACACATGCGCTCATGCACACACTGAAGGCATTTATACACTATTTTGGGAAAAAAAGATATTTATTGAATTTCTGTTTTGAAGGAAAGGTATGAAGAAGGCAGGCATGTTATCTGACTTCAATAAAGTTGCACTTTGACTAAGAGAAAAAATTATTATAATAAAGTGTATTAAGAAGCCTGATAAGTGGCATGAGGAGGATATACAGTGCCTCTGGACTCTCCCAAGACAGACATAACTGTATTTAGAAGGTCGAGAAAGACTTTCTGGAAGAAAATGTCACTTAAGCCATGAGTTAAAATATGAATAAAACTAACCAGGCAAAGAGGATAGGAAGCTTTTGAAGCAGAGGAAAGAGCATATTAAAGGGCCTTGGGGGCAAAAGATTATGAGGGTTCACTGTATATGAAGCATAGAGAGCATGAGGGAGAGAGCCTCCAAATGAAGTGGAAGAGGTTGTGGAAGAAGGAATCGTACAGGACAATGTTAAAGCAGGCAAGGATGACTTTATTCAAAAAGGATTACTGCCAAGAATGGAGGCGGGTGCTATTGGAAGTGTGGTACTGCACTAGGAGGGAGGGAGACCACTGCAATAGGGAGGAAACAGACTCATGTCTGAGTTCAACTCCACTGAAACAAAAGACTGTGAGGGTATTTTAAAAATCTGGGGTGGGCTAGCAGAAGAGTAGTGAAGAAAGTTAAGGTGGTTGATCACTAGGATGGGCGAGTGATACTAAGTCTGCAATTAATTAGGACCATTTGTCTCAGAATGCTTTCTTTTCTTCTGATAAGCATTCCTGGATCCTGGGAGATCCAGGGAAGGGAAAAGGAGACAAGGGATTCTCTGGTTAGGCACTCGGAGATTGTGAGAATGAGTGAGGGGGGAGGCCAGGGAGATACTAAAACAGATTATTAGGGATGTCTTGGTCAGTTCTTTGCAGTAAGTCATTTTCTAGAACCCAAAAAATTGTGTGTGTCGGGGGTGGTGGGATTTATTTAACCATTACTGCTCTTCAGGATCATAGGGCTTGGGTAAAATTTAACTTTGTATACTGGCACCACATTTCAGAAGGCCTGGCATGTGATATGTGTTTGAGATTTTACCTAAGATCAGTGGGAAACGATTGAAGGGTTTTTAAAATGCAAAAATTGGTTTTCCAAATTAGAAATAGGGCTGCAACTTGGAGAATGAATTAAAGAAGAGGGAGACTATCTGTAAGGAAGAGTTAACAGGTACTAGCAGTAATGCAGGGAGCCCTGGTGGCGCAGTGGTTAAGAGCATGGCTGCTAAGCCAAAGGTTGGTGTTTCAAACCCACCAGCTGCTCCATGAAAGAAAGATGTGGCAGTCAGCTTCTGTAAAGATTTACAGCCTTGGAAACCCTATGGGGGCTGTTCTACTGTGTCCTATAGGTTTGCTATGAGTCAGAATCCACTCGACAGCTGTGGGTTTGGTTTGGTCTTTATCAGTAATGCAAGTGAAAGACATCAGTGGCTGCTTTAGAGTAATAGAATGGGAATTGAGAGATGTCGCCTAATACTTTAGGATATAGTATCAATAATTTTGGAGACTGAAGTTGGATAGTGGGGTTATGCACAGTGGGAGGGAGGAATTAAAGAAGACCCCCAGCTTTCTGTCCTGAGGAACTGGGTAGAACTGTGGTAACATTTTCAGAATAAGAAATATGAGAGAAGAAACAGATTCTTAGCCTAAGGTGTTACCACAAGTCTGAGTGACTGGAGAGGAGTTCAGAAGAAAAGCCACTGGGTTATTGGGGATATAGAAGTAAAAGGACTAAGCAATCTAGGTGTTTCATGACATAGAAGTCACTTAGATGATGGCAGGGCTTCAAGTGGAAAATATTGATTAAGTTACCCAAATTATTAGCCCATGAAGGGGAGCAACCAGGAAATTGGAAAATAACTGTCGTGAGAAACAATGACCAAATGTCATGAGTTTCAAACAAAAAGCGTATGAAAGGGAGTGGAGGACTAATGAACATACAATAGCTATGGTTAAACCCTTAGACACTGAGGTTCCAAGAGTGTAGGAGAAAGAATTCACTTGACAGAACTCAGAAAGAAACAAAAGCACATGAAAGAGCCTGGTTTGAGCTAAGGCAGGAAGATGGAAAGGCCTAGAAAAGAGAATAAAGAAGTAGGGTAGTTTGATAATCAGAGTTTTATATAGATCACCAAAAAGACTTACCTTTTCTGGGGCTTGAAAGATGTGACACTTGGCTTTTTGTGGGCTTTATAAGAAGAAACACACACACACATACTCACTAGAATATTGTTTGTGCAGAAAAGGTACAGTTCAATTATTGTTTTTCCAATTGTAGCTATAGAATTCCTTAGTGAGTATAAATTAATTTATCTGATGCTTTCTTTGATATACTTTTTGCTTTTTATAATTGCCCCCATTTCAATATTGGTGGTGTTGCTTTCGTTAGATGTTGTGGAGTTGATTCCGACTCATAGCGACCCTGTGTATAACAGAACAAAACACTACCTGGTCCTCCCCCATCCACACCGTCATTGTTATCTTTGAGTCCATTTTTGCAGCCACTGTGTCAATCGATCTCATTGAGGGTCTTCCTCTTTTTTGCTGACCCTCAACCTTACCAAGCAGGATGTCCTTCTCCAAGGACAGGTCCCTCCTGTTAACGTGTCCAAAGAACGTGAGACAAATTCTTGCCATCCTCACTTCCAGGGAGCACTCTGGTGTACTTCTTCGAAGACAGACTTGTTCTTCTGGCAGTCCATGGTATATTCAATATTCTTTGCCAACACCGTAATTCAAATTACATCAGTTCTTCTTTGGTCTTCTTATTCATTGTCCAGCTTTTGCATGCATGTGAGGCGATTGAAAACACCATGGCTCAGGTATACCTTAGTCCTCAAAGTGACTTCTGTTTTTTAACATTTTAAAGAGGACTTTTGCAGCAAATTTGTATAATGCAATGTGTTGTTTGATTTCTTGACGGCTGTTTCCGTGGGTGTGATAGTGGATCCAAGTAAAATGAAATCCTCGAAAACGTCAATATTTCCTGTTTATCATGTTTCTTACTGGTCCAGTTTTGAGGATTTTTGTTTTCTTTATGTCAAGGTATAATCCATACTGAAGGTTCTAGTCTTTGATCTTCATCAGTAAGTACCTCAAGTCCTCTTCGTTTTCAGCAAGCAAGGTTGTGTCATCTGAGTATGACAGGTTGTTAATGAGTCTTCCTCCAAGATCAACATTGGTACCTATATCAAAATTTGTTGAGACAGAAAGAGGAAAGTTGTGATGAAATTCATTCAGTTATACATTCCCAAATTTAATTTTTCTTTATTTATTTGAACAAAATCAGGGTTAAAATATGCCCCAGGAAATGATGTATTGTTTTGTTTTTTAAACCTGTTTTGCGGCTTTATCATAGTTACTCTTTAAAGGGAGGGACTGTGGATTATGTGAAGATTTCTTACCAGTTAATTCCTTGGTCAATTCTTTATTCTCAGTAAATGCACTCAGTAGAAAATCTGTTCCAACTCATAGCGACCCTATAGGGCAGAACAGAACTGCTCCATAAGGCTTCCAAGGAGCTACCTATGGATTCAAACTGCCGACCTTTTGGTTAGCAGCCAGACGCTTAAATCCCTGTGCCACCAGGTCTCTACACTCAGTAGACTAATCTAATACTCTATCAGGACCTACTGATAAAAGCAAACTAGGTACACACTGATAATTTAAAAAAAAAAAAAAAAGGTAGATAATTGTCATAATTGTATACGTTATTTACTGGAGGGCCCTGGTTAAATGTACTGCTAGCTAGCCCCATGGAACACAATCTTTTAAATCATTCTTAAAATCTATAGAATTTGACAGTAATTAAACTAAATTGCAAATATATATAGAAGGTCAAGATAAAATGTGGGAACATTTTATTAGATTTTATATATGCATACATATATATGTGTATGTGTGTATATATGTAGTCCCCGACTTACATCATATTCGAGTTACGATGAACTGTACTTACAACTGACCTTTTTTTGTTTGTATGTCTTATCCTTAGTAATATGTACTACATACAGTGTTGCATCATGTAATGTGCTGATGTTAGCATTCTCAAATGTTCACTCACATATGTTCAATTTTATGACTTATTGTTCAAAATGCCATGTAGTAAAATAATGATAATAAAATGAGTCATTTGACTTACATCAGAACAGACTTATGATAGAGTCGTCAGAAGGGAACCCTGTCGTAAGTCAGGGACTACCTGTATATATACACACACATACACATGTTAGACTGGGCAATTTTGGCAAGGGAGAACAAAGTTTCAGCAAGTAAAGTTTATTTAGAGTCTTCCTATAATCTAAAAAGCTTGACTGAAGGAGACATACAAATTGTGTTGCAAAAGCAGAAATTTGCTAATCCTTATGTCATTTTGCGTTTGAACATTAAAGTACTCTCAAGTGAAGGATATAGCATGCTCTTTAAGAGCTTGTGCTTTGGCTTTGGTCCAAGCAAATTATATTTCCTTTATGGAAATTACTTCCATGATGATTGCAGATATATTGTTTATAATCTTTTACAACACATAGAGAGTGGAGTCTCAAGGAGGGTAGTTGTCTTGAAATTCATAGGGAGAAAATTTGAATTTCGGAAGTTGCAGGTTGAGCAAAGATCCGGGAAGCAATTATCCTAAGATATTGTGCAAGCCCTTTGGAAAGCAAATATCATAGAAACCAAATGAAGGTGTGGCTTCTGGGGTGATTGCCATGAAAGTGCTGGCTAAAGATGTGGGAGTTTGAGGACCAATAAAACTTCATTTCCACTTCTTAGTTTGGAACCAAATTATAGCAAAGAATCAGACAGAAGGAGACAGAAATAACAACTTTATGAATCAGTGGATATATGGCCACAATGAGCTCCCTAATACTTTGCCGGGCATTAGACAGACATAACCTCTTAGTAACTCTCACATCTGGACAATGGAAAGATTTCTGCATGGAGGCAGGCCACATGCCAGAGAAGAGATCAGAATTTACCATCCTGCTAGAAGGCTGCTTCTAAGAAAGAAAAAGAGGAAGCAGCTGAGCTGGCTTTGTGCAATTTCTTCTCCTATTTTCACTCCTTCCTCCATGGAGAAGGATAAATGAAAAGTGGGTTGGTCATAGGAGCAGTGAGGAGGCAGTATTGTTATTATAGTGAAGTTCCTCCATGTGGAAACAGAAGGATAGGGAAATAAAGGTTTTCCCTCAGAGGGGTAGAGAAAGTGTATGTAACAGAAAAGCAAAGATGGGTTAGAGGAGAATTCTGGTGTATATGGACATTTAAGGGATTGGCGATAATACAGCCACTGCTAGGAAGCCATCTTTGATACACCCGACTTTGACTGAGAAAGATCACATTTATTATTTCCATTTTGTTCCCACAAACCAATCTTCTGAAAACAGCCAGGTTTTGGTCTCAGTATGTTAAGGTAATGAACACTAGCAAATGATTAGTGTTTAATAAAGTTCAGCTTTCTCTCCCTTGTGTCTTTCATTTCTAAGAAAAAGCATAAGCAAATGGTAGTAATGAGGAAGAGAGCTGTTTTTGCCAGGAAGAGACTTGAAGAGTTCATGATAGGAATAGGAAAATGCAAGATGAGAAAGGTGGCTCCATTTTATGAAGTCTCACTGCCACTGCAGGTTTTTGTTTTCTGAGTTTTATGTTTGTATTATTGTTGTTCTTATTACTATTAAGGAAGCAACATGACAAGAGTTTTTCTCCAGGAAGACATACACTAGAATGGATTGGAGAGAGGAAAAAAATGGAGGTACAGAGATCGGTTTGGAGAATGTTATAGGCAAGCAGTAATGAAAGATTGGGTAATCTGAGCGGCAGTGTGAACAAGGTGAACTAAATAATGTAAAACATGTAATGAGTTACAAGATACCTACTGAATAGACTATTGAATTCTGTGATTATTTTATTGAAAAATTTAGTGAGGGAAGTTTTACAGGGTCAGAGTTGAGTTCCAAGAATCCAGGGATTGGGTGAGAAAAATAGGGGGGAAAAAAAAAAAGAAAGCAGAGATCTGTGGCTTAAGGAAGCAAGAATATATGTAGGGTCCACAGGGCAGGGTTAGTTGCCTCTGTTTTGTTTTTCCCCATAGCACTCTGCATATCCTCATCATGGTCCTCGTCGCCATTTATTGTAATTTCTTGTCACCTATTAACCTCTACTTCATTGTTGATCATCTGCTATGTGCTAACCAGAGAGATTAATTGAACATGGCACTTCCAGACTGGAAGAGACATAGAAGGCATTGAGGAGGACTGGAGATAGTTGGAGGAGAGGCATTCCTGACAGAGGGAACTACATGTGGGATCCTTGCATGTAGGAGAGCATGATATTTTGGAGAACTGTAAGAATTTTAGGGAAAAATATGAAGAGGCAAGAAGTATGGCTAGAAAGAGAGGTAAGCAGAATTGATATTAGTTTAGCAGGCAACTTGAGGGGTGGGGTAGACAAGAATACGTGCGTCTCTGTTTCTTAAATGACAATGTCATCACACCCTGATGACTCTCCTCTTCCTAGAACCCTAGTAACTCTACTTTAACTGCTCCAGAGTGCTTGGATTCCCCCAGTTTTTTTTCCCCCTACCTTGATGAAAATGCTGTTCTTTCATATGGTTACAAACACAGAAATTTAGTTTTTAACATTTACCAAGTAGCCCTAATGTTACAAAGTGTTCATTAGTTTTTATTTTTTACCCCTGTGGGAAGTTCAAGGATGAGAGAACAAGAGATAAGATAGACTCTTGGGCTACCTTATGACCAGTTAAATAAGGATGGGAGTCCTGGGACTCTGCAGATATTTAAATCCAAATATCTGATTCAAATAACACTGTACCTTTGGTAGACAGCAAAAGTGAGACTTTTACTAAAATTCTGTTCTCTGTTTTAAATGAGACTATAATAAAGTAATATTATAATTTTTAAATAAAAATTCTGTTGCTTTGAAAGAGAGAAAGGGGAAAAAATCTCAAAAGCAGGTTGTATACATTTGAGTTATGTTTCATACACTTCCGTTTCTAACTAGTTTAGTCACTTTTCACTAGTTAATCAAGCTGAATAAAGCCATTTAGGAACGGCAAAACTCGTTGCCATTGAGTCGATTCTGACACATTGTGACAGAGTAGAACTGCCCCCTAGGGTTTCCAAGGCTGTAATCTTTATGGAAGCCTATTGCCACATCTTTCTCCTGTGGAGTGGCTGGTGGGTTCGAACCGCCCACTTTTCGGTTCACAGCCGAATGCTTAGCCACTGTGCCACCAGGGATCCTTTTAGAAATGGAAACCTTAAAAAATAATTTTTAAGCATTCATCATGTAATTTTTTTCTCCTGTTTGAATTGCTATTGTACTATTTAATCAGCAAATACTAAACTGAATTTATTTTGCTTTGGGCTTTACTTGTAGAATTACCCTCCACATATAAACTGGGAGTCTCTGCTTCTTCACAAATGAAGTTTTATTGCAATATAACTAGGAGTTTCGTCTCTTTCAAAATCAAATAATTTAATTTTGCTGCGCAGAATTTACTTTTCATGATTTCAGTATAATTATCCACTTCTTTCATAAGTAGCTTTTCCTTGAATAATAAACGTATCTAATTTCTGACCCAGCTTGTATTGATCTGGAAGAGTAAACTTATTCAAACTAATTCCCTTTTGCTGTAAAGCTATGAAAGAATCATAGAAACCACTTGGCCAGGCTTGCTTGGCCTAATGTGAGGGAAAATGTGAATAGTTTCTTTCCTTGGGCCCCCTTCTTGATGTGATTATGTCTGGATTCACTCAGCTAATCTTGATGTACCTCTTGCAATAGTCACACTGAACAATATGCTGTAGCTTCCAGGCTTGGAATTGTTAAAATTTGGCTAAAAGGAGCCATGTGCCAAAATGAGTGTTAAAGAGAAAGAATACTGATTCAGAGTTCTCGGGATAAATTTTTTTTTTTCCTAATAAATTTGGTCAAATGGAAATGGTATCTTTTAACTCAATATATCCTCATGCCTCATGGTAAGAGTGTAATTTTAGACAGACTGGTTCCCCACCCACCCCCGCCAGCATGTTTTAATTAAGAAGACACCTTCTTGTATTTGCTTAAAGAACAAGGGATGGAGGGTGGAAGAGGTGTCTTCAATTCTACCATCAGCGTGTTCTGTTGTTGTTAGTTGTTAGGTGCCGTCTGGCCAGTTCGAACTCATTGCGACCCTATGTGCAACAGAATGAAACATTGCCCGGTCCTGTGTCATCCTCACAATCTCTGTTATCCTTGAGCCCGTTGTTGCAGCCACTGTGTCAGTCCATCTCATTGAAGGTCTCCCTCTTTTTCACTGACCCTCTACTCTACCAAGCATGATGTCCTTGTCCAGGGACTGGTCCCTCCTGATAACATGTCCAAAGTGTGTGAGACAAAGTCTCGCCATCCTTATTTCTAATAAGAATTCTGGCTGTACCTCTTCCAGGACTGATTTGTTGGTTCTTCTGGCAGTCTGTGGTATATTCAGTACTCTTCACCAGCACCATAATTCTAAGGCATCAATTCTTCTTCTGTCTTCCTTATTCATTGTCCAGCTTTCACATGCTTATGAGGTGATTGAAAGTACCATGGCTTAGGTCATGCACAGCTTAGCCCTTAAAGTGACATCTTTGCTTTTTAACACTTCAAAGAGATCTTTTGCAGTAGATTTGCCCAATGCGATGCATGCTGTAATACTTGGAAAGTCAGAATCATTTATGTACTTATGGATACATTATATTACAGCAATTCAATCAATATGTTATTATAAAGCCTCTAATACATGTCTTAGTTTCTCAATCTGTGTACTGTGGGAACTAAACCACCAAAATCATAGGGTTAACATAAGGATTAAATGAGAAAATATATGTAAATCACTATGAATGTTGCGTGGCACAAAGCACACACTATAAAATATCGCTATATACTATTATTTTATGAACACATTTGGAGGTTTCAGTGCTGCAGGATTTATTAACATCAGTGCCTTGCAAACTATTTTGACTGTGACCTTCATTTAGAAATAATTTAAAAATTGTGATCTGATATATATACATATCAAATATATCTTAAATGTTTCAAGTTATAATACCCTTATTATATATGATACGTTCTAATTTTCTTATCCTTTTTTTCCTTTCTGTTACTTCTAAGGGCTTGGAGGCCCTCCAGACTCAATGGGTCTTTGTTTTTCTCTTGTAAGAGTACACAGAGGAGACAATTTTGGGTTCAGCTCTAACAGGTTTATTTTACTTGTGACAAGTTAAAGGAGTCAGTGGGGGCTCATGCTGCTCCAAAAGATTGACTTGAAAAGGGAAGCAAGGCAAGGGCCTATACGGGTTCGGTGGGGACAGTACAGCGATGAATATTTAGTGGGTTTCTTTGAAGGGGCACGTCCTTCTCAGAATGGCAGTGCATACTAATTAGTCTGCACACGCATCTGGAATCCAAGATGGAACCTCCTGATATTCAAGATGGAGTCCTCTTGGCAGCCCATGGCATCACTTATGGGATATAGCACAGGCACACTGATCTTCTGCACTACATTGCCCCCTTTGGTGGGCCAAGGAAGGTTAAACAGTGGTCACATTTTGTTCCTCTGCACAAGTGGAGCCTGTAAAGGGGGAAGGGACTAGAAAAACGCTAAGAAGGAAGTAGTAATTTATGGGTTGTTTTAACCTTATCTCATGTTGACAGGATGTGATTCCTGTTTACCAAACTTCTAGATGGTAATCTTTTAACAGCTCTTCTGTTCCACCAGCAGAGTTAAGCCTATCTGTCTCATTTCCTTTCCTATTATGTTCTATTTCACTTTTTTTTTTTTTTTAAAGGACTGGCCTTGAGCCACCTATGGGCTGTAACCTTCCATTTGAAAAAAAGACTATGCACCTACTCCTCACTTATTGACTATCTCATTATCCAACATTTTGCATTTACGGTAATAGTAAAAAATCTACTGTCACGAATTGAGTTGTGTCCCCCAAAATATCTGTCATTGTGGCTAGGCTATGATTCCTAGTATTGTGTGATTGTCCACCATTTTGTCATCTGATGTGATTTTCCTCTGTGATGGTAATGAGGCAGGATTAGAGGCAGGACTCAATCTACAAGATTAGATAGTGTTTTAAGCCAATCTCTTTTGAGATATAAAAGAGAGAAGTAAGCAAAAAGACAGAGGAATCTACCACCAAGAAAGAAGTGCCAGGAGCAGTGTGTCTTTGGACCTGAGGTTCCTGCACTGAGAAGCTCATAGGCCAGGGGAAGATTAATGACAGGGACCTTCCCCTAGAGCCGACAGAGAGAGAAGGCCTTCCTCTGGAGCTGGTACCCTGAATTTAGACATTTAGCCTCCCAGACTGTGAGAGAATACGTTTCTCTTTGTTAAAGCCATCCACTTGTGGTATTTCTGTTATAGCAGCACTGGATAACTAGGACATCTACTATCTGATTATTTTGTACATTAGCAATCTACATTGGTAGTAACAAATGCCAAGGTGCAAAGGGAGAGTAACACTGATTGTGATGGTTAAGGGTATGTGTCATTTTAGGTGGACCATGATTCTCAGTGGTTTGGCCATTATGTAATGATACAACCTGGCAGTTATGTAATGATGTCACTTGGCATCATCCTCCATTTGTGATCTGATGTGGTCATCCTCCATTTTTGCATAATGCCAACTTTAATGTAATAACCTTACCTTTGGAACCTAACCATGTTGGTGAGTGAGGAATGGGTGTACTGCCAGTATTCTATTTAATAAAATTCAAGACATGCTAGGAATTCAGGATTCACTGATAAGAGTTACAATGTTTAAGTGACAGGGGAAAATCTGGCTTCAGTGTTCCTGTTAAATTTTAGAGATTTGCTACTGTACTGAGAAATACTGGACTCATACAATTGCCTGACCTGTTTAATATAGGATGAGGTTCAATTTCGTTTCTTTATCCTAAAAATAAAAGTTCTAGAATTTTGTGGGCATAAGATATGCTTAAAATTGCTGCTGGATACATACAATAAGCTTTTGGTGTTTTCTCTGTCTAGGAAGTTTCCTCTATATTCTGCCTATAGCTATTTAGGTCAGCACAAGTGGTCTGCTAAAGGGCCAGGAAGACAGTAAATTTAAACCTCATTCTCAGGGAATGAATTAGCAATGGAACTGGAAATCAATTTATTTATTCTTTTAAACAGTTTTGAATTAGTAGTCATTACTGTAACATGTCCTGTTCAAGCCATGCTGAAGGAAGCACTTTAAAATGAAAAGATGATAAGCAAAATGGGAATCTGACTGAGATTAGCTTTTTTTTTCCTCACCTAATTATTGCTTTCTTCCAGTTCTCCCTTTCGAGGAATAAGAGTGTTATGGATTAAATTGTGTCCCCTAAAAATATGTGTTGTATATCCTAACCCCTACACTTGTGGAAAGGACCCCTGGGGGCAGAATAGTTAAGCCCTTGGCTACTAACTGAAAGGTCAGCGGTTTGAACTCACCAGCAGCTCTCTGAAAGAAAAGACCTGGTGATTTGCTCCTGTAAAGATTACAGTCTAAGAAACACTATAGGGTGGTTCTACTCTCTCTGTCCTATAGGGTCTCTATGAGTTGGAATCCACTCGAGGGCATACAACAGCATACTTGTAGATGTAATTCCATTTGGGCATAGAGTTTTCTTTGTTATGTTATTGAGGCCATATCAATATAGGGTGTGTCTTAAATCAATCATGTATGAGATATAAAAGAGCAGATTAGGCACAGATGCAAGTAAGCACAGATTGGAGGAGATAGATGCCATGCCACATGAAGATTGCCAAAGAACGCAAGAAGAGATTCTGAAAAGAGGCAAGGACCTTTCCCCAGAGTTGACACAGAGAGAGAAAGAGCCTTCCTGTAGATCCGGCACCCTGAATTTGGACTTCTAGCCTCCTAGTCTATAAGAAAATAAATTTCTGTTTGTTAAAGCAACCCACTTGTGGAGTTTCTGTTATAGCAGAACTAGATAACGAAGACGGGGGGAAAACATAAAATGCCACATCTCAGGAGTTGGGCCTTGCATGTCTTCACCTGGCTGCTAACTGGTTCAGCAGCAAAGTGCTGTATACATCTGTGTTAATTAATGAGCCAAAGCTTTGGAGCTGTTGATTAAGGCATCCTGTCTTTGGAAGAGTTAAGAAGATTATCTGTTCACTCAATCATTCTTTAAATATGTATGGGCACACACAGATGAAAAATTGATGAGAGGCAGGTAGAGATGTAATGCTTTGAAAATTTAAAGGAGGGAGAAATTTGACACATTTCTGAGCTTGGGATGTTTAAGTTGGAAAGAATTTAAGTTCATGTAGGCTCTAGTATTCTATTCTGCATATGAATTACGCCCTTTATCTTGATTTATGGTTTAAAATTTCTTGTAAGGATATTGATGATTTCTGCTTAGGAAACAAGACAGTTTCATTCCCAAAATAACATGCAATCAGCCACGTATATCATTTATCAACTGTCAGATTTGATGTTAGGATAAGTAGAAGACATTTTTACTGTATAAACACAGGGTATAAGTATATAAACTTGTAAGTCGATAAATCTAGCAAATCTGAGACTCACTCTGGGCCACTAGAGAATTAAGTTCATCTGGGTCATGGATACCTAAAGTCCGTAGAATATAAAAGTAATTACTGCAAAGCATTATGCTCTTTTAAGATCTATCTGGGATCAAATTGACAACAGCAACTCAAGAGATTATATAGGAACCTTAGATGACAGTGAATTTATGTTAATGGGGGAGGAATATCTCAGAAAAGGAGGGTGAGAATGTTTGTACAATTTGAAGAATGTAATCAATGTCCCTGAACTGTACACATAGAAACAGTTGAGTTGGTGTATGTTTTACAGTGTATATTTTCAACAACAAAATAAATTAAAAAAAAAGTAATTACTGATATTTAGAGAAAAATGCCTAAAGTTTAGTGCCTAAAGTTCAGATTACTGATTATATTTGTGCTACATCAAAATGCCAACCTTTTCCGGGGTAAATGTTTTGGTTTCAGTGAAGAGTAGGTGACTTCTGTATAATCTTGTAACTCCCAAGCAAAGTGGCATTTTTTCTCTAAGAGAGGGAAAAGTTCCTCCCTCCGGTGTATGATTATGTATTTATGATTCAGAAACCCAAGCACAAACCAATAATGAATAATTCCTGGCTACAGTACTAGACTGTGGAATGTAAGAGTAGTGTTTAATACATAGGATCAGTCTAATCACCCAGGAGCATAAGGTAGTAAATGGACCTGTCATTTTGCATGATGCTGTCATCATTCTCTTTAGGTAAATTCATTGTTTGTACTACCCCAGTAATCAGCTGTAAAATAACCTGGAAACATGTACCATAAACACAAGTTCTGTTTTTTTCTCCCATCCATACTTACATTGTTTTTGCATCAAGGTTGTTTTTTTTTTTTCAATTTTTTTTTTGTAACTTTTTCTTCTTGTGATGACTTCTTAACTAGGAGAAAGGTTTCAGCTGAGCACTTTTGTTTCTTTTTGCTCCGTAGTAACTAAAACCGTTGCCGTCGAGTTGATTCTGACAATAGTGACCCTGTATATGAGTTGGAATTGACTCGACGGCAGTGGGTAGGACAGAGTAGAACTGCCCCATAGGGTTTCCAAGAAGCACCTGGTGGATTTGAGCTGCCAGCCTTTTGGTTAGCAGCTGTAGCACTTAACCACTATGACGCCAGGTTTCCCCTGCAGTAACTAGAGAATTTTAAAAATAGACTAATTCTGGTGAAAAAAGAAAAGCCCAAATAAAATATGTGAGCACCTGAAAGATGGCTTTGAGGCTTTTATTGATATGTGTACAAATATGGTAAATATGTAGTTCTTAACTGATTTCTGGTTTTTTGAACTGATATATCCATATACTAGTTGGCCTTTGGCCACGTTTCTCTTGTTCAAAATCGTTTCCCATTGGATGAAACTGGGGCAGAACAATGGAGACTGTGGTCATTGGACTCACAAGACTTCTGCATATTCTCATTGGGAAGTAACAGGTTAGCTTTTTATTCCCCCTTAAGAAAAATTACCATGCTTAGTACCTACATTGTGCCATGTGCTATAGTTTCACATATATTATTCACATGTAATATCTCAGTAACAATCTTAGGAAAAATCTTGTGATAATTAATCAGAATGCCAGTTTCCTGATGAGGAAACTAAGGTTGTCCAAACATGGGGAAAAAAAGGAATGTAATAACAGAGAGCTTATTTTTAAGTAATTTTATGAGCGAATGGATGCCAGGGTTAGGACTGAAGCATTATTTCAGAAATTTGACTTGGGTCATAGGGATATCACATTCACCCAGATTTGGACAAGTGTGTGGCAAAGATTATGTACTTTTCTGCTTTTCTGCAAGCTACTTTATTTATAGCACATGTAATATGTTATGGAGGAGAAAACCCTGTAGTTTGAAAGGGCTGGGGCACAAAATTATTAAAAGTTCCTTGCCTCTGTATTTAACTAAATACTTAGAACGCATTTTCTTTATTGATTGATATTTGTTTCTTCGACTTTTCAAGACTTTTCAGCACTTCCTAGAGAATAAAAGATGGTGTTGGGAATATCCTTAAAGGTTTTTCTGGGAATGAAGTAAATGGAGGCTTCCTTGATTGCTGTCTTAAAGCTGTTAATACACATATCATTTAAAAGATACATCTTAGAACTATTTAATACATAAATCTTTCTTGCTCTCTTAATATGTAAATCATATGATCAAATAAAGTAATAAACACAACTATCATGTGAATAGCAAGCCTAAGGTAATTGGATCCTCAAACTTACTCAAATTCAACTATATCTTGTCTTTTCTTCCCATTTTTAATGTCACCTGCATAATACTCTGATGATTTGGAGCAAATGATAGTGGGGAAATAGGGGCATGTGCCAAACAGAAATGTAATAATTAAAAAAAAATTTTTTTTTTTTTTTTGGTTTTCTTAGGTGAAATAATTAAGCATTTTGCAAATCTTAATCAACCATGCCTTCCTTGGAAGTAGATCAACATTCAGATGCATTAAAACTCAAGAATTGATTTTTTTATTCCACATGCAAGAACCCAGCAGGGGTATGTCTGTCTCATATTATATGGCAACTCTAAAATAATCCTAGCTGCCCCTCACCCCAGCTGGGACTTACTCATTGCAAATTTTACAGCATGGTTTGGTTGACAAAGACTTATATGACCTGCTTCAGAGTTTCATCTCTGAGACTTAGCCCTGATGAGTAGATGGAACAAAATTAGAGTTATTGAGAATCTGTGTTTTCAGATCCCCCAAATGATCTGAAAGACATATGAGTTAGAGAAAGTATATGTATTTGTAGTTAGAAAAGTCACTAAGTAATATTCTTATCAAGATTTTTATCTTTTCTATTTTTCTTGCAAAATCATTTTTTTAATCCTCGATACAGTGGTTGCCAAGGCTTGTTACCTAGTCCATCAGTATTGCCTGGTGTCTTAGCCTGGGTTCTCTAGAGAAGCAAAACCAGTGAAACATGTATGTGTATATATATATATATATAGAGAGAGAGAGAGAGAGAGAGAGAGAGAGATTTATCTCAAGGAAATGGCTCATGTGGTTGTAGAGGCTGGCAAGTCCCAAGTACGTGGGTCAGGCATCAGGCTTCTCTGACTCACATAGCTGCAGAGGCTGAGGAACCTAAGATCAGCAGGTCAGATGGCAGGCCACTGGTTCACGGGCTGTGGAGGCTAATGAATCCAAGATTGGCAGGCAGCATAGCAGGCAGCTGGCTCAAGTGTCAAGAACCAGAGGTCAGATGATGAAGAGCTGGATGTAGGATCCAGAACAAGCAAGGGAGTTTTGCCAGATCGTCCATATATGTCTTGGATGCCGGTCACGCTCCCAAGGAAACTCTCCTTGTGACTGATTGGCTGATCACATCAGATCACATCATGGAGGATGACTACATTATTACATAGCTGCCAAATGACACCATTACTACATAACTGCCAAACTACATCATTTCATAACTACCAAATTACTGAGAATCATGGCTCAGCCAAGATGACACACAACCTTAACTATCACACCTGCGAAGTTGAGATTTGTTATATCTTCATTGTTGGTGTCAGGAAAAAAATAGATATCATATATTTGATATTATATTTAAGATTGATCTACTCATTAGCACATATATATTAAGAGTTACAGGTCAGCAATCCTGACTGCATGAAGTTTTGTGCCAGTAGGGATACACATTTGCACTGATTTCTTTGGAAAGCCAGAGTACCTTCAACTTTTTTACCTCACACAGAAGCACAGCAAGCTTTAGCAGGAAATACTGCATTTCTAACAAACTTACTGTGCTTTCTGTGGCTTCTGAATCATGATTTACCTTCTGAATCCAAGTAGTTATTTTCCTATTGATAATAAAAGATCATTTTCTGCAACCTCCTATGTACTGTTTCTCTCAGGTATTTAGTATAGCATAATAAAAATTAAGTTAAACTGACTCATATGTGTCCATCAAGTCCTTATTCAATTCTTTTTTTTAATATGTCAGGGGCAGACTAAAATATAGACCACAAGAGACACAGTTGGGGATGAGTGGAGAAGGAACTCCTTCTGGTTCCTTCATCCTAGCCATGAGTTATGTCCATAGAGTAAAATCTGAATCATGAGTAATTCAACTCACCATAACTCATTTATCGGGCCAGATCATGAGATTGATAAGCAGAAAGTGCCGCAGCCCTGACACTCAGGTAGTGTGTAAATCATGCCCACAGGTTTTTATGATCTCAGGCTGATCTGACTAAAGTAAGGTATTTGTGGGTATAAATTCATGTGGCTAGGAGAATCAATCATTTAAGAGGCATCCATTGGGTGCTTACTGTGTACAAGGCACTATGGGAAATATAAAGATAAATCTCACATTGGCCCTGTGCAGCCTGAGCAGAGTGTCTAGAACACAGCAGGGCCTCAAGATATACTGTGAATGAATGGCTCAAAAACCCTATAGCCTTGTCTTCTTCATGGCCTAGCTCAGATTACAGTAGTGATTTCCATGACAGCAGGAGTCATGTCTTATACATTTTTATATTTTCCAGAGCTAAATACAGAGTTCAGAGATATTAAGTTCAAAATGGGGCCCTGGTGGTTCAGTGGTTAAGAACTCAGCTGCTAACCAAAAGGTCGGCAGTTTGAATCTACCAGCTGCTCCTTGGAAACCATATGGGGCAGTTCTACTATGTCATGTAGGGTTGATATGAGTTGACGGCAATGGGTTTTTAAAGTTTAAAATAAATCAGTTATTCAGTCTCTTCTTTTTTCTGAATTTTCCTTATGACAGTTTTGTAAACCATCGTGTGCCATTGATCATTTATTATGTTGGTACACTTTATTTGCCCACATATAGTAGTCATAATCATTGATATTCTATATACCTAAATCTCTTAGGAATTTATACTTAATTGATGCACAATGACTAGATGTTAATGATTTTGGCATTAGCCCATTAGAATACAACATATTAGACCATAATGTAAGAGATGACATGTAGCAGAGCATTGTTTGCTGAGTTGGTCCAAAACTTTTGAATTCAAAGAAGGCAGACATGCTTGGCCTAGAGAAAGTAGAGAAAACGTAATGACACAGGAGTTCAGAGCGAGAGTGAAATTTAGAGATACCCACTAACCCACTGCCATCGAGTCGATTCCGATTCATAGCAAACCTATAGGACAGAGTAGAACTGCCCCGTAGAGTTTCCAAGGAGTGCCTGGTGGATTTGAACTGCTGACCTTTTGGTTAGCAGCCGTAGCACTTAACCACTACACCACCGGGGTTTCCAATCTACTCAAAGATAATCTACTCAAAATTCCCACATTACAGCTGAGAGAATCTATTTCCTGAACAATTATGTGATTTATTTTCAAGGTCATATGGTTTTATGGTGACTTGTCCTTTGTTCTCCGAAATTTCTAATCTTCGACCTAATTAGAAGTTTTTTTGTTCAGGGATGTTCTTTTGCATCCTCACTAGCATGTAGTAGAGCAATAGGCAAATATGCTAGAAAGCAAACAGTGAATATTTATGGTTCCTGCTTGTTAGCTATTTTTGTTTTTCCAGACCTATGTAAACTTTCTCAAACCTATAGAAAGCACAAGCACAAACCATCTGGAATTAAAGAAACAAAACAAAACAAAATATATCATAATAAGCCAAAAAAAATAAAATAAACCCAAACCTGTCAAGTCAATTCCGACTCATAGCGAACTTACAGGACAGAGTAGAACTGCCCCATAGGGTTTCCAAGGAGCACCTGGTGGATTCGAACTGCCAACTTTTTGATTAGCAGGTAAAGCTCTTAACCACTACGCCACCAGGGTTTCCTGAATATATCATAATAGTAGCTAATATTATAAAATTATCACTAATTTATAACAAATATTTCTACATCAATTAAAGGAATAATTATGAGTTTAACACTGAGTACTAAATTGTAAGAATTGCCCCTATATTATCTCTACAATACATAAAATATTTGTTTAATTAGCTTTAACTCCAGGCTTCGAACCAGACATTTTGAAGATTCATAAAAAGTGATTAGGCAAAGAGAAGCTGGGATACTCTTCGAGATTGGAGAAGCAGGCTGAAAAGCAACATAAAAGGGGGGCAATTGCAAAGAATGTTTGAGCACCCCTTTGTATTCTTCAACTTAGATACAACGGCATGATATTTTCTCAGCTAATTTATTAGCATATTTTCTTAAGAAACTGTGAGCAGGGGAAGAGATTAAATTATATATGCATATTCAAATTATTTGACAGTCTGTTAGGAAAAAGTAAGTAGAAAAGATAAAGAGATCCTTGAATAAAATATTTTATTTTTATGAGCTTCTTTCACTTTCAAGAGTTATTTTGGCCCAAACCAAATGAATTTCAAAGGAATACCAAATAAGCATTGAAGGATGCAGAGATGGAAACGAGAGTATACCACACACTCCCGAAGGCTTTAGAACAGATTCCTTGGGGTCCTGCAGCCTCTGATTTGGATGTGCACTTTATATTAATTAAAAAATAAAAATAAGATTTCTTCCCTGTCTGGGGAAGATCAGAGTCTCTCTGATGGTTTTTGCCTGCCAGGCACACACATCCAAGGTTTTGCTGAGATTATGATGATAGAATATATTGATTTTAGCTAACAAATGGCAACACAAAAATCAGTTGGGGTTCCTCTTAATAATAAATGCTCAGAGTTTTCCATGATTCCTAAATCCAACAGAATTGTATAGACTGGTTCGGCAAGCAGCCAACACACTTGTCATACTAGGTGGAGTGTCATAGAAAACAGAAGCTCTGTGAAAAATTAATAGCTTTGTGACTGGAGACAGCACTCAAACCAGGAGGGCAAAAAACTCTTGCAAGGACAAACACTGTGATTACCTTCCTAGCGTGGCTCCACTGTTATTTACAACTACTTGGGCTCGAATTCACAGAAAAGCAATGGAAGGAATCAGAGAGGTTAATAGTGTCATTCCAATTCTGGAATTCAGAGATCCCTTTGAAAGTGGTTGCTCTGCACTCATTTTCTAAACTCAGTGTGAGCTCCCTTAGTTCACTCGTGTCAAAGAAAAAATTGCACTGGACAGTGTTAAAACAGGTAAAAACAACTTTATTCAGTAGAATCATTTTAAAGAAAAAAAGAGAGGACTATTGGAAGAGAGGGGAAGGAAGGACCATTTTAATGGGAGGGAGGGAGACATTATAAAGGGGAGAAAGATCAAAACTAATTTGAGCTCCAACTATGCTGAGAGAAAGAACTAGGAGGTTTATAAAAGAAAGTTAAGGGGGTGGAGGATTGATCAGTGGGATGAGTGACTGATTGACCAAGATAAGAGATTCCCTGGTTAGGCATCTGGAGATTGTAAAGAGAGAGAGAGGGGAAGGTCAGGGAGATAAAGCAGGACAGATTTGGTGAGTTGTTTGCTTAAGCCTTTCTATGGAACAAAAGGTTAGGGGGATTTCTCTAACCATCTCTGTGCTCCAGGATCATAAGGCTTGGATAAAATTTATTTTGTCTTCTATTAAATCATTCTGGGAAACTCATTCCAATTTATACTTAAGCCAGTCACATGTTTTGGGGAAAAATTCTTTCTAGAATCTCTTTTCTCTCTTTAGTTTACGCCGAGGAGCCCTGTTGGCGCAATGGTTAAGAGCTGGTCTGCTAACCTAAAGGTCGGCGGTTGGAACCCACCAGCCGCTTTGCAGGAGAAAGTCAGCTTCTTAAAGAGTACAGCCTTGGAAGCACTACGGGGCTGTTCTACTCTGTCCTGCAGTGTCGCTGTGAGTCAGAATTGACTGGAAGGCAATGGCGGGCTAGTTTATGCTAGGAAGGAAGGCAGGACAGAGGAAGGAAGAAAGGAAGGACGGAAGGGAGGCAGGAAGAAAGAGCGCATCAATGAACAACCCTTGCGTACAAATCACAAGCTGAAAAACCCTAAGTCAGAGCTGAGTGGATTGCTTGGTCATCTGCAGTGTTAAAATAATGACAAGAAGACCAATCACTCACTTGCCTTTAAGTCATTGGTTCTTTAGCCTCTGATAAATGTATTTTAATGATTTTCCATTAAGCTTGGGCTTAATCTTTGAAAGTGATTAGAACACATTTCCTCTTTTTTCGTATTATTTTTACCTGGTTTATAGGTATACCTTGTTTTAAGAAGCGAATGTGTTCCTGATAAGCAGTTGGTATGTGTATATATGTATATGATCTGTCCTATAGGGTCATTGTGAGTCAAAATCAACTCGACGGCAACGGGTTTGATTTTTTGTGTGTGTGATATATATAATACATACATATATATGTATATATATCACCTTTTACAATGTTTAAGCTATTTTCAAAACTCAAGTGATAGAAAATTTTATAAAGAATAATCTAAGGTAACAAAGTTCAAGTGTACATGTTAATACACTACTGAACACAAGTGAAACACATGTGTCCTGTCTTAATAGACTAACTTTGTGAATAAAGTAGATTGTGTAGCTACCAAAATCTAAAGGAAGATTTCTTCAAATTAATCTCATTTTGCTTTACTTTTGGAGGTATTGCAGCCTTTTAAGTGCCATGGCGTGCTTTCCCACTTACAAGTGCTTGAAATAGCTACCTGTACCCCAATGAAAATAGCACTTCATTTTATAAATATTCGGTCTGCATTCATAGTCAAGACCAGAGCACTTGGGACAAAACACATGTGATTCTTGCTATCACACAAAGAGATACATGTACCAACTTCAAATTGTGCCTTTTCAGGAGCATATTTTAATGTAAAATGGTGTTTGATAATATTACATGTAGATATTATCTATACGGAATAACCTTCTTGGAACAATTTTCAAGTGTAAAATTACAGTAATTCTGAAACATTTTGTGAGAACCAGATCAATGTGGTTTCAAAACATTTCAGTAAAAACATAATCTGTATTATTGATATAGCATAGAAACGCTAGTTGTTATATTACTGATAATTGTGTGTATTTATTATTATTGTAGCATATTTTGTAGCATGTTTTATTTAAGGAGGAGCCCTGGTGGCACAGTTGTTAAGTATTTGGTTGCTCACCAAAAAAGTCAGTGTTTCTAACCCACCAGCCACTCTGTGGGAGAAAGATGTGGCAGTCTGTTTCTGTAAAGATTTACAGCCTCGAAAACTTTATGGCCCAGTTCTACTGTATCCTACAGTGTCACTATATGTTGGAATTGACTCGATGGTACACAACAACAACAATAACAAAAAAAAGCAATGTTTTATTCAAATAGCCTATATTTAAGGGTAAGATGTAAGCATCACCTTGTGACAGATGTTCTTTGAGACACTGCATAATAATAATAGTGAAATAACATGGTTGATGAGGTTTTCAAACCATTGCAAAGAAATATTTGGGCAATTCCTAATACACTCACAGACTGATTCATGAAAGTTAATTTACAATGGATTGTGGTACTCCAAAAACTTTTTTCCTTAAGGGAAAAAAATGAATTATTTGTCCATTAAACTAATTTAGATGAAATGTGCCAAAAAAGTTGTACAGATTTTATTATAAAACATAAATATGGTAAGAATCCTCCTGCATCTCTCTACTCCCATCTTGAGGGCATATCTTCCCTTGCCTTTTTTTGGATGGCAGGTAATAAAGAAGGTGTGGGTGCAATAGGAGCCCAGGTAACAACAGGCTGACAGAAAGGCTACCAGTAAAGAAGAAATGTAAGTCCCATCTGCCTTTAAAAAGGCAACAGGATTCCTGGAACCACCATGACACCCAACCAAATTTGATATCACTAGGTCACCTTTCAGAAATAGAAGATGTACTTAGGCCTGACTAATTGAAATCTGGAAGCACTTTTATATTAAATTATTGAAATTTATAGTAGGTTTTTTCTGAGTTTTGTATATGCTACTTACACTCCTTAGTAGCTTAAACATGCTTTTCAGTTATTTAAATATTTCTGTGATTCTTTTAAGTCACAGATGAGGCTTTGTATATTATTGAGTATGCTACAGGTAGTCCCCGATTTACGACGTATTCTGAGTTATAACGAACTGCACTTACAACTGTTTTTGTTTTGGTACATCTTATCATTGGTAATATGTACTACATACAATGTTGTGGCACATAATTTGCTGATATTATCATTCTCATGCCAAACCCCAAAGACAATAAAGATTGGATTTATAAAGGTACTGATAATAAAAGGCAATGATAATGAAAACTAAAAAAAAAAAAAAAAATGAAGTATTTGACTTAAATCAGAACTAACTTACGACGGAGTCGACATAACAGAACCCTGTAGTAAATCGGGGACTACCTGTATATCTATAGATTTAAAGAGTCAGATTACTGGTATTTGATACTGTTATCACAATTTGGTGCTTTAACAGTGACAAACACTTTTAAATAGCATTCAATAACCCAAACAACGCCTTTATTCTTCTTCTTTATGCATGAGAAATTAATCGCTTCCTAAAATCAGTCATAGTACTTTGAGAATATTTTTAAAAAGGCACTTAGTTCTGAAGTGTCAATTAATGATAAGCATTTCAAATAGGGTGCAGCCTTTAAACTTCGCTTAGGTGGAGCATCCACTGAAAACATGCGTTTTTCTTTGGAGAGCTGATTTAAATGATGCCTGTAAGCCACGTGATTTTCTTTAGGGTGACATGTTATATAAGTTTCCAAGCCATCACGCAGCTTGGAAAATAATGCCCCCAAAATCTCAAAAGCTGTAGAGGAATAGTTTCTTAACCTTTTTGTGGTCATGGGCCATGAATCACAGACTGTATGTTATTGACCCTCTCTCCGGGGAAGAACTGGAGAAGCAGCAGCGTATCTATACTTTTACATGTAATTTATGGACTCCAAGATAATCTTAGGTTACAAACCCCACTCTGGTGAGATAGGATTGGTAGAAATGTTTCCAAAGGCTCCAATGGTAAAAACTACACTTTAGGAAGTCCTTTCACAGCTTCTGCTTTGCACTGAACGCTGTTTACAAAAGTGAAAGGTGACAGTAGGACTAATGCTGGAGAAAACTCAGAAATAGGTGTTTGTCTTTAGCCACCTATGGCGCCAATAAATAACATGTAATCAGCATATCCAAAACCAAACCTATTATCTCTAAATGTATCCCAGCCCAACTTTTCCTCCTTATGTATTCTCTGTCAGTTAAAGAGACATTCATCCTAGTTACCCAGGCCAAATACGCGAAAGTCATCTTTATATAGCTCCCTACTCTTAATCTCTTTAGTTACCATATTCTATAAAATTAACTCCAAAATTTCTCTTGAATTGGAACAACTCTCCTCCATACACATAGTCAATCATATAGTTCAGTTCCCTCACCATCTCTTATTTATATTTAGCTCCCCCTCTGATTTCCCTGGTTCTTATCACTTCTCATTTCTCTTTTAATCCATTTTAAACTCGGGATCACGAGATCTTTCTAACATAGAAAGTGTATGACATCTTATTCCTGTTAAAAATTCTTCAGTGCCTATTTAATCACCGTTGGTGGAAAAATAAGAACAAAATTAAAAACAATAAACTCTTTAACGTAGAATACCAAACATTTTGTGTTATATAGCATTTCTGGAAAAGTAGAAAAGAATGATTTAGATATATGGAATATAATTTGAAGTCGTGCACAGGCCAGACATTAACTAACAATGAATCAATCATCTGCTGAAAGAGAAGTCTATCAACTCTCCCTTTCTAGTATCTCTCCCCCTTTCTGTTAGGTCATTTCATCCAGGGTATGAAAATGCTATTGTTTCTACCATTAAATGAGAGAAAAAAAAAAAAAAAAAGTAAATTCTCATAACAGCCCTCTTAAGATAACTACCCATTACTTTTCTCACCCGAATAGCTAAACCTTACCTAGAACTGTGAAGGGTCTTTTAGCCTATTTATAAGCTAACAAAAGAAGCCCTGGTGGGGCAGTGGTTAAAGCGATCGACTGCTAACAGAAAGTTTAGTGGTTCAAAACCACCATCGGCTCTGTGGGAAAAAGACATGGTGTTTTGCTTCTGGAGAGATTTACAATCTTGGAAACCCTATTGGGTCACCATGCGTCAAAATCAACTGGATGGCAGTGGTTCTGGGTCTACTTTTCTCATCCTAATAGCAGAACTCTGTCTGTAACTGTGAAGGGGCTGAGATTTTACCCTATTTATAAGATAACAAGTTGGCGTACAATAGTTTTTTGGATGCTGGCAGAGGACACAAAACTCTTGGACCAGAAAAATAGGATTTTATTACCCATGGCAAGATCAGTAGCCAGAGTATCAACATTTTCTTGCACCCATTCCCCAAGCCTATAGTTCCACAGGGTGTTACAAAGAGGGCCCGGTGACACCTGTACATGCAGTAGGTTGCATTATAGGACAGGAACTCTGAGTATAGGGAACCCAAATCTTTTATAATGAACAGTAAATAAACCTGCTTGATCTTTGTCCCAGGTGGAGATATTATCTTTATTATACTGGACAGTAAGCAAACCTGCCTTCTGTTTTAGAGGAAGACACTTATCTTTATACTCTACCAACATCCTTTAACAAGTAGTCTGGATCAAAGGGAGTCAGTTCCTCTGCTCACAAGATTTTCAGAAATCAGCTTCATGGAGAAATGTCTGTCAACATACTCCACAAAAGAAAGTCTGTGTTTACTGATTTTACTTTTTAACCTCTCATTCTTTCCACAGTTCATCCAACTAGATTTACTTACCACACTATTTAAACTATTCTTCTCAAGATATTGACTTCTCTTTTGCCAAACTCAATAGTCAAATCTTGGGCCTTATGCTGCTTTCATTCTACTCTCAGTAGTGTTTGACAAAGCTGATTAGCACTCCTGCGTTCTTGCAACAATTTTCATCAGAAACACCACAATTATATGGTTTTCCTCTCACTTTATAGACTTTCTTCTTAATATCCCTTGTTTCTACCACTTCCCTTTCTTGATCTCTAACTAATGGGTATTGCAATCTCAGTCATCTCTGTCTCTACTCGCTCACCAGGTGACCTTATGCAGGTCCATGAATTTAATTAATATCTATTTGAAGGTTTGCAAAATTTAAATCTGCTGCCCTAATTAGAAACAAAGATGAGTGCACTGAAGAAAAATAACATTGTTTGGAGACTTACAAAAATTTAACTGGGGCAATCTGTGGCATCAGTAAAGGCATCCCTGAAGAAAAAAGATTTAAATTAAGATGTCAAGAGGGATGGTAAGCATTTCAGATAAAGAAAATAGCATGCAAAAAAAGTACTAAATTAAATCATAACAGGTACAGAGAACTGAAAGAAGTTTGGAGGACTGGATTAGGGGATGGGGGAACTGAAGAATGATGTCTGTAAGATAGGCTGAATTCAAACCAAACATGGTCTCGTAGACTTATTAAGGATTTTGGTCTTTGTTCATAGATTCATGGTTTTTATCAGGCAGTCATATCAGGTAGAATTCAGGGAACCAGGTAATAGACTATTGCAATGTCCAGATGAGAAATAATGATAACATTGAATAGGATGGTGGTAGTGGGAATGGACTGAGGGATATGGCTATTTACTTAGAACTAGAGATGAGGAAGAGCAGTATGTCCAGGCCTATTCTTGGGTCTCTGGTTTGCAAAATTCTGTGCATAAGGGGTCCATTCACTGTAATGGTAAGTTCTGGAGGATCAGTTTGGGACTTGTTGACTTTGAGACAGTCAACTTGACATATCAGGAAGGAAAATATGTGTGTGAATCTGGAGATAAATAAAATCATGATTAATCATATATAGATAATAATATAGCTGTGAGTATAAGTGAAATTGTCTAGACTTCGGTCATGGAATGAGAAGAAAAAGAGTCTGAGGATCGCTAACATTCAATGGCTGGGAACAGGAAAATAAAGTTGAAAAGGCAACCAGAGAATTAAGCACAAACCAAAACAGTGTTTCAAGAGATTGAGAGTGATCAGCAACATAAAAAGCTACTAACGGTCAAGTAAAGATAGGACTGAAATACATTGGATTTAGTGTTATTTATGTCAGTAGTTACCTTGGAACATATAGTAAAACCTGTGAGAGCTGGAATTCGATGGAACTGTCTTATATTTCCAGGTCTTGCAAATTCTCTGCCTTTGACAGTGCAGCCTTACCACTTTTCTGTCACTCGTTTTAGTGAAAATATTTGAGTTTTTCTTCTCTGTCAGGTTTCTGCCTTCACAGGTTCTGGCTTTCATAGGTTTTACTATGTTTCCTTACATAAATGAGACTAGAAGCTGAACAAGTTAGTTGAGGAATAAGGAGAGAATTAAACTGAGACAGCTAGTATAAACATTTTTTTTTTTTTAATCAGTTTGCCTTTGAAAGAGAAGGGGGAGAGAAAAAGTCTATATAGTTTTTTTTTTTTTTTTTTTTTTTAAGGTAGAGATTAACCTGTTAAACCCATTGCTGTTGAATCGATTCTGACTCATAGTGACCCTATAGGACAGAGTAGAACTGCCCCATAGAGTTTGCAAGGAGTTCCTGGTGGAATCGAACCACCAATCTTTTGGTTAGCAGCTGTGGCAGTTAACCACTACACCACCAGCATTTCCAAGGTAGAGATTAGTAAAGTTTTAATATTAAGGGGTCAAATCTACTCAAGAGGAAGAGATTGACTACAGAGGAGGTAAAAGAGATTTATAATGTAAGAGTTTTGAAAGAGTGGAAGGAAGTGGATAAGGATCTAAAAGATTTGTGGAAGCATTAGCCTTACATGGGAGAGAAACCTTGTCTACTGAAACAGAAAGGAAAGTTCCACGTAATAATTACAATACAATAATAGTTATTATTCATTGGGCTTATCATGTACCAGACCCCATATTAAGCACTTTATATGGATAATTTAATTTAATCCTTGTAACAGTTCTATAAAAAAAAAAAAAAATAGAGACTATTAAATTCCAATTTTGCAGGTGAAGGAGCTGAATCTTACAGAAAATAACTAACAGGCTAATATCACCCTTTAATACGTGGAGAAGCCAGACTCTAAAGCCCAGGATATTAATCACTAAGCAAGAATTCAAACAGTGGTGGGTTTGAAGGTTTGGTAGCAAAAAGTTGAAGCTCATTCAATGGTTTACTTTTCCACCATGAAGCATGAGGCAAAGTTATATCCTGGGCTTAAGGAGTAAGTTTGACGAGGGTTTAACTTGAAAATTTTTAAAATGCTTTTTCTGCTTTGATGGAAAATGTGTCTCCAATTTGATTAGAGAAACTGGTATGATTTTCAGAAGTTATATGAGGATGTTGTTGTTAGGTGCTGTCGAGTTGGTTCTGACTCATAGTGACCCTATGCACAACAGAACAAAACACTGCCCTGTCCTGCACTAACCTCACAATCGTTATGCTTGAGCCCATTGTTGCAGCCACTGTGTCGATCCATCTCATTGAGGCTCTTCCTCTTTTTTGCTGACCCTCTACTTTACCAAGCATGATGTCCTTCTCCAGGAACTGATGCCTCCTGATAACATGTCCAAAATGTGTGAGACAAAGTCTTGCCATCCTTGCTTCTAAGGAACATTCTGGTTGTACTGCTTCCAAGACAGATTTGTTTGTTCTTTTGGCAGTCCATGGTATAGTCAATATTCTTTGTCAACACCATAGTTCAAAGGCATTAATTCTTCAGTCTTCCCTATTCATTGTCCACCTTTCACGTGCATGTGAGGCGATTGAAAACACCATGGCTTGGGTCAGGTGCATCTTAGTCTTCAAGGTGACATCTTTGCTTTTTAACACTTTAGGGATCTTTTGCAGCAGATTTGCTCAATGCAATATGTCATTTGACTTCTTGACTGCTGTTTCCATGGGTGTTGATTGTGAATCCAAGTAAAATGATATCCTTGACAACTTCAATAATTTCTCCATTTATCATGATGTTGCTCATTGGTCCAGTTGTGAGGATTTTTGTTTTCTTTATGTTGAGGTGTAATCACAAGCCCCCACGGTATGACAAACTGGCAGACGAGTGGGGGATATGAGGATAATGATTATGAATTATATGATAATGATAACAATCTGACCTGATAAGTGGATTTTTTCCATGAATTCTGGAAATCTCCAGTGCTGGTATTTTTTTATTTTTATTTTTTTTGGTATTGAGAAATAGAGTTTGCTTGGGTCACTAATGAAATGATAGGCCACTATATCAAAGGTAAATAAGGAAAATTATGAAGAAATAAAAGAAGAAATTGAACTCAAGTTTCTAATAAAGTTGAAAAAAATTGTAGTGGGTGAAGTTGAACAAACCAGCTGGGGAATAATGAAATTAGATTCAGAAAGTAGGATCCTAGAATGGTGAGAAGTGGTTTCTAGTTCAAGGTGTGACTCAAGAATGATTGGATGAGGTAGATGATATTCTTTTAGGTATAAGTGATGAAAGTATAACTCAATTAACTTAAGCAAAACTGGGGAAAAATCATGGAAGATAGGATCGGCCTTACAGTAACCTAAAAAGGTTAAGCACTTGGCTGCTAACCCAAACCCACCAAGCAGCTCTGAGGGAGAAAGGTGATCTGCTTCTCTGAACAGCATAGAAAACTCTAAGGGGTAGTTCAACTCCATCGTATGAGGGCAGTATGAGTTGAAAACTAACTCAATGGCAGCTAACAGCAGCATTATTCTAAAACAGGTATTCCATTTGTATCCCTATTTCTCAAAGATTATATTACTTAAATTTTGTGCAAGATTCAGGAAGAAAACATTGTAATTCCATTAAAGATTAGAAATGTTTTAGTATACCAAGGTATGTTATTATCTACTGTGTCCTAATGTATTTCTATTTTATTCTCATATTCAAAATGAAATCCTGAGCATTTTGGATTTCAGTCAGTCTCGTGATATTAGGAGTAATAGTACACCATGATTCATTGCTGGAAGTTTTGCTTTAAGTTTGATTAAAAGCTCAGATAACTTGTAGGTAGAAACTCGTTTTCACACTTGCATTAAGGGTCTCTAATGAGGGTTTCCAATGCTTTGTTCCTCTCAATTAAATACTTGTTCTTTGTATAGAATTAGTATAAAGATTAGTTTATGGTTCAAAGATAGCACTAATTAAGTGATAATCTAATTATTCTGAACCTGTTTTGTTTTCAGCTCAAGTTTGTGTCTGTTGCCAATTATACCACAATTAATTCTAGTTTCAGGATAAGAAATTTTCTTATTTCTTCACTGCACTACATACAGGGGATGCCTTTCACTGAAGCTTCTCTGATCTTCCAGCTTTCCCTCTCTTTCAAAAAAGATAAGCTATATGAAGGATGTTATTTTCTGCATTTCATTAGGTCCTATTGTCCATGCAGGCCTTTTTGATGAGAGCAATAGTAAGATACAATGGGTGTATGTGAAATCAAAGGGAAAGAGATGGTCAAAGTACAGCCAAAGACTGCATTGCTTATTTGAATCTTAACATTCTCTAAACAAAAATTTATTAAACACTTACTGCATTTAAGACATTATGTCTGGCACCATGTTAGTACATAGTAGTACATTTTGTAAACATTTAAGAAATACAAAATGTCTTAAGATAATGACAAATATTAATTCCAGAATAATAATAACAACTTCTCAGTTGTGATTAATAAGAGAGGCCATATAATGACTGCAAAACCTATGGACATTGAATCTACACTGAACCAAGTTTTAATCCTGCTACTTCCACTTATTGGGTATAGAGCTCTGAAATAAAATCTCCCTGATCCTCAGATTCCTGAACTGCAAAGTAGGAATGATAAGTAAAGTACAGAGTTTGAGTGTTTGTGAATGTGTGTGGGGAGAGGGCGAGACATAACTTGAGGTTATTTCTGACACTTTGTACACGTGAGCCTATGTCTGTAATTAGATTAAAACAATTTGGGGAAGGGTTTTCTAGCCTCATAGGCACTAAGTTTGAACACTGTCAGAAAGTTTGAATGGTTATGTGCAACAAAACACATGCTAGCTCACTTTGGAAGGGCGAGACAGAGGCAAAGAGCAGTCGGAGAGCTGATCTTGCCTACAGAGAAAGAGACTAGTTGGAGTGTTGTGTATATTTTCCCTGAGCAGAACTACTTAGCTTTGATCACATTCCTTCAGATAGTTGTTGTTTAACAGGTTTCTTTCTTCAGGGAGTTTCTAGAGGGTAAAGCAAAGACATGACTGTAAGTTTCTGCCTGAAGATGCTAAAGAGAATTACACTAGCTAGCACCAGAGACTAAAAAAGTTTGGGCAAGTGAAAGATGTCAGCAAACATAATATTGATAATAGTAATTGCAGCTAATGTGTACTGAGTACTTTGCATAAGTCAGAGAGTGTTTTAAATGCCTTAAATATATTAAGATATTTAGTTATCACAAAGAACTTATGAAATAGATACTCATATTATTCTCATCTACAGATGAAGAAATTAAAGCACAAAGAATTATTTAATTTACTCAGGCAGAATTCTAAGATCGCCTGGCCCTTGGTTATTCAATTAAGCATTAGTCTAGGTACTGCTGTGAAAGTATTTTGAAGATGTAAACCCCCAATTTAGTTGACCTTAAGATAGAGAGATCAGCTGGGTGGGACTGACATAATCACTTGAGCCCTTTAAAAGCAGAGTTTTTTCAGGCTAGAGGCAGAAGAAGAAGAAGTCAGGGGTTCAAAGCATGGTTAGGGGTGATGTACTGTCACTGGTTGATGATGAATGGGTCACGTAGACAGGACATAAGAGTGGCTTCTAGGAGCTGACAACAATCCCCACTGATAGCCAGTGAGAAAACAGGGACCATGGTCCTGTAGCAGCAAGGCTCTTGATTTTGTCAATAAACTAAAACTAAATGTGCTTGGTAGTGGATTTTTGCCAAGAGCCTACAGATGAGAACTCAGTTCAGCTGACACCTTGATACAGCTTTGTGAGCAGAGAACCCGGCCATGCTATAGCGAACTTCTGACCTACGGAAATATGCGTTACTAAAAAAAAAAATGTTCTGAGCTACGCTGTTTGTGCTAATTTGTTACACAGCAATAAAAAATGAATACCACAAAATAACTGAGAAGTAGAAGATAGACTGAGACACTGGAAATAGACCCGAGACCGAGGAAAAACACCTCAAAAATGCTGAGAACTGTGGTTAGAGTTGAGACATGAACCCATCATAAAGCAGCCCAAGAGCCTGACATGAGAAATCATCTACAGGTACACAGAGGAGAAAGCTATCTCAGGTGTGCCCAGGTTTTAAGACTGAGAGACACTGAGATAGACATACAGACTGATTCAGAAATTGGATCCTTCTTATAGCCCAGTTATTATTACATGAGTCAACCTCAGGGAATTTGGTTTGTCACAGCCCTTCTGGTTTATAAGCATTAGGGAAGTACATAGAAAGAACATGAACATGAGTGTTTGAGCCTTAAGATTCAAAATGTGGCTTGAGGACCACTAGCATTTACAATCACCCAGGAGCTTATTAGAAAGCTGAATGTAAGTCCCCTCCTTAGATCTACTTAGCTGGAATCTGCATTTTAACAAGATCCCAGATGATTCTTTTGCACGTTGAAGTTTTAGGAGTGCTGAACTAGGGGAAAAAAAATCAGTTTCTATATAACAACTTGACTCAGATTTCAAGTAGAATGTAACTGAAGAAAAAAGGTCTTAAAGGAATTTGAACTATTTTTTCTTATTTTCTATTTTTAGTACCCTTCTAGTGAATTATAGTGATACATGTGGCTTATAAAAATTGTTTCAGAAAATTCAAAGGATGAAACAAATGAATTGTAGAACTAAGAGGTAAATCTTATATAATAACCCATGTGTGTGAATCTTCAAACGATTTACAATCTTCAAAAAGATCTGCATATTGAAAATATGTATGTTGCTGCAACTGAATCATATATGAAAGCGCTGGTAATATATTTACAATATGTTGCTTGGCCTGATCTGCCATGGTGAGCAACATCTCACACCATTTTGTTTTTGAACATTATGAATGATGTGCACATCTTGAAACGTGCAAATTGAACCCTAATGAATTTTATTACATCTTGAAATTTTAAAGCAAATCTCACTATTTCAGATTCTACAAATGTATTCTTAAAAGTCCATGTGTATGTCATTAAGAATGAGATGGTGTCCAGCTACCACTCCCAACCATTCTAATCAGGGTCAGGAATAGTTGGACCTTGATAGATTGGGATAAAAATGTGGAACAGAACCTCAAATTCCTAAAAAACAAACAAGACCAAGAAACAAACAAAAAACCAGACATACTGGACTGTTCGAGACTAGAGGACTCCCCGATACTATTGCCCTGAGATACTCTTCAAACTTTGAACTGAATCTAGCCCCCCAAAGTCACTTCGTAGCTAAATAGCAGATTGGCTCACAAAACAATGAATATCATCCATAAGTACTGTGCTCCTTTACAAAATCACCTATATAAGACCAAGTGGTTAACAATTACTTTAAAACAAAGATGAGGCTGTAAGGGGACAGGGAAATAGATTAATGGAAATAGAACAACCAGAACAGGAATAATGAGAATGCTCACGCATCATGAAGAATGTATCCAATGTCACTGAACAAGTTGTGTATAAATTGTTGAATGCAAACCTAAAATGCTGTGTAAACCTTCATTGAGAATACAATAAAATATTATTTTAAACAAAAGTCCATATGATAGTATAAGAATTACAAAAAGTTTAACAACAGTGTATGAAGAGGAAGGATATTTTTCAAGTTCTTATAAAATATAATTCATATTAAAATTAAAAATTCCATTGCTTTAAAGAAGACCTTGCGAAGAACCTACATATATAAATTTAAATACAAACAGTTCTTTTAAAATTGCCAATTTTTCCCCAGATGAATCTGGAATTGCTTGTAGATGAAGTCTGTTATTTTTTGCCGAGCCAGGAGCAATGGTAAATACGGGGATACTTTATTAAGTAGATAAGGCATTGACAACAAACAGGCATGAAATTCAGGATGCAAGAAACCCAACATAAGATGCCATTAAGATCGAAATAAATTATTACAGTTTTCTGAAATGACTGTGGGGTGATTTAGATCTTCAGCTGCTTTTGGAAAGGATTATTCGTAAACAAGTACAACATACCACAAACACACTAAAACTACAGTTTGAGCCATATTTTTGAGTAAATATCTTATGTAAATTTCCTTTTACACGTGAAATACCTGCCATTTTAATAAATAAACATCAAGCTGTTAATTTTTTCTCATTGAAGTCAATATATGTATTAGTTGCTCATTTGAGCTAATAATCTTTATGTTAATCTTAAATTTTTTTTTTCGAAAGTGGACATTTTTAGTAGGAAAAAAAACAGAATTAAAAAAAAAAAAACTTGACTACTTTCCAAAAGTTATAAGAAATGAACAATATCATCTAGCAGGTTTATGTTTCAAATGAATGTTCTTAACCCTGGTTTGCACTACTATTGTAGAAAAAAAAGAGTGCATTACTTAATCAATTTCCCTCTTGTTTTCCCATGAGTTGGCAGTCTGCCAGGCTTGATCTAACAAGTGGCGCCTATTTAACCTCATCTACGGTCAGGAGACTCCTCCTATAAAATAGGGACTCATATCTTTAGCATATTGTGTGCCTTGTGGTTTCATAGAAAGTAATTACTTTATTAAAATACTAAATCTTCAAACATTACAAACAAAATAAACATAACTATAAAATTGTTAGTCAAAACCATCTCCATATAATTTTAAGAATATTCTTAATGACATACACTGTTCTGACTCTGCTTCTAAATAAGTGAGAAGATTTTGTCTAGGGCGACACAAGGTGTGCTGGGTCAGAGCAGCCATCTCTGTGTACACCTTCAGTGCCTTGCCCTGACATTTCCATCAATACAAGTTGTAATCACTTGTATAACACACATTCTACTTACATGAGATCCAAGAAGTCAGTTATGTGGTAACTGTCACACTTCAGTTACTTAGGTACAAAGGTGAACATTTCACCCTGGAGAAGTACTGTTACCAAATAGCAAAACTGGTGTGTTCTGTATTGAAGTTTGAGTTTGAAGGGGAATAAATATGCATTAAAGGCAACTTTTATTTAAGACATACTTTAACTGTAATTAATTAATTTTGTTATTGTTATAAAAACAAAGAGAACACAACATTCGCCATTTCAACATTTTTCATGTGTACAATTCAGTGAGACCAATGACATCAATCATGTTGTGCAACCACCACCAGTATCAGCTGCCAAATTTGCTATCCCCATAAACAAAACTCAAACTCAATGCTTCCTAAACAGTGACTTCCTCCTTTTCTTGTCCCTCCTGCCCCTGGCAACCACTGTTGCTGTTGTTAGATGCCATTGAGTCTGTTCCGACTCATAGTGACCTTATGTCTAACAGAACAAAACACCGCCTGGTTCTGTGCCATCCTCACAATTGTTGTTATGCTTGAGCCCACGTTGTAACTACTGTGTCAATCCATCTCATTGAGGGTCTTCTCGTTTTTCAATGACCCTCTACTTTACCAAGCGTGATGTCCTTCTCCAGGGATTGATCCTTCCTGATAACATGTCCAAAGTATGTGAGACGAAGTCTTACCATCCTCACTTTTAAAGAGCGTACTGGTTGTACTTCTTTCAAGACAGATTGGTTCGTTCTTCTGGCGGTACATGTTATATTCAATATTCTTTTCAAATTCAAATGCATCAATTCTTCTTCAGTCTTCCTTATTCATTGTCCACCTTTGCATGCATATCAGGCGATTGAGAACACCATGGCTTGGTTCTGGCACACCTTACTCCTCAAGGTGAGATGTTGCCTCATAGCCTCATAGCCGGAGAGAAGAGAAAATGAAGTACCTAAATATACTTCTCAGTAAAATTAAACCCCTCTTGTTCTAGTATTGCTCTATTTATATGATGCTTTTTGTGTCTTCTCCTTGATAAAACTGGGAAAACTTGCTAGAAAATGTCTTTCTAGTAAAAAATACTAATTTAAACTTAGTATATTCCAGGATGTTCAGATATTTATTAGCATTATTAGTTTTCCTTTCAATAATAATACTTCATTTTCTCTTCTCTGTGGTTATGAGGCATGATTAGGGGGAAAAAAAAAAAAAAAAGCCAGTGCCTTTTAAAGAATGAGGCTAGAGTGCTTAGGTAGAAGTTGGGATTCCCTGCCTCAAGGTCAGTGTCTAGCTAACCTAAGCCCAGCAGGCATGCTCTCTTATTAGTATGATAGAGGTTCATTTATTTTCTTGCAGCAAATCTGCTGCATTGGGCTTTTCTAGTTCTTAATTAGTTATCTGCCTCTTGGCAATGTTAAGGTGTATTGTCATTATGAATGCTAAAACAACAACAGTAAGTCAGTAACATTTCAAGTTACCCACACACAGATATGCTTATATTTAAAATCTTTTTTATACAAGATAAACCAGGACTACAGAGCTGATCCAAAACCTGATCTGACTCTTCAGTTTTAGGTAACTATGTAATTTTTTTTTTTTTTATGTAAAATGCTCAGAACTCTTGGTTTCTATAATTAGCTTTGCTCTCTCTCCACATTACATTTCTGAAATCAGCAAATTTCCTAATCTGTGTACTGCGCTTCCTTTCAATGTTGGATGATTTCCAATTTGAAGTGTTATTTTGACCCTAAATAGAATCAGCCCAGAACAGCTCTATGATACACTGAGGAATAAAGCTGTCTTTGGAGAGAGAACTTCAAGTGCAAATTAACTTGGAATAATTTAACCTGAGTGTGGAATAATTTGCAGTCTTTCTTCTGTGCGGTTGTGGGAATTGCTTCGTTAGGCCTAGTTGAGGGAGTTGCCTGGCTACTAGCAATTTTGTCACATCTGTCAGCTGTAGCTAAATGGAAAATATAGTCAGAGGTAACATTACATAGATTTGGGACATTCCCTAGAGAGTCTTGTCTCCTTGCAGCAGTGAATAAATTATGTGAACTCTGAAATGAAATACAGTATTGTTGATTTTTATTGACTTGCCTACCCATGCAACTTGAAAGAAGAAAAAGAAATCATTTCTTCTTAGATCTACTATTTAAATTCCCTATCTGCCATCCTCATTAGTACAGTGGTGAGTATCCCCACCTGTCACACGGAAGACGAATTCCCCAGCGGAGAGGCCTCGGACATTATTGGAACCCTGGTGGCACGGCGGTTGAGCTTGGCTGCTATCCAAAAGGTCGACAGTTCGAATCCATCAGCCTCTCACTGGAAACCCTATGGGGCAGCTCTACTCTGTCCTATAGAGTCTCTATGAGTTGGAATTGACTCAATGGCAATAGGTTTGGTTTTTTTGGTATAGCAGAGAAGCACCTATCTACCATGATCCTATCAGGTAGGGCCCAAATCAGGCCAGTGTTATCTGAGCATATTTTTTTTTTTCAATTTGTAATTTTTTATGTGAAAATGTCTTACAGAGAAATAATCATTAGATCATATTTAGATATATGCATTCACTCGTTTTTTTAAAAGAATAGAATTATGTTGAGTCAGTGCTGTCCCTGAGAGCCTGGCAGATGTGCCAACAAACATACAATGTAAGTAGTGGAGTCCATCAAAATCTGATGTAATGACTATGATTCTATGCTAAGGACAGCCCACAGCTTCCAGATCAACTAGGTGAATTTGTAAAGTGAACATATAGCTGAAACAACAGGTATTGGACAATTTATAGTTTACTAAAATTAGTAAATTATAGTTTATTAATTAAAATGTACTCATTTAAATTTTAGTTTATGATCCGTAGTTTAGTAAATTTAGTTTATTAATTAAAATCTGCCAATCTAAATTTTAATTTACAATTAGTAGTTTGCAGAAAGATGGCAATATGCACTGTCTCTTTACACGCATTTAACTGGTACTGTTTTTAGTGACTGAACGTAATGATTTCGGTTCCTAGGAAGGCACTTAAGTGTGGAAACTAGGTGACCTTCAATCTGGTCTTCCTGCTGTACAGGTTCCTACGTTGCCTACACATAGATCCTTAACAGATGGGGCTTAATAGCAATACCTGTGCCTCTCATCTTGAAGAGTTTTTGTGAGGACGAAGTGAGAAAACATTTGACAGCAATCTATACACTGTAAAGCATCAATAGCAATTATTATATTTTGGAATCCAGTAAACAGCTGACTTCAACATATCTCTTTTTGGGGGTCACAGTTCAATCCATACCATAAATCTCGCAGTTGGAAAGGTCATCGGAATGCACTGTTAAGTTTACAGAAGTGGCAGTGAGTTTGGCCTTGCCAAATTAAATGGTATTGAATTTCGCCAGTATTTAAAAGTTGGCTATTTCAGCTTTTTTTTTTTTTTTTTAACTTTTGACCAAAACTGTAATGGTGGGTCCATATTATCTTTGGCCATAATCATTAGAACTGAATAGTCATATTGCATTGCAGATAGGACATGTGCTGTCCTTACTATAATACCGCCGACTCTCTTAGTTATTTGTGCTACTTGCCTCATGCATATAGCTATGTGAGTTTCCAAACTCTGCTTTATAAGATGCAGGAACTCGCTGTTTGACACCCATGATAGTCTTGATCTCCTTCTCTTTGCATGCTACCCAGGGATTTCCCTTGTAAGGCAGCCCCTTCAAATTTCAGAACATGTTTAAATATTCTTCTTTACACCAAATTAAAATATACTTCCTTGTATCTTCTACCTGTTGGCCCTATATTAAATGGAGTCACATATGAAATCTGATCTTTTTCATATGGTAAGCTTGTAAAGCCATATAGTATCCCTTGGCAAATTCACCTTCATTTATGCATTTAACTACCATCTGGTTTGTCAGATCATTATTTCTACCTGTCTACTGAACTTTTTTTTTTTTACTGAACACCTTTAGATCCTTATCCCACAGTCATTCAAGTATAATATGTCTGAATGGAGGCTGAATTCATCATCTTCCTACCAAACCAGGTTCTACATTTAGACAACCAACTAGCCTCAGCATTCACCAAATGACTCAGCCTAGAGACCTGGAGTCTTCCTAAACTCCTTGCTCTATCTCACACTCCGTATCCATTCAATAAGTATTGCAGCTGCACTGAAACTTACTTCAATCCTTCATTATCATTGGCATGAACCATTGCTATAGCCTCCTAGTTCCCTCGTCCTAAATCTTCCCTGTCTTCAATCTATTTTCCCTACTGCAGCCAGAGGATCACTCTAAAACGCAGATTTTATCATGTTATCCCCTAATTAAAATGTCATTAGTTCACTATCATATTCAAAATGAAGCCCAGACTACTTAGTTTGCCATTCAGAATATGTTTCCATCTACTTTCCAGTACCATTTGTCACAGCATCCTAACATATTTGGACCAATCACATCAAAGTTTATTTTTTCATATTATCTTTCAATTAACTGCTCTCCCCAAATCCTTTTCCATCCCACTTGACAGGTTAACTCCCCAGAGTCCTACACTGTGAGTTCAGTTAATACCTCCTTGATCAGGCCATTCTGCTCTACCTCAATCCAGACTGATGATGCGCTCAGTTTTGTGTTTCTGTAGCACTGTGTGGAAATTAGGTTTGCTTATTTTTGTCTTTCTAATACTTGGCATTCATTAAATGTTAACTGGATGAATGAGTCAGTAACTTTTTCTAGGTTAAACATCCTCACATATATGTATATTCTAGACTCTCTGCTATCCTGGCTGTTCTTGGTGTAGTTTCTATTTTGTCAATAACCAAAAACCCATTGCCGTTGAGTCAATTCCGACTCGTAGCAACCCTATACTGTCCTTTAATTGAGGTCTATGACCAGCAAGAGAGGAACAAGAGGTGTAATTCTGTATTGAGAGACTGTGAACTTTAAAATCAGATAGAGATGGTTTAATATTTCATTCCATTGTTACCTACATGATCATGGAAATTTGCCCTCACTGGGTCGTGGTTTCCTCATCTGCAAAATATGAGTAATAATATATAACTATGGGATTATTACTAAGACTAAATGAGACAGTATAGTGAAGAGTCTAGCAAGTAGCGAGGTAATATTCCATTCTTTACATTAGGTTCATTTTCTAGAACTTATCTTATTGTTGCAATCTGTAACAGTTATGCCAAAATTTTTATGAAATAGACTTCCAGAGTTAGATTTTGAACTCTACTCTTTTGATTGGTATATAAATACATTTATATTTCTAAGCAGTGGAATATAGAATGTTAGTACTTTAAGTTAAAATATTGGAATAGGAAGAATATTGCATATTTTAATTCAATTATTGTAGCTGCTTATTGTTCAGCATTACAGTGCTTACCTAAGAAATTGATCAGAAACAGTTGTGTTTTTCTGACCATTGTGAACTGTATTCAACAAACTTTGTGAGAAGTGTGTTGAATTATTTTTCCGTTATGATGAGAAATTATGATGAAAGCTTTACCACTCGTACTGAATTGGTGAGATCAGTCAGCCACACTCTCTGCAACGCCTGCCATGTAAGTCCTTTCATTGATATTCTATCCAATGTCTGAATAATCTCAGAATTCAGCTTAACTAGAAAACTACATTAATGATAGAATAAAGATGGAATTTTAGTGGCTGGCATATTACAGACAAAAAATGAGGGGTACTATATCTAAATCCTGTTCTTCTACAATGGAGGCTGGCAATTCCGTAGCTCCTGGTGGATGGAGCAGAGTATAAACCAAAATAAATAAATAAACTGTTGCCATCGAGTTGACTCCAACTCATAGTGACCCTATAGGACAGAGTAGAACTGCCCCATAGAGTTTCCAAGGAGCAGCTGGTGGATTTGAACTGCCAACCTTTTGGTTAGTGGCTGAGCTCATAACCACTGCGCAGAGTATAGAGTTGGGCAACGGTGTAACCTCGTTGAAAAATATGAAGGCAAACATCAATTATTGGAAATAACATCCTAAGAGCGTGGCACTGTAGAAAGTGCAGAATGAAGTCATTCATCCAACTGAAGTCGAGCTTACAAAGATACCCAAGGAAGACAGCAAAATGAGACCATAGGAAACAACGGTGACAAAGCAGGAGGTGTGAACTCCTTAGTTATCTTCACTTATACTTTTATATAGCTGCATAATTTTAAAATCTCCAACCTAAAAACTTGAGTACCCTTATAAACCTCAATTTTATTGAGTTTTGGGTAAAAATAAAAGCAAAAAGAGAAGCTATTTCTGTGAGTTTTATGAAATAAATGACAACAAAATGTTATTTACTTTGCGAACTAAGTAAAATAGGTGGCTCAATCAGTTGGATATTTCATGTATTATACAACTTTTTTCAAAAATACACTTATAATAATGACAATTCTAGTAACCATAACAACAACTACCATTTATCAAATATTTGCTACATGCTAGGTTCTGTTCAAGGAGTCCTGGTGGCACCGTGGTTAAGCGCTCCACTACTAACCCACCACTGGTAACACCGTGGTTAAGCGCTCCACTACTAACCCACCACTGGTAACACCGTGGTTAACCACTCCACTACTAACCCAGCAGCCACTCCATGGGAGAAAGATGTGACAGTGTTCTTGCATAGAGATTTATAACCTTGGAATCCCTCTGGGGCAGTTCTACTCTGTCCTATAGGGCCACTATGAGGCAGACTTCACCCGATGGCAATGGGTTTGGTTTTTTGGTTTTAGGTTCTGTTCACATACATTTTCTTACTTCCTCTAACAGTAACCCTGTAAGTATTACTATCCTTGTTTTCCAGATGAGGAAACAGAATGAAGCTAGTAGTGGTAAACAAAGAATTCTACCAGATAGTTCTCTGATACCAAAACCACTACTCTTGTATTATGGAAACAAAATATGATATCTAATTTTGGTTAGCGTTAGTATTGTCTTGGTACTCCGATAACACTAATCTTGGACCCAAGACTAAATGTTAGGCTCACCGCCATCATTTCTGACTAACACTGAGCAAGTCACTTAGACTTCAGGAGCCTCATTTTAAAATTAGAATATGTGTACCAAAAAAAACAAAAACCCGTTGCTGTCAAGTCGACTCCGACTCATAGCCACCCTATAGGACAGAGTAGAACTGCCCCACAGGGTTTCCAAGGAGCAGCTGGTGGATTTGAACTGCTGACCTTTTGGTTTAGCAACGAAACATTTAACCACTGCACCACCAGGGCTCCAATAATATGTGTACAGTATAAGTTATTACTACCTTTATAAGATTTTGAGGGTCTACGAAGTTAGTACATAAATGTACTCTTGTTGTTGTTGTTGTTAGGTGCCATCGAGTCAGTTGTAACTCATAGCAACCCTATAGGACAGAGTGGAACTGCCCTACAGGGTTTCCAGTGAGTGGCTGGTGGATTTGAACTGCTGAGCTTTTAACCACTATGCCACCAAGGCTCCAAAATGTACTGTATGAACTATCAAATGATGTATGTTTTTGGTAGTGTCCTGGACAAATAAATCAACTAGATTATAATGCTCACATATCTTGAAGACACTGCACAATGTATTTGTCCTTGGTTAAAAATGTTTCCTAAGTGGCAAAATATATACACACATATCAAAATACAAAATATATACACACATATCAAAATACAATTCTATTCACTCTAAATTCTATTTAATTTGTTTTCCCCAAATTTTAAAGACAAATTTATGTTATTGAGAAGTTCACTGGTTTAAACTTAAGCATAGGGGTCACGTCAGGAAGAATATATTTAATGTTTTAACAGCGTACTCTCCTAGAAAAACTGTTACAGCTTTAGGTTCCCCTTAGTTGCAATATGCGAGTTAGTATCTGGGGAAGTGACTTAAAGGCTTACCGGCTATCTGCGGAGCCATCGACTTGATCACAGAATCTTCTCCTGAAGGGTATCAGTTATTGGTCTTGAATTATGGTGTTCAGTAAGGCTTTAGGCATCTCTCAGGCTCTCTTATTTATAGAGTAAAATATTTATGTCTGAAAGTTCCTAATAAAAATTAATTCCAGAGTTCACAGTTTCCCTCCCCCTCAAACTGTTATTTTTATTTTAAGGAAAATTTGTTTTCTTTATATTGACTTAAAGCAGTGATTTTTTCCCCAGCTGTTTCGTGAGGAATACTTGAGGTGCCTAAGAGGGGGTGGGGGGTGGTGAGAATGGAAGTGATGTGACTAGCTGTACTCCTGAGCCCTAACCTCCTCAGATCAGAGCAACTTTACTCTCATTTGTTGTATACATTAAGGAGCTGACTAATATTTTAGTTGTTGTTTTTAATATTCAGCTGCTAAAACCAAATAAATGGAATTTTAAACTGACTGGCATAAAATAAAGCTGCTTTATTTACCCACAGGAGATGATAGAGAATTGATCTTGAAATAATATACCATCCATTTAATCATGGAAACTGAGAGCCTTATCTGTTCTATTTCCGTACATTCTTAGCATCTTATTTAAGTGTATTAGAACCATTGTCAGCACGTGCTTCAGTAGGAAGTGTATGAAGCCATTTTGCTAGATCCGTAATTATGCCCAATGCAAGTATTGCATTGTTATCAAACTTTAATATTTTTAAGCAATATTTCTACTCCAGCCTTCTACCTTGCTCCCACGGATTTTGCTCTTTCCATTCCTGTCTCCACAGAGCTAGAGCCATTGGATCCCTCTAACTCTACCCAGCCTCTCATAGCCTGACATGGTATGCACTCCACTGGACCCTTATGACTTAATCACTTTGCACAGTCTTTTCCGTGGTTGGGTTTTGTTAACATAGAAATGCTTGAGTTTCTCTGCTCACTAATTGATGAAAAATTTCTGTAATGCTATATGTGATTTTTAAATGTTCGATTATTTATTTTTGAATTATTATTACATGTCTGCATGTTATATATTATTTCCTATGCTATATGGTATGCCTTTCAGCTTTAGGAGAAATATGAATGTTTTCTCTTTTATTTTTATATGCCAAAACCTTCATTTATATCCAGAGTTTAAAAGCCACCAAAATTACCTAAATCATTCAGTTTGATTAAGTAATATGAGAAATTAAACATATTTAAAAACATTATCATTGAGTCATATTGCAACTCATAGCGACCATATAGGGCAGAGTAGAACTGCCCCATAGGCTGTGATCTTTATGGAAGCAGACTGCCGCATCTTTCTCCCTTGGAGTGGCTGATGGGTTCAAACCACTGACCTTTGGGTTAGCAGCCAATTACTCATCCAAAATATTTTACTATTGCTGGGCTTCATGTAGAATGCTATATAGAGGAATTTATAAAATTTCGTATCATTCTTGCAAAATTACTTGCAGAATATCAATTTTGGAAGAGTCTCACAGGCAAGTATAACCTTATGGGAAGGTAGTCCTCTTTTTACAGAGTTAACAGCTACTAGGTCTTCTTATCAACTTACCCTCTCATTTCCATAGGAAGCCTCCACTGATCCCCTGGGCCAGGTTAAGCACCTCTGTTGTACTCCTGTATAGCATCATGTTCCTCTCTTTGATGGTATTTACTACAGTTGCAATTTTTCATGCATCTTACTATGAGCATTTCACTAATGTCTATCTATTAGACTGTGAATTCCTTGAGGACAAAGAGGATCACTCTTTTTATTCCATCATTATATCCTCAGTGCCTACCTTAATGCTGAACCTACCAGGTTGAAGAAATGTGTTAAATAAATTTGAATGGATCCATGAATGTGAATTATTTTACTCATTTAAAATGACATTAACCCCAAACTTTAAAGGATACAAAAACCTATTATGAATTTTTTTATTTATATGTAAATTATGTTCCTTCTGATATTAATTTAAAAAATATGATGAAAATACCTGTTCTCTCTTTTTTAAAAAAGTGAGAATTGCTTAAAAATATTATTAGTTTAGGAACTCAATATTCCATTTAAATTTGCCATTGATACTTATCTACTTTGGTTAAAACTTTGTTATTTAGAAAATACCATTAAGAATAGCAAAGAAAACTAAAGATTATGTATTGATTGATACATAATCCAAGTATCCTATTACTTGAACACAATCACATTCTACTCAGCTTATATTTTTAAAAGGAATATTTAAGATAAACAGGGAGGTTAATCGTATGAGCACAAATATACTTTTAATTTTAATTGATATAAAAGAATTCTTGTGCAGGAAAAAGATGTGACAGCCAGCTTCTGTAAAGCTTACAGCCTTGGAAACCTTGTGGGGAAGTTCTAATCTGTCCAGTGGGGTTGCTATGAGTTGGAATTGATTCAAGGACAACAGGTTTGTTTGCTTGTTTTGGGTATACACAAATATATAAAAATTAATATTTATTAACAAAAAAGAAAGAATTTATGTATATTTTCCGAAGAGCCTTGAACCATGTTCAGATTTCAGATGGCAGACTGTTCTTCAAATTCCTTTAAAATATTGTATAAAAATAAAGGTTGTCTTATTCTTGTTTTAAAAAGGATTCTTGTTAGGAAATTGTTGACTAGTTTTTCCTGGGGGGTGGAAGGGAGGGAAACATGAATTATTTTGGAAATGACATAAAGATAAACCAGGTTTAGGTATAAGGAGCCTCGGTGGCACAACGGGTAAGCATTTGGCTGCTACCCAAAAGGTTGACAGTTGAAACCCACTCAATAGTCCCATGGAAGAAAGATCTGGCGATCTGCTCTCATAAAGGTCACAGTCAAGAAAACCCTATAGTATAGTTCTACTCTGTCACGTGGGTTTGCCAGGAGTCAGAATCGACTCAGTGGCACCTAACAACAACAACAAGCCCTCAGGTATTAATCTCTCCCGGTAGGACTCTCAGAGTGGGTCAGCATGCCTGCTGTGGAGCCAGAGTTCTTAACAAAATATGTTTGTTTCAAATTTATACCTCCCCAAATACTGGGGAAATTTCCTAAAATAACAGAGCTGAAGAGGAAGCACACCCATAGGCTTCAGCACATATTTCAGTACAGGCAATAAAATACTAGACAGCCAGTGGGACAAATTGTTTCTACCAGTCAAGACTGAGACTTCAAGAAATACAGCCTGAGAGAGAGAGAACTGAAATGTGTTTGTCAAAATGAGTACCTACCTCAAAGCTTCATTACAATATCCTTATCCTTTTCCTGTAATATCGATCTACCATACAATTTTATTTTGAAAAGAACTAAACAACTTCAAAATATATGGCTACCTTACACTCTCTGAACCAAGGCAAGTACATGCTGTCCTTCAGCGTATTCACCAAATCTGGTTACTTTTTGAATCGTGAAGAGTTGGGAAGATAGATAGTAGGTTTTATAATAGACAGTTTATTCCATGAATAATTCCCATGAATAGATAATAAAATACTTAGATTTCCAAGAATTGTAAAAGAATCTTGAGTGTTGTCTGTTTTCTCCATTCTAGGATTATATGGTCATATTGAATATTTAGGTTCATATTTGGTATTTAGTATGAATTCTTTATTTGCTTAAAGCTAGAAAAAAAAAGTCTCATCCTCCATGAAATGAAATGAAATTTATAATTTTACAGCATATTGAATAGCAACCAGAGCTTTGAATTTAATGCGGACAGATAATGATCTCTGGAGCCCCAGCTTGGAAGGAGAGCTGGATGGTCTTTGTCCAAAGCTAGCCTTTTTCCTTTATTCATTCCAAATGGTTGAGAGTTTTCTTAACTGGAGTAGATTTCATACATAAAAAGCTATCTTCACTCCATTTACTATTGATTTCTAAAGGTCTGACCTCTCGTGTTTTTTGGAGCCATGGGTTAACCTTTTTGCCTGAAGGAGAATTGCACTTGGGAATGACATTTCCATTTTCTAAAGTAATGCAACCAAAGAAGCAGGACTAAAACGGCCTATGACATTAACCTATGGCTCTTAAGAGGATAACATCATTTACTGGGTTGGATAAAAAAGAAGAAAGAAAAAATGCAGTTTTATTTTCAATTGACAAAAACGAAGAGTATGAACTCTTCCTTTCAAACATCTTCTCAAAACCTTTTCTCTATAGGGTATGACAACCCCAAGGTCATAGAGGTCACTTCATTTCCCTTCATTGTCAGTTGTTCAAATTCATAATCCTGCTCCAAGAAAAAGTTACTTCTTTCTTTCAATCAAATTGGGGAAAATGACAGTTAATAGAGAAGCTTTTTAGTTCACATTGTGACGTCTAAGACAGTCATTGAACCAGGAGGTGCTTTGACCTGACATAATAATTCCCATCATCAGCTTTAGCCAATTTGGTCATAATTGCTGGGCAGATAATTTGTCAAATAAAGAGTTCCTCAGCTCAGACTCTTAGCTCAGCTTCATCTTGTATGACATACCCAAGATCAGTGAAGTCACAAACCATCCCCAACATAAGACAGTCATTTGTGCTTATCGCAACAAAACATATTACATTAAAAAAAATTTTTTATTGTGCTTTAAGTGAAAGTTTACAAACTAAGTCAGTTTCTCATACAAAAACTTATATACACCTTGAAAAAAAAATTTTTTTTTTTTATATACTCCTTGTTGCTTTCCCTCTAATGAGACAGCACACTCCTTTCCTCCACTGTCTATTTTCATGTCCATTTGGCCAGCTTCTGACCCTCTCTGCCCTCTCATCTCCCCTCCATACAGGAGATGCCCACAGAGTCTCATGTGTCTACTTGATCCAAGAAGCTCACTCTTCACCAGTATCATTTTCTATCCCATAGTCCAGTTCAATCCCTGCCTGGAGAGTTGTCTTTGGGAATGGTTCCTGTCTTGGGCTAACAGAAGGTCTGAGGACCATGACCTCTGGGATCCTTCCAGTCACAACCAGACCATTAAGTCTGGTCTTTTTACGAGAATTTGAGGTCTGCATCCCACTGTTCTCCTCCCTCAGGGGTTCTCTGTTGTGTTACCTGTCAGGGCAGTCATCAGTTGTAGCCAGCACCATCTAGTTCTTCTGGTCACAGGCTGATGCAGTCTCTGGTTTACGTGGCCCTTGCTGTCTCTTGGGATCATACTTTTCTTGTGTCTTTGGTGTTCTTCATTTGCCTTCGCTCCAGGTGGGTTGAGACCAGTTGATGCATCTTGGATGGCCGCTTGCTACTGTTTAAGACCCCAGACGCCACTCTCCAAAAGTGGGATGCAGAAAAACATTTTACATTTTTGTGTTAAATGTCTAAATTCCCTCTTTTTACTTATTGACAGAATACACTTTATTTCTTTAGTATTATCTGTATCTTAATGCACCTTTTATTTTTCAAAACTGTAGATTCTGTTATAATGCATATGGGCCAGATGTAGTTTGAGTCAAGTGATGCACTCATCTCGAGTGGAGAATTTAAGTGGAGGTAACCCCAAACCCAAGATACGTGATACTTTAATATTTTAGAATATGACAAATGTGATTTTAATCAATAAAAAGTAATTAAAAAAATTCATCATGAACAAAATACCAAAATTTTAAATAAAGACCATCACCATGCTGAACCATATTGGAGCTATGGCAAAATGAAAAATGTATGCCATATATATATATAATGTATTTCTTAATGGCTAATTATCAAACAATATCATTAATACCATACACAAGTAAAATTTTGCTGAAGATTACTCAAAAGTGGCTGTAGCAGTATATCGACAGGGAAATGCCAGAAATTCAAGCTGAATTCAGAAGGGGACATGGAACCCGGGATTTCATTGCTGATGTCAGATGGAGCATAGCTGAGAGCAGAGATGTTTACCTGTGTTTTACTGACTACGCAAAGGCATTTGACTGTGAGGTTCATAACAAATTATGGATAGCATTGGGAAGAATGAGAATTCCAGAACACTTAATTGTGTTCATGGGGAACCTGTACATAGATCAAGAGGCACTCATTCGAACAGAACAAGGGGATACTGTGTGGTTTAAAGTTAGGAAAGGTGTGTGTCACGGTTGTATCCTTTCACCATACCTATTCAATCTGTATGCTGAGCAAATAATCCGAGAAGCTGGACTACATGAAGAAGAACATGGCATCAGGATTGCAGGAAGACTCATTAATAACCTGCAATATGCAGATGACTTAACCTGGCTTGCTGAAAGTGAAGAGGACTTGAAACATTTACTGATGAACGTAAGTGACTACAGCCTTCAGTATGGATTACACCTCAACATAAAGAAAACAAATCACAACTGGACCAAGAAGCAACATCATGATAAACAGAGAAAAGATTGAAGTTGCCAAATATTTCATTTTACTTGGATCCACAATCAACACCCATGGAAACAGCAGTCAAAAAAATCAAACTATGCATTGTTGTTGTTGTTCGTAGGTGCAGTTGAGTTGGTTCCAACTCATAGTGACCCTGTGTGCCACAGAGCGAAACATTGGCTGGCCCTGCACCATCCTTACAATTGTTGTTATGCTTGAGCCCGTTGTTGCAGCCACTGCATAAGTCCACCTTGTTCAGGGTCTTCCTCTTTTACGCTGACCCTGTACTTTGCCAAGCATGATGTCCTTCTCCAGGAACTGAGCCCTCCTGACAACATATCCAAAGTATGTAATATGCAGTCTCGCCATCCTTGTGTCTAAGGAGCAACCTGGCTGTACTTCTTCCAAGACAGATACATTTGTTCTTTTGGCAGTCCATGGTATATTCAATATTCTTCGCCAACACCACAATTCAAAGTTATCAATTCTTTGGTCTTCCTTATTCATTGTCCAGCTTTCACACACATATGATGCAATTGAAAATACTATGGCTTGGGTCAGGCACCTTAGTCTTCCAAGTGACATCTTTGCTTTCCAACACTTTAAAGAGGTCCTTTGCAGCAGATTTGCCCAATGCAATGTGTCTTTTGATTTCTTGACTGCTGTTTCCATGGGTGTTGATTGTGGATCCAAGTAAAATGAAATCTTGACAACTGCAATCTTATCTCCGTTTATCATGATGTTGCTTATTGGACCAGTTGTGAGGATTTTTGTTTTCTTTATGTTGAGGTGCAATCCATACTGAAGGCTGTGGTCATTGATCTTCAACAGTAAGTGCTTCAAGTCCTCTTCACTTTCAGCAAGCAAGGTTGTTTCATTTACATAATACAGGTTGGTAATGAGTCTTCCTCCAATCCTGATGCCCCATTCTTCTTCATATAGTCATTCAGCTGGACTATATGAAGAAGCTTGAACGATGCATTGCATTGGGCAAATCTGCTGCAAAAGACCTGTTTAAAGTGTTAAAAAGCAAAGCTGTCACCTTGAAGACCAAGGTGTGCCTCACCCAAGTCACTGAGTTTTCAGTCACCTCATATGCATGCGAAAGCTGGACAATAAATAAGACCAAAGGAGAATTGACACCTTTGAACTGTGGTGTTGGCGAAGAATATACCATGACTGCTAAAAGACCGAACAAATGTGTCTTGGAAGAAGTACAACTAGAATGCTTGTTAGGTGCAAGGATGGCGAGACTATGTCTCATGTATTTTGGACATGTTATCAGGAGGGATCAGTCCCTGGAGAAGGACATCATACTCGGTAAAGTAGAGGGTCAGCGAAAAAGAGGAAGACCCTCAATGACATGGATTGACACAGTGGCTGCAACAATGGGATCAAGCATAACGATTGTGAGGATGGACAGGACTAGGCAGGGTTTCGTTCTGTTCGCTATGAGTTGGAACCAACTCAATGGTACCTAACAACAACAATAACAACCATATTATAGTAATTAAAAAAAGAGTTTGAAAAATTGGTTATTAAAACTCATGGCATTATTTTGTTTAAATATTTTATATCAAAACAGAATTTATTATAATTTTACTTCACTTAAACTAATTAAAGTTATTTTCCATTGTCACTTGGTCAAGAGAAATTCTCAACCATGGGAATTTTTTCAGTTCAAAACAAGATAAACAAAGAAGTATATTTTGAAAAAATGGTTGATAATTTTGCTTCCATTAAAGCCAGGGTACACATTTTCCCCTTTGCCTCAGTCCCCAACATGGCTCCAAAATGCACTGTGTTGCATAGAATAACTCTTTGTTTATAAAGCAGTTTAAGTGTTGCCAAAAAGGATATGTGACACTCTTAAATTAAAATTCAAAGCAAAAGGTAAAAAATGAGACAAAGAGGATTGTTGTATGTGGATAATAAAGACTTGAATTTAAATATCGCAATATAGTACCTGTGTAAATACGCAAAATGTTTTAAAAGTGAAAAAAGTCAGTGAATTGTAATTACTGTACGAACAGCGTAACATTAGCCTAAAATAGAACATAATCCAATGAGAAAATTTAAATAGTAGAGGGAAAGGTACGATCTAATGCCTAGATGCCAACTTGTCCAAATTTTAAAAAAATGCAGTAAATTTTAAATAGCATCAATTGCACAAGCTATTCTTTGATGGCAAGGAACAAGAACAGAAACAATACTGAAAGCAAAAAGTAAAAATCAGAAATTACTATCTGATTGTGAAAAAAAGAAAAATCTTTATGAGGGATCCGAGACAAAGGAGGAAGAGCAGTGGTTTTCGAATTAGAAATACCCACAGCCAGGAAATGAGAACAGTTTCAAAGTTGTGATAGCAAGTATTTTAGAAGTTCTAGAATATTTCATAAGCTCAAACAAAAGGAAGTTTATAGAAGTTAAGAATTAAAAAGTCCAGAATTGTGCTGAATGACATTCTTCATCATATTTTGGCATTGTTTTATTTTAAAAAGTGAGAGAAAAAAAGAGTGAAGCTAAGAGCAAAGGAAAGGAAAAAAAAAAAGTTTTCTTGACATCACTTTATCGTCAGAATTTCAATACATGATTTATTATAAAATCCCCTAGCTCCTTTAGGAATCTGCTAAATAGCCACAGAATGGAAGAAAAAAAAAAGGGGGGCGGGGGGAATTTCTGTGGAAATGTTTAATCATCATTATTTGATTTTCATTTATTACAGATGAAATGTGTCTAATATGTTTCATTGCCCTAGTAAGGTTTCCTGACACACCAAAACATATTTTTAATTGAACCTCTGTCATCTATTTTTTTTTTATTAACTTTTATTGAGCTTCAAGTGAACGTTTACAAATCAAGTCAGACTGTCACATATACATTTATATACATCTTACTCCATACTCCCACTTGCTCTCCCCCTAATGAGTCAGCCCTTCCAGTCTCTCCTTTCGTGACAATTTTGCCAGCTTCCAACTCTCTCTATCCTCCCATCCCCCCTCCAGACAGGAGATGCCAACACAGTCTCAAGTGTCCACCTGATATAATTAGCTCACTCTTCATCAGCATCTCCTACCCACTGTCCAGTCCCTTTCATGTCTGATGAGTTGTCTTCGGGGATGGTCCCTGTCCTGTGCTACCAGAAGGTCTGGGGACCATGGCCGCCGGGATTCCTCTAGTCTCAGTCAGACCATTAAGTTTGGTCTTTTTATGAGAATTTGGGGTCTGCATCCCACTGATCTCCTGCTCCCTCAGGGGTTCTCTGTTGTGCTCCCTGTCAGGGCAGTCATCGATTGTGGCCGGGCACCAACTAGTTCTTCTGGTCTCAGGATGATGTAGGTCTCTGGGTCATGTGGCCCTTTCTGTCTCTTGGGCTCTTAGTTGTCGTGTGACCTTGGTGTTCTTCATTCTCCTTTGCTCCAGGTGGGTTGAGACCAATTGATGCATCTTAGATGGCCACTTGTTAGCATTTAAGACCCCAGATGCCACACTTTGAAGTGGGATGCAGAATGCTTTCATAATAGAATTATTTTGCCAATTGACTTAGAAGTCCCCTTAAAACATGGTCCCCAAACCCCCGCCCTTGCTCCGCTGACTTTTGAAGCCTTCATTTTATCCCGGAAGCTTCTTTGCTTTTGGTCCAGTCCAGTTGAGCTGACCTTCCATGTATTGAGTGTTGTCCTTCCCTTCACCTAAAGCAGTTCTTATCTACTAATTAATCAGTAAAAAACCCTCTCCCTCCCTCCCTCCTTCCCCCCCTCATAACCACAAAAGTATGTGTTCTTCTCAGTTTATACTATTTCTCAAGATCTTATAATAGTGGTCTTATACAATATTTGTCCTTTTGCCTCTGACTAATTTCGCTCAGCATAATGCCTTCCAGGTTCCTCCATGTTATGAAATGTTTCAGAGATTCGTCACTGTTCTTTATCGATGCGTAGTATTCCATTGTGTGAATATACCACAATTTATTTAACCATTCATCCGTTGATGGACACCTTGGTTGCTTCCAGCTTTTTGCTATTGTAAACAGAGCTGCAATAAACATGGGTGTGCATGTATCTGTTTGTGTGAAGGCTCTTATTTCTCTAGGGTATATTCTGAGGAGTGGGATTTCTGGGTTGTATGGAAGTTCTATTTCTAACTGTTTAAGATAATGCCAGATAGATTTCCAAAGTGGTTGTACCATTTTACATTCCCACCAGCAGTGTATGAGAGTTCCAATCTCTCCGCAGCCTCTCCAACATTTATTATTTTGTGTTTTTTGGATTAATGCCAGCCTTGTTGGAGTGAGATGGAATCTCATCGTAGTTTTAATTTGCATTTCTCTAATGGCTAATGATTGAGAGCATTTTCTCATGTATCTGTTAGCTGCCTGAATATCTTCTTTAGTGAAGTGTGTGTTCATATCCTTTGCCCACTTCTTGATTGGGTTGTTTGTCTTTTTGTGGTTGAGTTTTGACAGAATCACATAGATTTTAGAGATCAGGCGCTGGTCGGAGATGTCATAGCTAAAAATTCTTTCCCAATCTGTAGGTGGTCTTTTTACTCTTTTGGTGAAGTCTTTAGATGAGCATAGGTGTTTGATTTTTAGGAGCTCCCAGTTATCTGGTTTCTCTTCGTCATTTTTGGTAATGTTTTGTATTCTTTTTATGCCTTGTATTAGGGCTCCTAACATTGTCCCTATTTTTTCTTCCATGATCTTTATCGTTTTAGTCTTTATGTTTAGGTCTTTGATCCACTTGGAGTTAGTTTTTGTGCATGGTGTGAGGTATGGGTCCTGTTTCATTTTTTTGCAAATGGATATCCAGTTATGCCAGCACCATTTGTTAAAAAGACTATCTTTTCCCCAATTAACTGACACTGGGCCTTTGTCAAATATCAGCTGCTCATATGTGGATGGATATATATCTGGGTTCTCAATTCTGGTCCACTGGTCTATGTGCCTGTTGTTGTACCAGTACCAGGCTGTTTTGACTTCTGTGGCTGTATAATAGGTTCCGAAATCAGGTAGAGTGGGGCCTCCCACTTTCTTCTTCTTTTTCAGTAATGCTTTGCTTATCCGGGGCTTCTTTCCCTTCCATATGAAGTTGGTGATTTGTTTCTCTATCACCTTAAAAAATGACATTGGAATTTGGATCCGAACTGCATTATATGTATGGATGGCTTTTGGTAGAATAGACATTTTTACTATGTTAAGTCTTCCTATCCATGAGCAAGGTATCTGTCATCTATTTTTAAAACATCAGATGCATTATATCTTTCTAGTCATTTACCTATAAAGTATCATGATTTAGAAAACAAAAACAGCAATGGCAACAACAAAAAAAGCGATTTTATGTGCCTGTCTTTTAAAAGGGTGTGTAAAGCTGTAAATGGGTTTCACAGCAATTCAGCAAACTGCAAATTACAATGAATAATAAATGAACACAGGGCCAGCTTGATAGGATGTGTCTCAGCAAGAGGAGTGTCTTGTAGGCTTCAAAATATTCATGCGTATAAAATAATCTAACTGTTGTTCCTACAACTTAAATAATGAGGTATTTGATTATTACTAATAAACAATTGATAGCTCTGAATTATGTCTGCTGCTGAAAAGTAAACTGTTTTATCCCAGGAGTTTGTAATGTCATAAATAAAACCATGCAGAGCCCAGGAGCACAACCAGAGGCTATCAAAGGAGCCAGCCATTAGGTGTCCATCTGACTTTGAAGATTGATTTCACTATTGCTGGGAGCGTCAGAAAAAGCAACTAAAAGCATTTGCTACTTTCCATTGCTACTGTTTACCCTTGAAAATCTATTAATGTTAGTTGTAGCCTTCAGGTACTCCACAGACTGACAGGAGAGCTCTTCATTATCTGCTGTTAGCCTCCAGAACTGCACACAGGAAAAATTCTCTTCAAACTTGAAACGTCAGCAAAGGTGTTAAGCCTTGTGGAAAACAGTGTTAACTTTACTACCCAGTTGTAATGCTGGCTGCCAGTCTATCAAGAAAACATGTGCAATTAGTGAAAAGCGTTAGCTTAACATCACAGCAGTAAGGAAAAATATTTTTGGATAGTTTGAGTATGTATTGATATCTAGTTTCCCTGGCTTAAGGTATTGTGAAAGCATCTACAAAAAGATGGAATTGAATCTCTGTTGGAAAACCTGGTGGCTTAGTGGTTAAGAGCTACAGCTGCTAACCAAAAGGTCGGCAGTTCGAATCCACTAAGTGCTCCTTGGAAACCATATGGGGCAGATCTACTCTGTGCTATACGGTTGCTCTCAGTTAAAATCGACTCAACAGCAGTGGGTTTTTTGGTTTTTGAATCTAGAGGTTAATAGATTTATACCAAGGACTTTGCAATATCCCAGTCTTGTGAGTTAGTAAAATAAATACTGTCAACAGTGCTGTTACATCAGCACCCACCCTCTCCCCCTATGTATCACTTTGTTAAACTATAAAGATTCTGGAAATAGGCACCTTAGCCGTCAAGTCTTTGGTAAAAATCAGTTTGATTCCAGCAGGGCTATGCTACCTACGTGGTAATGCAACATCAGACAGAGTAACTTATCAACCTATGATCTACCATTAACATTGGGTTGGATTTGCTTATCAGTTTATTTAGCTGTCTGGCACAGCCTTAAATAAAAGATTCTTGAATAGAAATATTCTACTCCTTTATGCATATAAAATTTCTGGACTGAGGGCCAACCCAAAATGTTCCACGCTGAATGCCTAGATTATCTGTCTCCCTTCCCTGGTGGCGCAATGGTTAAGAGCTTAGCTACTAACCAGAAGGTTGGCAGTTCGAATCCACCAGCTGCTCCTTGGAAACCTTATGGGGCAGTTCTACTCTGTCGTATAGAAGCGGAATCAACTCCATGGCAATGGATTTGGTGTTTTTTTTTTTTCTTTTCTTTTTTCCCCCATTCCATAGCCACAGTGGTTAGGCTTTTGGCTTGTCCCTACTCACTGAAGATTCCTCTGTGGTAATAGCTCTCCATTGTCTACACCACAGAATGTCACACATTTCAAATTATATTGCTCATCTTTGTAACATACACACATGTCTACACGTGTGAATGCATGCAGGTGCAGGAGTGTGTACACAGACACACACACACACACACATCAATGCAATACTGTTCCTAGTTCTCAAATTTGGAATAGTTGTTATTGGAGAGGGAAATGGCTTATAAATGGTTCCAGTAAGGGAACAAAGCTCTGGAATTCCAAGGCAAACTGTTTATGAATAGGTGCACCTTAGATGGAGGATTACATGTGTAGGATGAGATCATGTCTGTTTCCTTTCTGTGAACTCTGTTAATAAGAGTTCATTTAGAAGTACTGTGTCTCTGATGCAAGGTCATTAGATTCTGGTTATGACTCATAAAATTATATCTCTTGTATATCATAATGTTGTTTTTGACTGAAATCTTTGCAAGACTGAGTTTTTGTAAGACTTTTTATTCATTAATTCGTTTTTAAAATAAAGAATTCATATTCATTGAAGTCCCAAATATAAGATTTTTTAAAAAACCAATAATTTACCTAGAATCAAGGAAATCACTACCAAAAAATAAGGTGGACTGAACTTTCCCTAACTCCCCAAACACTCCTTTATTTGGATGTGCTTTATAGTTTATGCATTCTTAAATTACAGCATTCACATCCATAGTAAAAAAAGCACTGCACTAGACTCAAGAAACCTGTCTTTCCTTCCCCATTGTGCTGTAAGGATACCGTGGAAATATCACGTCAGTGTTCTGATTTCTCTATATACAATGCAAAGTGTTTCAGCTCAACGCTTCCTGAAATCTCTTCTAACTAAGAGTATGCATTAGTTTAAGAATTAACTTTAAAATTGTCTATGGTTTTTTTTCATAATTAACAAACTTTCATTTAGTATGTGGCTTGGGAAATTTTTCTGAGTGCTTTTAACAAAGAAAATGAGCAATTAGTCTCAGATTTTTTCAAGGTTGCTTTATACAGATCTGTTAAAATAAATCAAGGGAAATTACTGAAAGAATCGTGGTAATCACAGGTGACTCTCAATTTACATAGTAACATAGGAAATAGGTTGCTAATCACAAAATTCTTGTTGGACCATTGACGTTTATTGGCATGTAAACTGTGGGCCCAGGAGGAACATCTTCTCCTTTAACAAGAGTATGTTTGTTGTAATGCACCGCAAGAGCACTGCAGTTGCCTTGCAGAGGATAGATGATTTTCTTTGCTCCACCTGGCCATACTTTTTAATATTAATCTAATGTTTATTACAAGCACTCCTATTTCAAGACAAAGTTTTGACAGAAAAGAGTTTGTTATTAATGTTGTTACATGATTTCGAGTCGGTTCTGACTCATAGCAACCATATAGGACAGAGTAGACCTGCTCCATAGGGTGTCCAAGGAGAGGGTGGTGGATTTGAACTGCCGACTTATTGGTTAATGTACCTTTGGTTATATACTTTGGATGTGTTGTCAGGAGGGATCAGTTCCTGAAGAAGGATATTCTCCTTGGTAAAGTACAGGGTCAGTGGAAAAGAGGAAGACCCTCAATGACGTGGACTGACATCGTGGCTGCAACAGTGGGCTCAAGCATAACAACGATTGTAAGGATGGTGCAGGACCAGGCCGTGTTTCGTTCTGTTGTGCATAGGGTCGCTATGAGTCGGAACTGACTCGACGGCACCTAACAACACCAACGACGAGTTGGAATTGACTTGTTGGTGACGGGGATTAATAATATGGAGCCCTGGTGGCTTAGTGGTTAAGAGCTCAGCCGCTAGTCAAAATGTTGATGGTTCAAACCTACAGGTTGCTCCTTGGAAATCCTATGGGGGAGCTCTACTCTATTCTTAGGGTCACTATGAGTTGGAATGGACTCGATGCCATGGGTTTAGTTTTTTGGTTTGTATATATATGCCCAAAAGAATTGAAAATAGAGACTCAAGCAGGTACTTGCATACCAATGTTTATTGCAGCACTATGCACAGTAGCCAAAAGGTGGAAACAACCTAAATGCCATCAGTGGATGAAAGGATAAACAAAATGTGGTACGTACATACAATGGAATACTACCACAGCCAAGAAGAGAAATGAAGTCTTGATATATGCTACAATATAAAAAAAAAAAAAAAGTTTTTTTTTGTGGATGAAGCTCGAAGACATTATGCTGAGTGAAATAAGTCAATCACAAAACGGCAAATATTATATGACCTCGCTTATATAAAAATACAAGAAGAGGCAAATATATAGAAACCAAAGTTTATTAGTGGTTACCAGAGATGAGAGGAAGAGGGAAAGGGGTTAGTGCATATAGAGCACTGAGTTTCAGTTTACAGTAATGGAAAAATCATATTGATTAAGGGTAGGGTTCCACAGCTAATTAATGTAATTGCTGTCAATAAGTTGTATGTCTGTAAAAAGTTGAATTGGTAAAAGTTGTGTGATACATATATTTACAACACAACAACAACAACAAAAAGAGTAACTGCTGAGGCTGCTCATGGACAACCAAACATCTCATGGAATTTGGGTTTCTTAATTTGGAGGTTTAGGGTCATAGTTTCATGGGATATACCAGTTAATTGCTCTAATATCATATTTAGTGCTTCTGTTTTACCTCCTAGTTCATTGCATAGTGCCTGGGTTCTTAAAAGCTTGTAAGCGGCCATTCAAGGTACAACAATTGGTCTATATTCACCTGAAGCAATGGAGGAAGGAGAGTCAGGACTAGGAGGGGGAAATGAAATGTGTGGCAAATTGTCTGCATGAACAACTGCCCCCTTTGTCTTGAGGCCAAATGAGCTGGATGGTGTTCAGCTACCATTACTGAACATTTTGATCAAAGATTCTATAGAAGAATTCAGATCAAAAGGGGGAAATATAGAACAAAATTTCAAATTCTCATGGACTCCAAACTTTCTGAAGCCATGGAGGGTGGGTGAACCCCTAAAACTGTTGCCCTCAGATAATCTTTAAACTTTGAACCAACAAAAACAAACAAAAATTATTAATAAAAAAAGAAGAAAGATGAAAGGTAAAGTACAAACTGTTGTGTTGTAGGTTGAGGCAATACTGATTTTTAATAAAAATTGTAAAGGAAAACTTGTTAACAAAGCAAGGTGTTTACTCAATAGACCTATGCCATTTCTGACAATTAGAACTTAGTATAACACTGAATTTTTTTTTTCTTTTGAGAGTACCGTCTAAATTCCAATGGATAATAGTTTACTTTTTAATTTTTCTGACTTGTTTTAATATGTTTGCATTAAAAAGTAAGGCAAGTATAAGTTAACAAGAGTGTAAATTTTATTAATATTAATAGCTGCCATTTATTGAACACCCACAGAAACTGCCCAGGACAATTTCTCAATGTATTATTATTTACATCTTAAAACTTTTTGAGGTACACGAGTTAACTTAGAATCAATGAGGTAAATAGCCTGCTCATGTTTACCCAGTTAATTAAAGGAGGTTTTACTGTGAAGAGAGTACAGCCCATCAGACACTTTCTAAGATCCTGAATGGGGGGAGGGGCTGTTTCATGGTCATATATATTTTGTATTCATTAAAATCTTGCAATTTGTGTTCATTTTCTCATTCTATATAAAAATTCGCCTTTGTACCTAAGCTTATATTTTAACTTTGTATTTTTCCTTCTTAGAGAGGGCCCACAAATTGTACATACTTCAAGTCCCCCCAAACCTGAAACTGTTCTACAGGAGAAGAATGACTGGCCTGGACTCCAGACTTTAAGACTCTTCAGGCTGTGACTTTATCACATGCCTCAGCGTCTTAGGGAGCTGCCACTCTAGAAAAGGGAATTTTTGTGTGTGTGTGCAAACAGCTAGCAATTACAAAGAGGTGATAAGTGTTCCAAGCCACTTATATCACAATATTGTGAAAGGCTTGTAATTGTCACGCCCTGCAAACTTCCTTGAGAAGGGCTGAAACAGCTTGTGAGTGGGGTATGTGTGTGACAGACAGAATCATGTGAGGTTCAATTAAGGAAACAATAAAAACCCAGCTCACATTTGCCTTATTTTTCTCTGGGGTTTTAGGTCTTGACCTTACCACTTATTAGTTCTACTCATACTATATTTATTGAATTTATATGCCTTCAGAGCTCCTCTACAGCTGGCAGACTTTGAAAATTATTGGTAATTATCATTAATGGGCAGGAACATTTTCGGTGGAAATTAAAAATCCTTTGGTGTCATGGCATAATAACTAGCTCACAGGGTCGTCTCTTTCAGCATTCACATTTTCTCTTTAGAGATAAGCTTTGACACGTGGCCTTATTTATGCAGAGAGAACCAAAGGGTTTTCTCTCCTTTATTTGGGCTTCAAACGTGCTAATGCCATCAAGAATGAGCCAAGTAAACTCTGCTTGACATCATAGACGAACCTTTGATACTGCTTTACCTGTGAATTGGTATTGATGGCTCCTGAATTGTGAAACACTGCTACAAGTAACAGACCAGCTAATTTAATACTCAAGTCACCCTTTCCCTTTTCTTTGATTTGCATCCATCTTATTAGAAAGTGACACTGTGTTATTGATCCCATTCAACCCTTAAAAGAGAAGATAAGAAAAACGAAAATGTGACAGAGATAAGAGGTTCTCAAGGTGATCCATGGATAGAGTCTAAAGGGAAGGATTGTTTCCAGGGAAAACTGGGGTCTCAGTAAATTGTGTTAAGGGGCAGCATTGAGAGAAGTGTCTAGAAAAAGCATTTTAAGGTTACCATTACGTACTTGAGAATCTGTTCTGCGACTCTTTCCTTGGTAGTAATTCAGTTGTTTTGATGTATCTCTCAGCTTTTATGTTTCTCTCTGCAAAGCACATTACACTGATGTTACAGCTGATAACCATATACAACCTTGTACCAATTTCAATGCCTATTTGCTACTCATTACTGAGTAACTAAAATGTCAAAATATACTTTCAAACCAAAAAAAAAAAGCAAACCGGTTGCTGTAAGTTGATTCCGGCTCATAGTGACCCTATAGGACAGAGTAGAACTGCCTCATAGGGCTTCCAAGTAGCAGCTGGTAGATTCCAACTACCGACATTTTGGTTAGCAGCTGTCATGGATTGAATTGTGTATGTATGTATGTATGTATCAGTTTGGCTAGGCCATGATTCCCAGTATTGTGTGATTGTCCGCCATTTTGTCATCTGATGTGATTTTCATGTTGTAAATGTAACGTCTCTGATATTAATAAAGTGGGATTAGGCAGCAGGTGTGTTAGTGAGGCAGGACTCAATATACAAGGTTGGATTTTGTCTCAAGGCAATCTCTTTTGAGATATAAAAAAGAGAAGCCAGCAGAGATACAGGGGGTCTTCACACCACCAAGAAAGACCGGGAGCAAAGCGTGTCTTCTGGTCTTGAGGTTCCTGCCCGGAGAATCTCCTAGCCCAGGGGAATATTGATGAGAAGGGCCTTCCTCCAGAGCTAACAGAGAAAGCCTTCCCCTGGATCTGAAGCCCTGAATTTGGACTTTTAGCCTACTAGACTGTGAGAGAATAAACTCCTGTTTGGTAAAGCCATCCACTTGTGGTATTTCTGTTATAGCAGCGCTAGATAACCAAGATAGCAGCCGAGCTCGTAACTATTGTGCCACCAGGGACCTGAGACAAATGTGATTTCTAATCCCTAGATCTTTCCCTTTCAGTAACATTAACACCAATAATAGCTAAGTGTGATCTTTTTAATATGCAAAACAGCCTTATAAGCTATCATTTATTATTATTCTCTATTTTTATATAAAGATAAGGAAATTGATGCTTTCAGAGGTTAAGTGATCCAAGAAGTAAAGTAGGTAAAAGACAAACATCTGCACAAACCCAAGTTTATGTAATAGTGAGCCTACCCAAACACTGTTTTTCTGTCTGTCGTAGACTGTATTTGGTTAGAAGCAGGGACAACATACATATGATTTGACAGGCTTCAGAACCCCTATGTATTATTCTAACAGCTAGATTCTTGCCCTTCTTGAAATATTTTCTATCAGAATAAATTTATTGAATTGTTCATAAAAGACTAGAAGTGGTAGGAACTGAGGGCAATAAAAGATGAATACGAAAATTTTACGCTAGAGATGAGGCTAGAGAACTCTAATAGCATACAGAGGAGTGGATAAAATGCAGGTTAAGGTGAGGTGTTTACCTTTTAGTCCTGATGGAATTGAGCTTGGGGAATTCCATCTTCTCCTCTTTCAATTATGTTCTTCCTGAATTTTGGGAGTCTTTTTTTTTTTTTTTTTTTTGGTCTTCCTTTGTCAAAATCAGACCTGTTTAGCTTTCCTCACTGTTTAGGACACCTAAAATATTTCTATTTCTTGGCTCAAAGAACACTTCCATTTCTACTCTTTACTTCACCAGAAGGTCTTCCTTTGTCAAAATCAGACCTGTTTAGCTTTCCTCACTGTTTAGGACACCTGAAATATTTCTATTTCTTGGCTTAAAGAACACTTCCATTTCTACTCTTTACTTCACCAGAAGGTCTTCCTTTGTCAAAATCAGACCTGTTTAGCTTTCCTCACTGTTTAGGACACCTGAAATATTTCTATTTCTTGGCTTAAAGAACACTTCCATTTCTACTCTTTACTTCACCAGAAGAAGGTTAGTTGGCAGTAGAGCAGCAGGGGAGGAGGAAGAGCTGTGGTTTATAACCTGTTCAATTCAGGCAGTAAGTGATTTTAGCTTTATTTGAGGACTTATATTGAGCTTTAAATACTTCGTAAGACATAGCTACAAGTTAACTGTGCTACCAGAATTTCAGATAGCCATTGGGTTTATTCTTTTACCTCATGTGAGCCCAGCAACTATGGGGTTATCTCGAGGTGAAATAAGTAGCAAAATGAACACCCCTGCTGTGAATGTTTTGGGGGAAAGAAAAACTGTTGAATACGAGTATCAGCTTTATTCTCTACTTTGATTCTTAACATTATAAGTCAACATCACACTAATGAAGGTTGACCATAGTTATTCCCAAACAAAAAGAAACCAACTCTTACCAGGTCTTGGACTGTGATATCACATTACTCAGCTTTATGACGTTGACTCCTAAAAGCAGGTGAAGTCTTAAGAGTGAAACAGATCAGCAGCCTATAGTGTCTCTGCCACTCTGCTCTTACGTTCAGCTGATTGCCGTGTGGGTGGTGGGATGTGGTGAGGCACTCTCTGTGGACTTCATCGGTTTTTGGTACATTTCCTACCTAACCTTTGAATAGGCTCCTATTTAAGTACAGAAAATAGAACCAATTTTCTTTCTTTCTGTGACACATTCTGCTTATTTTTGAAATTAATTTTATCAGAATTTATTATTTTAAATTAAAAACACCAAAATAGAAACTAAAATTAAGATCATCAATTATCTTACAAGACAGAAAAATGTCACCATTAGTATTTTCTAATATCATTCCACTTGTGTTTTCGTCCAACAAAATTGAGCTTCTTATGTATTTGATCTTATATATCATGATTTTACCTAATAATATATGTTAAGGAATTCTCATTTCATTTTGCTGATGGATTTTTAAACATTAAAATCAGCCTTGCATTGTCAAGGTAATCTTCAGTTGATCATTATATGTTCCTCTTTTGATATATTGCCGGATTGAGTTTGTGAATACATACATATTTTTTTAAATTTTTGCATCTATGTTCATGAGAGCGATTGGCCTGTAATATTACCCTTTTGGAATGGCTTTGCCAGGCACTGGTATTCAATTTGTTCTGACTATGAAATGAACTGGGAATTATTCCTTCTTTGTTTATGTTCTTGAATATTTTTTTTTTTGGTCATATTATCATAATGTTTTTCCCCCAATATTTGGATGAATTGAAGCCATTGGGGCCAGATATTTTCTTTGTGGGAATGTTTTCATTATGGCTTGAGTAGATACAGGTATATTTACATTTCCATATCTTCTGTCAGTTTTAAAAAATTGCATTCATCTGGATGTGTTTATTTCATTTAATTTTCAAATTTATTTGGCATAAGACTTATCATAATATCCTCTTATTTCATTTTAATGTCTGCAGAACATGTAAGGAGATCTTCTTTAATTTCTAGTATTGCTAATTTTCTCTTTTTTAATTCATTGGTCTTGGCTGGAGTTTATAAATTTTATGTCTTTTTTTTTGTGGTACATTTATTTTCTTGTTCATTAATTTTGGCTCTTAATTCTTACTAATTCCTTCTTTCTACCTTCTTTTGGTTTACTCTATCATTCTTTTGTAGCTTCTTCAGATGGCAACTTAGATCATTTTTTAAACCTTTTCCTTAACTGTTTATAACTAAAGCATTTAAAACTATAAATTTCGCTCTAATAATCTTTTGGTCTTACAAATTTTGATATGCCACATTTTTATTCTCATTTACCACAAAATATTTTGAATTTCCATCATGATTCCTTCTTTCTCCATGGGTTCTTTAGAAGTGCATTCTTAATTTCCAAGCATTCAAGGAATTTCTATTTATCTTTTTTTATTGCTATACAGCTCAATGCCACTGTGGTTGGAGAATATCCTTAGAGATTTCTTGAAACTCGCTTTGACCAAACTTGGCCAATGTTTTACATGCACTCAAAGAATATATATTTATTATGCAGCAGTGAATGCAATGGCATTTGTATGTCAGTTATGTTAATTTTATTAATCATGTTGCTCAAATGGGCTAAATTGTATTTTCTCTACTTGTTCTCTCAGTTACTAAAACAGCTATCCTAAAGTCATTTATTAAGATTATAGATTTGTATTTCTTCTAGTCCTGTTCATTTTTACTTTATATATTTGAGGCCCTATATTATTAGATGCATACAAATTTAGAAATGTTTTATATTTCTGGAGGACTGATACTTTAATTAAGATTCAATGTCCTTCTTTAATGTTTCTTGCTTTGAAATAGACTTTGTCCAATATTAAAATACCTGCACTGGTTTTCTTTTGGTTAGTTTTTGTATTCTATTGCTTGCTCCATCTTCTGGCTATTAACCAATTTAATTATATTTAAGATGTTACTCTTATAAACAGCTTAGAGTTGAGTTTTGGTTCTATATCCAGTCTGAGCACCTTTGACTTTTATCTGGGGTTTTTATTTAATTTAAAGTTGATGCAAATTCACATATGTTGGTTTAAATATACCATCTTACTATTTGTTTTCTCTTTTTTCTCTCCTCTATATTCCTTCTTTTCTTTAATTATTTTTTATTATTAACTATTTCTTCTCTAATAGCTTGTTAGTTATACACTCTGTGATTCTATATTCCTTCTTTTCTTTAATTATTTTTTATTATTAATTATTTCTTCTCTAATAGCTTGTTAGTTATACACTGTGACTACTTTTTGTAGTGACTTATACTTACCATATCCATTAAATTCAACTCTAAATTTGTAATTCTATCATATCGCAGAAAATGCAAGAGCCTGAAAACACTTTGCCTCTATTTACTCCACCTTTCATCATTAACACTCTTAGTAATGTCTATTATAATCCTGTATAATTGTAAACCTCATTTGTGTATAATTCAATATTCATTTGGATTTATCATTTCAGTCTTTATTCCTTCCTGAATGCTTTCTTAGACATTTTTCTCTTTTCTCCTGGTCATTCCATTGTATATTAAAGATACGTGCTTTTTAGATCTTTGTGTCATTCTAGGTAGTTTAATTTGAATTATCATCTATCTCATTAGTTCCTTTTGCTGCTAAACCTATTTATTAAGTCCTTAATTCAATTATTGTATTTTTGTGTCCTAGAGTTTGCATTTGACTATTTTGAAAGTAAATGCCTATTCTCTGCTGAAAGTCCCCATTGTGTTTTTTCCCATTGTTTGGAAAAGATTAATCACTGTTACTTTAAAGTACAAGTCTGATAACTTAGATGTCTGGAAGTTCTATATCTTAGTGTGCTAAGCAACTCTTTATAATTGGTAAAATTCTCCGGATAGGATTTCTTTTTGTGTCTGGTATTTAGTTAAGGGAAGCTTGTCTTAACCTAATTTGGAATTGAGCTATTAGAAACTGAATTTCAGTCTTTTTTAAAGCTGATCTTTTGGTTTTATTTCTTATGAAATAAAAAATGTCTTAATATGGAAGCATAAAAGGCCTCATATCATTGCTTTTATTTGTAAAGTTTGTCTTATATATAGATGATTTTAATAAGAGATGACATTTGAAATCATTATTTCTAAAATTATTTTATTGATATTTCTATTTTAATTATATTAACCTGTATTTTCTGTTAGTTTTTGCTTAAACTGTTGAAAAAAACATGTATGTTTATACTTTTTTAAGCTAATCTTCTGAGTAGGTGGAATGCTGCATGAGGGCAGTAACAGCATCACTTTGAACACCACGGTATGTCTTGTACCTAGTATAGTACTTGGAAGACGGTTGCTACTCTCTACTCTCTATCCATTTATTGAAAGCATAAATGCATTCATAAATGATTCGAGGATAAAATGGCTTTCTCTCCGTATTAATTTTTTACATCTAGGAACACAATCTTGTCCATCTATTCGGGTATAAACATCTCTTTTATAAGTCAGTGTAAGTTAACAATCTCTGCTTTGTAGATTCTGGTTCTGTAGGTCCAGGATTGGACCTGAGATTCTGCATTTCTTATAAGCTCCCGGGCATTGCTGATGCTGCTGAGTCCCGGCTCACACTTTGAGTGGAAAAGGTCTAGATTCTTAAATAGGACTTCTGGAAAAATGTATGTTTTAACAGAATTAAAGTATGGTTCCCACTGGGAGAGATTTCTCCTCACTCATAAATTAGCAGGGATAAATTTTACTAATTAGGCAACTGGACTATTATTGTTTATTTTCATTCATTCATTCAAAAAGTATTTCTGGAGCACCAATCAATATGTGATATGCACTGTACTAAATGCTGGGCATAAAAAAATAACAAGACAGTGCCTACTGAGGTACTGATACCTAACAGAGAAGAAAGACGTAAACAAATAATTGCAGCACACTGAGAGCTATGATAGACAACTCTTTGAGGGAAAAATGGTGTAGAAGACAAGAGAGCACAATATAAAACCTTTTGTTGTCTAGTCGATTCCAGTTCATGGGAACTATAAAGGACAGAGTAGAATGTCCCATAGGGTTCCTAGCCTGTAATCTTTACAGAAGTAGACTGCCACATCTTTCTCCCATGGAGAAGCTGGTGAGTTGAAACCGCTGACCTTTTGGTTAGCAGCTGAGGGCTTAACCATTGCACCACCAGGACTCCTTGCACTATAAAAAGAGGGAGGAAAATATGAGATAAGCTAGGAGAGAGAAGTATGGGTCAGATCATGGTGGAAGTTTTGACATCTGGTTAAATTGTGTCCTATATTGTGTGCTAATGGGGAGGCATCAATGAGTTCTAAGCAAAAGGTGATGGAAACAGACTTGCATAACTGAAAAGATCTCTCTGATCTACTCAGTGTGGAAGCAGATTTGAGATGGGCAAAAAGGGTTGAGTGGCTTACAATTTTAGAATCCCAGGTGTAAATATAAGTTGCTCAGGTGCCTATTAGCAGATTAATAAGATACTGTAATCAAATGGATAGCCATTAGCATTTAGACATTTAAGGGAATCAGTGACATATGAGTAATAACCGGAAGAAATGGAAATTTATATGTATAAATACTTTTTTTTTTAATTTGAGTGAGTTTGAAACCCAAAATGCGTCATACATTTTTTTTTTCTTTTGGAAATACCTCCAATAAGGCAGCTCAACTTCTAAAATAGATATACTTACATTTGGTAATTTTCCCATTTTTTTCATTTGTCCTCTGAGGCATATACCATATTTATAGTGAGTTCTCAGAATCCTAAAATATTATCCAGTCAATCTTACATGTGCTCATTTTCTTCCCAAGAAAAGCAAAAATTACCATGTATTCTAGGAGCTAAAGACCAATCACAGCTAAAGAAATTCCCACACCAGTAGCCCCTGCTTTATAATTCCATATGTCATGAAAAATGCAAGAAATCAAAGAATATAAGACTGGAATTTTTATGGTACAAAATTCTGAAAACTGCTTGTCTACAGATAAAAAAAATCAGCCTTTGGCAAAATGAATAAAGAGCCCTCTAAGATATTGAGGCTTTCCTGTGAGAGCTGTGAATCTGGAATCTTGGGGCAGTGTTTGTCACAGGAGAAACAACAAAGCTTCAAGATGGTAGCAATTATGAAAATATAACACACCCTCTGAGAGACATTATGACACTGAAGAAAATGCCATTGAAATAATGAGTCAACCATTAACACCATCGGAGCGAAAGGAGACCTATATGGGGAAAATAATTTTAATTTCATCACTTCTTTCAGTCATCTTCACAAGCATATTAGCAAGTGACAAACAAGTCTAAAATAAAATACACATGATAAGCATGCATCCTGCTGATGCCAACCTCTGGAAAAAGAAAATAAACCAGGAGGAAAATAACGTTCAGGTTTGCTAAGTTAAATCTTCATTTTCAACCATCATGGCTTTCTCTATATTGAAATAGTTGCACTTTAGGTGTAATTGTCTAATGTCTTTGAGCAGCTGCTTGAGTCTTGGATTAGTTTTTAGGCACAAATTTCCTTCATCTATGAGTTCACTTTTCTCACTAATGAGCCCTGCAGTCGATGCATTTTTTGATCGTAGACTCACCGACGGCTGGTCCTTTGTTCAATGCTGGCACGGTGGCCTCACCACCTAGGACTTAACTTTTCATTGTTGTCAAGCTAATGGTTATATAACTTTCACCTTCATAGTCAGGAACTCTATTTACTAGCCTCTTGATAACTCATACAAGATGTCAGTTTTTTTCTTTTTTTTAAATACCGAGCCTTTTCCTTTGAGTTTTTGTATAAACAGCTATCTTCTGCTATATCTCCTGCAGCTCACCAAGTATTTATTAAGGAGCAATGCCAGCTATATATTAATGGTACTTTGAAAAATACTTTCACATCTTTTTTATTGGGAGTCTACTACTGTGCTCCACACAGTGGAAACTACAAAATGAATATGACAAACGCCTATCAGGTTGCTTAAAAATCTTATTAGAGAAATGTATTTGCATATACAAAATATTTAGTGAACAATATAGGATGTGATTTAACGTATGTGGGACAGATCATGAGAAAAATCCTCTTGAATCTGCCTAACCTGAGAACAGTTTATAAGTGAGCACAATTAAGCTGGTTATTGAAGGAGAGTCCGGATTTACCTATTATAAAGTACGGTAAGGTATATTAAGCTAGAATTTGCATATAGTAAGGTCTTCAAGGCCAACCACAAGGTGTTTCCAAGCTCCCTTTCCTTTTCTACATTCTGTATTTCTTCTTTTTATTCCTGTTGTTGCTTCCTATTTCTGGAATTCCCCAATCTCACATTTGTACCTGTCATCTTCAAGACCCATGATTTCCATTTCTACCTATCCAACTCAAACCCCATTATTTTCACCAAGCTTTGGGTTCCCAGTGAGATTTTAGCATCTTTCCCTAGGGTCTCAGTGCACCTCTTTTCTCCCATTCTCCCACAACGCCCACCTTAGTGTTAAATGTTAATATAGGTTACAAGCCAAGCAGTTAAAAAAAAAAAAAAAAAACTAGTGCATTTAATGCATTTTTTATTGTGCTTTAAGTGAAAGTTTACAAATCAAGTCAGTCTCTCATATATAGCCTTATATACGCCTTTCTGTATACTCCTAGTTGCTGTCCCCCTAATGAGACAGCACATTCCTTCTCTCTACCCTGTGTTTCCACTTCTATTCAGCCAGCTTCTGTCCCCTTCAGCCTTCACATCTCCCCTCCAGACAGGAGCCACCCACAAAGCCTCATGTGTCTACTTGATCCAAGAAGCCCACTCCTCACCAGTATCATTTTCCATCTTACAGTCCAGTCTAATCCCTGTCTGAAGAGTTGGCTTTGGGAATGGTTCCTGTATTGGGTGAACAGAAGGTCTGGGGACCGTGACCTCTGGGTTCCCTCTAGTCTCAGTCAGACCATTAAGTCTGGTCTTTTTACTAGAATTTGGGGTCTACATCCCATTGCTCTCCTGCTTCTTCAGGGACTCTCTGTTGTGCTCCCTGTCATGGCAGTCATCAGTTGTAGATGGGCACCATCCAGTTCTTCTGGTCTCAGGCTGCCGTAGTCTTTGATTTACACGTCCCATCCTGACTCTTGGTCTCATACTTACATTGCAATGCATATTTTTAAAGGCACATTGCTAAGATATATGCCTTCTTACCTCACTATTCAAAATAATGCTTACAGAATACTATATGGAGTTTATTCCATGGCATTTTTAACAATTGGGTCACATAGAACTAACCTCAAAATTTATTGTGAATAATCAACAAATTAATTACTTTTTGTCATTTTTAAAAAAGGAGATAACAAGTGTTCACCCTTTTTTCCTACTTTATAAACTGCTTGAATTTACCAATAATGATAATGTATGTGAAGTAAAATTCCATCCCACTTCCAACTTCAGGTATTTTACACTTAGAAATTCATGGATAAATGAGGAGATACATAATTATGACTGACTCCTTGGATTGGCAGTGAGACGTGGATGCTTAAAATTCTGGGTACTTATAATAATATTTACTAAATTAAAATAAATTGTTCAGTTAACCAGATATTGATACAAACAAGTGATATGTATAACTAATTGGAAAGATTACCGTATTAGTTGGCACACTTGTTTTAAAGAAAATTGTTGATCTAAAAGTCATGCCTAGAGGCAAGGCCTTGAAAGAAGTACAGCCAGAAGGCTCATTAGAAGTGAGGATAGTGAGACTTCATCTCGCTTACTTTGGACGTATTATCAGGAGGGACCAGTCTCTGGTGAAGGATATAATGCTTGGTACAGTAGAGGGTCAGTGAAAGAGAGGAAGACCCTCAACAAGATGGACTGACACAGTGGCTGCAATAATGGACTTAAACATAGCAATGATTGTGGGCTTGGCACAGAACCAGGCGGTGTTTCATACTGCCGTGCGTGGGGTTGCTATGAGTCAGAACAGACTCGAGGGCGCCTAACAACAACAACAACAGAGACAAGGTAGATATATTAAAAAGATAATCATGAAAACTAATTTCAGTCAGGGGACACAATCTAAGTAAATCCAAATGCAGGTCTTTGTCCCTCTGGTGTGTCCAATTTAGCCGGAAACCATCTGTGAACTGTGAGCCCCTATAACCTCTGTACTCTAGGAAATAATGAACATTTAGGATGGAAGGCCCAGAATGATTTTAGCATTGGCACTGGTTCCTAAAAAAAGAATTTAATTTGTTATGAGTGCAATTTTGGTTTAAATAATTCTCATTTCTTTCTACCAAGATAATACTAAATTGATGCAGTTGGAATTTGTAGTGTTTGCTGTCTGTCCATTCTTATTTCTTGATAGAAAAAAAATTATGTTATGAATATTTATCTTGAGATGTAACCTATAAGTTATAAATTCTTGTCTAAGCAATGGAACAATATAGCCTTCTGGAAGGAAAAGGCTGAAGGATGTGATAACTGAATGTGTGGCACCTCAAGAGCCTGGGTTGGTGAAGGATGCTGGTTAAGGAACCTGAAAAAGCTTGCGGGTGAAGTATAGATCTCTTTCTCCTAGTGAACCCCTGGACAGAATTTTTGAAGAAATAGATTCAGGCACAGGATTTTCAGTATCTGCCTTTGTCTTTATGGGACTGACTTGGCCAAGCAATTATGAAAAGGAATAGCTGTGGTAAGTAAATTCACCACGTGGCGTAGTGTAAATCAAGAAATTCTAAACCTTGTCAGAAAGTGTGAGATGAGTTAGCAGAGTATTTAAAGAGGCTTGTGGGGAGACTTGTCATGTTGAAGCGGTTATGAGGTTATTTGACTTTTTATCTCAACAAGGACAAAAGATGTATGGAAGTGGTCAGGTCTTTTATCTGTTTATTATTTGTATACTCCATTTTACTTTTTTTAAACCAGTTCCCAGATTGCTTTATTATATTATTGTACAGTCTAGGAATATGTCAGAAAAGCAAAAAGTCCAATGATGGTACTGAAAGTCTTATTAGGAATAAGCAAAGAAATGGAGACTATTTTGTTTGGAGGAAAGGTGATGGTCAGTTTTTAAACATTTGAATGGCTGTCAGGGAGAAGTTAAGTTAGAATTCTTAGGAAGATTTTGTAAGAACATGGGTAAGAAATCTCTAATAAGTAAAGCTGTCCAATATCAGAATGGCAGCTTTGTTAAACAATGAGGTCTATCACCAGAAGTGTTCTAGTCAAAGTTAAAAAAAAAAAAAAAAAAAAATCTTTCCATGATACTATAAGATAGAGAAAGAGTGTATTCCAGGACCTCCACAGATCCTTCTAACTCTCAGATTCTAAGATAATGGTAATTTTTGCACGTGATTTAGTGAATTATTTATGGGGCCCAAGATTACCTTGATAATTTACTAAGTTACATCCATTGAGTCAGTTCTGACTCACAGAGGCCCTATAAGACACAGCAGAACTGCCACATAGTGTTTCCTAGACTGTAACCCTTACGGGAGTAGTTCACCATGTCTTTTCTCCTGCAAAGCTTCTGGTGGGTTTGAACTACCGAGCTTTCAGTTAGCAGCTGAGCTCTTAACTATTGCGCCACCAAAAAAAATAAATAAATAAAAACAAGACAAAAAAACTGCTGTCAAGCCCATTCCAACTCATAGCTCCTTTAATTTACTAACTACTGAAGCCAAACCCATTGCCGTTGATTCTGCCTCATAGCAACCCTATAAAAAAACCCTATGGCTTGGGAAATGTAGTTTCACTGTGAGCCATTCATCTGAATTAAAGTCTCCGAAGATAGGGTGGGAGAGAGCTGGGCTGGGATGTTAAAACACTGGGATTCTAATCCTGGCTTAGATAATGATTGCATAAAAAAAGAAAAAAAAAAGCTGCAACAAATCATTTAGCTTCTGATGGTCTCAAGGTCTTGGCTGTAAAATGTTGAACTATTCGTCACTAAGATTTTACACTTTACAATTTCCAAGAAAGCACAACTGTTAGTTCTCACGTTCCTCATCTATCCATCTGCCTTAGTTGATTCTTTCCCATTTTTTTAGAACCAACTACTCAGTGAAGCCATGTGTAGTAATGCCCTGAATTAATTTCAATTGCTATATATTATGTTTGAAAATGCATCTTTAACTGCGATCTTTAATCAAGCAAAAGAAATATTACCTCTACATGTTTCTTCAGAAAAGACTAATGATATGTCTTAAATATAAATTGGTCTCATAAACTGGTATTAATATACCTTTTAAATTATGGCTATTTGATACTTATTAAAATTGTCAGCCATTGAAATTTAATGTACAAAGAGCAACTTATACTCACACATAGAAAATATGTATGTACAAAAAATGAGAAAATGGATGCTCGCTATTGACTCTCTAATTTTGAATAAGGTCTTAATGCTTCAGGCTAAAAACAATTTTTGATAGTTAAATGATGAAATGTAAGGTCCCATAGTTAATAAAGAACAATTATCAGATTTGTATGCATCTTCAAAACTTCTTTATTGGGTGACATATTTTTAAAGATAAAACTGATTATCTGATTTTATTAATAGAGGATGTCTTTTCATCATAGTTAGGAATATCCAACATTGATAAAGTCCAGTTATGGTTTCTCCTTTTATAACTTAATTTAGGACTTTCTTACATATGCCACACTTTCCAAACTAAAGTTATTATAAGAAAATAATAATAAAATAATCTAATTCTTAAAAAATTTGTACTTTTATAGATTATATTTTATTATCAAAATCTCAGATATTCTTTATGCAATTACACACCCCAGAATTCAGGCTATTAATTTTTGGAGATTCTGCTCTTAGCAGAAGTTATCGCTCCACATCTAATTCCTACATGGAATAACTTGAACTGTGCTTCTACATCTTCTCAATGTTTTCCTCAGTGATATTTTTAAGTACATAGGAGACAACCTTTGTTTATGTTGTTAGGTGCCTTCAAGACAATTCTGACTCATAGCTACCCCATGTACAACAGAACGGAACACTTCTGTGCCATCCTCACAATCATTGTTATGCTTGAGCCCATTGTTGCAGCCACTGTGTCAATCCATCTCGTTGAAGGTCTTCCTCTTTTTTGCTGACCTTCTACTTTACCAAGCATGATGTCCTTCTCCAGGGACTGGTCCTTCCTCATAACATGTTCAAAGTATGTTAGCAGCGCATACTTTGCCTCTAATCCTTGTCTCTAATGAGCTTCCTTGCTTCGAATGAGCATTCTGGCCGTACTTCTTCTAAGACATATTTGTTCATTCTTTTGGCGGTCCATGGTATATTCAATATTCTGCACCAGCACCATAATTCAAAGGCATCAGTTCTTCAGTCTTCCTTATTCATTTTCCAGATTTTAAATGCATATGAAGTGATAGAAAAAACACTATGGCTAGGATCAGGTGCACTTTAATTCTTAAAGTGACATCTTCGCTCAGCAGAAGACAATCTAGTTATTATACGTTAGTATTTTTTATCTATTTAGGTACAATAGTTAGCAAATAAACTACTCATTCCAGTGAATAGGTGAAAAATAATCAATTTTATTGTGCTTTTATATTAACTTAATCTGAGAAGCAAACAAAGTAATGCATTCAGAATTTTTGATATTTACAGTACCTGACTGTGTTGGGTTTTCCAGGCAAAATATTAGTATGAACTGAACTTCAGCCCATCCTGCTACTGTGCTTGTTTTAGATGAGGTGACCCTGCCCATTGTATGTACAGAACTGTCAGTAGGCTGCCCTACTCAAAACCACAACTAAAGTACTTAGAGGGGATGCCATTGTACGGCTCTGGAATCGGAGACTTTGGATCAGTCTTTATTTAAGAAATGATTGTGCACAGTTGCTCTGGGAGCAAAGCCCTGAAGTCAGACAACTTGGGTTCAAAAATCTCTCTTTGCCATTAAATGATGGTATAACTTAGGGTACTGTCTCTTTGTCCAAAATTAATAGGGCCTCTTAAATTCTCAGATTTTTGAATTGGTAAAGTGAAAATACTTAGTTAAAACCGTTCTGAAAGGGCTGTTATAAGATTCAAATAGTGAAGTGCATGCAAAACGCTTAGCAGCACGGTGTCTTCTACAGAGTAAGTATGCAATAAATACCATACTTGTGCGTATAGTAAATGAGTTGGGAAAACTCTGCTGAAAAATTAGGTATTTCTAAATTCACTTATTGGGAAAATGAAGCATTTACAGTTAACTGTTTAATTTATAGTATACTGATTATTTTTGTTAGCATCTTTTAATTCTGAGCTTATGTTTAACTTTGCAAAATTCACTTGACCTTTACCCATCATAAAAATATCAATCTAAGTACTAACAGACATTTCCAAGTCACTGAGGTTGCAAAAAGGAGCCTTGGCAGTACGGTGGTTAAAGCACTGAGCTGTTAACTGAAAGGTCGGCAGTTCGAACCCACCAGCCACTCCTTGGGAGAATTATGTGGCAGGCTGCTTCCATAAAGATTACAATCTAAGAAACCCTATAGGGCAGTTCTACTCTGTCCTGTAGGATTGCTATGAGTCAGAACTGACTCCTTGGCAGTGGGTAATGTTGCAAATTATTACCGTAAAAAACCATGCAGTCAATTTCCTTGGATATGTGGGGCTTGGAAGGATTAATCTGGTTTTGCCTAAGTAAAAGGAGCCCTGCTGGCACAGTGGTTAAAGCACTAGGCTGCTAAACAAAAGGTTGGTGGTTCAAATCTACCAGCTACTCTGAGGGAGAAAGATGTGACAGTAACCGGAGGTATAGCTCAGTGGTAGAGCCTGTGCTTAGCATGCATGAGGTCTAGGGTTCGATGCCCAGTACTTCCACTTTAGGAAATCCTGGTGGCTTAGCAGTTAAGTGCTATGGCTGCCAACCAAAGGGTTGGCAGTTCAAATCCGCTAGGCGCTCCTTGAAAACTCTATGGAGCAGTTCTACTCTGTCTTACAGGGTCGCTATGAGTTGGAATCGACTTGATGGCCCTGGGTTTGGGCCTAAGTAAGCACGGCTATTTACAATCAGATTTTTTATTCTTAAATGAAATATACTGGTAGCAAAAAAAAAAAAAAAAAAGTATTTAAGAAGTATAGTTACAGATATTCATATACATACAAATTACTGTTTGGGGAAATTTAATGTTTTAGGTACTTGCTTACATTTCTAATCCTTTATAATTAAAGCATTTATGAATATGGAGAGCATGAAAATATACAGTAATGTTTATTGCCATTGATTAAGGTAACCATGAAGAAAGGCTTTGAATTCTCCTGTAAAGACGTTATCTGAGTATAATAGCAGTCTTTTTAAGAAGATAAAAAAGTGAATTTATTATTATCCTTGATAATAGCTTTTAATGAAGCCAGTCCCACTCCAGTGCAAGAAAAGATGCAATTGGCTTTTTTTTTTTTTTTTTTCCCTGAGCCTTTTTAATCATTATATAACTTTAGGAGAAAATTTTAATTTGGTCCCAATTTACATGAGCAATTTATTGTATACAAGAGAGTACTAAAATTTAATATATATCTGTAAATTGATAAAAGTAAGAGATATGCAGATGTTTGTTAATCAGAATATTAGTAACAAATGTCCTAAAGAATCAAGGAACAAAATGTCTTTCTAGATGTGTAATGAAAATAGCAAAGAAGTCAAAAGGTTGTTATTTCCACTTAATTTTTTACTTTCCACACTGTAAAGATAATACCTATAATTTTACATTGTGGTCTAAAACTATATTGCAGTTGCTGAGATGTGTAATTAAAAATGCCTCATTATTATCAGAAGAATATATGATTTCTAATAAGAATTAAGGAGCCCTGGTGGTGCAAATTGTTAAGTGCTTGGCTGCTAACCAGTAGGTTGGTGATACAAACCAACCCAGTGGCTCTGCGGGAGAAAGACTTGGCCATCTGCTTCCTTAAAGATTATATCCAAGAGAACCCTATGTGACAGTTCTACTCTGTCACACGGAGTCGCTGTGAGTTGGAATTTACTCTATGGCACCCAACATCAAGGAGAACTACCTACTTGATGTGCCAGGCATATGAACTAATCGTAATGGTGTCATCTCTGAGCTACTTTTTCCAGTTTTATTAAGACAAAGAAAGGTCTGTCAGATCTATGATTGGTCCTTCCCTTTTTGGTTGAAGGTCTCAAATAATTTGCCTCTAGATGTAAGGAACTTACGAACACTCCAAGGCGTTGGTTTTGGCAGTAAATTCCTAGAACCTTGGCAGCCATGTTGCCATATGCAGAAATGTTCTCTAAGTTTCAGAGGATTATACACGTGAATACATGGTGGCTAAAGTTTGTTGTAGTGCTTTGTTATCTTAATACATATCTGCTTTTCTTATATATCACAGCACCTGGCAGATTGTACCAAAAACAAAACCAAACCCGGTGCTGTCGAGTTGATACCGACTCATAGCGACCCTATACAACAGAGTAGAACTGCCCCATAGAGTTTCCAAGGAGCACCTGGTGGATTCGAACTGCTGACCCTTTGGTTAGCAGCCATAGCACTTAACCACTACGCCACCAGGGCACCGGCAGATTGTAAGTCCTCACTAAATATTTGTTGAATGAATAAATAAATGTGATTAAGAATGCTGACATCTTCAGCCTTTAGCAATTTGGTTCCTAAGGTTTATTGGTCCACAGAACAATAGATGCCCTTGATTTGGCATTTTTAGAAGAAAAACAAAACAAAAACTCCACCACTAGCTCAGCATGTGATGTCACTTTTATGCCACTGAACATCCTCTTGGACCTATCTCCACCTTCAGCCACTCATGTGACGTCCAGTTTTGTACAGGCTTTAGCCAGATTTATAAAAGTGCAAACTGATAGCAACTCACTGCAGGCTGAGCAACTACTTTCTTCTTTCCCTGAGCCTTCTCTGACACTGCAGTGTAGGACTTCTGCAGAAACTCACTCAGCACTCACTCTGGCACTACTTGGAACTGTGGAGGAATTAATACTCATGGGCCCGCCCTTGACCAATGAAGACCTGGGGTCAGTGGATAAATGCTTTGTTTTTTGACCCCTGGGCTGACATACAGTAACTTACTATTGAGAGTTACCAAGACTATCACGAATTGATATAATTGGATGAGTTGCAGATGAAAAGTGCAGCATTTTGTGCTCTGGCTGTGGTGTTAGAACAGTACAGGAGCAATGGCAATTACAAGGGGAGGTAATAATATCACATCCTTGGGTGAGTCTACTTCATATCCCTATTCGTCAGTATGGTTCCTGGAAAAACTAGAACAAAACTCTCTGGTTCATGGAAGATGATAGCAAGCTACTGCAAACTGAACCAAGTGTTAGGTCCAGTTGCAGCTGTTATGAAAATGTGGTATCTAAATTAGCACAAATCAACACAAACTTTGGCACTAAGTATGCAAATACTGACTAGCAAACATGTTTTTCTCAATTCCCACTAATAAGGAGGATCAAAAGCCATATTTTTTTACTTGGGAAGATAGCAGTATACATTCACTACCCCACCATAGGGCCAAATTAACACTTCTACCTTTTGTCAAAATACAGTCTTCAGGGATCTTGATTGTCTTGACATTTCTCAGTACATCACACTCATGATGTGATGGTGGTTGGATATGGTGAATAGAAAGAGGAAAGTAGGAGAGATGATCTAAGAAAAAAGATTTATATCAATTAACAGGAGATAAAACCCATGAAGTTCATGTACCTAAACCTTAGTTAAAGCTTTTAGGAATCCAGTGACCTGGAGTAAGCCAATATATCCCTTCAAATGTGAAAGAAATCTATTGGTGTACCTTACATCCCTTACCATTAAGAAAGAGACACCCTTCTTAGTTGACCTTTGTATTAATTCTCTTTTGCTACATAACAAATTGCTCCCAAAACTTGACAACTTAAAAGACAAATATTTACTATCTCAGATTCTGTGGTTCAGAAAACCAAAAGCAGCTTAACTCAGTAGTTTGGCTTAAGGTCTCTTAAATTTTGGCATTGTTTGACACCTGGAGAGACTAGAGATTTTGAAAACAAGCAAGTACTGGCTTCTTTTTGTGTAAGTTCTTCTGTAGCTTACCTCTCTTTAGTCACATTTTGTTACAAGCAGCAAGAGGAAACCAGGCAACACCTTCAATACTCCATCTGGAAAGCTTAGCTAGGTCACTCAGTTCATTAAATACATGTTCTACTTGCCACATAACTAAATTTTCTACTCTTATGTAACAAGAATCCTCTTTCCCTAGGTTTCCAATAGCACTCTCACTTCTTTTTAAGCCCTGATTGGCAGCCACCTTTAGTGCCAACAGGCAGGCTTCTTCCAGCATCTCTTCAAAGCATCTTTGGCTTTTACAAAATTGCCCTCATAGTTCTTCTAGCTTCTGCCCACTACCCAGTTCCAAAGCCACTTACACATTTTAGATGTTTTGTTATGGCAACATATCCCTTTCAGGAACCATAATCTGTATTAGTTATCTATTGCCACATAACAAATTACCCCCAATTTAACACCTTATAACCAATAAATATTTATTATTTCACAGGTCCACATGTCAGAAATTTAGAAGTGGTTTCACTGGGTGGTTTTGGCTCAGGGTCTCTCATGAGGTTATACAAAGGTCCTGGTGTTGGCTAGGACTGAATTCATCTGGAGGCTTGACTAATACTGGGGGATCTACTTCTAAGCAGTTCATAGGTCACTTACATGGCTCTTTGCAGAAAGCTTCAGTTCCTTATCATGTGGACCTCTATGTAGGACTGTTTGCATATCCTCACTATATTGCAGTTGGCTTCACCCAGAGCAAATGATCCAAGAGACAGCAAGTCAGAGGCTACCATGACTTTTTGACCTAGCTTTATAGATTATGCCAACATTTCTGCACTGTCCTAGTAGTTATATGGTCATCCCTATTCAGTGTGAGAGGGGACTATAGAAAGGCATTAATACCGGGAGGTAGGCTGGCTACCACACCCTCTTTGCATTCTGAAAGCATCATGTATCATACTTGGGAATATTGCCGCAGTTTATTTATTGGTTGACTTGAACATTTATAAACTTGGAAGGAAAAAAATCTGTGATCCTAAAGAATATTTTTCCGTAAGAGATTGATTTTGGTATCCAATTATTTCAATGGGGCTTTATTAAAAAGTTAAGGATTCTTTGTTATGAATATATGAATTCTCTATATGGGGTGCTCAAATACAGCTAAGATAACTTTTCTATTTTTGGATGCTTACCTCCCTCCAATGAAACAATAGAAATATTTTAGAGGCTAGATGGCTTTATAGTTTTCTCAAATCTATAAAGATTGAACCTATTAGGTTCAAACTTACCTCATTTGTTCTTCCTATTTAGCACTGATGTTAAGATCGAATGAGATCATATACGTGAAAGTACACTCTACAATTACAAATAATAAAGAAAAACATAATAATAAAATAAACGAGAGCAATGTAATCTAGAAATACCATGTTGAAGGTACCTTTGATCGCCATGTTTTGCTACTAACAAGTGGTACCTTTAAATCATGGTAATGTGTACTCTTGGTAACATTACCTAACTATGAAGAAAATAAAATGGTTAGTAGTTTACCTTTTAATATATACAAAATAAATTCCAAGTTGATTCAACATATTTGTCTTGAACGGATCTACAAAGATGAAACTTTGAATGTGTTTTTATATTACCTCTGTATTCGCAAAGCTTTTTTCACCATAAAAGCAATGGAAGAAACAAGTAGTCTTAGTAAAATGCAGGCATATCAAAAACATTAACCAAAATAACACATAAAATACAAAGGGAAAATATGTTTCAGGTGTCACAGAAAATGTTACTATCATCAAATAAATACAATAAGGTGAAAAGTAAAGCTATGATGCTGCTGGAAAACATAGAAAAGAATTTAACAAATAATTCACAGGAAAGGTGATAATTATGCTTAAAGTCATATGCAATAAAAATTCAATTAAAAGAACAATGGGCCTGTGTGCATTTATCAAATTAACAAGGAATTTATTATAATAATCAATGCTGATCAGGGTGTAGTGAAGGGAGGGTAAATTTCCACAAGGTTCTCTCACCAAAAATCATTTGGGCAACATATTTTTAAAAATCTTAAAATTGTCATACACTTTGACCTAGTTATTCACTTTAATGGAATCTAACCTAAAAAATTTATCACTGACACATGCAGACTTTAAAATCTTAAGTCAAAAAAAGTGACTCTTTTTTGTGTAAGAGAAAGACATTTCACTAACTTCTTTCACAAATATTTCTAATAATGTTGACATTTAGTTTATGGTTCAGGTAGTGTTATAAGACAATGAGAGTTAGTGACATGGTTTATATAAAATTTTATAAATGGGCAGACCAGGACCCAAGAAGGTTAAGTCATTTTCTGAAGAAAGATCGACCATGATAGGTCCTGCGAATAGATGACTGTATTTGGAAATGCTAAAATTGGCTATCCTAGTTAGTGATTTCTCATTTATTGTCTCATCAGATTTAAGGAGTTTGCTCTAATTTTGTACATTTAATTTGATATTCTTATATAATTTCTTACTAAAGTTTAATTAATTTTGAAGATGAAAACGCAGCCTGACTTCCACAGTGATCTTTCCTTATTCACCAAACTGATTTGTCATTTGAGAGTTATGTTTTAAATTTAAATTAAATTAAATTAAAACTCAAGGCAAAGAAGCTATGAGCCCTCCTTTTTGTTTAAAAATGAAATCTTAATTTGGGGTCAATAAAATATCCAAAATTTAATTGTTCTTATGTTCACAAATCTGTACAAAGAGGTCTACTAGACAGATCACATATTTATAATTAAATCAATTAAATTAATTGACATTATGTTGAATGGCAGAGTAATGCCAGGCATTCAGATTATCAATCTATGGGACTATTACAAGACAGACGTTTAGGTCTACATTTAGTTCTAACCCCATGAAAGCCCCTTTAGAATTATAAAATGAATACAAAAGAAGCAAAATCATGTTTTAGTGCTGAAAAATAGGAAAGGGTATTATCAATTCTTCAGGAACTTTAAGGTCTTTCTAGTGTACACAGTACAGGAAGGATTACAAAACCAACCAAACCAAACCTAGTGCCGTCCAGTCGATTCCGAAACTCATAGCGACCCTATAGGACAGAGTAGAACTGCCCCATAGAGTTTCCAAGGAGAGCCTGGAGGATTCTAACTGCTGACCCTTTGGTTAGCAGCCGTAGCACTTAACCACTACGCCACCAGGGTTTCCCAGGAAGAATTAGATTTAAGGAAATAGAGACTATCTTTTTAGTCAAAATAGTCAAAGGATGGACCCTCCAAGAAAATAAGCTCATAGGATTCATCCTATGGGACCCCAAACTTATAGAAATTCCGGTCTGCTGATATCAAGAAAAAAATATGCTCATAAATTGCTGGCGAGAGGGGAAAATGGTACATTTTCACAGTCAGTTTCACAATACTAGATTTATCAAAACCTTGAAACTTTGCAGAACCTTTGGCCAAATGATCTGAACCATGTGTGACAATAGATGTTCATTGTAGCATTCTTTATAACATTGGAAACAATTAGAAAAGACTTAAGTGTCCACAGCAACACATGCCCACAAATATAAAATAATTAGATAGATCTTGATAAATTGCTACCATGAAATACTGTACTCATTGTTATTATTGAGTCAGCTCCGACTCACAACGACCTTATGTATAACAGAACAAAACATTGTCCAGCCCTGAGCCGTTTTCATGATCATTGATATGTTCAAGTTCATTGTTACAGCTATTGTGTAGTGCCTTCCACCACAGAAGCCTTATCTTCCAGCACTATATTGAACACTATTCTGTTGTGGTCCATAAGGTTTTCATTGGCTAATTTTCAGAAGTAGATTGCCAGGCCTTTTTTTTTCTAGTCTTCTTCTCTGAAACCTGTCCTCCATGGGTGACCCTGCTGGCATTGAAATACTGGTGGCATGGCTTCCAGCATCACGCAAACCCTACAGTATGACTGACAGGTGATGGGTTGTAACCATAATATGCTGTTGTTAGCTGCTGTCAAGTTGGCCCCTGACTCTTGGTGACCCCATGCACAACCAGATTGGACTGTTGTAATCCCTAGGGTTTTCAATGGCCAATTTTCTGAAGTAGATCACCAGGCTTTTCTTCCTAGTCCATTTTAGTCTAGAAGCTCTGGTAAAACTTTTTCACCATCACAGCCGCACTGACAGAGAGTGATGGTTGCTCTTGAAGTGCATTGCCCGGAAATCAAATCTCCCACATGGAGAGTAAGAATCGTAGTATACGTCTATCTAATTCTGTAGAAATGAAGAGCAAAAAAAACCTGTCTAATAGGTTCAATCCTTGTAGATCTAAAAAAAATATGAAGCCATCTAAGCCTCCTCACATCTATTGAAATGGAAAAGTTATATAGTACATTGCAAAGTAAAAAAGCAGATTATAAAAGAATTTATAGTACAATCCCAGATTTATTTAAATATAGTTTTAATTGCTTAGAATCACAGCAAAATGTAGACTAGTTACTTCGAATTGATGAGATTTATGAGGAATTTTCCTCCCTTTTAGCAATAATTTCTAATTTTTTGGCACTGATTTGCTTGAATAAAAACAAAAAATAATTTTGTAAATTTTAAAACAGGTTACTATGTAATGTTCAGGAGACAGAATTAGTATATTACTAAGCCATTTCATACTCCTTGATCTTGGTAGAGTAGGACATGCTGCTCCATGAACAAATCCAGGACTGGAAAACACATTACCTCATTTGAAGGAGGCAAATGTATTTAGTCAAACAAGAAACTGGCTCATTTGAGAGTTTTATAGCAAACAAGGACAGAAAGTAGTTTGCATAATTTTCTCATACTCCTTTTATAGTGTTTGTCTTTTATAAGACGGAGGCTCTTTTAAACAATTACTGGCCACCTGTCAATAATGTGGCCTTTTATAGACTCAGCCTTTCATTGTTCCCATGCCCTTGACTTACAAAAAAAGTCTTAGAGAAGTCAGGATTGAATATGGTAGGCAAAATACTAATTTTAAATTAAAAAGACTGTCTTTTTCTTGATGGAGATAGAGAATTTTCAATGAAATGAAGAGACTAGGCACATTATAAAATCCTAATTAGCAGGAATAAAAATAAATTCATTATTTTATCAACAGTTTTGGAAAGTTAGTTAAGAATTATATCTGAAGACTTAGTCTATGGAAAACTAAGCCAAGTAGTATACATTTAAAGTTTTGTCACAATTTCACATAATTTGACATTGATTTCAAGTGACAATATTTGTGTTGTGAGCCTATCAATTACACAAATATTTTGGGTATATAAATAGTTGCTTTAACTTCTTTTTAGTGGTGTAACGCATCAAGCATTTCTTTTCTTGATTTACATAAAATCTGCCAAGCAAACTGTTTTACACGTATTTATTGACCTACATTCTAGAAGTGCTTAGCATGATACTGAATAAACACAATCCTACAGATCTGTACATGGGAATATGTTTCTCTACATAAGGGGTATTATCCAAGGCCTTAAGTAGAAAGCTGCCTATGCTTTGTTTTGCTTTTGTTCAATTAGATTCCAAGTTCCCTTTAAACAATCATGCACAAGAACAATAAATGAAACAAGTTTCAAACCAATGGAAATTCTTTATGCTCTTGTTAAAAAGCAAACATCTCCATTCCCTTACCTTCCCACCACCACCACCTCCCAATTTTATCACAGCAGTATGAGTTGTAGGGCTGACTTTTAGCATTTCTGTAGGGACATTTGATCTTAAATATTACCTTCTTACGTAGTACTTGTGAGAGTATGTCATGTTTTCTTTGATAGAGTTTGCATATTGTGCTTTCAAAGTGCACTTTAAAATATTTGCACTCATTGAAACATGGTAGCTAATTGGACTAACAATTGTCAGCTGTCAAGAGCAATTTTAGATATGGTCTCTTTTCTGTTCAATGTGTGATTATTTCAAGACAGCTTGGAGGGCAGAAGTAGACAGCCCTTCATTGGGTATACAGTGGTGAAGATCTGATCTTTCAAGAGGTCTGTTAATTGGACACACATGTAATACCCAAGGTGCAATGATAAGATAAGCCAGCAGTTAAAGCCTGCAAGGTGAATGAGTTTTCCTTAGGTTCAATCATGATTATATTTCCACCTCTGCTTTAGCTGGTGCCTTTGTGCATTTTATTCCTTTTCTTTAGCGTCAGTGGGTATTTTTATAGATCTCCATAGAGTTTTGTGGGGATATGCTATCTTATGGTGTTCAGTGTAAATATACTTGGAATAAAATAAACCCAACAGGATTATCTGCAAGTAGCTAGTTAATAAGAATCTGGGATGATCTGATTGGAATGGGAATTAAAATGTATTTGTATTTAAATGTGTGCTTTTTCTAGTTATCTAGGTAAACCTTAGAAATTCTAACTCATCATCAGTATATATAAAATAGTGTAGAAATGTTCCTGAACTCACATTCTTCCATCTGGCATTGCCATCGAGCATGTAATACTTTTGATATTAAGATCTACAAACTAGCCTTTCTCCTTTCTGAACAAAATAAATGAGGAAATTCATTCAAAAGTTTGATATGAAAATTAAAAAAACATGATCAAAACATGGCATGTAACTAATTATTCCATTAAGTTAATGGGAGTGTGAAGCTTTTAAAATATAATTACATTTATACAATGTAAAAGGATGTACACAGAAACATACACACATGCACACACACATGCACACACACACATGCACACAAACACACACACACCATGTTCCTCATATCCAGTGAGAAACATCAAAGTAAGAATCATGCTACCTTGTGACAAACTACAAATTTGAAATTTACCCCTGCCAATATTTCGATGTCAAATTGTAACTTTTTTTTTTTTTTTATAATAACTTTTATTAAGCTTCAAGTGAACATTTACAAATCCAATCAGTCTGTCACATATAAGTTTACATACATCTCACTCCCTACTCCCACTTACTCTCCCCGTCTTGAGTCAGCCCTTTCAGTCTCTCCTTTCTTGACAATTTTGCCGGCTTCCCTCTCTCTCTATCCTCCCATCCCCCCTCCAGACAAGAGTTGCCAACACAATCTCAAGTGTACACCTGATATAATTAGCTCACTCTTCATCAGCGTCTCTCTCCCACCCGCTGACCAGTCCCTTTCATGTCTGATGAGTTGTCTTCAGGGATGGTTCCTGTCCTGTGTCAACAGAAGGTCTGGAGAGCATGACCGCCGGGATTCCTCCAGTCTCAGTCAGACCATTAAGTTTGGTCTTCTTATGAGAATTTGGGGTCTGCATCCCACTGCTCTCCTGCTCCCTCAGGGGTCCTCTGCTGAGCTCCCTGTCAGGGCAGTCATCGATTGTGGCCGGGCACCAACTAGTTCTTCTGGTCTCAGGATGATGTAGGTCTCTGGTTCATGTGGCCCTTTCTGTCTCTTGGGCTCTTAGTTGTCATGTGGGCTTGGTGTTCTTCATTTTCCTTTGCTCCAGGTGGGTTGAGACCAATTGCTGCATCTTAGATGGCTGCTTGTTAGCATTTAAGACCCCAGACGCCACATTTCAAAGTGGGATGCAGAATGATTTCATAATAGAATTATTTTGCCAATTGACTTAGAAGTCCCCGCAAACCATGTTCCCCAGACCCCCGCGCTTGCTCCGCTGAGCTTTGAAACATTCATTTTATCCCGGAAACTTCTTTGCTTTTGGTCCAGTCCAATTGAGCTGACCTTCCATGTATTGAGTGTTGTCTTTCCCTTCACCTAAAGCAGTTCTTATCTACTGATTAATCAATAAAAAAACCCTCTCCCACCCTCCCTCCCTCCCCCCCTCGTAACCACAAAAGTATGTGTTCTTCTCAGGTTTACTATTTCTCAAGATCTTATAATAGTGGTCTTATACAGTATTTGTCCTTTTGCCTCTGACTCATTTCGCTCAGCATAATGCCTTCCAGGTTCCTCCATGTTATGAAATGTTTCAGAGATTCGTCACTGTTCTTTATCGATGCGTAGTATTCCATTGTGTGAATATACCACAATTTATTTACCCATTCATCCGTTGATGGACACCTTGGTTGCTTCCAACTTTTTGCTATTGTAAACAGAGCTGCAATAAACATGGGTGTGCATATATCTGTTTGTGTGAAGGCTCTTGTTTCTCTAGGGTGTATTCCGAGGAGTGGGATTTCTGGGTTGTATGGTAGTTCTATTTCTAACTGTTTAAGATAACGCCAGATAGATTTCCAAAGTGGTTGTACCATTTTACATTCCCACCAGCAGTGTATGAGAGTTCCAATCTCTCCGCAGCCTCTCCAACATTTATTATTTTGTGTTTTTTGGATTAATGCCAGCCTTGCTGGTGTGAGATGGAATCTCATCGTAGTTTTAATTTGCATTTCTCTAATGGCTAATGATCGAGAGCATTTTCTCATGTATCTGTTGGCTGCCTGAATATCTTCTTTAGAGAAATGTGTGTTCATATCCTTTGCCCACTTCTTGATTGGGTTGTTTGTCTTTTTGTGGTTGAGTTTTGACAGAATCATGTAGATTTTAGAGATCAGGCGCTGGTCGGAGATGTCATAGCTGAAAATTCTTTCCCAATCTGTAGGTGGTCTTTTTACTCTTTTGGTGAAGTCTTTAGATGAGCATAGGTGTTTGATTTTTAGGAGCTCCCAGTTATCGGGTTTCTCTTCATCATTTTTGGTAATGTTTTGTATTCTGTTTATACCTTGTATTAGGGCTCCTAGGGTTGTCCCAATTTTTTCTTCCATGATCTTTATCGTTTTAGTCTTTATGTTTAGGTCTTTGATCCACTTGGAGTTAGTTTTTGTGCATGGTGTGAGGTATGGGTCCTGTTTCATTTTTTTGCAAATGGATATCCAGTTATGCCAGCACCATTTGTTAAAAAGGCTGTCTTTTCCCCAGTTAATTGACACTGGTCCTTTGTCAAATATCAGCTGCTCATACGTGGATGGATCTATGTCTGGGTTCTCAATTCTGTTCCATTGGTCTATGTGTCTGTTGTTGTACCAATACCAGGCTGTTTTGACTACTGTGGCTGTATAATAGGTTCTGAAGTCAGGTAAGGTGAGGCCTCCCACTTTCTTCTTCTTTTTCAGTAGTGCTTTGCTTATCCGGGGCTTCTTTCCCTTCCATATGAAATTGGTGATTTGTTTCTCTATCCCCTTAAAATATGACATTGGAATTTGGATCGGAAGTGCGTTAAATGTATAGATGGCTTTTGGTAGAATAGACATTTTTACTATGTTAAGTCTTCCTATCCATGAGCAAGGTATGTTTTTCCACTTAAGTATGTCCTTTTGAATTTCTTGTAGTAGAGCTTTGTAGTTTTCTTTGTATAGGTCTTTTACATCCTTGGTAAGATTTATTCCTAAGTATCTTATCTTCTTGGGGGCTACCGTGAATGGTATTGATTTGGTTATTTCCTCTTCGGTGTTCTTTTTGTTGATGTAGAGGAATCCAAGTGATTTTTGTATGTTTATTTTATAACCTGAGACTCTGCCAAACTCTTTTATTAGTTTCAGTAGTTTTCTGGAGGATTCCTTAGGGTTTTCTGTGCATATAATCATGTCATCTGCAAATAGTGATAACTTTACTTCTTCCTTGCCAATCCGGATACCTTTTATTTCTTTGTCTAGCCTGATTGCCCTGGCTAAGACTTCCAACACGATGTTGAATAAGAGCGGTGATAAAGGGCATCCTTGTCTGGTTCCCGTTCTCAAGGGAAATGCTTTCAGGTTCTCTCCATTTAGAGTGATATTGGCTGTTGGCTTTGCATAGATGCCCTTTATTATGTTGAGGAATTTTCCTTCAATTCCTATTTTGGTAAGAGTTTTTATCATAAATGGGTGTTGGACTTTGTCAAATGCCTTTTCTGCATCAATTGATAAGATCATGTGGTTTTTGTCTTTTGTTTTATTTATGTGATGGATTACATTAATGGTTTTTCTGATATTAAACCAGCCTTGCATACCTGGTATAAATCCCACTTGATCAGGGTGAATTATTTTTTTGATGTGTTGTTGGATTCTATTGGCTAGAATTTTGTTGAGGATTTTTGCATCAATGTTCATGAGGGATATAGGTCTATAATTTTCTTTTTTTGTAATGTCTTTACCTGGTTTTGGTATCAGGGAGATGGTGGCTTCATAGAATGAGTTGGGTAGTATTCCGTCATTTTCTATGCTTTGGAATACCTTTAGTAGTAGTGGTGTTAACTCTTCTCTGAAAATTTGGTAGAACTCTGCAGTGAAGCCGTCCGGGCCAGGACTTTTTTTTGTTGGGAGTTTTTTGATTACCGTTTCAATCTCTTTTTTTGTTATGGGTCTATTTAGTTGTTCTGCTTCTGAATGTGTTAGTTTAGGTAGGTAGTGTTTTTCAAGGAATTCATCCATTTCTTCTAGGTTTTCAAATTTGTTAGAGTACAATTTTTCATAATAATCTGAAATGATTCTTTTAATTTCATTTGGTTCTGTTGTGATGTGGTCCTTCTCATTTCTTATTCGGGTTATTTGTTTCCTTTCCTGTATTTCTTTAGTCAGTCTAGCCAATGGTTTATCAATTTTGTTAATTTTTTCAAAGAACCAGCTTTTGGCTTTGTTAATTCTTTCAATTGTTTTTCTGTTCTCTAATTCATTTAGTTCAGCTCTAATTTTTATTATTTGTTTTCTTCTGGTGCCTGATGGATTCTTTTGTTGCTCACTTTCTATTTGTTCAAGTTGTAGGGACAGTTCTCTGATTTTGGCTCTTTCTTCTTTTTGTATGTGTGCATTTATTGATATAAATTGGCCTCTGAGCACTGCTTTTGCTGTGTCCCAGAGGTTTTGATAGGAAGTATTTTCATTCTCGTTGCTTTCTATGAATTTCCTTATTCCCTCCTTGATGTCTTCTATAACCCAGTCTTTTTTCAGGAGGGTATTGTTCATTTTCCAAGTATTTGATTTCTTTTCCCTCGTTCTTCTGTTATTGATCTCTAGTTTTATTGCCTTGTGGTCTGAGAAGATGCTTTGTAATATTTCGATGTTTTGGACTCTGCAAAGGTTTGTTTTATGACCTAATATGTGGTCTATTCTAGAGAATGTTCCATGTGCGCTAGAAAAAAAAGTATATTTTGCAGCAGTTGGGTGGAGAGTTCTGTATAAGTCAATGAGGTCAAGTTGGTTGATTGTTGTAATTAGATCTTCCGTGTCTCTGTTGAGCTTCTTACTGGATGTCCTGTCCTTCTCCGAAAGGGGTGTGTTGAAGTCTCCTACTATAATTGTGGAGGTATCTATCTCGCTTTTCAGTTCTGTTAAAATTTGATTTATATATCTTGCAGCCCTGTCATTGGGTGCGTAAATATTTAATATGGTTATGTCTTCCTGATCAATTGTCCCTTTTATCATTATATAGTGTCCTTCTTTATCCTTTGTGGTGGATTTAAGTCTAAAGTCTATTTTGTCAGAAATTAATATTGCTACTCCTCTTCTTTTTTGCTTATTGTTTGCTTGATATACTTTTTTCCATCCTTTGAGTTTTAGTTTGTTTGTGTCTCTAAGTCTAAGGTGTGTCTCTTGTAGGCAGCATATAGATGGATCGTGTTTCTTTATCCAGTCTGTGACTCTCTGTCTCTTTATTGGTGCATTTAGTCCATTTACATTCAGGGTAATTATAGATAAATAAGTTTTTAGTGCTGTCATTTTGATGCCTTTTTATGTGTGTTGTTGACAATTTCATTTTTCCACATACTTTTTTGTGCTGAGGCGTTTTTCTTAGTAAATTGTGAGATCCTCACTTTCATAGTGTTTGACTTTATGTTAGTTGAGTCGTTACGTTTTTCTTGGTTTTTGTCTTGAGTTATAGAGTTGTTATACCTTTTTGTGGTTACCTCATTATATACCCCTATTTTTCTAAGTAAAAACCTAACTTGTATTGTTCTATATCGCCTTGTATCACTCTCCATATGGAAGTTCAATGCCTGCTGTATTTAGTCCCTCTTTTTGATTATTGTGATCTTTTACCTATTGACTTCCATGATTCCCTGTTATGTGTATTTTTTTTTTAATTAATCTTAATTTGTTTGTTTTTGTGATTTCCCTATTTGAGTTGATATCAGGACGTTCTGTTTTGTGACCTTGTGTTGTGCTGATATCTGATATTATTGGTTCTCTGACCAAACAATATCCTTTAGTATTTCTTGTAGCTTTGGTTTGGTTTTTGCAAATTCTCTAAACTTGTGTTTGTCTGTAAATATCTTAATTTCGCCTTCATATTTCAGAGAGAGTTTTGCTGGATATATGATCCTTGGTTGGCAGTTTTTCTCCTTCAGTGTTCTGTATATGTCGTCCCATTCCCTTCTTGCCTGCATGGTTTCTGCTGAGTAGTCAGAACATATTCTTATTGATTCTCCCTTGAAGGAAACCTTTCTTTTCTCCCTGGCTGCTTTTAAAATTTTCTGTTTATCTTTGGTTTTGGTGAGTTTGATGATAATATGTCTTGGTGTTTTTCTTTTTGGATCATTCTTAAATGGGGTTCGATGAGCATCTTGGATAGATATCCTTTCGTCTTTCATGATGTCAGGGAAGTTTTCTGTCAGAAGTTCTTCAACTATTTTCTCTGTGTTTTCTGTCCCCCCTCCCTGTTCTGGGACTCCAATCACCCGCAGGTTATCCTTCTTGATAGAGTCCCACATAATTCTTAGGGTTTCTTCATTTTTTTTAATTCTTTTATCTGATTTTTTTTCAGCTATGTTGGTGTTGATTCCCTGGTCCTCCAGATGTCCCAGTCTGCATTCTAATTGCTCGAGTCTGCTCCTCTGACTTCCTAGTGTGTTGTCTAATTCTGTTATTTTATTGTTAATCTTTTGGATTTCTACATGTTGTCTCTCTATGGATTCTTGCAACTTATTAATTTTTCCAGTATGTTCTTGAATAATCTTTTTGAGTTCTTCAACAGTTTTATCAGTGTGTTCCTTGGCTTTTTCTGCAGATATCCTAATTTCATTTGTGATATCATTAAGCATTCTGTAAATTAGTTTTTTATATTCTGTATCTGATAATTCCAAAATTGTATCTTCATTTGGGAAAGATTTTGATTCTTTTGTTTGGGGAGTTGGAGAAGCTGTCACGGTCTGCTTCTTTAAGTGGTTTGATATGGATTGTTGTCTCCGAGCCATCACTGGGAAACTAGTTTTTCCAGAAAATCTGCGTGCAGTCCAAATCCCTGTGGGACGGTTCCCCGGCTCAGATGCTGCTCTTTCTGCTCCAAGATCAGTCACTGCCTCCCGGGGACTTCTCCTAACGGCTGCGTCCCACGCCGCCCGTGGAACCGGCTAGTCCCCCTCCCGGGGTTAGTTCAGGGGGGTGGAGCAGGTCTCTGTGCTTGTGCCGTACCTGACTGGTATGCTGGCTCCAGGCTCTGGAAACAATCGCTGCTTCCCCGTATTAGTTCGTTCTCCGTCTCTAAATCTGTGTTTGTTGTTCAGGGTTCGTAGATTGTTATGTATGTGATCGATTCACTTGTTTTTCCGTGTCTTTGTTGTAAGAGGGATCCGAGGTAGCGTCTGCCTAGTCCGCCATCTTGGCTCCGCCTCCAAATTGTAACTTTTACATGATCGGAAAACTATTGTGTCTGTAATGTCTGTACTAGAGGAATTATTGTCAAAGATCAATAGAGAAACAGGTGTTCAAAGAGATGCTTCTAGTTGGGAAAATTTAGCTTCTTCAAACTGAAGAATAAAAATATACTCCATGGTTCCCTTAGGGAGTATATTTGTATTCTTTACAAAGTGCAGAATAAGCATTTGAGTCATAGTTTCATAAACAAGATGCCAGTATTATTAAACTTCTACATGAGCTGTTTTCTTTTTATTTTATAGGGCATTTACACATTTTGAGTAGACAGGAAAGTTTATTTTATTTTTTATATGTAGATGAACATCATTGCTGGAAAATGTGCTTTGTCTAGCTCAAAAGCCAAGAGAAAAACAAGAAATACTGTGCGTACACATCCAGGATAATCTAAAATCTGCTAAAAAGCGATGCCAATTTAAGAAAAATGTTTTGCATATTTACGTATAAAAAATATATGTAATAATATTAAAATAAGTTACATGAAAAAATTATAGGCTCTCAAGATTATGTTATGGGTTCTGGTTGTAATTGAATATGTCACTACATTTAAAAATTTTTATTAGTAATTGCATCTTTTTTTAATTGCTACATAAGAGTCAAAAGTTTTTAGATAACAATGATATATTGGAATGACTTAAAAGAAAATTACATTTTGTTTTTATCCTCAATTACCTCTACAGCTGCCATCTGCTGAATAATAAATTAATTGGAAAAACATTTACATGATTTAGTTTCTGATTTTATTCATTTATTTAATAAATATTATTGAGCTTGTCCTGTGTGCATGGACTACCATTGCTAACAGAAGACAGGTGAGGGCCTGCCCTCAAGGGGCCATGGTGTTGTTGTTTAGTTGTCCTTGAGTAGATTCTGACTCATGGTACACCGTATGTACAGAGTAAAACTACTCCAAAGAGTTCTCAAAGCTGTGACCTTTTGGAAGCAGATTGCCGGGCCTGTCTTTCAGGGCGCCTCTGGGTCAACCTTTTGGCTAGTAGTCAAGTATTTAATCGTTTGTGCCACTCAGGAAACCCCATGGGGCCATAGAGTCAGTCTAATTTGGTAAGCAATAAACTAATTGAAATTGTCATAAGTGTGATGTGAGAAACATGCAGGATCCTCAGAATTTATAAGGAAGGAACTCATCCCAATTTAGTGTCAGTAAGCCATGAATCATTTTCAAGGTAACTAAAATTCATTTTTAGTTTAGAATAAACTTAGAAGTAAGTTGGAGTCATTTGCTAATATTCATTTTATATGAATTTAATATCTTTGCCAGTCCTAACCTTGAGAGTTAGCTAGTGTGTAGTTCTACCTCATTGTGTTGTTTAGAAAAAACATATTGTCAGTATATGTGGTTTCTTTACTTATCAATAATACAAAGACTTTAAGTCAATTCATTTTATATAGTCAGATTTCTGTAATAACATTTCTATTAATTAGTTAAAAGTAGCAAACCAAAACCAAATCCATTGCCATCAAGGAGATTTCGACTCCTAGAGACCCTATAGGACAGAGTAGAACTGCCCCATAGGGTTTCCAAGGAGCAGCTGGTGGATTTGAACTGCCAATCTTTTGATTAGCAGCCTTAGCTCTTAACCGCTGTGCCACCAGGGCTCCAGTTAAAGCACAGCCATTAATAACAATGCAATCTTACCGAAAACATCCAATTGAGGTTTTTTTTTTTCCATGCCAAATGTATAACTGCTATAAAAAAGTTTTTGTTTTTACTTTGGAGATAAAAGATTAACTTCTTAATAGCCCTGATTTGATTAATCAGTGTAATTTCACAATTAACTTCAAGGATTAGAAAACAAAATATTCAGAAGTTCTCTGGAATTGCATTTTGAATTACTTCAGTTTAGACTTTGAGTTAATTCAAGACACTTCTGTTTTGAAATTTAGACTTAATGGCGTATAGCTTACTCTTAAGGGTCCCGCATAAACACATCTTTAAATGCTGTGTTTAATGTGGAACATAAGAACTATTGTTTTTTTCAGGTTTAGTGAGAAAAAGGTGTAAATGCCAAAGATGTGTTTAATTAATTCTAAATATATATATATATATATTTTCCTTATTGTGAAGGATGGTAAATTCTGCAATTCCCAAACTGAGAATTTAAAAAATATCTAAGAGATCAACCTATTTGTGAATATTTTTCTTTTTTAAAAATTAAAAATAAAATATCATCATACATTTACTGTTGGCAGATGCAACAAACCCACTGACACTCAGCTTTCTAAGCCCATCAGGTTTTGACATCAGCACTCTGGGAAGACTATTTCCCTAATGCATTATAAAAACAAAACAAAAAAAAAGACCCCATTGCCACTGAGTCAAATCTAACTCATAGTAACTCTTTACATATGAACTTCATAAAGTAATGATATGGGTATGCCAAATATCTGGTCCTTATTTCCATGTGATAATGATTAGTTAGCACAATATTTGTGGTTAGTCTCTTTTCTATTTACAGCTCCATTATACAATTTGTAATGAAGGTAACATCATCAAATTGAAAACATCTTCTTAGGTAAACAAAATGAAATATTGGATAAACATTCTTCATATTTCATTCTTTGTTGATTAACAACTATTTTGTCTAGAAAAAAGTATCTAAGCCTTCAGCTTTAAAATCGACTCTAAATCCTTAGACCAAAAGTCAAAAGAACTGGGATTAAAACTCAGGATGGCTTTGTTATTCATCAAGATGTGAAGTTGGAAAATCACTCCACCTTTTTGTTTCTGTTTTTCTCATCCATAGAATGAATCCATTGGCCTAGTTTAGTCGTTTTCACTTTCAGCAGCAGAAGCCTCTTGTCAGAAAAAAATATTATACATCTTAATATATATATAATTAAATAATAAAATGGAGCTCCTCTTATCAAAGCAGCAATGGGGGAGGAGTACAGGGCAGGGGAAGTTGGGCCCAACAACACTATTATATGCTGGCCCTCACCTCCCCACACAGCCTATTATAGATGACTCTAGGGTACATCATATGATTCCTCAAATTCCATGGAACACATTTTGAAAATCGTATAATTTCATGATCTTTAAATTTCTATACCATTTTAAAGTAATTCTCAACTTCCTAAATTGAGATTGGTCTGTTAAAGCATTGAAAATCATAAAATCTACCTTATCGAAAGAAATAATACATGCAAATGTAAGAAGGTTTCAGTCTGCACTAAGAAGTGTTCTAAAGTAGAAAGCCCACATTTCATAATAAAGCCACTGAAGCATAAAACAGCTCTGGAATACCAAATATTGAAGAAATGAATAAATTGATAAAATCCTAAATACTCTTTGAACGTTCAGAAAATTGCAGAAGTCTTTTAATTGAATCTAAATTTCCTTATCCACCTCTATACTTTTCTTGGGGGATGAAAAAATTAATTGTTTGGTAAGTTTAAAGGCAGAAAGTGCTTAAGTGGCACTTTCTAGCTTTGGTTACCAGAAAATAAACACTTTAAATTCTGTCAGCACACACAGTATACAACTATTATTCCTTGCAGTCATAAGTGTGTAACACCAAAAAATGAGGAGGTAGAAGAGAGCACATTCTATGAAATAGTTAATTGCCCAGGAAAGAAAAAGTCTGCAGGAGGCAAAGCATTTGCATGGGGCTATTTTCTTTGGCAGTTACTGAAATGGATTTGGTGGTTTTAAGACAGGAGTAATGGGTCTTCACTGTGACTAATATCTGATGTCTTTTCTGAGCAAGGATCCTCTAACTACCTAAAATAAAAGAAATGAATAAAATCAAACTTTTAGTAATCCCAAAAGGACCCAAAGTGAAATTGTCCCAGCAGTTACCTTATATAGTCTCTGTGACACAGTTCCCTTTTTGCAAAAATACTTAGTCCTGATGGTTACTTTTCAACAGTCATGTACAGAGACCTACTTTATAACACTTTAGGGAAGTTAATGTACTAGATCTTGAAAAGTCTTTCTGGAACGTGAAGTGACTTGTAGATTTCTTCTAGTAGCACTGTTAACTCTTGTGTTGTTTTGTAGGTCCATGGGGCCGATGCATGGGAGACGAATGTGGTCCAGGAGGCATTCAGACCAGGGCTGTGTGGTGTGCCCATGTGGAAGGATGGACGACATTGCATACAAACTGTAAGCAGGCAGAGAGGCCGAATAACCAGCAAAATTGTTTCAGAATTTGTGACTGGCACAAAGAATTGTATGACTGGAGGCTTGGCCCCTGGAATCAATGTCAGCCCGTGATTTCAAAAACCCTGGAGAAACCCCTCGAGTGCGTTAAGGGGGAAGAAGGTGTTCAGGTGAGAGAGATCACGTGCATCCAGAAAGGCAAAAACATTCCTGCAGAGGACATCATTTGTGAGTACTTTGAGCCCAAGCCTCTCCTGGAACAGGCCTGCCTCATCCCTTGCCAGCAAGATTGCATTGTGTCTGAGTTTTCTGCCTGGTCCGAGTGTTCGAAGACGTGTGGCAATGGGCTCCAGCACCGGGCACGTCACGTTGTCGCGCCCCCTCAGTTTGGAGGCTCTGGCTGTCCAAACCTGACGGAGTTCCAGTTGTGCCAGTCCGGCCCATGTGAAGCTGAGGAGAGCATGTACAGCTTGCATGTGGGTCCTTGGAGCACGTGTTCAATGCCTCACTCGAGACAAGCAAGACAAGCAAGGAGACGTGGGAAGAATAAAGAACGGGAAAAAGACCGAGGAAAAGGAGTAAAGGATCCAGAGGCCCGTGAACTTATTAAGAAAAAGAGAAATAGAAACAGACAGAACAGACAAGAGAACAAATATTGGGACATCCAGATTGGATATCAGACCAGGGAGGTTATGTGTGCAAACAAGACTGGGAAAGCTGCTGATTTGAGGTAATGTTTTTTATTACCATTAATTACATGTGTCTGTCTGTCAAAGTCATGGGTAAGGATAACACTCAAGGTGTGCTGTACTAAGTCCTGGAATACTACATGCACAATTTAGAACAAATTACTCCCATGCATAACCTTTGGAGCTTTAAACCTTTGAAACTTCTGTGGATATTCTGGGGTTATTTCTATTTTGCTCCTGTTTAGGCACTATAACACAGCTGTTGCTGTCAGCACACCAAACCCCGTTGCCGTCCTAGTTGATTTGGACTCATATCAGTCCTATAAGACAAAGTAGAACTGCCCCATTGGGTTTCCAAGGAGCGGCTGGTGGGTTCTAACTGTTGACCTTTTTGGTTAGCAGCCAAGCTCTTAACCATTATGCCACCAGGGCTTCCTCACCACATCTGTTGCTGTCAAGTTTATTTGAATCATGGTGACCATATGTCAGAGTAGAATTGTGCTCCATAGGATTTTCAGTGGCTTCTTTTTTGGGAATAGCTCACCAGGCTTGTCTTCCTAGCACATTATGGGTGGACTTGAACTTCCAACCTTTCAGTTAGCAGGTTAGCAGCTGAGTGTGTTAACCATTTTCACCACCTAGGGACTCCTGGGACTCCTGGCATTATACTAAAAAAAAAAAAAAAAAAAAAATACTACTTGAGTTAATTTAACATTCCCTTTCAAATCTAGAGCATGTACAGTTCTCCAGGAGAAGATACTGCTTCTTCAGGTTAATAGTGTTGTTTCCTTTTATAACAGTAAAAAAAAACTTATTGGCTGGATTGTTAGGATTTGAATTCAGATACTTATTTTTAGTAAAATAGAGTAAGGCAAACTTGTAATCTCTCCAGGTTTATAGCATTTTGAGAATTACCCTATAAACAAAATCTACTCTAAACAACAACCTAGGGAGCTATAGCTAAGAATAATTTTAGTTCACATTTTATAAAATGGAATAACTCTCCCCAGGGAAGAAAAGGGAAACCTGGTGTATAAAATAAGTTAAGTATTTAATCATGAACAGCCTAGGTTAGAAAATATGTAATTAATTGGCTGAATATTCTAGACAGAAATTATTTGGAAAATTTTCTTTAAGTAAATAATGACTATATTATGAAATATGAAAGACTTTCTCATACATTACTTATTTATTGTGAAAATAATATTCATTGAGGATTATCTAAAAGATATGATGTTCTCTGGATATTCTCAGTTTTGCTCTTGAATAAGCCAGACCATCTGGGAGTGGCTTATCTGAATCGTTTGCATAATGGCTTTTTCTGAAATATTTATGTAGTTACGATTTGTGCTGAACTGAAATTACAGAAACATCACTCAGAATTTGATATTGTATTTATTGTAGAAATGACATTGAGTGTGTCATCTACTACACCATGCAGTCTATCCTATTGACCGAAAACATGTAAGATAAATTTCACTGAGGTTGCAACTCATGTGTTTTTGGTGAGCAGTTGGACTGCTTTTCTTATAGCTCCTGGAAATCTTGTAAAAGATCACATTTTCCTGTTTGGCCATTGGGAACCAAAAGAGGACCATGTGGCATGCGTTACCTCACTGGCATCATCTCTTCTCTCATCCTTATTATTTTTCCTTTACCCATTCTTGTCTAGTAATATTATTATGTGTGGATTTTGAAAGCTTATTTAAAGCTCTTTTTGGAACAGGATATAGTTTAAATATGTAAGTAAAAAAACAAGCAAACAAACAATTGATTCACATGTTTAAGACAATAACTTTCTGTCAGTATAGCATGGTTCTGTTCACTACTTTAGCATATTTCCTACCCAACCCCTTTGTACTTACACATTTATATTTTATTTCAGCTGTATAGTAATCTGCTCTCTCTGTGTTGTGGTCTCTTCTCTCTAACTCCTTCTCTGACTTTGCTAATGGCTGCCTTTTCTCCTGCCTTCATTCTCCTCATTCCTTACAACTCGTGTGTGTGTGTGTACGTGTGTGTGCACGTGTGTGTGTGTTTAACCTCTGGTTCTGGGTCATGCACGCTTTTCAGTTCAATCCTTGTTTTGTTCTTTTCTGACTGTCCTTGTTCCAGTGATTTCCTGATCTCTTTTCCTGAAGTATTACAGTTACATTAGTTACTTGGATCCCACTGAGTAATTGAATGAGCCTCCAAGGCACCTTGAGTTGTCTCCTGCTGTCATTGGGTTAACATGCTGAAGACATATAATTTAATGTTGACTACTCAACTAAAAGTGTAATTAGGGTAGTAGCTACCACTGCATGGTGCCAAGTACCATGATCCTAATATTCCTATCCAGTTGTCTGAATTAAGCAAATATATTAAGTAATCTGTAGGCATTTGTCAGGTTCTTATATTCCATTGAAAATACCATATCTAACTATTGCAGTAGAATGGTAGTTGCATTTATATTCTGATTTATTGGGGTATAGATTAAAGTTTATGTTAAACAATTAAATTGGTTATTAATATTTATCATATATGAATTATTGTACATGGTTAAGAAAGTTAAAGTCCTAGTGAAGAAGAGACAAAAAAAAGGTGTATTGACTACATTTTGCTGAACTATTACACCATGATATCAAGGAAGCAAACCAACAAAACACAGTGCCATAGATCAATGACTTGATGATTACTTTTAAAGTGTCTCATCTTCTAACAAACTCAGAAATAATTTTATTATGTAAAAGGATGAAAATAATTTAAATATGGCTAACAAAACCCTGTTACGATACCTAAGTAAATTTGGCTATATAACTGGTTTTTTTTAAACCCAAGAGTCCTGGGGAAGTAGTTCATAGGTAAATAAATAATATAGTAGAGCTACTGCTAATACTTCCAAGTTAAAGATGATAGATCTGACCTGCTTTCCTCTTTCAAACTGATCAAAATCAGTAAGAGCGAAAGTCCATTCCTACTTGGACTTTAGAGAACAGTCACAGTCCCAATCACAGTAGAGTTGGTCAGTGTGGTGAAATTAGGCCTAAGTGAGTATTCTTGGGAATATTCAAAATTTCTGAACTTTCTGAGGGGCCAACTCGATGACCCCTTTCTGAGGGACCAAGACCGTAGTATGGCATGGTCTGTGTTAGCACAAGGGCTCCTTCAGTTCTGTTTGAAAACAGAATGACATGATAGACAGAACTGCACAAGGACACACGCTATGTCATTATTCCTGACAAAAGACTATCAGTTGGACAGAGTGAGAGATTGAAAGTTTTGGTCAGTAGTGGAAAACCCACTGCTGTCAAATCGATTCCGACTCATAGCGACCCTATAGGACAGAGTAGAACTGCCCGATAGTGTTTCCAAAGAGTGCCTGGTAGATTCAAACTGCCGACCTCTTGGTTAGCAGCTGTGGCACTTAACCACTACACAACCAGGGTTCGGAATTCTAAATCATTACACACACACCATGATGCTTGAGGATTCCCTGTGAACCAGTGACTTCCAACCGGCTTCAATGGAGTCTTACCCAGGGCAAAGTTGGTTTGAAATTATGGACCAGTATTTCTCCAAGAAATCAAAGATATTAAAGGAAATTTTTCACTGAATAAAAACATAAACAATTGCAGTGCTCAAAAAGGAGAAAAGAAAATAGAATGAGCGTAAGGTGACATGACAGAGCTCAGAAAAGAAATAGAGAAGAATTATAGAACAAGACTAGAACTAAAATTCACATCGTTACTGTTGTTAGTTGTTGTGAAGTCGATTCTGACTCATGGTGACCCCACGTGTACAGAGTAGAACTGCTCCATAGAATGTCCAAGGCTGTGATCTTTCACAAGCAAATCACTAGGACTGTCTTCCAAGGTTTCTCTGGGTGGGTTCGAACAACAAATCTTTTGGCTAGTAGTCTAGCACTTAACTGTTTGTGCCACCTAAAACCAAAAACCAAATCCATTGCTATCAATTTGATTCCACCTGATAGTGACCCTATGGGAGGAGTAGAACTGCCCCATAGAGTTTCCAAGTCTGTAAAATATCTGCAGAAGTAGACTGCCACATCTTTCTCCTGAAGAGTGGCTGGTGGGTTTGCACTGCCTACCTTTAGGTCAGCAGCCTAGTACTTAACCACTGTGCCACCTAGGGACTCAAAATTCACATTAAAAGCAGCAAAAACTGGAAAAGTATTCTGTAGTAAGAAGAGTTCATGATATAGAGAACAATTTTTATAAAAGATAATGGATACAGAAACAATGGAGATCACAATGTGAAGCAACTGTGTTCCTAAAGATAGGACCTGAAAAATTAGAACAGAAGAGAAAATGAGAGAATAGAAGACTTTCCCGAATTTAAGGAAGAAGTTAATTCAACTACTGAAATTACACAAAGCTAATACTCTGCTGGAAGAGGGTGAAATTATGTCCTCATAGAAGAACTGATATACCTCAATTTTTAGATATATAGATAAAGAGACATCAAACTGTAAGCCAGCACGATGCTTAATTGTGAAACATTACAAGCATTCCCTTTTATGTCAAAAAATAAGATTGGACAGCGTATTCTCTCCACTCTAAGTTAACACTGAACTGTAAGTACTAGTCAATGGAGTGAGAAAAAAGAAGGAAATGAAACTTGGAAAGCAGGTGGCAAAATTAACATTTTTTCACAATATGATTGTATACTGGAACTCTAGAGAATCAATTGAAAATATACTATAAACAATAAAAGAATTCAATGAGATAGATGGACACAAAGATAATAGCCAAAAATCAATATATTCCCTAGATGCAAACAGAAAACTAATTTACTTAACTAATAAGCAATATGGGAGGAAAATGATAGGAATATCCCATTGGCAATAATTAAAAAAAAAAAATCTGTAACTCTAACTACAAAAAGTCTGCACACAACACCAGACTTGGTGTAGAAAAGTAGATATGTACCTGTCTATAACATTTAGTAAAACATACCAATTGTCCCTATACTAAAAAAACAAAAACAAAAAACCTGTTGCCGTTGACTCAATTCTGACTCATAGTGACCCTGCAGCAGGGTAGAACTGCCCTAATAGGGTTTGCAAGGTGTAGCTGGTAGATTTGAACTGCGGACCTTTTGATTACCAGCTATAGCTCTTAACCACTGTGCCACCGATTAAGTTACTGTAAAATACAGAAGGAAAAAATAAGCATACAAGACAGGCCAGGAAAATACTGAAAAATAAAAACAGGAGAGACTGTACCAGATAATTGTATGCATTATATTTGATAGTAATGATAATAAAAATAATCATAATAATAGTAAACTAATTTGATATTAGTACATGAATAGTCAAGGAGCCCTGGTGGTGCAGTTGCTAATCACTCAACTGTTAACTGAAAGGCCGGTGGTTCGAACCCACCAGCCACTCCATAGGATAAAGGTGTGGCAGTCTGTTCCTGTAAAGATTACAGCCTTGGAAACTTTATGAGGCAGTTCGACTCTGTCCTACAGGGTCACTATGAGTTGGAATCAACTTGATGGTAATGAGTTTGCTTTGTTTGTTTGTTTTTGGATATGAACAGTCAGATGAAACAGAATAGGGTCTAGAGACAGATCGCAAAACCATAAAATATGTTGTCTATCATGTTTTTTTTTTTTTTTATCATGAAGGGACATTTACAATTTTGGGGAAAAGAAATAATTTAATGAATTTATTTTAGGGGCAGTTGGTTTGCCATTTGAAGGAAGAAGATTAAAAAAAAAAAAAAAGAACTGAATCCCTCTACAAGATTGATTGAACAGATTGATTCAAAAAGACTTAAAATATATTTTAAAAAATACCAGAAGATAACAGACATTTTAAAAAATCTTAAAATGAGGCCCAGACCACAGAATGTAGAGATCATAAAGGAAGATTGATATACTTGATCACATTTAAAAATAATAATATTATGCTCAGAAAAAGTATATATTATTAATACAGCTAAAAGCCAAATAGCAAACTGAGAAAAAATACTGCAAATTGACAAACAGCTAAGTTTCTTAATATGTAAAGAGTTCCTACAAATCATTAAGAAAAAGACCAAAAACTGAATATAAAAATTGGCAAAGGACAGCATCAGGTCACAGAAAATATGTTAATCCTCAATCACAATTAAGAAACATAATTTTTTTTTTTAATTTAATTTTCATCTCTCAAATTAGTACATACAAAATTTGGTAGTTGTGTTGGGGCTCATCAAGGCCACCCCCAGGTTTGGTGATTTTCTAGAAGGACTCACAGGACTCAACATATAGTTGTACATATGGCTAAAATTTATTATAGTGAAAGGATATGATAAAAAATCAGCCTAAAGAAAATGCAAATGGAAGGAAGTCTAGAGGAAATCAGGGGCAAGCTTCCAAGAGTTTTCTCCCAAGGAAGTCACACAGGATGCACTGAATTTCCCCCACAAAGAATTGCAACAACACGTGTGAGACGTTGTCTACCAGAAAAGTTTATTAGAGACTCAGTGCCCAATGGTTTTATTGGGGGTTAGTAATATAGGCACCCTCTACTTTGCACATATGAACATTACAGGCTCCCAGAAGGAAAGCAAGTGTTCAGCATAAATGTTTGTACAGACAGATGAGGCATAGTTAAGACACTCTTATCATTTAGGGAATGATTTACCCATCAAGTTTTAGACACCAATTGAGGGGATACAATTCAGTTCGGATTTGACACCAGTTGCAAATGTGTTACTACTTCCTCTGACTCTAACCACCAGAAGTGGATCAGTTCTCACACATTGGAAAGGACAGTCCTGGATTTCTGGCCAACATGGCGCCATAGACAGAAGCAGCACGCTGTCCCTCCAAAGCAAAGACCCCAAAAAACTAAGTAAAACACAGACAAACATCCATTCCTGAAACCCGAAGTGCCAAATGCAGAGATAGAGAACACAGCCAAGCACCAAATGAAATAAGAAACTGACAGAGGACAGAGAGTGAGGAGAGATACATGCGGAGGGCCCTATCAGCTAATGCAGCATAGATCCACCATCTTGGACTCCTGCTGGAGATTGGGAGACAGGGAGCACGGGAAGCAACTTGGCGGAACTCCCAGCAGGAGACAGAGCAGCCGGTAACCAGCGATACACGCTTTCCCACCCCCCATTCTCTCTCCACTGCTCTAACCTCTGAACTTCTTGGCTGGCTGTGGTGGCTGGGCTGGCAGGGAAGTGTAGCATCTGTTCTGCTTGGATTCACCCCACCCACATTGGAGGTCAGCGGAGAGGGAGTACGGAAAACAGCTTCATGAAGCTCCCAGCAGGAAATGAGCACCTGGTAACGAGTGATATATTTTTTCCTAGCTCCCCTCGTCCACCTCGGCCTCTCTTCTGCTTCCCACCAGCTACAGTCTCTTGGTTGGGAGGCAACTGCTTTGGCCTCAGGCTGCTTGGATTCTTCCTGCCCATACTGGCTGGTCCCCTGAGCTGGTATTGCGTCTTTCTATCTCCTTTGGTTTCTTCTGTGCCTCCTACCACCTCTCCCCCTTTATCTGGAAGGCTTGGGTCCAAGCGCCACTTTGCTTCTTCTTGAAAAGCTGTGAAGCCACGCTCGACTGGGGATCCACTCCCCCGGTGTGCAACACCACACTGGTGGGATTTCTGGGTTTTTTTTTTTTTTCCTTGTTTTGCTTTGTTCTGTTCTGTTTTGTTTTGTTCGTTTGTTTTCTTGTTCTTTTCACAGGTTGGGAGCCCCTTCTAGCTGGGCTGCACTGCACTGCTTAGGAGCCACTCCCCCAATCTGCGCAGCCACGTAGGTGGGATCCCTGGAGGCATTTCTTTTTTTCTTTTCCCTCTCTTTTTCCCTTTCTGTCTGTCTTCGCTTCTCAGTTCTTGTCTCTCTACACTTACCTTCTTTTCCTGTCTCCTGAATACCTGGTGCTGTGTGACATTTATACCCCCTCTAGCCAGGCTATACTGCATAGCCTCGGAGCCACTTCCCCAGTCTTAGCAGCCCCACCAGTGGGACTCTGGGACTCCTGGGGGCTTTATTTTTCTTTTCCAAATTTTTATCTAGTTATTTTTTTCTTTCTTTTTCCTTTTTTGCTTTTCTCCATTTCTCGGCTTCTCATCTCTCCACTCCAACATGAAGCTCCTTTAACACTCTTTTTTTTTCTCTTTGTTTGCTTGTTTGTTTTTGGCTCCTGTTTTTCTCTCCTCTCTCCCGTACCCCTATTAGCTGCACACATCACCACCTCCCCCCACTTTCCTGCCTAACTGTACCATGCAGTGAACATCACACCTCCAAGCAGCACAGGCACGGCCTACTGGAACCTGCCCAGCACTGATTCCTGACCCGACCTGTCAGCCCTAGTATGTGCCATAAACAACCTATTCCAGCCCCTCTCCTGCAGCTGGACCTGCCTTGCTGCACCATAGCTGAATGACTGGCCCTGCCCTTTGGACAAGGAGGTGAAAAGTACCATGACTACAGATGAGCAAACAACAAAGAAAGCACAGCCCACCTGCTCAGACATAACCAAATAAAACAAAAAAAGCAGGAGAAAACAAACAAATCTATAATCAAGAAACAAAGGAAATAACTACTGAATGTCCTGAAGACAGCAGACAATATCAAAACATATTTTAAAAAGGACAGGATGGGTCCAGTAGGCATCCAAAATAAAACACCAGATAACTTTCCAGTAGAAGAAAAGGCACTAGGACTACCTGACAGGGAATTCAAACGCTAATATTCAGAGCAATCCAAGAGTTGAAGCAAAAAGCAGACAAAAATGAGGAAAAAATAGACAAATTTTTGGAAAAGGCAGACAAATTCATGGAAAATATGAGCAAAAAAAATGGAACATTCAGGAAAGTAATACAGGAACAAAATGCCAAAATAAATTCACAACTAGAAATCATACAAAAACAACAATTAGAAATACAGAAGATAAACAACAAGATTTCAGAAATGGACAGTGTCATAGAAGGGCTGAGGAGCAGATTTGAAATGATGGAAGACAGAATCAGTGAAATTGAAGAGAAACACTTGCCTACAACTCTGAGGAAAAATCAGCAAAAAGAACAAAGAAAAATGAAGATACCCTGAGAATTATGTGGGATACAATCAAAAGCAAAAATTTGTGAGTGATCAGAGTTCCAGAACAGGGACAGAAAATGGAAAACACAGAGAGGATCATTGAAGAATTGCTGACAGAAATCTTCCCTCATATCATGAATGATGAAAAGCTCACCATCCAAAAAGCTCAATGAACCCCATATAGGATAGACCCCAAAAGAAAAACACCAAGGCATGTCATAATCACACAAAGAAAAAATCCTGCAAGCAGCTCGAAAAAAACAAGTCACATACAGAGAAGAAATAATCAGACTAAGCTCTGATTATTCCTCAGAAACCATGCAGGCAAGAAGGCAATGGGATGACCTATGCAAAACCTTGGATGAAAAACATTGCCAACCAAGAATAATATATCCTGCAACACTTTTGTTCAAATATGATGGTGAAATTAGGACATTTTCAGATAAACAAATTAAGGGAATATGTAAAAATCAAGCCAAACTTACAAGAATTATTAAAGGGAGTCCTTTGGTCTAAGAACAAACAACATCAGACCACAGCCTGAATCTAGGACGCAAGATTGTACCAGCCACATACCAACATAGGAAATGAACTCTCAAGGACTGTCCAAAACCAAAACAATTGCAACAGGGAACTAGAGAGGTTAATCTGTAAATGACAACAAAGTCAGAACAACAAAAGAGGGAATAAACGGTATAGGCATGAACTTTCTAATGGAGAGGAAGGCAAGGCGATACCAAGTAATAATAGGACCCTATTACTTTTTTTTTTTTTTTATTACCTAGGAAGACAAGGATAAATTTCAAGGTAACCGCAGAGAAAGTTAACAAACTTATCAAAATAAAGAAGAAAAACATAAAGTCTCAATGAAAACAAAAGAAATTAAAAAGAAATCCACAAACAAAAGGAACTCAGCACAGAAGAGTAAGAGGAGCAAAGAAAATGTTAGCACCACACACACAAAAAAAGCACTAAAAAATGACAGCAGTAAACTCAAAGATAAAGAACAACAATGGATCTGTGAAGCATCCCATGGATGTACCTGGAGGGCATTATACTGAGTGAAATAAGTCAATCACAAAAGGACAAATATTGCTTGAGACCATTACTGTAAAGACTCATGAAAAGGTTTACATACAAAAAGAAACCTTATTTGATGGTTACAAGGGAGGGGAGGGATGGGCATGGAAAAACAGTTAATAGACAAAAGATAAGCAGTAACTTTGATGAAAGGTAAGACAGTACACAATACTGGGGAAACCAGCACAACCTGTACAAGGTAGCTCCATAGACTCATCCAAACTCCCTGAGAGACTGAATTGCTGGGCCAGGGGCTGTGGGGACCATGGCCTCAGGGAACACCTAGCTTAACTGGCATAACAGAGTTTATGAAGAAAATGTTCTACATTCTACTCTGGTGAGTAGCGTCTGGGGTCTTAAAAGCCTGTGAGTGGCCATCTAGGATACTCCACTGGTCTCACCTCTTTGGGAGCAAGGAACAATGAAGAAAAGTAAAGACGCAAGGGAAAGATCAGTCCAAAGGACTAGTGGACCACATCTAGCACGGCCTCTACCAGACTGAGTCCAGTACAACTAGATGGTGCTTGGCTGGGATCACAATAGAGGACTCTGGACAGAGCTGGAGGAAAACATAGAAAAGAAATCTAACTCAAAAAGAAAGACCAGACTTGCTGGCCTGGCAGAGACTGGAGAAACCCTGAGAATATAGCCCCGGGATCCCCTTTGAGCTCAGTAATGAGGCCACTCCTGAAGTTCACCTTTCAGCAAAAGATTGAACAGGAGCATGGAACAAAATAAGACTAAGGGGACGCACCAGCCCTGGGGCAGGGCCTGGAAGGCAGGAGGGAACAGGAAAGCTGGTAATAGGGAACCCAGGGTTGAGAAGGGAGAGTGTTGACATGTTGTGGCATTGTTAACCAGTGTCATACAACAATATGTGTACTGTTTGATGAGAAACTAGTTCTGTAAAACTTCGTCTAAAGTTCAATAAAAAGAAAGGGGCGGTCCTCCAGACTTTCAAGTCTCCCCAAGACTTCAGATTCCAGTTGCAAGCTATAGGGTCCTCATTTCTGTTTTTCTAATAATAAATTCAAGGGTTCTCAGGGTTTCCCACTGTGCCTTCAAGACCCCTAAGCTCAGTGGTCCCTTGAGTCCTCCTCACTTCTGGCCTGCTGGTTACAAATTTGGGGATTTCAATGATCTCCTCAAGCTCAGTAATTCCCTAGAATGACTCGGGAAAGCACTATACTTATGAAAACAATTATAGCAAAAAAACAAAAAGGATCCAAGTTAGGACCAGCATAAAGAAGATATGCATAGGGTGAGGTCTGGAAGGGTTACCAATGCAGAGCTTCATGTCCCAAGAACATGCCACCTTACCCTGTGCATAGATGTCTATCACCAACCAGGAAGCTCCAGGAGATTCAGTGTACAGAGCTTTCATTGTGGTTTCATTATGTAGGCATTATTGATTGAATTACTGCTCAAGTGGTTGAACTCAACCTCCAGCACCTCATCTCCTGAGGTCAGTCAGATATCACATGGTGGGTCTTCCTGGCTTGGCAAGCCCCCTCCCAAAAGTTGCCTCGTTAGCATAAACCCTCAGGTGTGGTCTGGAGTCCTCATAGATAACAAAGACTAAAAAAAAAATCACCCTGGATATTCTGTGTTTTTAGAGATTATCTCCATGAGTTAAGGACAAAGATCAAATTCTCTGGGTAAAGTTCATTGTAAACCTTACATCAGCCAAGGGCAAACTTTGCAAGCAGGCTTTTCTAATGATAGTGGTCTCAGGCTAGCTATGTGAACTTTTTTAACTTTGGTACTATGTTTTTTTTTTTTTACTATGTTAACTTTTTTCCATGTAATAGTATTTAATATTAAAGAAATTGGGGCGGGGGGAAGGAATGTCTCACATTCTAGGTGGGAGCATTAATTGGTTCAACCTATTTGAAAAACAATTTTGTAGTATGTATTAAAATATGAGTCAGAATCGACTCGACCGCAGTGGGTTTGATTTGGTTTTTTGGTATTAAAAATATGCATTCTCATTGGCAGTGATCCTATTCCTAGGAATTTCTTCTAAAAATATATCTGTGTAAGTTTGAAAATATATGAACACCTCTCATTGTAGCATAATTCATTTTAGAAAAACAACCTAAATCCTCCTGAAAAGGATAATTTGGTGGATTTGGTTAACTCTGCTTAAATCATGGTGTTTCCGTACATGGAAGAGCATGCAGTTATTAACTAAATGTAACTTCTAATTAAACATGCAGGATTAAAGGCAATTTACTCCACTGCCCTGTCTTGAAATTAATGAGAACCACCAACAAGGGAAATAAACATTTCTATCTATGGTGAAAAAGGAAAATGAAAAAAGGAAATGGCCACGTGATAAATCTGGATCTAAATGAAGAAGGAAACCAGGACCCGAAGCATTAAAAAGAGACTTCCCTAAAGTAATTAGTATAATCCCGAGAGGCCCATCTCAGGATATTTTTTATTGAATTGTCACAATCTGGGGAATGGGGCAGGCTGCAGGGGGTGTGGGGAAAGTCCTTTAAGCTAGTTCTTTACCCCGGAATTGCAGGGCAAGTGTAGCTGAGGGAGAAATTAAGCTGGAATGTGACTTCTCCGGTCTCCTGGCTGAGGAAGGCTATCAAAGGTGAAATGGAGAAGGGGTTAGGAGAGGAGGGAGCCATCTCTAGATTGCAACAAGGCTTTGCTGTGAGCTGCCCCCACCTCTGGAATGCTTTAGCTGTCTCAGTTCACCTCCTCCTGACATAAAGACCCAAGCCTGTCTATCAAAGGCATATCAGGTTTCAGGAAGGACTATGGAATCTGCTACAGATAATACAAGGAACATTTAGTGGGAAATGTTACATACTTTTGAAAATATCTTCCATTTGAACGTGGCTTGTTTTGTCATATTGCCTGACAAAGGCAATTATTTGTAATTATGAATTCAATAGAAGCATTGCCAAGAGGTGTGAGAAATTCAGCCAAGTACGATCCTGAAGTAACAAGACAATTAGGATTTAAAACAGATTTCTGATGGTTAAGCCAAAAAAATAGATCTATCCAGTTTCTAGATAACTTCATAAAGCAAACGCTTCAGGCATGTATACATCAAGATGATAAATAATTGAGTAAACAGGAAGAGGCAAATAATCTAATATCCCCTGGAAATAACTAGTGTATTTTTCTCTCATTCTTGTTATCAGCTTCATTTCTCTTTTTAACTCTCCCTATAAAAAAAAAAAAAAAAAATTTTTTTATAAATTCTAATCAGCCTCAGATTTCAGAGACTAATGTATAATACTCCGTAAGTGTCTTTTTGATTTTTTTCCCCTAAACTCATATTTTTCTGAAATGCTCTCTCATCTTCAAAATAAAAACAGTTTAACAGGAAATTGTATCTTTTCTCAACACATTTAATCTCTTTATACCTGATTCCTTACTCTGCCTTAGAAAACTAGCTGTTGACTACTCCAAACTTCTGTTTCAGGATTGTTCTCTAGAACAGTAATAGGCTTGAATATAAAGCTACCGGTGCAGTGGTTAAGAGTTTGGCTGCCAACCAAATGGTCAGCAGTTCGAATCCACCAGCCACTCCTTGGAAACCCTATGGAACCGTTCTACTCTGTTCTGTAGAGTTACTATGAGTTGGAATCAACTCAAAGGCAATGGGATTGGCTTTTTTTTTTTTTTTTTGGCTTTGAAATAGCCTGAAAGCTGGCTGAAACCTCTTCCCTCATGGCTATGTGATGTTGAACAAATCATTTAAACTTTCTCAGATGCAGTTTTCTCATATATAAAAGATAGTTGTGGAAAATGGTTGGGGAATGATAGCGGGGAGGAGGGAGCTGAAAAATATCGAAATTATGTGATTCTAATACAACAACCATACCTGAAATGGTGGATATAAAATCCTATTTATTTTCTTGATGAAAAGTTAACTTTCAACATAGTCCACAAAGCAGTTCATACTGAAAAAGTAGAGGATTTATGTGCAGTGCATATACAATAAGGCAGCTTCCAGCAGTCTTGAAAGTAACTTGAGTGTTTTTGCTCAGTTGATGTGCTGTGTAGTTCCTGAGGGCCTATTCCCACACCAGAACTTTGTGAATCAGTGAAATTGCAAATATAATCCTAACCCCACAAAAAGAAAGGAGTAAATTACTCACTATTTAAAGTAATACTAACTCCTTTTAAGTTGTTCAGAATCCATTTATAAAATTACTACTTCCCATGCATAAATAACAGGCTTTTAGCTTAAAAAAAATTCTGTAATATCCAAAGTGATGATTTGCCTGCTGGATGGATACTCATCATTTCTCACTAGATTGCCTCAGCTGCCTTTTGGACACAGCTTACTAAAGAAAGAGCGTCAATATGCCCAGATCCTTTAGTAGGTGGAAGATGGCTAAAGAGAAAAATGGGTTTCAAAATGTAGAGCTGGCTGGGCAGTATACTTCTGATTTCCCCTAGAGAACCAAACTCAGCCATCACTGATCCTGCTCTGAGCACTGCTTGAATCAGGTTTCCCAATACTCTTCTTTCTGATTGGATTCTACCATGGGAGGCAGTATATCAGCATGTGGAAAGAGGGAATTTGGGGTATTTATTCTTGCCTGCTCATGGCTAGGCAGTGGCTTAATCCTTCCAACAAAAGCCACAGTCCGTGTCCAAAAGCCCTTTCTTACAATTAAATCTATTTCAGGTTCTGACAAAATTTTCTCTCTTGGTCCAGGTCGTGGATTGAATTGTGTCCCCTAAAAATATGTCACCTTGGCTGGGCTATGATTCTCAGTGATTTGGCAGTTATGTAATTATGTAGTTGGCAGTTGTGTAATGACTAACCATTTTTCTGATCTGATGTAATTGACCTCCATTTTGTGTTGTTTTGTAATTATCCTCCATTTTATATGTTGTAAATCCTGAACCTATATATGTTAATGAGGCAGGATTAGTGTAGGGCATATCTTGAGTTCATCTCTTTTGAGATATAAAAGAGATTAAACAAGCAAGCAGAGGGGAGATGTGGGAAGATTGAAGCCAAGCCACATGGAGATCTCCAAGGAACCATGAAAAAGAAGTTGAAAAGACAAGGACCTTTCCCCAGAGCTAACAGAAAGAGCCAGCACCTTGAATTTAAATTTCTAGTCTCCTAAACTGTGAGAAAATAAATTCATGTTTGTTATAGCCACGTAGCGGTTAAGTGTTATGGCTGCAGATCAAGAGGTCAGCAGTCCACCAGGTGCTCCTTGGAAGCTGTATGGGGCAGTTCTACTCTGTCCTATAGGGTCACTGTGAGTCGGAATCAACTCGACAGCAGTGAGTTTGGTTTTTGTTTTATAGACATCTACTTGGTAACTTAGACAGTGCCTCTGTCACCCAGGGTGCTTCACCAACCCTTGGCAATTTTTCTCAACACTGCCCACACTTTTTTTTAATAATCTTTTAATTAAACTATTTTGATTGACCCATATGACTTGGCAATTCATTTTCTGCTGACCCTGAATGATACAACTACACTAGACCAAAATGCTAGAGCCAGAGAACTACTTCTATGTCATTGTTAGTTCACTAATTAATTGATTGCTTAATTTACTATACTTTTAAAAGTATTTATTTACTCATTCAACAAAATGCAAGACATTCTGGGTGCTGTAATACATAGACGAAAAACCATAGGTGATTAGCTAGACCATAAGCTGCTTTATTGAAGAAAAACCACACAATAGTAGCCCTTAGAGTCCCATTGACCTAAGACAATACCACCACATAATCACCTCTCAATAAATGCTTGCTAAAAGTAATAACATTTAAGGGAATCTTTCAGTTCTAGAATTTGAGCCTTTTAGAAAAATGATAGGGAGTCATCTGAAAACAACAGGAATGGAAGCATCTATAGGTTATGAAGAAAATAATGTGTCCCCAAAAAGGAATAGATCATATTCAATTAAGAGCATATAGATTTAAACTTATTCCATTCAAGACACGTTATTTAGAATCTATTTCAGTATTATTACTGTTGCACAGATAAATGAATAAAACATTTTTCTGTAAAAATTAGGAAATGTATCATTCTTAAGATTGTAATTGTGCTCCAATAATTTCTGAGCATGAGTTCTTTTAATCTTTTATTTTCAACCATTCTTACATTGTTTGCTACTCTTGTTTTTATACCCAGAAGCCACCAATTATCATAGCTATCAGTATAGTTACAGGTACTAGTTGGCATTGATAACAGCAGATGAAAGGTTAATATTCTTAATGCCTACCTAAACTTCTACTGAATTCAAAGATAACAGTGATCACCAGGGTATTCTCCAACCTAAGATCTGACTGCCCCACCATTCCAAGATATCTTTACTTCTCCCACACCTTTCCTCATCAACTCCCAGGGGTATTTTTGTTTTAAACAGGGATCATACCATGGGACAAGGAAGCTCTTAGGTAGGATTTTAAGTCTTTGATGTTTAAATTGATGGAATGGATTTGAGGTTGGGCATAACCAGAAATTACATTATCCATACCACTGCCTAATCCCTCTCCACATAACTTTAAATAAGATCCGTTCTAATTCCCTCACTCTTCCTCAGAGTTTTATTAATATCTGCCATTCGACCATTCTAAGTTTAGCTCTTGAGCTTGAGACGGTGTGAGAGCAAGTTTCCTGTCAGAGCTGGCACTTCCTTTAGCAGCCTGACTGCTGATTGAGGCAGTGACCTTTCATCTCCTTGGCAGCATTTGGGATCTCACCCGTTGTTTTCATTTATTTGCTGGAATTCTACCAGCTTTAGATGGGTAGTACTTTGTTTCTGTCTGACTTAAATATAACAAGAAGGGTATTATATGGGAGAAAATACTTTAAAAAAAATAGGATTAGGAATGTAACATATCATCGATTCAGTATTTGTATAACGTGATTAAAATATACTTGCTCTTTCAGAGTATGCTAACACATTGTATTAGTAGTTTCATGTATTTTATCACATCTGCTTCTTAAAATTATTATTCATATATTATTATTTTATACCACTAATCACAATTTCATCTTGCTATGTTCTTTAATTTTTTTTTTTCTAGTCTTCTATCATTTTATAATAGGTTGACTATCTGGTTTTTACCCAAAATTTCACTGACAGATTATTCCCAATTAAGTACAAACATGCATTCGTTGATATTAGAGATTTTTAAAAGGATGTGATCATGGAAAGTATATCTGAGTAATATTTACCAGGATAGCAATTGAATTGTAAATGAATAAAATAACTGTGCTTCACTTAATACAAGAAGCCATTGTATTGTAAAGATACTGGAATGTTGGCACAATCATGCACAGTGTGGTGTGCTGGAACAAACAAAGCAAGCTTTTGAAAAAGAGAAATCAATTATAACCACCAGAAGTTGAGAAGACACTCGTTTTTCTTTTTAATTTTATAAGCCAATAAAAATAAAAGCTTCAAAAGACTACTTACAAATATAAGCGAGACCACAAACTGAACATATGTGTATCTATATCTATATATATGCTCATATGTACATAAAATATATTCCTATTGACAGACTGGTAAAGATAAAAATATAGAAATAGAGATGTACATACTAACTCAAGAGTAATAACTATGGCTCTCTCATAAACTATTTTCAAGGGTATGAAATTTGAATATATTTTGAATTTCATATAGTATATGGTATACCCCCTGTGCATCTGTCAGTTTGTCATACTGTGGGGTCTTGCATGTTGCTGTGATGCTGGAAGCTGTGCCACTGGTATACAAATACAAGCAGGGTCACCCATGGCGGACAGGTTTCAGCTGAGTTTCCAGACTAAGACAGACTAGGAAGAAGGACCTGGTGGTCTACTTCTGAAAAGAATTAGCCAGTGAAAACCTTATGAATAGCAGCAGAACATTGTCTGATACAGTGCCAGAAGATGAGCCCCTCAGGTTGGCAGGTACTGAAAAGATGCCTGGGGAAGACCTGCCTCCTCAAAGTAGAGTTGACCTTAATGACTTAAGGGACTTAAGGAACTTTCATTTGCTGATGTGGCACAACTCAAAATGAGAAGAAACAGCTGCAAACATCCATTAATAATTGGAACCTGGAACTTACGAAGTATGAATCTAGGAAAATTGGAAATTGTCAAAAATGAAATAGAATTCATAAACATCAAAATCTGAGGTGTTAGTGAGCTGAAATGGACTGGTATTGGCCATTTTGAATTGGAAAATCATATGGTCCACTATGCCAGAAATGACAACTTGAAGAGGAATGGCATTGCATTCATCGTCAAAAAGAATATTTCAAGATTTATTCTTAAGTACAGCACTGTCAGTGATTGGATAATATCCATACACCTACAAGGAAGACCAGTCAATATGACTATTATTAAAATTTATGGACCAACCACTAAGGCCAAAGGTGAAGAAATTGAAGATTTTTACCACCTTCTGCAGTCTGGAATTGATCAAACATGCAGTCAGGATGCACTGACAATTACTCGTGATTGGAATGTGAAAGTTGGAAAGAAAGAAGGACCGTTAGTTAGAAATGTAGCCTTGGTGATAGAAACAATGCCGGAGATCGTGTGATCGAATTATGCAAGACCAATGACTTATTCATTCCAAATACCTTTTTCACCAACATAAACGACAACTATACACATGGACCTCACCAGATAGAAGACACAGGAATCAAATTGACTACATCTGTGGAAAGAGATGATAGAAAAGCTCATAAGTCAGAACAAGACCAGGGACTGACTGTGGATCAGGCCATCAATTACTCATATTGAGTTCAAGTTGAAACTGAAGAAAATTAGAACGAGTCAATGAGAGCCAAAGTACAACCTTGAGTATACCCCATCTGAATTTAGAGACCACGTCAAGAGCAGATTTGACATGTTGAACACAAATGATTGAAGACCAGACAAGTTGTGGAATGACATTGAAGGACATCATACATGAAGAAAGCAAGAGGTTATTAAAAAGACACAAGAGAAAGAAAAGACATAAATGGATGTCAGAAGAGACTCTGAAACTTGCTCTTGAATGTCAAGTAGCTAAAACAAAAGGAAAAAATAATGAAGTAAAAGAACTAAACAGAAGATTTCAGAGGGCGGCTTGAAAAGACAAAGTATTATGATGACATGCACAAAGACCTGGAGATAGAAAGCCAAAAGGGAAGAATATGCCCAGCATTTCTCAAGCTGAAAGAACTGAAGAAAAAATCCAAGCCTTGAGTTGCATTACTAAAGGGTTCTACCAGGAAAATATTAAATGACACTGGAAGCATCAAAAGAAGATAGAAGGATACACAGACTCACTATACCAGAAAGAATTGGTCAATGTTCAGCCATTTTAGGAGGTAGCATATGATCAGGAACCAATGGTACAAAAGGAAGAAGTCCAAATTGCGCTGAAGGCATTGGCAAAAAACAAGGCTCCGGGAATTGCTGGAATACCAATTTAGATGTTTCAACAAACGGATGGATGCAGAGCTGGAAGTGCTCAGTCATCTATGCCAAGAAATTTGGAAGACAGCTACCTGGCCAACCAACTGGAAGAGATCCATATTTATGCCTATTCCCAAGAAAGGTGATCCAACCAAATGTGGAAATTATCGAACAATATCATTATTATCACATGGAAGCAAAATTTTGCCAAAGATCATCCAAAAGTGGCTGCAGCCGTATATCGACAAGGAATTGCCAGAAATTCAAGCTGTATTTAGAAGAGGATGTGGAACCAGGGATATCATTGCTGATGTCAGATGGATCCTGGCTGAAAGCGGAGAATACCACATAGATGTTTACCTATGTTTTATTGACTATGCTAAGGCATTCGACTGTGTGGATCATAACAAATCATGGATAACATTGTGGAGAATGGGAATCCCAGAGCACTTAATTGTACTCGTAAGAAATCTGTACATCATCCAAGAGGCAGTCTTTCGAACAGAATGAGGGGATACTACATAGTTTAAAGTCAGGAAAGGTGTGTGTCAGAGTTGTATCCTTTCACAAAACCTAATCAATCTGTATGCCGAGTAAAAAATCTGAGGAGCTGGACTGTATGAAGAAGAACGGGGCATCAGGATTGGAGGAAGACTCATTAATAGCCTGTGTTATGAAGATGACGCAACCTTGCTTGCTGAAAGTGAAGAGGACTTGGAACATTTACTAATGAAGATCGAAGACCACAGCCCTCAGTATGGGTTACATCTCAACATAAAACAAAAATCCTGACAACTGAACAATAAACAACATCATGATAAATGGGGAAAAGATTGAAGTTGTCAAGAATTTCATTTTACTTGGATCCATAATTAACACCCATGGAAGCAGCAGTCAAGAAATTAAAAGAGGCATTGCATTGAGCAAATTGGCTACAAAAGTCCTCTCTAAAGTATTGAAAAGCAAAGATGTCACTTGAGGACTAAGGTGCGCCTGACCTAAACCATGGTGTTTTCAATCGCCTCATATGCATGCGAAAGCTGGACAATGAATAAGGAAGACCAAAGAATTGACACCTTTGAACTGTGATGTTGGCGAAGAATATTGAATATACCATGGACTGCCAAAAGAATGAACAAACCTGTCTTGGAAGAAGTACAATCAAAATGCCCCTTAGAAGCAAAAATGGTGAGACTAAGTCTCACATACTTTGGACATGTTGTCAGGAGGTATCAGTCCCTGGAGAAGGCCAAAAAAAAAAAAAAAAAACCCAGTGCCATCGAGTCAATTCCGACTCATAGCGACCCTATAGGACAGAGTAAAACTGCCCCACAGAGCGCCTGGTGAATTCGAACTGCTGACCTTTTGGTTAGCAGCCGTAGCACTTAACCCCTACGCCACCAGGGTTTCCTGGAGAAGGACATCATGGTAAAATAAAGGGTCATTGAAAAAGAGGAAGACCCTCAACAAGATGGATTGACATAGTGGCTGCAACAACGGACTCAAGCATAGCAACAATTGTGAGGATGGCGCAGGACCAGGCAATGTTTTGTTCTGTTATGCAGAGTGTCGCTATCAGTTGGAACTGACTCGATGGCGCCTAACAACAACATATGGTACAACGGCAACATGTATTTTGGATATCATTGAGTTTTCAAACCATTTTACCAAAAACGCAGCTCTCTGAGAAGTTCTAATTTATCAAGGATCCCATGTACTGAAATTAAATAAGAAATGCATGAACAAGAATGCAGTAGGCACCATGGAGTTATAGTTTTGTGTGAAACATTATTCCTGCACTTCATATTTTTAAGTCTATTCATGTGGCAGGGAGACAAAAAGAAACATATGTAAAATTACTGTAACTCCAGGTTGGCCCTTACATTTTTTATCCATTATGGTTAGCATAATATAAAGTTTATAGTTGATAAAAATAAATACTTGATGGAAGGATAAATCTAAGATAAAATGAATAAAGCAGTCAAGAGAAAGACTGCATCTGTATTGGCAAGAATAACTTGATAAGGCAGTGGGATTTGGCCCAGTTCCTGAAAAATGGATAGTATTTACCTAAGCATGGTGTGAAGGGAAGGGAAAGTATTCCAAGTCAAACATGATTAAAAAAAAAAAATCTCAGAACTAGGAATGAGCAGGTTATCATCAGAGGGCAATGGAGATAGTAGTATAATTTGAATTAAAGCAAGTAGCAAAGAGTAGTAAATATCTTTAGAGTGGGAACTTGATAGCCTTGATAGGGAGGCAAAGAAATTTGGGCTTTTATCTAGTAAGCAGGAT